>NC_138890.1:177862208-178462208 GCF_965194825.1 Balaenoptera physalus
TCTGGGTAAGGCTTGGCTTCTATATGGAAGTTTTGATGTTTTCTCTGCTTTTCTGGCATGCTATTGACATACATGATGTTTTGAAAAGTAATTGACTTTCCAGTAATTTCAAACATACCACTTCACATACATAAAAACAAGTCTTGTACCTTGATTAAATATACTCCTAAATATTGATGTTGACATTATTAAAAATGGAATTGTTTTCATAAATTCTTTTTCAGATTATTTTTTGCCAGCGTATGCATATAAGATAGATTTTCATGAATTGATACTTTGTTCTATAACTTTGCTTAATTAGTTGATTAGCTCAAATAATTTCTTTGCTGATTATAGGTAGTTTTATATATAAGATGATGTGACCTATGTTCTGTGAAGAGACACAGTTTTAATTTTTCCATTCACCCATGGATGCCTTTTATTTCCTTCCTCAAGATTCTGGGTAGAACTTCCAGTACACTATTGAGTAACGGTGACGAAGGCCAGCTTCCTGGCCTTGTTCCTGATTTCAGGAGTAAATCGTTCAGTCTTTAACATTGAGCATGGTGTTTGCTGTGGCTTTTTGTACTACTCTTTTCCATATTGAACCAATTTCCTTTTATTCCTGCTTTCTTGAGTGTTTATCATGAAATAACACTGGATTTTCATTGTAGATTTTTTGCATTAATTGATGTGATTATGGGTTTTTACTTCACACCATTTTTGTGGTTTAATACATTGCTTACTTTTGATATGTTGAGCAACCTGAAATTTCTGGTGTAGAGATACTTGCTTATGGCATTATCCATTTAAAGTTCTGTTGGTTTCATGTTGCTATTATTGTGTGATAGATTTTTACATTCATATTTATAAGTTGTACTGGGGTAGTTTTCTTGTTTTTTTCCTGTATTTTTAAAATCTTTTTTAAAATAGTGGTTTTATTTCATTCTAGTTATTTATTTATTTTGGCCACATCCCATGGCTTGTGGGATCTTAGTTCCCCAGTCAGGGATCGAACCCGAGCCCTTGGCACTGAAAGCACAGAGTGCTAACCACTGGGCCACCAGAGAATTCCCCAGTTTTCTTTTCCAAGATGTATTTGTATAATCTGACTAGACTTGGCTTGGTGTAAGTGGTTTGGAGGGTTAGCATTAGGGCTGGGGCTGGTGTGAGGGTTGGGGCTGTGTATGGTTTATGGTTGCTGTGATGGTTTAAGTTTTAGGGTTGACGAGTTATTTATGGGTATGGTTAATGAATGTATTTTATGGTTTGGTTATGGTTATGGTTTGGCTTATTGGTTAAGGTTTATGGTTTTGGTCTCAGGGTGTTAGGGTTCTGTGTTAGAGTGGGTGTTAGGGTATGGGTGAGAATTGGGGTACAGGTAGGATGCGGGTAGAGCATGGGTTAGGGTAAGGTACAGGTTTAGGGTACGGGTTAGGCTAAGGTTAGGTCAGGGCTTAGGGTCAGGATCAGAGTTTAGGGTTAGGGTCCATGTCAGGATTAGCGTCAAGGTTGAGCGAGGCCATTGTTTTCTGCTCCTCCAGTGCTGGATTCTCATTGATAGATGAATGAAATGTCTGCTCTGGTCACCCACTGTTTCAAATTGAGCTCAGCCTTAGTCAAGGGTTCTTAGGGCCTCAGAGGTCATGCAGGGTTTCCCACCACCCTCCCTCCTGGGAAGGGTGATGCAGGCCCCACTCTGTCTGGGCAGCCCCAGGTCCAGCATGGCCCTGACATGCAGGATACTAAGTAGACGTGATGTAAGACTCGGTGCATCAGTCTGCCAGCCCCCAGGTGCTGCCTTTAAAAAAAAAAAAATTAATTAATTAATTAATTTTTGGCTGTGTTGGGTCTTCATTGCTGCACGGAGGCTTTCTCTAGTTGCGGCGAGTGGGGGCTTCTCGTTGCAGTGGCTTCTCTTGTTACAGAGCACAGGCTCTAAGCGCGTGGGCTTCAGCAGTTGTGGCTCGCGGGTTCTAGAGCTCAGGCTCAGTAGTTGTGGCGCACGGGCTTAGTTGCTCCACAGCATGTGGGATCTTCCCGGGCCAGGGATCAAACCCGTGTCCCCTGCATTGGCAGGTGGATTCTTAACCACTGCGCCACCAGGGAAGTCTGGTGTTGCGTTCTTGAGGGCTGGTGGGGCCCTCTTGGGACTGGATGGATCCTTTGTTCCATCTGCACGGGTGTCCAAGCAGGTCTCAGAGCAGCCCGTGGCCTCTGAGCGTCCAGGCAGGCATCCACGTTCCTCCAGCTCAGGTTAGCCTTGGCCCCTCCAGCCCCCGTGGCCAATTACTGAGCTGATTGTGTCTTTACTCTTTAAAATTAAATCACTCTCTCCAGGTGGGCGAGAAGTTTACTTGTGAACTTGGTTAGGGTTAGGGGTTAGGGGTTAGGGGTTAGGGGTTAGGGTCAGGGTTAGGGCTAGGGCTAGGGGTTAGGGTTAGGCTTAGGGTTGGGTTAGGGTTAGGGGTTAGGGTTAGGGGTTAGGGTTAGGGTTTAGGTTTAGGGTTAGGGTTAGTGTTGGGTTAGGGTTAGGGTTAAGGTAGGGTTAGGGTTACTGTTGGGTTAGGGTTAGGGTTAAGGTAGGGTTAGGGTTAGGGTTTGGGTTAGGGTTAGGGTGTCTAGCCTTACGTCCCTTTCAGCTCTGAGTGTAGATGTGGTCAGTCCAGTTCCATCACAGCCCCTGATCATATTTTGTAAGAATTCCTCTCTCTCTCACTGTCTTTCTTTTTTTATAATTAATTTTTATAATGGGGTGTAGCTGATTTGCAATGTTGTGTTTCTTGGTGCTGTACATCCACCTGAGTCACTTACAGAAAGACATCAATAAATTCTTTTCTAGTTTCTAGTAGTCAGATAGATGTTTTTTCTGTGAATAGCGTGTGCTGAGTCCAGTTCCTTGAGCAATGAGTATGTCTTGGCGATTACATTATTGGCGTATGGAACGGTATCTGTGCCAATTACAACCTCCTGGTTTATGCATCAGCGCACCACACTTTTCCGCTTAAGCAGCCATAAGTGTGTTTTGTAAACGTGTGATGGTGTTCTGTTGTAATTCAGTTCATGTTTGGCGATCTTTAGATTCCCTTTATAAGTGATATCTCATGATAAGTTTCTTTTGCTGTCTAACTTATTTCACTCTCAGTGACCGTACATAAGTCCCCCTGAGTTGCTGCAACTGGCCTCATTTCATGGATTTCAGGGCTGAGTAACATTCCGTTGTGCTCAAGTACCGAGTTTTCTTTCACCATTGTTTCCTTCCAAGGACTTTTAAGTTGTACCCAAGTCGAGGCTGTTGTAAAGATAGCAGCAGTAAACGGGGCGCCTGCGTCCTGTGGATTTTTGGTTTTTCCAAGATATAGGCCCATGAGTGGAAGCGCCCTATGCTTTGTAGCTCTGTGTTTTAGATGTTTTAGGAGACACAGTACACTTCTCCAGAGTGGCCGTTGGCAATTTACATTCCCCCCTTCAGCGTAACAAGGCTCCCTTTTCTCCTCTCCCTGTCCTGCATATCTGGTTTTTACCCTTTGTGAGGATGGTCCTTTTTTCTGATTCGGAGCGATACCTCTTTGTAGTGTTGATTTGCATTGCCCGCTTCTTTAGTGGGTCAAAAAGGGCGTATGCGTTTTTCCTGAATATATTCTGGAAGTTAAATTTGAGAGACACCTTTTTCTGTGTTTTTAATTGATTAATTAATTAATTTTATTTTTGGCTGTGTTGGGTCTTCGTTGCTGTGCGAAGGCTTTCTCTAGTTGTGGCAAGCGGGGGCCACTCTTCATCGCGGTGCGCGGGCCTCTCACTTCCGCGGCCTCTCTTGTTGCGGAGCACAGGCTCCAGACGCGCAGGCTCAGTAGTTGTGGCTCCCGGGCCTAGTTGCTCCGCGGCATGTGGGATCTTCCCAGACCAGGGCTCGAACCCGTGTCCCTGCATTAGCAGGTGGAATCTCAACCACTGCGCCACCAGGGAAGCCCCTTGAATAGTTTTGTATTTAAAATGTGTCTGTGGGGACTTCCCTGGTGACGCAGTGGTTAAGAGTCCGCCTGCCAATGCGGGGGACACGGGCTCGAGCCCTGGTCCGGGAAGCTCCCACATGCCGCAGAGCAACCAAGCCTGCACGGCACAACTACTGAAGCCTGCGCGCCTAGAGCCCGTGCTCGCCCACAAGAGAAGCCACCGCAATGAGAAGCCCGTGCACCGCAACGAAGAGTAGCCCCGCTCGACGCAACTAGAGAAAGCCCACATGCAGCAACGTAGACCCAACGCAGCCAAACATAAATTAGAAACTACAATAAAATTTGCCTCTGAATAACTTTGAGTGAATTTGGTATAAGTTGTAAAGTTTGCATCTACGTTCACTTCATTCCAAATGGTTTCCAATTAATTGTTCCATAACTACTTTTAGAAACCTTTTGGGATAGAGACTCCATTTTAGTTTGAATTTCCAGCTTAATGGATTCAGCAGTCCTGTCAGTAGGGCACGCTGCCTCCAGTGACCTGTGAGGGAGGCGCGGCCTGCACTTCCTGCACTGACCACAGGGTGGCGCCGAGTTCGCCTCTCTGACCCACAGCGCACGCTCGTTCCCTGCGAACTCGATTCGGAGCGCAGCTGAGAGGAGTTGAGCCTCGTCAGGCGCGGGGGCGGGGGCCTTCGGGTAGGACGCCCGGCTCAGCGTCTCTGCTGAGAGGAGCTCGGTCTCCGTCTCCTTAGGACTCGCTGGGGTTTCGGCTTCAGGACAAAGTGGGGCTGCGTCCACGCTGACTAGGGAACTAGGTTTCCTGAGGACCCAGGTGATGCCTGAGGAAAAGGTGAAGAGACGGTGAGGAAAAGTGGGGAGAAGCTTCCTGTGGGCGACTGACCGTTGCGGGGGTCCGTCTTCGTGTGAGCGAGGGAGGGCTTGGCGTGGAAAGCTGGGTTTTTGTTCAGGTTTGTGTGCAGGGTAGCCAGCGTGAGTTATGGGGCGTCCAGTTTTCCCAGCACCATTTATCGTGGGGAGCGTCGTGCTCCTTGGTGTGTCCTTGGTCCCTGTGTCATAAATTCACCGACCCCGTCCGTGTGGGTTGAGTTCTGGTCTCTCTGTCCTGTTCCTCTGGTCCCTGTGCCCGTTTTGAGCCAGTTCCACACTGTTTTGGTGACTGTAGCTTCTCAGCAGAGTGTGACGTCAGGGAGGGAGATGCCCCCAGCCCGTTCTCTTTTTTCAGGGTTTCTTTGGCTATTTGGGGTCCTTTGTGGTTCCCCACAGCTATTAGGAGGATTTGCTCTATTTGGGGGGAAAATACCATGGAAGTTTGGGAGGGATTGCATTCACTGTGTCCACTGCTTTGGGTAGCATGGATATTTTAACAACATTAATTGTTCCATTCCATGAGAACAGGATATCTTTCCATTTATTGGTGTGTTTTTCAATGTCTTCATCAATGTCTTAAAGTTTTCAGTGTGCAGGTCTTTCACCTCCTTGGTTGACTTTATTCCCAGGTATTTTGTTCTTTTTGATGCAGTTGTAAATAGGGTTGCTTTCTTTCTCTTCCTGATGGTTCATTATTAGTGTTTAGAAATGCAACTGGTTTCTGTGTATTGATTTTGCAACTTTACTGAATTTATTTATTAGTTCTAATAGTGTTTTTGTGGCATGAAGTGGAAAATTGGAATTCAAAAATCCCACTGTTTCTACCATATCCAGGTCGTCCACAACACGGAGGACAGCGGCTCCTAATATAACCTTCCCACGGTGCCTCTAAATGACATGTGGACTTTGGGTGAACTGGATCTGGGTAAGGCTTGGCTTCTATATGGAAGTTTGATGTTTTCTCTGCTTTTCTGGCATGCTGTTGACATACATGATGTTTTGAAAAGTAATTGACTTTCCAGTAATTTCAAACATACAACTTTACATACATAAAAACAAGTCTTGTACCTTGATTAAATATACTCCTAAATATTGATGTTGACATTATTACAAATGGAATTGTTCTCAGAAATTCTTTTTCAGATTATTTTTTGCCAGCGTATGCATATAAGATAGATTTTCATGAATTGATATTTTGTTCTATAACTTTGCTTATTAATTAGTTGATTAGCTCAAATAATTTCTTTGCTGATTATAGGTAGTTTTATATATAAGATGATGTGACCTATGTTCTGTGAAGAGACACGGTTTTAATTTTTCCATTCACCCATGGATGCCTTTTATTTCTTTCCTCAAGATTCTGGGTAGAACTTCCAGTACACTATTGAGTAACGGTGATGAAGGCCAGCTTCCTGGCCCTGTTCCTGATTTCAGGAGTAAGTCTTTCAGTCTTTAACGTTGAGCATGATGTTTGCTGTGGCTTTTTGTACTACTCTTTTCCCTATTGAACAAATTTCCTTTTATTCCTGCTTTCTTGAGTGTTTTTCATGAAATAACACTGGATTTTCATTGTAGATTTTTTGCATTAATTGATATGGTTATGTGTTTTTACTTCACACCATTATTGTGGTTGAATACATTGCTTACTTTTAATATGTTGAGCAACCTGAAATTCCTGGTGTAGAGATACTTGCTTTTGGCATTATCCATTTAAAGTTCTGTTGGTTTCATGTTGCTATTATTGTGTGATAGATTTTTACATTCATATGTATAAGTTGTACTGGGGTAGTTTTCTTGTTTTTTTCCTGTATTTTTAAAATCTTTTTTAAAATAGTGGTTTTATTTCATTTTAATTGTTTATTTATTTTGGCCACGTCCCATGGCTTGTGGGATCTTAGTTCCCCAGTCAGGGATCGAAGCTGAGCCCTTGGCAGTGAAAGCACAGAGTGCTAACCACTGGGCCACCAGAGAATTCCCCAGGTTTCTTTTTCAACATGTATTTGTATAATCTGACTAGACTTGGCTTGGTGTAAGTGGTTTGGAGGGTTAGCATTAGGGCTGGGGCTGGTGTGAGGGTTGGGGCTGTGTATGGTTTATGGTTGCTGTGATGGTTTAAGTTTTACGGTTAATGAGTTATTTATGGGTATGGTTAATGAATATATTTTATGGTTTGGTTATGGTTATGGTTTTGTTCATTGGTTAAGGTTTATGGTTTTGGTCTCAGGGTGTTAGGGTTCTGTGTTAGAGTGGGTGTTAGGGTATGGGTGAGAATTGGGGTAGAGGTAGGATGTGGGTAGAGCATGGGTTAGGGTAAGGTACAGGTTTAGGGTACGGGTTAGGCTAAGGTTAGGTCAGGGCTTAGGGTCAGGATCAGAGTTTAGGGTTAGGGTCCATGTCAGGATTAGCGTCAAGGTTGAGCGAGGCCATTGTTTTCTGCTCCTCCAGTGCTGGATTCTCATTGATAGATGAATGAAATGTCTGCTCTGGTCACCCACTGTTTCAAATTGAGCTCAGCCTTAGTCAAGGGTTCTTAGGGCCTCAGAGGTCATGCAGGGTTTCCCACCACCCTCCCTCCTGGGAAGGGTGATGCAGGCCCCACTCTGTCTGGGCAGCCCCAGGTCCAGCATGGCCCTGACATGCAGGATACTAAGTAGACGTGATGTAAGACTCGGTGCATCAGTCTGCCAGCCACCAGGTGCTGCCTTTAAAAAAAAAAAAATTAATTAATTAATTAATTTTTGGCTGTGTTGGGTCTTCGTTTCTGTACGAAGGCTTTCTCTAGTTGTGGCAAGCGGGGGCCACTCTTCATCGCGGGGCGCGGGCCTCTCACTATCGCGGCCTCTCTTGTTGCGGAGCACAGGCTCCAGACGCGCAAGCTCAGTAGTTGTGGCTCACGGGCCTAGTTGCTCCGCGGCATGTGGGATCTTCCCAGACCAGGGCTCGAACCCGTGTCCCCTGCATTAGCAGGCAGATTCTCAACCACTGCGCCACCAGGGAAGCCCCTTGAATAGTTTTGTATTTAAAGTTGGTCTGTGGGGACTTCCCTGGTGACGCAGTGGTTAAGAGTCCGCCTGCCAATGCAGGGGACACGGGCTCGAGCCCTGGTCCGGGAAGCTCCCACATGCCGCAGAGCAACCAAGCCTGCGCGGCACAACTACTGAAGCCTGTGCGCCTAGAGCCCGTGCTCGCCCACAAGAGAAGCCACCGCAATGAGAAGCCCGTGCACCGCAACGAAGAGTAGCCCCGCTCGACGCAACTAGAGAAAGCCCACATGCAGCAACGAAGACCCAACGCAGCCAAACATAAATTATAAACTACAATAAAATTTGCCTCTGAATAACTTTGAGTGAATTTGGTATAAGTTGTAAAGTTTGCATCTACATTCACTTCATTCCAAATGGTTTCCTATTAATTGTTCCATAACTACTTTTAGAAACCTTTTGGGATAGAGACTCCATTTTAGTTTGAATTTCCAGCTTAATGGATTCAGCAGTCCTGTCAGTAGGGCGCGCTGCCTCCAGTGACCTGTGAGGGAGGCGCGGCCTGCACTTCCTGCACTGACCACAGGGTGGCGCCGAGTTCGCCTCTCTGACCCACAGCGCACGCTCGTTCCTTGCGAACTCGATTCGGAGCGCAGCTGAGAGGAGTTGAGCCTCGTCAGGCGCGGGGGCGGGGGCCTTCGGGTAGGACGCCCGGCTCAGCGTCTCTGCTGAGAGGAGCTCGGTCTCCGTCTCCTTAGGACTCGCTGGGGTTTCGGCTTCAGGACAAAGTGGGGCTGCGTCCACGCTGACTAGGGAACTAGGTTTCCTGAGGACCCAGGTGATGCCTGAGGAAAAGGTGAAGAGACGGTGAGGAAAAGTGGGGAGAAGCTTCCTGTGGGCGACTGACCGTTGCGGGGGTCCGTCTTCGTGTGAGCGAGGGAGGGCTTGGCGTGGAAAGCTGGGTTTTTGTTCAGGTTTGTGTGCAGGGTAGCCAGCGTGAGTTATGGGGCGTCCAGTTTTCCCAGCACCATTTATCGTGGGGAGCGTCGTGCTCCTTGGTGTGTCCTTGGTCCCTGTGTCATAAATTCACCGACCCCGTCCGTGTGGGTTGAGTTCTGGTCTCTCTGTCCTGTTCCTCTGGTCCCTGTGCCCGTTTTGAGCCAGTTCCACACTGTTTTGGTGACTGTAGCTTCTCAGCAGAGTGTGACGTCAGGGAGGGAGATGCCCCCAGCCCGTTCTCTTTTTTCAGGGTTTCTTTGGCTATTTGGGGTCCTTTGTGGTTCCCCACAGCTATTAGGAGGATTTGCTCTATTTGGGGGGAAAATACCATGGAAGTTTGGGAGGGATTGCATTCACTGTGTCCACTGCTTTGGGTAGCATGGATGTTTTAACAATATTAATTGTTCCATTCCATGAGAACAGGATATCTTTCCATTTATTGGTGTGTTTTGCAATGTCTTCATCAATGTCTTAAAGTTTTCAGTGTGCAGGTCTTTCACCTCCTTGGTTGACTTTATTCCCAGGTATTTTGTTCTTTTTGATGCAGTTGTAAATAGGGTTGCTTCCTTTCTCTTCCTGATGGTTCATTATTAGTGTTTAGAAATGCAACTGGTTTCTGTGTATTGATTTTGCAACTTTACTGAATTTATTTATTAGTTCTAATAGTTTTTTTTGTGGAATGAAGTGGAAAATTGGAATCCAAAAATCCCACTGTTTCTACCATATCCAGGTCGTCCACAACACGGAGGACAGCGGCTCCTAATATAACCTTCCCACGGTGCCTCTAAATGACATGTGGACTTTGGGTGAACTGGATCTGGGTAAGGCTTGGCTTCTATATGGAAGTTTGATGTTTTCTCTGCTTTTCTGGCATGCTGTTGACATACATGATGTTTTGAAAAGTAATTGACTTTCCAGTAATTTCAAACATACAACTTTACATACATAAAAACAAGTCTTGTACCTTGATTAAATATACTCCTAAATATTGATGTTGACATTATTACAAATGGAATTGTTCTCAGAAATTCTTTTTCAGATTATTTTTTGCCAGCGTATGCATATAAGATAGATTTTCATGAATTGATATTTTGTTCTATAACTTTGCTTATTAATTAGTTGATTAGCTCAAATAATTTCTTTGCTGATTATAGGTAGTTTTATATATAAGATGATGTGACCTATGTTCTGTGAAGAGACACGGTTTTAATTTTTCCATTCACCCATGGATGCCTTTTATTTCTTTCCTCAAGATTCTGGGTAGAACTTCCAGTACACTATTGAGTAACGGTGATGAAGGCCAGCTTCCTGGCCCTGTTCCTGATTTCAGGAGTAAGTCTTTCAGTCTTTAACGTTGAGCATGATGTTTGCTGTGGCTTTTTGTACTACTCTTTTCCCTATTGAACAAATTTCCTTTTATTCCTGCTTTCTTGAGTGTTTTTCATGAAATAACACTGGATTTTCATTGTAGATTTTTTGCATTAATTGATATGGTTATGTGTTTTTACTTCACACCATTATTGTGGTTGAATACATTGCTTACTTTTAATATGTTGAGCAACCTGAAATTCCTGGTGTAGAGATACTTGCTTTTGGCATTATCCATTTAAAGTTCTGTTGGTTTCATGTTGCTATTATTGTGTGATAGATTTTTACATTCATATTTATAAGTTGTACTGGGGTAGTTTTCTTGTTTTTTTCCTGTATTTTTAAAATCTTTTTTAAAATAGTGGTTTTATTTCATTTTAATTGTTTATTTATTTTGGCCACGTCCCATGGCTTGTGGGATCTTAGTTCCCCAGTCAGGGATCGAAGCCGAGCCCTTGGCAGTGAAAGCACAGAGTGCTAACCACTGGGCCACCAGAGAATTCCCCAGTTTTCTTTTTCAAGATGTATTTGTATAATCTGACTAGACTTGGCTTGGTGTAAGTGGTTTGGAGGGTTAGCATTAGGGCTGGGGCTGGTGTGAGGGTTGGGGCTGTGTATGGTTTATGGTTGCTGTGATGGTTTAAGTTTTACGGTTAATGAGTTATTTATGGGTATGGTTAATGAATATATTTTATGGTTTGGTTATGGTTATGGTTTTGTTCATTGGTTAAGGTTTATGGTTTTGGTCTCAGGGTGTTAGGGTTCTGTGTTAGAGTGGGTGTTAGGGTATGGGTGAGAATTGGGGTAGAGGTAGGATGCGGGTAGAGCATGGGTTAGGGTAAGGTACAGGTTTAGGGTACGGGTTAGGCTAAGGTTAGGTCAGGGCTTAGGGTCAGGATCAGAGTTTAGGGTTAGGGTCCATGTCAGGATTAGCGTCAAGGTTGAGCGAGGCCATTGTTTTCTGCTCCTCCAGTGCTGGATTCTCATTGATAGATGAATGAAATGTCTGCTCTGGTCACCCACTGTTTCAAATTGAGCTCAGCCTTAGTCAAGGGTTCTTAGGGCCTCAGAGGTCATGCAGGGTTTCCCACCACCCTCCCTCCTGGGAAGGGTGATGCAGGCCCCACTCTGTCTGGGCAGCCCCAGGTCCAGCATGGCCCTGACATGCAGGATACTAAGTAGACGTGATGTAAGACTCGGTGCATCAGTCTGCCAGCCCCCAGGTGCTGCCTTTAAAAAAAAAAATTAATTAATTAATTAATTTTTGGCTGTGTTGGGTCTTCGTTTCTGTACGAAGGCTTTCTCTAGTTGTGGCAAGTGGGGGCCACTCTTCATCGCGGGGCGCGGGCCTCTCACTATCGCGGCCTCTCTTGTTGCGGAGCACAGGCTCCAGACGCGCAAGCTCAGTAGTTGTGGCACACGGGCCTAGTTGCTCCGCGGCATGTGGGATCTTCCCAGACCAGGGCTCGAACCCGTGTCCCCTGCATTAGCAGGCAGATTCTCAACCACTGCGCCACCAGGGAAGCCCCTTGAATAGTTTTGTATTTAAAGTTGGTCTGTGGGGACTTCCCTGGTGACGCAGTGGTTAAGAGTCCGCCTGCCAATGCAGGGGACACGGGCTCGAGCCCTGGTCCGGGAAGCTCCCACATGCCGCAGAGCAACCAAGCCTGCGCGGCACAACTACTGAAGCCTGTGCGCCTAGAGCCCGTGCTCGCCCACAAGAGAAGCCACCGCAATGAGAAGCCCGTGCACCGCAACGAAGAGTAGCCCCGCTCGACGCAACTAGAGAAAGCCCACATGCAGCAACGAAGACCCAACGCAGCCAAACATAAATTATAAACTACAATAAAATTTGCCTCTGAATAACTTTGAGTGAATTTGGTATAAGTTGTAAAGTTTGCATCTACATTCACTTCATTCCAAATGGTTTCCTATTAATTGTTCCATAACTACTTTTAGAAACCTTTTGGGATAGAGACTCCATTTTAGTTTGAATTTCCAGCTTAATGGATTCAGCAGTCCTGTCAGTAGGGCGCGCTGCCTCCAGTGACCTGTGAGGGAGGCGCGGCCTGCACTTCCTGCACTGACCACAGGGTGGCGCCGAGTTCGCCTCTCTGACCCACAGCGCACGCTCCTTCCCTGCGAACTCGATTCGGAGCGCAGCTGAGAGGAGTTGAGCCTCGTCAGGCGCGGGGGCGGGGGCCTTCGGGTAGGACGCCTGGCTCAGCGTCTCTGCTGAGAGGAGCTCGGTCTCCGTCTCCTTAGGACTCGCTGGGGTTTCGGCTTCGGGACCAAGTGGAGCTGCGTCCACGCTGACTAGGGAACTAGGTTTCCTGAGGACCCAGGTGATGCCTGAGGAAAAGGTGAAGAGACGGTGAGGAAAAGTGGGGAGAAGCTTCCTGTGGGCGACTGACCGTTGCGGGGGTCCGTCTTCGTGTGAGCGAGGGAGGGCTTGGCGTGGAAAGCTGGGTTTTTGGTCAGGTTTGTGTGCAGGGTAGCCAGCGTGAGTTATGGGGCGTCCAGTTTTCCCAGCACCATTTATCGTGGGGAGTGTCGTGCTCCTTGGTGTGTCCTTGGTCCCTGTGTCATAAATTCACCGACCCCGTCCGTGTGGGTTGAGTTCTGGGCTCTCTGTCCTGTTCCTCTGGTCCCTGTGCCCGTTTTGAGCCAGTTCCGCACTGTTTTGATGACTGTAGCTTCTCAGCAGAGTGTGACGTCAGGGAGGGAGATGCCCCCAGCCCGTTCTCTTTTTTCAGGGTTTCTTTGGCTATTTGGGGTCCTTTGTGGTTCCCCACAGATATTAGGAGGATTTGCTCTATTTGGGGGGAAAATACCATGGAATTTTGGGAGGGATTGCATTCACTGTGTCCATTGCTTTGGGTAGAATGGATATTTTAACAACATTAATTGTTCCATTCCATGAGAACAGGATATCTTTCCATTTATTGGTGTGTTTTTCAATGTCTTCATCAATGTCTTAAAGTTTTCAGTGTGCAGGTCTTTCACCTCCTTGGTTGGCTGTATTCCCAGTGGGTATTTTGTTCTTTTTGATGCATTTGTAAATAGGGTTGCTTTCTTTCTCTTTCTGATGGTTCATTATTAGTGTTTAGAAATGCAGCTGATTTCTGTGTATTGATTTTGCAACTTTACTGAATTTATTTATTAGTTCTAATAGTTTTTTTTGTGGAATGAAGTGGAAAATTGGAATTCAAAAATCCCACTGTTTCTACCATATCCAGGTCGTCCACAACACGGAGGACAGCGGCTCCTAATATAACCTTCCCACGGTGCCTCTAAATGACATGTGGACTTTGGGTGAACTGGATCTGGGTAAGGCTTGGCTTCTATATGGAAGTTTTGATGTTTTCTCTGCTTTTCTGGCATGCTATTGACATACATGATGTTTTGAAAAGTAATTGACTTTCCAGTAATTTCAAACATACCACTTCACATACATAAAAACAAGTCTTGTACCTTGATTAAATATACTCCTAAATATTGATGTTGACATTATTAAAAATGGAATTGTTTTCATAAATTCTTTTTCAGATTATTTTTTGCCAGCGTATGCATATAAGATAGATTTTCATGAATTGATACTTTGTTCTATAACTTTGCTTAATTAGTTGATTAGCTCAAATAATTTCTTTGCTGATTATAGGTAGTTTTATATATAAGATGATGTGACCTATGTTCTGTGAAGAGACACAGTTTTAATTTTTCCATTCACCCATGGATGCCTTTTATTTCCTTCCTCAAGATTCTGGGTAGAACTTCCAGTACACTATTGAGTAACGGTGACGAAGGCCAGCTTCCTGGCCTTGTTCCTGATTTCAGGAGTAAATCGTTCAGTCTTTAACATTGAGCATGGTGTTTGCTGTGGCTTTTTGTACTACTCTTTTCCATATTGAACCAATTTCCTTTTATTCCTGCTTTCTTGAGTGTTTATCATGAAATAACACTGGATTTTCATTGTAGATTTTTTGCATTAATTGATGTGATTATGGGTTTTTACTTCACACCATTTTTGTGGTTTAATACATTGCTTACTTTTGATATGTTGAGCAACCTGAAATTTCTGGTGTAGAGATACTTGCTTATGGCATTATCCATTTAAAGTTCTGTTGGTTTCATGTTGCTATTATTGTGTGATAGATTTTTACATTCATATTTATAAGTTGTACTGGGGTAGTTTTCTTGTTTTTTTCCTGTATTTTTAAAATCTTTTTTAAAATAGTGGTTTTATTTCATTCTAGTTATTTATTTATTTTGGCCACATCCCATGGCTTGTGGGATCTTAGTTCCCCAGTCAGGGATCGAACCCGAGCCCTTGGCACTGAAAGCACAGAGTGCTAACCACTGGGCCACCAGAGAATTCCCCAGTTTTCTTTTCCAAGATGTATTTGTATAATCTGACTAGACTTGGCTTGGTGTAAGTGGTTTGGAGGGTTAGCATTAGGGCTGGGGCTGGTGTGAGGGTTGGGGCTGTGTATGGTTTATGGTTGCTGTGATGGTTTAAGTTTTAGGGTTGACGAGTTATTTATGGGTATGGTTAATGAATGTATTTTATGGTTTGGTTATGGTTATGGTTTGGCTTATTGGTTAAGGTTTATGGTTTTGGTCTCAGGGTGTTAGGGTTCTGTGTTAGAGTGGGTGTTAGGGTATGGGTGAGAATTGGGGTACAGGTAGGATGCGGGTAGAGCATGGGTTAGGGTAAGGTACAGGTTTAGGGTACGGGTTAGGCTAAGGTTAGGTCAGGGCTTAGGGTCAGGATCAGAGTTTAGGGTTAGGGTCCATGTCAGGATTAGCGTCAAGGTTGAGCGAGGCCATTGTTTTCTGCTCCTCCAGTGCTGGATTCTCATTGATAGATGAATGAAATGTCTGCTCTGGTCACCCACTGTTTCAAATTGAGCTCAGCCTTAGTCAAGGGTTCTTAGGGCCTCAGAGGTCATGCAGGGTTTCCCACCACCCTCCCTCCTGGGAAGGGTGATGCAGGCCCCACTCTGTCTGGGCAGCCCCAGGTCCAGCATGGCCCTGACATGCAGGATACTAAGTAGACGTGATGTAAGACTCGGTGCATCAGTCTGCCAGCCCCCAGGTGCTGCCTTTAAAAAAAAAAAAATTAATTAATTAATTAATTTTTGGCTGTGTTGGGTCTTCATTGCTGCACGGAGGCTTTCTCTAGTTGCGGCGAGTGGGGGCTTCTCGTTGCAGTGGCTTCTCTTGTTACAGAGCACAGGCTCTAAGCGCGTGGGCTTCAGCAGTTGTGGCTCGCGGGTTCTAGAGCTCAGGCTCAGTAGTTGTGGCGCACGGGCTTAGTTGCTCCACAGCATGTGGGATCTTCCCGGGCCAGGGATCAAACCCGTGTCCCCTGCATTGGCAGGTGGATTCTTAACCACTGCGCCACCAGGGAAGTCTGGTGTTGCGTTCTTGAGGGCTGGTGGGGCCCTCTTGGGACTGGATGGATCCTTTGTTCCATCTGCACGGGTGTCCAAGCAGGTCTCAGAGCAGCCCGTGGCCTCTGAGCGTCCAGGCAGGCATCCACGTTCCTCCAGCTCAGGTTAGCCTTGGCCCCTCCAGCCCCCGTGGCCAATTACTGAGCTGATTGTGTCTTTACTCTTTAAAATTAAATCACTCTCTCCAGGTGGGCGAGAAGTTTACTTGTGAACTTGGTTAGGGTTAGGGGTTAGGGGTTAGGGGTTAGGGGTTAGGGTCAGGGTTAGGGCTAGGGCTAGGGGTTAGGGTTAGGCTTAGGGTTGGGTTAGGGTTAGGGGTTAGGGTTAGGGGTTAGGGTTAGGGTTTAGGTTTAGGGTTAGGGTTAGTGTTGGGTTAGGGTTAGGGTTAAGGTAGGGTTAGGGTTACTGTTGGGTTAGGGTTAGGGTTAAGGTAGGGTTAGGGTTAGGGTTTGGGTTAGGGTTAGGGTGTCTAGCCTTACGTCCCTTTCAGCTCTGAGTGTAGATGTGGTCAGTCCAGTTGCATCACAGCCCCTGATCATATTTTGTAAGAATTCCTCTCTCTCTCACTGTCTTTCTTTTTTTATAATTAATTTTTATAATGGGGTGTAGCTGATTTGCAATGTTGTGTTTCTTGGTGCTGTACATCCACCTGAGTCACTTACAGAAAGACATCAATAAATTCTTTTCTAGTTTCTAGTAGTCAGATAGATGTTTTTTCTGTGAATAGCGTGTGCTGAGTCCAGTTCCTTGAGCAATGAGTATGTCTTGGCGATTACATTATTGGCGTATGGAACGGTATCTGTGCCAATTACAACCTCCTGGTTTATGCATCAGCGCACCACACTTTTCCGCTTAAGCAGCCATAAGTGTGTTTTGTAAACGTGTGATGGTGTTCTGTTTGTAATTCAGTTCATGTTTGGCGATCTTTAGATTCCCTTTATAAGTGATATCTCATGATAAGTTTCTTTTGCTGTCTAACTTATTTCACTCTCAGTGACCGTACATAAGTCCCCCTGAGTTGCTGCAACTGGCCTCATTTCATGGATTTCAGGGCTGAGTAACATTCCGTTGTGCTCAAGTACCGAGTTTTCTTTCACCATTGTTTCCTTCCAAGGACTTTTAAGTTGTACCCAAGTCGAGGCTGTTGTAAAGATAGCAGCAGTAAACGGGGCGCCTGCGTCCTGTGGATTTTTGGTTTTTCCAAGATATAGGCCCATGAGTGGAAGCGCCCTATGCTTTGTAGCTCTGTGTTTTAGATGTTTTAGGAGACACAGTACACTTCTCCAGAGTGGCCGTTGGCAATTTACATTCCCCCCTTCAGCGTAACAAGGCTCCCTTTTCTCCTCTCCCTGTCCTGCATATCTGGTTTTTACCCTTTGTGAGGATGGTCCTTTTTTCTGATTCGGAGCGATACCTCTTTGTAGTGTTGATTTGCATTGCCCGCTTCTTTAGTGGGTCAAAAAGGGCGTATGCGTTTTTCCTGAATATATTCTGGAAGTTAAATTTGAGAGACACCTTTTTCTGTGTTTTTAATTGATTAATTAATTAATTTTATTTTTGGCTGTGTTGGGTCTTCGTTGCTGTGCGAAGGCTTTCTCTAGTTGTGGCAAGCGGGGGCCACTCTTCATCGCGGTGCGCGGGCCTCTCACTTCCGCGGCCTCTCTTGTTGCGGAGCACAGGCTCCAGACGCGCAGGCTCAGTAGTTGTGGCTCCCGGGCCTAGTTGCTCCGCGGCATGTGGGATCTTCCCAGACCAGGGCTCGAACCCGTGTCCCCTGCATTAGCAGGTGGAATCTCAACCACTGCGCCACCAGGGAAGCCCCTTGAATAGTTTTGTATTTAAAATGTGTCTGTGGGGACTTCCCTGGTGACGCAGTGGTTAAGAGTCCGCCTGCCAATGCGGGGGACACGGGCTCGAGCCCTGGTCCGGGAAGCTCCCACATGCCGCAGAGCAACCAAGCCTGCACGGCACAACTACTGAAGCCTGCGCGCCTAGAGCCCGTGCTCGCCCACAAGAGAAGCCACCGCAATGAGAAGCCCGTGCACCGCAACGAAGAGTAGCCCCGCTCGACGCAACTAGAGAAAGCCCACATGCAGCAACGTAGACCCAACGCAGCCAAACATAAATTAGAAACTACAATAAAATTTGCCTCTGAATAACTTTGAGTGAATTTGGTATAAGTTGTAAAGTTTGCATCTACGTTCACTTCATTCCAAATGGTTTCCAATTAATTGTTCCATAACTACTTTTAGAAACCTTTTGGGATAGAGACTCCATTTTAGTTTGAATTTCCAGCTTAATGGATTCAGCAGTCCTGTCAGTAGGGCACGCTGCCTCCAGTGACCTGTGAGGGAGGCGCGGCCTGCACTTCCTGCACTGACCACAGGGTGGCGCCGAGTTCGCCTCTCTGACCCACAGCGCACGCTCGTTCCCTGCGAACTCGATTCGGAGCGCAGCTGAGAGGAGTTGAGCCTCGTCAGGCGCGGGGGCGGGGGCCTTCGGGTAGGACGCCCGGCTCAGCGTCTCTGCTGAGAGGAGCTCGGTCTCCGTCTCCTTAGGACTCGCTGGGGTTTCGGCTTCAGGACAAAGTGGGGCTGCGTCCACGCTGACTAGGGAACTAGGTTTCCTGAGGACCCAGGTGATGCCTGAGGAAAAGGTGAAGAGACGGTGAGGAAAAGTGGGGAGAAGCTTCCTGTGGGCGACTGACCGTTGCGGGGGTCCGTCTTCGTGTGAGCGAGGGAGGGCTTGGCGTGGAAAGCTGGGTTTTTGTTCAGGTTTGTGTGCAGGGTAGCCAGCGTGAGTTATGGGGCGTCCAGTTTTCCCAGCACCATTTATCGTGGGGAGCGTCGTGCTCCTTGGTGTGTCCTTGGTCCCTGTGTCATAAATTCACCGACCCCGTCCGTGTGGGTTGAGTTCTGGTCTCTCTGTCCTGTTCCTCTGGTCCCTGTGCCCGTTTTGAGCCAGTTCCACACTGTTTTGGTGACTGTAGCTTCTCAGCAGAGTGTGACGTCAGGGAGGGAGATGCCCCCAGCCCGTTCTCTTTTTTCAGGGTTTCTTTGGCTATTTGGGGTCCTTTGTGGTTCCCCACAGCTATTAGGAGGATTTGCTCTATTTGGGGGGAAAATACCATGGAAGTTTGGGAGGGATTGCATTCACTGTGTCCACTGCTTTGGGTAGCATGGATATTTTAACAACATTAATTGTTCCATTCCATGAGAACAGGATATCTTTCCATTTATTGGTGTGTTTTTCAATGTCTTCATCAATGTCTTAAAGTTTTCAGTGTGCAGGTCTTTCACCTCCTTGGTTGACTTTATTCCCAGGTATTTTGTTCTTTTTGATGCAGTTGTAAATAGGGTTGCTTTCTTTCTCTTCCTGATGGTTCATTATTAGTGTTTAGAAATGCAACTGGTTTCTGTGTATTGATTTTGCAACTTTACTGAATTTATTTATTAGTTCTAATAGTGTTTTTGTGGCATGAAGTGGAAAATTGGAATTCAAAAATCCCACTGTTTCTACCATATCCAGGTCGTCCACAACACGGAGGACAGCGGCTCCTAATATAACCTTCCCACGGTGCCTCTAAATGACATGTGGACTTTGGGTGAACTGGATCTGGGTAAGGCTTGGCTTCTATATGGAAGTTTGATGTTTTCTCTGCTTTTCTGGCATGCTGTTGACATACATGATGTTTTGAAAAGTAATTGACTTTCCAGTAATTTCAAACATACAACTTTACATACATAAAAACAAGTCTTGTACCTTGATTAAATATACTCCTAAATATTGATGTTGACATTATTACAAATGGAATTGTTCTCAGAAATTCTTTTTCAGATTATTTTTTGCCAGCGTATGCATATAAGATAGATTTTCATGAATTGATATTTTGTTCTATAACTTTGCTTATTAATTAGTTGATTAGCTCAAATAATTTCTTTGCTGATTATAGGTAGTTTTATATATAAGATGATGTGACCTATGTTCTGTGAAGAGACACGGTTTTAATTTTTCCATTCACCCATGGATGCCTTTTATTTCTTTCCTCAAGATTCTGGGTAGAACTTCCAGTACACTATTGAGTAACGGTGATGAAGGCCAGCTTCCTGGCCCTGTTCCTGATTTCAGGAGTAAGTCTTTCAGTCTTTAACGTTGAGCATGATGTTTGCTGTGGCTTTTTGTACTACTCTTTTCCCTATTGAACAAATTTCCTTTTATTCCTGCTTTCTTGAGTGTTTTTCATGAAATAACACTGGATTTTCATTGTAGATTTTTTGCATTAATTGATATGGTTATGTGTTTTTACTTCACACCATTATTGTGGTTGAATACATTGCTTACTTTTAATATGTTGAGCAACCTGAAATTCCTGGTGTAGAGATACTTGCTTTTGGCATTATCCATTTAAAGTTCTGTTGGTTTCATGTTGCTATTATTGTGTGATAGATTTTTACATTCATATTTATAAGTTGTACTGGGGTAGTTTTCTTGTTTTTTTCCTGTATTTTTAAAATCTTTTTTAAAATAGTGGTTTTATTTCATTTTAATTGTTTATTTATTTTGGCCACGTCCCATGGCTTGTGGGATCTTAGTTCCCCAGTCAGGGATCGAAGCTGAGCCCTTGGCAGTGAAAGCACAGAGTGCTAACCACTGGGCCACCAGAGAATTCCCCAGGTTTCTTTTTCAACATGTTATTGTATAATCTGACTAGACTTGGCTTGGTGTAAGTGGTTTGGGGGGTTAGCATTAGGGCTGGGGCTGGTGTGAGGGTTGGGGCTGTGTATGGTTTATGGTTGCTGTGATGGTTTAAGTTTTACGGTTAATGAGTTATTTATGGGTATGGTTAATGAATATATTTTATGGTTTGGTTATGGTTATGGTTTTGTTCATTGGTTAAGGTTTATGGTTTTGGTCTCAGGGTGTTAGGGTTCTGTGTTAGAGTGGGTGTTAGGGTATGGGTGAGAATTGGGGTAGAGGTAGGATGTGGGTAGAGCATGGGTTAGGGTAAGGTACAGGTTTAGGGTACGGGTTAGGCTAAGGTTAGGTCAGGGCTTAGGGTCAGGATCAGAGTTTAGGGTTAGGGTCCATGTCAGGATTAGCGTCAAGGTTGAGCGAGGCCATTGTTTTCTGCTCCTCCAGTGCTGGATTCTCATTGATAGATGAATGAAATGTCTGCTCTGGTCACCCACTGTTTCAAATTGAGCTCAGCCTTAGTCAAGGGTTCTTAGGGCCTCAGAGGTCATGCAGGGTTTCCCACCACCCTCCCTCCTGGGAAGGGTGATGCAGGCCCCACTCTGTCTGGGCAGCCCCAGGTCCAGCATGGCCCTGACATGCAGGATACTAAGTAGACGTGATGTAAGACTCGGTGCATCAGTCTGCCAGCCACCAGGTGCTGCCTTTAAAAAAAAAAAAAATTAATTAATTAATTAATTTTTGGCTGTGTTGGGTCTTCGTTTCTGTACGAAGGCTTTCTCTAGTTGTGGCAAGCGGGGGCCACTCTTCATCGCGGGGCGCGGGCCTCTCACTATCGCGGCCTCTCTTGTTGCGGAGCACAGGCTCCAGACGCGCAAGCTCAGTAGTTGTGGCTCACGGGCCTAGTTGCTCCGCGGCATGTGGGATCTTCCCAGACCAGGGCTCGAACCCGTGTCCCCTGCATTAGCAGGCAGATTCTCAACCACTGCGCCACCAGGGAAGCCCCTTGAATAGTTTTGTATTTAAAGTTGGTCTGTGGGGACTTCCCTGGTGAGGCAGTGGTTAAGAGTCCGCCTGCCAATGCAGGGGACACGGGCTCGAGCCCTGGTCCGGGAAGCTCCCACATGCCGCAGAGCAACCAAGCCTGCGCGGCACAACTACTGAAGCCTGTGCGCCTAGAGCCCGTGCTCGCCCACAAGAGAAGCCACCGCAATGAGAAGCCCGTGCACCGCAACGAAGAGTAGCCCCGCTCGACGCAACTAGAGAAAGCCCACATGCAGCAACGAAGACCCAACGCAGCCAAACATAAATTATAAACTACAATAAAATTTGCCTCTGAATAACTTTGAGTGAATTTGGTATAAGTTGTAAAGTTTGCATCTACATTCACTTCATTCCAAATGGTTTCCTATTAATTGTTCCATAACTACTTTTAGAAACCTTTTGGGATAGAGACTCCATTTTAGTTTGAATTTCCAGCTTAATGGATTCAGCAGTCCTGTCAGTAGGGCGCGCTGCCTCCAGTGACCTGTGAGGGAGGCGCGGCCTGCACTTCCTGCACTGACCACAGGGTGGCGCCGAGTTCGCCTCTCTGACCCACAGCGCACGCTCGTTCCTTGCGAACTCGATTCGGAGCGCAGCTGAGAGGAGTTGAGCCTCGTCAGGCGCGGGGGCGGGGGCCTTCGGGTAGGACGCCCGGCTCAGCGTCTCTGCTGAGAGGAGCTCGGTCTCCGTCTCCTTAGGACTCGCTGGGGTTTCGGCTTCGGGACCAAGTGGAGCTGCGTCCACGCTGACTAGGGAACTAGGTTTCCTGAGGACCCAGGTGATGCCTGAGGAAAAGGTGAAGAGACGGTGAGGAAAAGTGGGGAGAAGCTTCCTGTGGGCGACTGACCGTTGCGGGGGTCCGTCTTCGTGTGAGCGAGGGAGGGCTTGGCGTGGAAAGCTGGGTTTTTGGTCAGGTTTGTGTGCAGGGTAGCCAGCGTGAGTTATGGGGCGTCCAGTTTTCCCAGCACCATTTATCGTGGGGAGTGTCGTGCTCCTTGGTGTGTCCTTGGTCCCTGTGTCATAAATTCACCGACCCCGTCCGTGTGGGTTGAGTTCTGGGCTCTCTGTCCTGTTCCTCTGGTCCCTGTGCCCGTTTTGAGCCAGTTCCACACTGTTTTGGTGACTGTAGCTTCTCAGCAGAGTGTGACGTCAGGGAGGGAGATGCCCCCAGCCCGTTCTCTTTTTTCAGGGTTTCTTTGGCTATTTGGGGTCCTTTGTGGTTCCCCACAGATATTAGGAGGATTTGCTCTATTTGGGGGGAAAATACCATGGAATTTTGGGAGGGATTGCATTCACTGTGTCCATTGCTTTGGGTAGAATGGATATTTTAACAACATTAATTGTTCCATTCCATGAGAACAGGATATCTTTCCATTTATTGGTGTGTTTTTCAATGTCTTCATCAATGTCTTAAAGTTTTCAGTGTGCAGGTCTTTCACCTCCTTGGTTGGCTTTATTCCCAGTGGGTATTTTGTTCTTTTTGATGCATTTGTAAATAGGGTTGCTTTCTTTCTCTTTCTGATGGTTCATTATTAGTGTTTAGAAATGCAGCTGATTTCTGTGTATTGATTTTGCAACTTTACTGAATTTATTTATTAGTTCTAATAGTTTTTTTTGTGGAATGAAGTGGAAAATTGGAATTCAAAAATCCCACTGTTTCTACCATATCCAGGTCGTCCACAACACGGAGGACAGCGGCTCCTAATATAACCTTCCCACGGTGCCTCTAAATGACATGTGGACTTTGGGTGAACTGGATCTGGGTAAGGCTTGGCTTCTATATGGAAGTTTTGATGTTTTCTCTGCTTTTCTGGCATGCTATTGACATACATGATGTTTTGAAAAGTAATTGACTTTCCAGTAATTTCAAACATACCACTTCACATACATAAAAACAAGTCTTGTACCTTGATTAAATATACTCCTAAATATTGATGTTGACATTATTAAAAATGGAATTGTTTTCATAAATTCTTTTTCAGATTATTTTTTGCCAGCGTATGCATATAAGATAGATTTTCATGAATTGATACTTTGTTCTATAACTTTGCTTAATTAGTTGATTAGCTCAAATAATTTCTTTGCTGATTATAGGTAGTTTTATATATAAGATGATGTGACCTATGTTCTGTGAAGAGACACGGTTTTAATTTTTCCATTCACCCATGGATGCCTTTTATTTCCTTCCTCAAGATTCTGGGTAGAACTTCCAGTACACTATTGAGTAATGGTGACGAAGGCCAGCTTCCTGGCCTTGTTCCTGATTTCAGGAGTAAATCGTTCAGTCTTTAACATTGAGCATGGTGTTTGCTGTGGCTTTTTGTACTACTCTTTTCCATATTGAACCAATTTCCTTTTATTCCTGCTTTCTTGAGTGTTTATCATGAAATAACACTGGATTTTCATTGTAGATTTTTTGCATTAATTGATGTGATTATGGGTTTTTACTTCACACCATTTTTGTGGTTTAATACATTGCTTACTTTTGATATGTTGAGCAACCTGAAATTTCTGGTGTAGAGATACTTGCTTATGGCATTATCCATTTAAAGTTCTGTTGGTTTCATGTTGCTATTATTGTGTGATAGATTTTTACATTCATATTTATAAGTTGTACTGGGGTAGTTTTCTTGTTTTTTTCCTGTATTTTTAAAATCTTTTTTAAAATAGTGGTTTTATTTCATTCTAGTTATTTATTTATTTTGGCCACATCCCATGGCTTGTGGGATCTTAGTTCCCCAGTCAGGGATCGAACCCGAGCCCTTGGCACTGAAAGCACAGAGTGCTAACCACTGGGCCACCAGAGAATTCCCCAGTTTTCTTTTCCAAGATGTATTTGTATAATCTGACTAGACTTGGCTTGGTGTAAGTGGTTTGGAGGGTTAGCATTAGGGCTGGGGCTGGTGTGAGGGTTGGGGCTGTGTATGGTTTATGGTTGCTGTGATGGTTTAAGTTTTAGGGTTGACGAGTTATTTATGGGTATGGTTAATGAATGTATTTTATGGTTTGGTTATGGTTATGGTTTGGCTTATTGGTTAAGGTTTATGGTTTTGGTCTCAGGGTGTTAGGGTTCTGTGTTAGAGTGGGTGTTAGGGTATGGGTGAGAATTGGGGTACAGGTAGGATGCGGGTAGAGCATGGGTTAGGGTAAGGTACAGGTTTAGGGTACGGGTTAGGCTAAGGTTAGGTCAGGGCTTAGGGTCAGGATCAGAGTTTAGGGTTAGGGTCCATGTCAGGATTAGCGTCAAGGTTGAGCGAGGCCATTGTTTTCTGCTCCTCCAGTGCTGGATTCTCATTGATAGATGAATGAAATGTCTGCTCTGGTCACCCACTGTTTCAAATTGAGCTCAGCCTTAGTCAAGGGTTCTTAGGGCCTCAGAGGTCATGCAGGGTTTCCCACCACCCTCCCTCCTGGGAAGGGTGATGCAGGCCCCACTCTGTCTGGGCAGCCCCAGGTCCAGCATGGCCCTGACATGCAGGATACTAAGTAGACGTGATGTAAGACTCGGTGCATCAGTCTGCCAGCCCCCAGGTGCTGCCTTTAAAAAAAAAAAAATTAATTAATTAATTAATTTTTGGCTGTGTTGGGTCTTCATTGCTGCACGGAGGCTTTCTCTAGTTGCGGCGAGTGGGGGCTTCTCGTTGCAGTGGCTTCTCTTGTTACAGAGCACAGGCTCTAAGCGCGTGGGCTTCAGCAGTTGTGGCTCGCGGGTTCTAGAGCTCAGGC
This sequence comes from Balaenoptera physalus, assembly GCF_965194825.1. Lineage (NCBI taxonomy): Eukaryota > Metazoa > Chordata > Mammalia > Artiodactyla > Balaenopteridae > Balaenoptera > Balaenoptera physalus. The sequence goes on from NC_138890.1 coordinate 177,887,298, forward strand.
TCAGTAGTTGTGGCGCACGGGCTTAGTTGCTCCACAGCATGTGGGATCTTCCCGGGCCAGGGATCAAACCCGTGTCCCCTGCATTGGCAGGTGGATTCTTAACCACTGCGCCACCAGGGAAGTCTGGTGTTGCGTTCTTGAGGGCTGGTGGGGCCCTCTTGGGACTGGATGGATCCTTTGTTCCATCTGCACGGGTGTCCAAGCAGGTCTCAGAGCAGCCCGTGGCCTCTGAGCGTCCAGGCAGGCATCCACGTTCCTCCAGCTCAGGTTAGCCTTGGCCCCTCCAGCCCCCGTGGCCAATTACTGAGCTGATTGTGTCTTTACTCTTTAAAATTAAATCACTCTCTCCAGGTGGGCGAGAAGTTTACTTGTGAACTTGGTTAGGGTTAGGGGTTAGGGGTTAGGGGTTAGGGGTTAGGGTCAGGGTTAGGGCTAGGGCTAGGGGTTAGGGTTAGGCTTAGGGTTGGGTTAGGGTTAGGGGTTAGGGTTAGGGGTTAGGGTTAGGGTTTAGGTTTAGGGTTAGGGTTAGTGTTGGGTTAGGGTTAGGATTAAGGTAGGGTTAGGGTTACTGTTGGGTTAGGGTTAGGGTTAAGGTAGGGTTAGGGTTAGGGTTTGGGTTAGGGTTAGGGTGTCTAGCCTTACGTCCCATTCAGCTCTGAGTGTAGATGTGGTCAGTCCAGTTGCATCACAGCCCCTGATCATATTTTGTAAGAATTCCTCTCTCTCTCACTGTCTTTCTTTTTTTATAATTAATTTTTATAATGGGGTGTAGCTGATTTGCAATGTTGTGTTTCTTGGTGCTGTACATCCACCTGAGTCACTTACAGAAAGACATCAATAAATTCTTTTCTAGTTTCTAGTAGTCAGATAAATGTTTTTTCTGTGAATAGCGTGTGCTGAGTCCAGTTCCTTGAGCAATGAGTATGTCTTGGCGATTACATTATTGGCGTATGGAACGGTATCTGTGCCAATTACAACCTCCTGGTTTATGCATCAGCGCACCACACTTTTCCGCTTAAGCAGCCATAAGTGTGTTTTGTAAACGTGTGATGGTGTTCTGTTTGTAATTCAGTTCATGTTTGGCGATCTTTAGATTCCCTTTATAAGTGATATCTCATGATAAGTTTCTTTTGCTGTCTAACTTATTTCACTCTCAGTGACCGTACATAAGTCCCCCTGAGTTGCTGCAACTGGCCTCATTTCATGGATTTCAGGGCTGAGTAACATTCCGTTGTGCTCAAGTACCGAGTTTTCTTTCACCATTGTTTCCTTCCAAGGACTTTTAAGTTGTACCCAAGTCGAGGCTGTTGTAAAGATAGCAGCAGTAAACGGGGCGCCTGCGTCCTGTGGATTTTTGGTTTTTCCAAGATATAGGCCCATGAGTGGAAGCGCCCTATGCTTTGTAGCTCTGTGTTTTAGATGTTTTAGGAGACACAGTACACTTCTCCAGAGTGGCCGTTGGCAATTTACATTCCCCCCTTCAGCGTAACAAGGCTCCCTTTTCTCCTCTCCCTGTCCTGCATATCTGGTTTTTACCCTTTGTGAGGATGGTCCTTTTTTCTGATTCGGAGCGATACCTCTTTGTAGTGTTGATTTGCATTGCCCGCTTCTTTAGTGGGTCAAAAAGGGCGTATGCGTTTTTCCTGAATATATTCTGGAAGTTAAATTTGAGAGACACCTTTTTCTGTGTTTTTAATTGATTAATTAATTAATTTTATTTTTGGCTGTGTTGGGTCTTCGTTGCTGTGCGAAGGCTTTCTCTAGTTGTGGCAAGCGGGGGCCACTCTTCATCGCGGTGCGCGGGCCTCTCACTTCCGCGGCCTCTCTTGTTGCGGAGCACAGGCTCCAGACGCGCAGGCTCAGTAGTTGTGGCTCCCGGGCCTAGTTGCTCCGCGGCATGTGGGATCTTCCCAGACCAGGGCTCGAACCCGTGTCCCCTGCATTAGCAGGTGGAATCTCAACCACTGCGCCACCAGGGAAGCCCCTTGAATAGTTTTGTATTTAAAATGTGTCTGTGGGGACTTCCCTGGTGACGCAGTGGTTAAGAGTCCGCCTGCCAATGCGGGGGACACGGGCTCGAGCCCTGGTCCGGGAAGCTCCCACATGCCGCAGAGCAACCAAGCCTGCACGGCACAACTACTGAAGCCTGCGCGCCTAGAGCCCGTGCTCGCCCACAAGAGAAGCCACCGCAATGAGAAGCCCGTGCACCGCAACGAAGAGTAGCCCCGCTCGACGCAACTAGAGAAAGCCCACATGCAGCAACGTAGACCCAACGCAGCCAAACATAAATTAGAAACTACAATAAAATTTGCCTCTGAATAACTTTGAGTGAATTTGGTATAAGTTGTAAAGTTTGCATCTACGTTCACTTCATTCCAAATGGTTTCCAATTAATTGTTCCATAACTACTTTTAGAAACCTTTTGGGATAGAGACTCCATTTTAGTTTGAATTTCCAGCTTAATGGATTCAGCAGTCCTGTCAGTAGGGCACGCTGCCTCCAGTGACCTGTGAGGGAGGCGCGGCCTGCACTTCCTGCACTGACCACAGGGTGGCGCCGAGTTCGCCTCTCTGACCCACAGCGCACGCTCGTTCCCTGCGAACTCGATTCGGAGCGCAGCTGAGAGGAGTTGAGCCTCGTCAGGCGCGGGGGCGGGGGCCTTCGGGTAGGACGCCCGGCTCAGCGTCTCTGCTGAGAGGAGCTCGGTCTCCGTCTCCTTAGGACTCGCTGGGGTTTCGGCTTCAGGACAAAGTGGGGCTGCGTCCACGCTGACTAGGGAACTAGGTTTCCTGAGGACCCAGGTGATGCCTGAGGAAAAGGTGAAGAGACGGTGAGGAAAAGTGGGGAGAAGCTTCCTGTGGGCGACTGACCGTTGAGGGGGTCCGTCTTCGTGTGAGCGAGGGAGGGCTTGGCGTGGAAAGCTGGGTTTTTGGTCAGGTTTGTGTGCAGGGTAGCCAGCGTGAGTTATGGGGCGTCCAGTTTTCCCAGCACCATTTATCGTGGGGAGCGTCGTGCTCCTTGGTGTGTCCTTGGTCCCTGTGTCATAAATTCACCGACCCCGTCCGTGTGGGTTGAGTTCTGGTCTCTCTGTCCTGTTCCTCTGGTCCCTGTGCCCGTTTTGAGCCAGTTCCACACTGTTTTGGTGACTGTAGCTTCTCAGCAGAGTGTGACGTCAGGGAGGGAGATGCCCCCAGCCCGTTCTCTTTTTTCAGGGTTTCTTTGGCTATTTGGGGTCCTTTGTGGTTCCCCACAGCTATTAGGAGGATTTGCTCTATTTGGGGGGAAAATACCATGGAAGTTTGGGAGGGATTGCATTCACTGTGTCCACTGCTTTGGGTAGCATGGATGTTTTAACAATATTAATTGTTCCATTCCATGAGAACAGGATATCTTTCCATTTATTGGTGTGTTTTGCAATGTCTTCATCAATGTCTTAAAGTTTTCAGTGTGCAGGTCTTTCACCTCCTTGGTTGACTTTATTCCCAGGTATTTTGTTCTTTTTGATGCAGTTGTAAATAGGGTTGCTTCCTTTCTCTTCCTGATGGTTCATTATTAGTGTTTAGAAATGCAACTGGTTTCTGTGTATTGATTTTGCAACTTTACTGAATTTATTTATTAGTTCTAATAGTTTTTTTTGTGGAATGAAGTGGAAAATTGGAATCCAAAAATCCCACTGTTTCTACCATATCCAGGTCGTCCACAACACGGAGGACAGCGGCTCCTAATATAACCTTCCCACGGTGCCTCTAAATGACATGTGGACTTTGGGTGAACTGGATCTGGGTAAGGCTTGGCTTCTATATGGAAGTTTGATGTTTTCTCTGCTTTTCTGGCATGCTGTTGACATACATGATGTTTTGAAAAGTAATTGACTTTCCAGTAATTTCAAACATACAACTTTACATACATAAAAACAAGTCTTGTACCTTGATTAAATATACTCCTAAATATTGATGTTGACATTATTACAAATGGAATTGTTCTCAGAAATTCTTTTTCAGATTATTTTTTGCCAGCGTATGCATATAAGATAGATTTTCATGAATTGATATTTTGTTCTATAACTTTGCTTATTAATTAGTTGATTAGCTCAAATAATTTCTTTGCTGATTATAGGTAGTTTTATATATAAGATGATGTGACCTATGTTCTGTGAAGAGACACGGTTTTAATTTTTCCATTCACCCATGGATGCCTTTTATTTCTTTCCTCAAGATTCTGGGTAGAACTTCCAGTACACTATTGAGTAACGGTGATGAAGGCCAGCTTCCTGGCCCTGTTCCTGATTTCAGGAGTAAGTCTTTCAGTCTTTAACGTTGAGCATGATGTTTGCTGTGGCTTTTTGTACTACTCTTTTCCCTATTGAACAAATTTCCTTTTATTCCTGCTTTCTTGAGTGTTTTTCATGAAATAACACTGGATTTTCATTGTAGATTTTTTGCATTAATTGATATGGTTATGTGTTTTTACTTCACACCATTATTGTGGTTGAATACATTGCTTACTTTTAATATGTTGAGCAACCTGAAATTCCTGGTGTAGAGATACTTGCTTTTGGCATTATCCATTTAAAGTTCTGTTGGTTTCATGTTGCTATTATTGTGTGATAGATTTTTACATTCATATTTATAAGTTGTACTGGGGTAGTTTTCTTGTTTTTTTCCTGTATTTTTAAAATCTTTTTTAAAATAGTGGTTTTATTTCATTTTAATTGTTTATTTATTTTGGCCACGTCCCATGGCTTGTGGGATCTTAGTTCCCCAGTCAGGGATCGAAGCCGAGCCCTTGGCAGTGAAAGCACAGAGTGCTAACCACTGGGCCACCAGAGAATTCCCCAGTTTTCTTTTTCAAGATGTATTTGTATAATCTGACTAGACTTGGCTTGGTGTAAGTGGTTTGGAGGGTTAGCATTAGGGCTGGGGCTGGTGTGAGGGTTGGGGCTGTGTATGGTTTATGGTTGCTGTGATGGTTTAAGTTTTACGGTTAATGAGTTATTTATGGGTATGGTTAATGAATATATTTTATGGTTTGGTTATGGTTATGGTTTTGTTCATTGGTTAAGGTTTATGGTTTTGGTCTCAGGGTGTTAGGGTTCTGTGTTAGAGTGGGTGTTAGGGTATGGGTGAGAATTGGGGTAGAGGTAGGATGCGGGTAGAGCATGGGTTAGGGTAAGGTACAGGTTTAGGGTACGGGTTAGGCTAAGGTTAGGTCAGGGCTTAGGGTCAGGATCAGAGTTTAGGGTTAGGGTCCATGTCAGGATTAGCGTCAAGGTTGAGCGAGGCCATTGTTTTCTGCTCCTCCAGTGCTGGATTCTCATTGATAGATGAATGAAATGTCTGCTCTGGTCACCCACTGTTTCAAATTGAGCTCAGCCTTAGTCAAGGGTTCTTAGGGCCTCAGAGGTCATGCAGGGTTTCCCACCACCCTCCCTCCTGGGAAGGGTGATGCAGGCCCCACTCTGTCTGGGCAGCCCCAGGTCCAGCATGGCCCTGACATGCAGGATACTAAGTAGACGTGATGTAAGACTCGGTGCATCAGTCTGCCAGCCCCCAGGTGCTGCCTTTAAAAAAAAAAATTAATTAATTAATTAATTTTTGGCTGTGTTGGGTCTTCGTTTCTGTACGAAGGCTTTCTCTAGTTGTGGCAAGTGGGGGCCACTCTTCATCGCGGGGCGCGGGCCTCTCACTATCGCGGCCTCTCTTGTTGCGGAGCACAGGCTCCAGACGCGCAAGCTCAGTAGTTGTGGCACACGGGCCTAGTTGCTCCGCGGCATGTGGGATCTTCCCAGACCAGGGCTCGAACCCGTGTCCCCTGCATTAGCAGGCAGATTCTCAACCACTGCGCCACCAGGGAAGCCCCTTGAATAGTTTTGTATTTAAAGTTGGTCTGTGGGGACTTCCCTGGTGACGCAGTGGTTAAGAGTCCGCCTGCCAATGCAGGGGACACGGGCTCGAGCCCTGGTCCGGGAAGCTCCCACATGCCGCAGAGCAACCAAGCCTGCGCGGCACAACTACTGAAGCCTGTGCGCCTAGAGCCCGTGCTCGCCCACAAGAGAAGCCACCGCAATGAGAAGCCCGTGCACCGCAACGAAGAGTAGCCCCGCTCGACGCAACTAGAGAAAGCCCACATGCAGCAACGAAGACCCAACGCAGCCAAACATAAATTATAAACTACAATAAAATTTGCCTCTGAATAACTTTGAGTGAATTTGGTATAAGTTGTAAAGTTTGCATCTACATTCACTTCATTCCAAATGGTTTCCTATTAATTGTTCCATAACTACTTTTAGAAACCTTTTGGGATAGAGACTCCATTTTAGTTTGAATTTCCAGCTTAATGGATTCAGCAGTCCTGTCAGTAGGGCGCGCTGCCTCCAGTGACCTGTGAGGGAGGCGCGGCCTGCACTTCCTGCACTGACCACAGGGTGGCGCCGAGTTCGCCTCTCTGACCCACAGCGCACGCTCCTTCCCTGCGAACTCAATTCGGAGCGCAGCTGAGAGGAGTTGAGCCTCGTCAGGCGCGGGGGCGGGGGCCTTCGGGTAGGACGCCCGGCTCAGCGTCTCTGCTGAGAGGAGCTCGGTCTCCGTCTCCTTAGGACTCGCTGGGGTTTCGGCTTCGGGACCAAGTGGAGCTGCGTCCACGCTGACTAGGGAACTAGGTTTCCTGAGGACCCAGGTGATGCCTGAGGAAAAGGTGAAGAGACGGTGAGGAAAAGTGGGGAGAAGCTTCCTGTGGGCGACTGACCGTTGCGGGGGTCCGTCTTTGTGTGAGCGAGGGAGGGCTTGGCGTGGAAAGCTGGGTTTTTGGTCAGGTTTGTGTGCAGGGTAGCCAGCGTGAGTTATGGGGCGTCCAGTTTTCCCAGCACCATTTATCGTGGGGAGTGTCGTGCTCCTTGGTGTGTCCTTGGTCCCTGTGTCATAAATTCACCGACCCCGTCCGTGTGGGTTGAGTTCTGGGCTCTCTGTCCTGTTCCTCTGGTCCCTGTGCCCGTTTTGAGCCAGTTCCGCACTGTTTTGATGACTGTAGCTTCTCAGCAGAGTGTGACGTCAGGGAGGGAGATGCCCCCAGCCCGTTCTCTTTTTTCAGGGTTTCTTTGGCTATTTGGGGTCCTTTGTGGTTCCCCACAGATATTAGGAGGATTTGCTCTATTTGGGGGGAAAATACCATGGAATTTTGGGAGGGATTGCATTCACTGTGTCCATTGCTTTGGGTAGAATGGATATTTTAACAACATTAATTGTTCCATTCCATGAGAACAGGATATCTTTCCATTTATTGGTGTGTTTTTCAATGTCTTCATCAATGTCTTAAAGTTTTCAGTGTGCAGGTCTTTCACCTCCTTGGTTGGCTTTATTCCCAGTGGGTATTTTGTTCTTTTTGATGCATTTGTAAATAGGGTTGCTTTCTTTCTCTTTCTGATGGTTCATTATTAGTGTTTAGAAATGCAGCTGATTTCTGTGTATTGATTTTGCAACTTTACTGAATTTATTTATTAGTTCTAATAGTTTTTTTTGTGGAATGAAGTGGAAAATTGGAATTCAAAAATCCCACTGTTTCTACCATATCCAGGTCGTCCACAACACGGAGGACAGCGGCTCCTAATATAACCTTCCCACGGTGCCTCTAAATGACATGTGGACTTTGGGTGAACTGGATCTGGGTAAGGCTTGGCTTCTATATGGAAGTTTTGATGTTTTCTCTGCTTTTCTGGCATGCTATTGACATACATGATGTTTTGAAAAGTAATTGACTTTCCAGTAATTTCAAACATACCACTTCACATACATAAAAACAAGTCTTGTACCTTGATTAAATATACTCCTAAATATTGATGTTGACATTATTAAAAATGGAATTGTTTTCATAAATTCTTTTTCAGATTATTTTTTGCCAGCGTATGCATATAAGATAGATTTTCATGAATTGATACTTTGTTCTATAACTTTGCTTAATTAGTTGATTAGCTCAAATAATTTCTTTGCTGATTATAGGTAGTTTTATATATAAGATGATGTGACCTATGTTCTGTGAAGAGACACAGTTTTAATTTTTCCATTCACCCATGGATGCCTTTTATTTCCTTCCTCAAGATTCTGGGTAGAACTTCCAGTACACTATTGAGTAACGGTGACGAAGGCCAGCTTCCTGGCCTTGTTCCTGATTTCAGGAGTAAATCGTTCAGTCTTTAACATTGAGCATGGTGTTTGCTGTGGCTTTTTGTACTACTCTTTTCCATATTGAACCAATTTCCTTTTATTCCTGCTTTCTTGAGTGTTTATCATGAAATAACACTGGATTTTCATTGTAGATTTTTTGCATTAATTGACGTGATTATGGGTTTTTACTTCACACCATTTTTGTGGTTTAATACATTGCTTACTTTTGATATGTTGAGCAACCTGAAATTTCTGGTGTAGAGATACTTGCTTATGGCATTATCCATTTAAAGTTCTGTTGGTTTCATGTTGCTATTATTGTGTGATAGATTTTTACATTCATATTTATAAGTTGTACTGGGGTAGTTTTCTTGTTTTTTTCCTGTATTTTTAAAATCTTTTTTAAAATAGTGGTTTTATTTCATTCTAATTATTTATTTATTTTGGCCACATCCCATGGCTTGTGGGATCTTAGTTCCCCAGTCAGGGATCGAACCCGAGCCCTTGGCACTGAAAGCACAGAGTGCTAACCACTGGGCCACCAGAGAATTCCCCAGTTTTCTTTTCCAAGATGTATTTGTATAATCTGACTAGACTTGGCTTGGTGTAAGTGGTTTGGAGGGTTAGCATTAGGGCTGGGGCTGGTGTGAGGGTTGGGGCTGTGTATGGTTTATGGTTGCTGTGATGGTTTAAGTTTTAGGGTTGACGAGTTATTTATGGGTATGGTTAATGAATGTATTTTATGGTTTGGTTATGGTTATGGTTTGGCTTATTGGTTAAGGTTTATGGTTTTGGTCTCAGGGTGTTAGGGTTCTGTGTTAGAGTGGGTGTTAGGGTATGGGTGAGAATTGGGGTACAGGTAGGATGCGGGTAGAGCATGGGTTAGGGTAAGGTACAGGTTTAGGGTACGGGTTAGGCTAAGGTTAGGTCAGGGCTTAGGGTCAGGATCAGAGTTTAGGGTTAGGGTCCATGTCAGGATTAGCGTCAAGGTTGAGCGAGGCCATTGTTTTCTGCTCCTCCGGTGCTGGATTCTCATTGATAGATGAATGAAATGTCTGCTCTGGTCACCCACTGTTTCAAATTGAGCTCAGCCTTAGTCAAGGGTTCTTAGGGCCTCAGAGGTCATGCAGGGTTTCCCACCACCCTCCCTCCTGGGAAGGGTGATGCAGGCCCCACTCTGTCTGGGCAGCCCCAGGTCCAGCATGGCCCTGACATGCAGGATACTAAGTAGACGTGATGTAAGACTCGGTGCATCAGTCTGCCAGCCCCCAGGTGCTGCCTTTAAAAAAAAAAAAATTAATTAATTAATTAATTTTTGGCTGTGTTGGGTCTTCATTGCTGCACGGAGGCTTTCTCTAGTTGCGGCGAGTGGGGGCTTCTCGTTGCAGTGGCTTCTCTTGTTACAGAGCACAGGCTCTAAGCGCGTGGGCTTCAGCAGTTGTGGCTCGCGGGTTCTAGAGCTCAGGCTCAGTAGTTGTGGCGCACGGGCTTAGTTGCTCCACAGCATGTGGGATCTTCCCGGGCCAGGGATCAAACCCGTGTCCCCTGCATTGGCAGGTGGATTCTTAACCACTGCGCCACCAGGGAAGTCTGGTGTTGCGTTCTTGAGGGCTGGTGGGGCCCTCTTGGGACTGGATGGATCCTTTGTTCCATCTGCACGGGTGTCCAAGCAGGTCTCAGAGCAGCCCGTGGCCTCTGAGCGTCCAGGCAGGCATCCACGTTCCTCCAGCTCAGGTTAGCCTTGGCCCCTCCAGCCCCCGTGGCCAATTACTGAGCTGATTGTGTCTTTACTCTTTAAAATTAAATCACTCTCTCCAGGTGGGCGAGAAGTTTACTTGTGAACTTGGTTAGGGTTAGGGGTTAGGGGTTAGGGGTTAGGGGTTAGGGTCAGGGTTAGGGCTAGGGCTAGGGGTTAGGGTTAGGCTTAGGGTTGGGTTAGGGTTAGGGGTTAGGGTTAGGGGTTAGGGTTAGGGTTTAGGTTTAGGGTTAGGGTTAGTGTTGGGTTAGGGTTAGGGTTAAGGTAGGGTTAGGGTTACTGTTGGGTTAGGGTTAGGGTTAAGGTAGGGTTAGGGTTAGGGTTTGGGTTAGGGTTAGGGTGTCTAGCCTTACGTCCCATTCAGCTGTGAGTGTAGATGTGGTCAGTCCAGTTGCATCACAGCCCCTGATCATATTTTGTAAGAATTCCTCTCTCTCTCACTGTCTTTCTTTTTTTATAATTAATTTTTATAATGGGGTGTAGCTGATTTGCAATGTTGTGTTTCTTGGTGCTGTACATCCACCTGAGTCACTTACAGAAAGACATCAATAAATTCTTTTCTAGTTTCTAGTAGTCAGATAGATGTTTTTTCTGTGAATAGCGTGTGCTGAGTCCAGTTCCTTGAGCAATGAGTATGTCTTGGCGATTACATTATTGGCGTATGGAACGGTATCTGTGCCAATTACAACCTCCTGGTTTATGCATCAGCGCACCACACTTTTCCGCTTAAGAAGCCATAAGTGTGTTTTGTAAACGTGTGATGGTGTTCTGTTTGTAATTCAGTTCATGTTTGGCGATCTTTAGATTCCCTTTATAAGTGATATCTCATGATAAGTTTCTTTTGCTGTCTAACTTATTTCACTCTCAGTGACCGTACATAAGTCCCCCTGAGTTGCTGCAACTGGCCTCATTTCATGGATTTCAGGGCTGAGTAACATTCCGTTGTGCTCAAGTACCGAGTTTTCTTTCACCATTGTTTCCTTCCAAGGACTTTTAAGTTGTACCCAAGTCGAGGCTGTTGTAAAGATAGCAGCAGTAAACGGGGCGCCTGCGTCCTGTGGATTTTTGGTTTTTCCAAGATATAGGCCCATGAGTGGAAGCGCCCTATGCTTTGTAGCTCTGTGTTTTAGATGTTTTAGGAGACACAGTACACTTCTCCAGAGTGGCCGTTGGCAATTTACATTCCCCCCTTCAGCGTAACAAGGCTCCCTTTTCTCCTCTCCCTGTCCTGCATATCTGGTTTTTACCCTTTGTGAGGATGGTCCTTTTTTCTGATTCGGAGCGATACCTCTTTGTAGTGTTGATTTGCATTGCCCGCTTCTTTAGTGGGTCAAAAAGGGCGTATGCGTTTTTCCTGAATATATTCTGGAAGTTAAATTTGAGAGACACCTTTTTCTGTGTTTTTAATTGATTAATTAATTAATTTTATTTTTGGCTGTGTTGGGTCTTCGTTGCTGTGCGAAGGCTTTCTCTAGTTGTGGCAAGCGGGGGCCACTCTTCATCGCGGTGCGCGGGCCTCTCACTTCCGCGGCCTCTCTTGTTGCGGAGCACAGGCTCCAGACGCGCAGGCTCAGTAGTTGTGGCTCCCGGGCCTAGTTGCTCCGCGGCATGTGGGATCTTCCCAGACCAGGGCTCGAACCCGTGTCCCCTGCATTAGCAGGTGGAATCTCAACCACTGCGCCACCAGGGAAGCCCCTTGAATAGTTTTGTATTTAAAATGTGTCTGTGGGGACTTCCCTGGTGACGCAGTGGTTAAGAGTCCGCCTGCCAATGCGGGGGACACGGGCTCGAGCCCTGGTCCGGGAAGCTCCCACATGCCGCAGAGCAACCAAGCCTGCACGGCACAACTACTGAAGCCTGCGCGCCTAGAGCCCGTGCTCGCCCACAAGAGAAGCCACCGCAATGAGAAGCCCGTGCACCGCAACGAAGAGTAGCCCCGCTCGACGCAACTAGAGAAAGCCCACATGCAGCAACGTAGACCCAACGCAGCCAAACATAAATTAGAAACTAAAATAAAATTTGCCTCTGAATAACTTTGAGTGAATTTGGTATAAGTTGTAAAGTTTGCATCTACGTTCACTTCATTCCAAATGGTTTCCAATTAATTGTTCCTTAACTACTTTTAGAAAGCTTTTGGGATAGAGACTCCATTTTAGTTTGAATGTCCAGTTTAATGGATTCAGCAGTCCTGTCAGTAGGGCACGCTGCCTCCAGTGACCTGTGAGGGAGGCGCGGCCTGCACTTCCTGCACTGACCACAGGGTGGCGCCGAGTTCGCCTCTCTGACCCACAGCGCATGCTCGTTCCCTGCGAACTCGATTGTGAGGTCAGCTGAGAGCAGTTGAGCCTCCTCAGGCGCGGGGGCGGGGGCGGAGGCCTTCGGGTAGGACGCCCGGCTCAGTGTCTCTGCTGAGAGGAGCTCGGTCTCCGTCTCCTTAGGACTCGCTGGGGTTTCGGCTTCAGGACAAAGTGGGGCTGCGTCCACGCTGACTAGGGAACTAGGTTTCCTGAGGACCCAGGTGATGCCTGAGGAAAAGGTGAAGAGACGGTGAGGAAAAGTGGGGAGAAGCTTCCTGTGGGCGACTGACCGTTGCGGGGGTCCGTCTTCGTGTGAGCGAGGGAGGGCTTGGCGTGGAAAGCTGGGTTTTTGGTCAGGTTTGTGTGCAGGGTAGCCAGCGTGAGTTATGGGGCGTCCAGTTTTCCCAGCACCATTTATCGTGGGGAGTGTCGTGCTCCTTGGTGTGTCCTTGGTCCCTGTGTCATAAATTCACCGACCCCGTCCGTGGGGGTTGAATTCTGGTCTCTCTCTCCTGTTCCTCTGGTCCCTGTGCCCGTTTTGAGCCAGTTCCACACTGTTTTGGTGACTGTAGCTTCTCAGCAGAGTGTGACGTCAGGGAGGGAGATGCCCCCAGCCCGTTCTCTTCTTTCAGGGTTTCTTTGGCTATTTGGGGTCCTTTGTGGTTCCCCACAGATATTAGGAGGATTTGCTCTATTTGGGGGGAAAATACCATGGAATTTTGGGAGGGATTGCATTCACTGTGTCCACTGCTTTGGGTAGCATGGATATTTTAACAACATTAATTGTTCCATTCCATGAGAACAGGATATCTTTCCATTTATTGGTGTGTTTTTCAATGTCTTCATCAATGTCTTAAAGTTTTCAGTGTGCAGGTCTTTCACCTCCTTGGTTGACTTTATTCCCAGGTATTTTGTTCTTTTTGATGCAGTTGTAAATAGGGTTGCTTTCTTTCTCTTTCTGATGGTTCATTATTAGTGTTTAGAAATGCAACTGATTTCTGTGTATTGATTTTGCAACTTTACTGAATTTATTTATTAGATCTAATAGTGTGTTTGTGGCATGAAGTGGAAAATTGGAATTCAAAAATCCCACTGTTTCTACCATATCCAGGACGTCCACAACACGGAGGACAGCGGCTCCTAATATAACCTTCCCACGGTGCCTCTAAATGACATGTGGACTTTGGGTGAACTGGATCTGGGTAAGGCTTGGCTTCTATCTGGAAGTTTGATGTTTTGTCTGCTTTTCTGGCATGCTATTGACATACATGATGTTTTGAAAAGTAATTGACTTTCCAGTAATTTCAAACATACAACTTTACATACATAAAAACAAGTCTTGTACCTTGATTAAATATACTCCTAAATATTGATGTTGACATTATTACAAATGGAATTGTTCTCATAAATTCTTTTTCAGATTATTTTTTGCCAGCGTATGCATATAAGATAGATTTTCATGAATTGATATTTTGTTCTATAACTTTGCTTATTAATTAGTTGATCAGCTCAAATAATTTCTTTGCTGATTATAGGTAGTTTTATATATAAGATGATGTGACCTATGTTCTGTGAAGAGACACGGTTTTAATTTTTCCATTCACCCGTGGATGCCTTTTATTTCTTTCCTCAAGATTCTGGGTAGAACTTCCAGTACACTATTGAGTAACGGTGATGAAGGCCAGCTTCCTGGCCTTGTTCCTGATTTCAGGAGTAAATCTTTCAGTCTTTAACATTGAGCACGATGTTTGCTGTGGCTTTTTGTACTACTCTTTTCCATATTGAACAAATTTCCTTTTATTCCTGCTTTCTTGAGTGTTTTTCATGAAATAACACTGGATTTTCATTGTAGATTTTTTGCATGAATTGATATGGTTATGTGTTTTTACTTCACACCATTATTGTGGTTGAATACATTGCTTACTTTTAATATGTTGAGCAACCTGAAATTCCTGGTGTAGAGATACTTGCTTATGGCATTATCCATTTAAAGTTCTGTTGGTTTCATGTTGCTATTATTGTGTGATAGATTTTTACATTCATATTTGTAAGTTGTACTGGGGTAGTTTTCTTGTTTTTTTCCTCTATTTTTAAAATCTTTTTTAAAATAGTGGTTTTATTTCATTCTAATTATTTATTTATTTTGGCCACGTCCCATGGCTTGTGGGATCTTAGTTCCCCAGTCAGGGATCGAAGCCGAGCCCTTGGCAGTGAAAGCACAGAGTGCTAACCACTGGGCCACCAGAGAATTCCCCAGTTTTCTTTGTCAAGATGTATTTGTATAATCTGATTAGACTTGGCTTGGTGTAAGTGGTTTGGAGGGTTAGCATTAGGGCTGGGGCTGGTGTGAGGGTTGGGGCTGTGTATGGTTTATGGTTGCTGTGATGGTTTAAGTTTTAGGGTTAATGAGTTATTTATGGGTATGGTTAATGAATATATTTTATGGTTTGCTTATGGTTATGGTTTGGCTTATTGGTTAAGGTTTATGGTTTTGGTCTCAGGGTGTTAGGGTTCTGTGTTAGAGTGGGTGTTAGGGTATGGGTGAGAATTGGGGTAGAGGTAGGATGCGGGTAGAGCATGGGTTAGGGTAAGGTACAGGTTTAGGGTACGGGTTAGGCTAAGGTTAGGTCAGGGCTTAGGGTCAGGATCAGAGTTTAGGGTTAGGGTCCATGTCAGGATTAGCGTCAAGGTTGAGCGAGGCCATTGTTTTCTGCTCCTCCAGTTCTGGATTCTCATTGATAGATGAATGAAATGTCTGCTCTGGTCACCCACTGTTTCAAATTGAGCTCAGCCTTAGTCAAGGGTTCTTAGGGCCTCAGAGGTCATGCAGGGTTTCCCTCCACCCTCCCTCCTGGGAAGGGTGATGCAGGCCCCACTCTGTGTGGGCAGCCCCAGGTCCAGCATGGCCCTGACATGCAGGATACTAAGTAGACGTGATGTAAGACTTGGTGCATCAGTCTGCCAGCCCCCAGGTGCTGCCTTTTTTTTTTTTTTCTTAATTAATTAATTAATTAATTTGGGGCTGTGTTGGGTCTGCATTGCTCCACGGAGGCTTTCTCTAGTTGCGGCGAGTGGGGGCTTCTCATTGCGGTGGCTTCTCTTGTTGCAGAGCACAGGCTCTAAGCGCGTGGGCTTCAGCAGTTGTGGCTCGCGGGTTCTAGAGCGCTGGCTCAGTAGTTGTGGTGCACGGGCTTAGTTGCTCCACAGCATGTGGGATCTTCCCGGACCAGGGCTCAAACCCGTGTCCCCTGCATTGGCAGGTGGATTCTTAACCACTGCGCCACCAGGGAAGTCTGGTGTTGCATTCGTGAGGGCTGGTGGGGCCCTCTTGGGACTGGACGGATCCTTTGTTCCATCTGCACGGGTGTCCAAGCAGGTCTCAGAACAGCCCTTGGCCTCTGAGCATCCAGGCAGGCACCCACGTTCCTCCAGCTCAGGTTAGCCTTGGCCCCTCCATCCCCGTGGCCAATTACTGAGCTGATTGTGTCTTTACTCTTTAAAATTAAATCACTCTCTCCAGGTGGGCGAGAAGTTTACTTGTGAACTTGGTTAGGGTTAGGGGTTAGGGGTTAAGGGTTAGGGGTTAGGGTCAGGGTTAGGGCTAGGGCTAGGGGTTAGGGTTAGGCTTAGGGTTGGGTTAGGGTTAGGGGTTAGGTTTAGGGTTAGGGTTAGTGTTGGGTTAGGGTTAGGGTTAAGGTAGGGTTAGGGTTGGGTTAGGGTTAGGGTTTAGGGTTAGGGTGTCCAGCCTTACGTCCCATTCAGCTGTGAGTGTAGATGTGGTCAGTCCAGTTGCATCACAGCCCCTGATTGAATTTTGTAAGAATTCCTCTCTCTCTCACTGTCTTTCTTTTTTTATAATTAATTTTTATAGTGGGGTGTAGCTGATTTGCAATGTTGTGTTTCTTGGTGCTGTACATCCACCTGAGTCACTTACAGAGAGACATCAATAAATTCTTTTCTGGTTTCTTGTAGTCAGATAGATGTTTTTTCTGTGAATAGAGTGTGCTGAGTCCACTTCCTTGAACAATGAGTATGTCTTGGCGATTACATTATTGGCGTATGGAACGGTATCTGTGCCAATTTCAACCTCCTGGTTTATGCATCACCGCACCACACTTTTCCCCTTAAGCAGCCATCAGTGTGTTTTGTAAATGTGTGATGGTGTTCGGTTTGTAATTCAGTTCATGGTTGGCGATTTTTAGATTCCCTTTATAAGTGATATCTTATGATAAGTTTCTCTTGCTGTCTAACTTATTTCACTCTCAATGACCAAACATAAGTCCCCCTGAGTTGCTGCAACTGGCCTCATTTCATTGATTTCAGGGCTGAGTAATATTCCGTTGTGCTTAAGTACCAAATTTTCTTTCACCATTTTTTCCTTCCAAGGACTATTAAGTTGTACCCAAGTCGAGGCTGTTGTAAACATAGCAGCAGTAAACGGGGTGCCTGCGTCCTGTGGATTTTTGGTTTTTCCAACATATAGGCCCATGAGTGGAAGCGCCCTATGCTTTGTAGCTCTGTTTTTTAGATGTTTTAGGAAACACAGCACACTTCTCCAGAGTGGCCGTTGGCAATTTACATTCCCCCCTTCAGCGTAACAAGGCTCCCTTTTCTCCTCTCCTTGTCCTGCATATCTGGTTTTTACCCTTTGTGAGGATGGTCCTTTTTTCTGATTCGAAGTGATACCTATTTGTAGTGTTGATTTGCATTGCCCGCTTCTTTGGTTGGCCAAAAAGGGCGTATGCGTTTTTCCTGAATATATTCTGGAAGTTAAATTTGAGAGACAGCTTTTTTTGTTTAATTGATTAATTAATTAATTTATTTTTGGCTGTGTTGGGTCTTCGTTTCTGTGCGAAGGCTTTCTCTAGTTGTGGCAAGCGGGGGCCACTCTTCATCGCGGTGCGCGGGCCTCTCACTATCGCGGCCTCTCTTGTTGCGGAGCACAGGCACCAGACGTGCAGGCTCAATAGTTGTGGCTCACGGGCCGAGTTGCTCCACGGCATGTGGAATCTTCCCAGGTCAGGGCTCGAACCCGTGTCCCCTGCATTAGCAGGCAGATTCTCAAACACTGCGCCACCAGGGAAGCCCCTTGAATAGTTTTGTATTTAAAATGTGTCTGTGGGGACTTCCCTGTTGACGCAGTGGTTAAGAGTCCGCCTGCCAACGCAGGGGACACGGGCTCGAGCCCTGGTCCGGGAAGATCCCACATGCCGCAGAGCAACCAAGCCTGCGCGGCACAACTACTGAAGCCTGCGCGCCTAGAGCCCATGCTCGCCCACAAGAGAAGCCACCGCAATGAGAAGCCCGTGCACCGCAACGAACAGTAGCCCTGCTCGACGCAACTAGAGAAAGCCCACATGCAGCAACGAAGACCCAACGCAGCCAAACATAAATTAGAAACTACAATCAAATTTGCCTCTGAATAACTTTGAGTGAATTTGGTATAAGTTGTAAAGTTTGCATCTACATTCACTTCATTCCAAATGGTTTCCAATTAATTGTTCCTTAACTACTTTTAGAAAGCTTTTGGGATAGAGACTCCATTTTAGTTTGAATGTCCAGTTTAATGGATTCAGCAGTCCTGTCAGTAGGGCACGCTGCCTCCAGTGACCTGTGAGGGAGGCGCGGCCTGCACTTCCTGCACTGACCACAGGGTGGCGCCGAGTTCGCCTCTCTGACCCACAGCGCATGCTCCTTCCTTGCGAACTCGATTGTGAGGTCAGCTGAGAGCAGTTGAGCCTCCTCAGGCGCGGGGGCGGGGGCGGAGGCCTTCGGGTAGGACGCCTGGCTCAGCGTCTCTGCTGAGAGGAGCTCGGTCTCCGTCTCCTTAGGACTCGCTGGGGTTTCGGCTTCAGGACAGAGTGGGGCTGCGTCCACGCTGACTAGGGAACTAGGTTTCCTGAGGACCCAGGTGATGCCTGAGGAAAAGGTGAAGAGACGGTGAGGAAAAGTGGGGAGAAGCTTCCTGTGGGCGACTGACCGTTGCGGGGGTCCGTCTTCGTGTGAGCGAGGGAGGGCTTGGCGTGGAAAGCTGGGTTTTTGGTCAGGTTTGTGTGCAGGGTAGCCAGCGTGAGTTATGGGGCGTCCAGTTTTCCCAGCACCATTTATCGTGGGGAGTGTCGTGCTCCTTGGTGTGTCCTTGGTCCCTGTGTCATAAATTCACCGACCCCGTCCGTGTGGGTTGAATTCTGGTCTCTCTGTCCTGTTCCTCTGGTCCCTGTGCCCGTTTTGAGCCAGTTCCACACTGTTTTGGTGACTGTAGCTTCTCAGCAGAGTGTGACGTCAGGGAGGGAGATGCCCCCAGCCCGTTCTCTTTTTTCAGGGTTTCTTTGGCTATTTGGGGTCCTTTGTGGTTCCCCACAGCTATTAGGAGGATTTGCTCTATTTGGGGGGAAAATACCATGGAAGTTTGGGAGGGATTGCATTCACTGTGTCCACTGCTTTGGGTAGCATGGATGTTTTAACAATATTAATTGTTCCATTCCATGAGAACAGGATATCTTTCCATTTATTGGTGTGTTTTGCAATGTCTTCATCAATGTCTTAAAGTTTTCAGTGTGCAGGTCTTTCACCTCCTTGGTTGACTTTATTCCCAGGTATTTTGTTCTTTTTGATGCAGTTGTAAATAGGGTTGCTTCCTTTCTCTTCCTGATGGTTCATTATTAGTGTTTAGAAATGCAACTGGTTTCTGTGTATTGATTTTGCAACTTTACTGAATTTATTTATTAGTTCTAATAGTTTTTTTTGTGGAATGAAGTGGAAAATTGGAATCCAAAACTCCCACTGTTTCTACCATATCCAGGTCGTCCACAACACGGAGGACAGCGGCTCCTAATATAACCTTCCCACGGTGCCTCTAAATGACATGTGGACTTTGGGTGAACTGGATCTGGGTAAGGCTTGGCTTCTATCTGGAAGTTTGATGTTTTCTCTGCTTTTCTGGCATGCTATTGACATACATGATGTTTTGAAAAGTAATTGACTTTCCAGTAATTTCAAACATACAACTTTACATACATAAAAACAAGTCTTGTACCTTGATTAAATATACTCCTAAATATTGATGTTGACATTATTACAAATGGAATTGTTCTCATAAATTCTTTTTCAGATTATTTTCTGCCAGCGTATGCATATAAGATAGATTTTCATGAATTGATATTTTGTTCTATAACTTTGCTTATTAATTAGTTGATTAGCTCAAATAATTTCTTTGCTGATTATAGGTAGTTTTATATATAAGATGATGTGACCTATGTTCTGTGAAGAGACACGGTTTTAATTTTTCCGTTCACCCATGGATGCCTTTTATTTCTTTCCTCAAGATTCTGGGTAGAACTTCCAGTACACTATTGAGTAACGGTGATGAAGGCCAGCTTCCTGGCCTTGTTCCTGATTTCAGGAGTAAATCTTTCAGTCTTTAACATTGAGCACGATGTTTGCTGTGGCTTTTTGTACTACTCTTTTCCATGTTGAACAAATTTCCTTTTATTCCTGCTTTCTTGAGTGTTTTTCATGAAATAACACTGGATTTTCATTGTAGATTTTTTGCAGGAATTGATATGGTTATGTGTTTTTACTTCACACCATTATTGTGGTTGAATACATTGCTTACTTTTAATATGTTGAGCAACCTGAAATTCCTGGTGTAGAGATACTTGCTTATGGCATTATCCATTTAAAGTTCTGTTGGTTTCATGTTGCTATTATTGTGTGATAGATTTTTACATTCATATTTGTAAGTTGTACTGGGGTAGTTTTCTTGTTTTTTTCCTTTATTTTTAAAATCTTTTTTAAAATAGTGGTTTTATTTCATTCTAATTATTTATTTATTTTGGCCACGTCCCATGGCTTGTGGGATCTTAGTTCCCCAGTCAGGGATCGAAGCCGAGACCTTGGCAGTGAAAGCACAGAGTCCTAACCAGTGGGCCACCAGAGAATTCCCCAGTTTTCTTTGTCAAGATGTATTTGTATAATCTGATTAGACTTGGCTTGGTGTAAGTGGTTTGGAGGGTTAGCATTAGGGCTGGGGCTGGTGTGAGGGTTGGGGCTGTGTATGGTTTATGGTTGCTGTGATGGTTTAAGTTTTATGCTTAATGAGTTATTTATGGGTATGGTTAATGAATATATTTTATGGTTTGCTTATGGTTATAGTTTGGCTTATTGGTTAAGGTTTATGGTTTTGGTCTCAGGGTGTTAGGGTTCTGTGTTAGAGTGGGTGTTAGGGTATGGGTGAGAATTGGGGTAGAGGTAGGATGCGGGTAGAGCATGGGTTAGGGTAAGGTACAGGTTTAGGGTACGGGTTAGGCTAAGGTTAGGTCAGGGCTTAGGGTCAGGATCAGAGTTTAGGGTTAGGGTCCATGTCAGGATTAGCGTCAAGGTTGAGCGAGGCCGTTGTTTTCTGCTCCTCCAGTGCTGGATTCTCATTGATAGATGAATGAAATGTCTGCTCTGGTCACCCACTGTTTCAAATTGAGCTCAGCCTTAGTCAAGGGTTCTTAGGGCCTCAGAGGTCATGCAGGGTTTCCCTCCACCCTCCCTCCTGGGAAGGGTGATGCAGGCCCCACTCTGTGTGGGCAGCCCCAGGTCCAGCATGGCCCTGACATGCAGGATACTAAGTAGACGTGATGTAAGACTTGGTGCATCAGTCTGCCAGCCCCCAGGTGCTGCCTTTTTTTTTTTCTTAATTAATTAATTAATTAATTTGTGGCTGTGTTGGGTCTGCATTGCTGCACGGAGGCTTTCTCTAGTTGCGGCGAGTGGGGGCTTCTCATTGCGGTGGCTTCTCTTGTTGCAGAGCACAGGCTCTAAGCGCGTGGGCTTCAGCAGTTGTGGCTCGCGGCTTGTAGAGCGCAGGCTCAGTAGTTGTGGTGCACGGGCTTAGTTGCTCCACAGCATGTGGAATCTTCCCGGACCAGGGCTCAAACCCGTGTCCCCTGCGTTGGCAGGTGGATTCTTAACCACTGCACCACAAGGGAAGTCTGGTGTTGCGTTCGTGAGGGCTGGTGGGGCCCTCTTGGGACTGGACGGATCCTTTGTTCCATCTGCACGGGTGTCCAAGCAGGTCTCAGAACAGCCCTTGGCCTCTGAGCATCCAGTCAGGCACCCACGTTCCTCCAGCTCAGGTTAGCCTTGGCCCCTCCATCCCCGTGGCCAATTACTGAGCTGATTGTGTCTTTACTCTTTAAAATTAAATCACTCTCTCCAGGTGGGCGAGAAGTTTACTTGTGAACTTGGTTAGGGTTAGGGGTTAGGGGTTAAGGGTTAGGGGTTAGGGTCAGGGTTAGGGCTAGGGCTAGGGGTTAGGGTTAGGCTTAGGGTTGGGTTAGGGTTAGGGGTTAGGGTTAGGGTTTAGGTTTAGGGTTAGGGTTAGTGTTGGGTTAGGGTTAGGGTTAAGGTAGGGTTAGGGATGGGTTAGGGTTAGGGTTTAGGGTTAGGGTGTCCAGCCTTACGTCCCATTCAGCTGTGAGTGTAGATGTGGTCAGTCCAGTTGCATCACAGCCCCTGATTGAATTTTGTAAGAATTCCTCTCTCTCTCACTGTCTTTCTTTTTTTATAATTAATTTTTATAATGCGGTGTAGCTGATTTGCAATGTTGTGTTTCTTGGTGCTGTACATCCACCTGAGTCACTTACAGAGAGGCATCAATAAATTCTTTTGTAGTTTCTACTAGTCAGATAGATGTTTTTTCTGTGAATAGAGTGTGCTGAGTCCAGTTCCTTGAACAATGAGTATATCTTGGCGATTACATTATTGGCGTATGGAACGGTATCTGTGCCAATTTCAACCTCCTGGTTTATGCATCACCGCACCACACCTTTCCCCTTAAGCAGCCATAAGTGTGTTTTGTAAATGTGTGATGGTGTTCGGTTTGTAATTCAGTTCATGGTTGGCGATTTTTAGATTCCCTTTATAAGTGATATCTTATGATAAGTTTCTTTTGCTGTCTAACTTATTTCACTCTCAATGACCATACATAAGTCCCCCTGAGTTGCTGCAACTGGCCTCATTTCATTGATTTCAGGGCTGAGTAATATTCCGTTGTGCTTAAGTACCAAATTTTCTTTCACCATTTTTTCCTTCCAAGGACTATTAAGTTGTACCCAAGTCGAGGCTGTTGTAAACATAGCAGCAGTAAATGGGGTGCCTGCGTCCTGTGGATTTTTGGTTTTTCTAACATATAGGCCCATGAGTGGAAGCGCCCTATGCTTTGTAGCTCTGTTTTTTAGATGTTTTAGGAAACACAGCACACTTCTCCAGAGTGGCCGTTGGCAATTTACATTCCCCCCTTCAGCGTAACAAGGCTCCGTTTTCTCCTCTCCTTGTCCTGAATATCTGGTTTTTACCCTTTGTGAGGATGGTCCTTTTTTCTGATTCGAAGTGATACCTCTTTGTAGTGTTCATTTGCATTGCCCGCTTCTTTGGTTGGCCAAAAAGGGCGTATGCGTTTTTCCTGAATATATTCTCGAAGTTAAATTTGAGAGACAGCTTTTTTTGTTTAATTGATTAATTAATTAATTTATTTTTGGCTGTGTTGGGTCTTTGTTTCTGTGTGAAGGCTTTCTCTAGTTGTGGCAAGCGGGGTCCCCTCTCCATCGCGGTGCACGGGCCTCTCACTAACGCGGCCTCTCTTGCTGCGGAGCACAAGCTCCAGACGTGCAGGCTCAATAGTTGTGGCTCACGGGCCTAGTTGCTCCGCGGTATGTGGGATCTTCCCAGGTCAGGGCTCGAACCCGTGTCCCCTGCATTAGCAGGCAGATTCTCAACCACTGCGCCACCAGGGAAGCCCCTTGAATAGTTTTTTATTTAAAATTTGTCTGTGGGGACTTCCCTGGTGACGCAGTGGTTAAGAGTCCGCCTGCCAATGCAGGGGACACGGGCTCGAGCCCTGGTCCGGGAAGCTCCCACATGCCGCAGAGCAACCAAGCCTGCGTGGCACAACTACTGAAGCCTGTGCGCCTAGAGCCCGTGCTCGCCCACAAGAGAAGCCACCGCAATGAGAAGCCCGTGCACCGCAACGAAGAGTAGCCCCGCTCGACGCAACTAGAGAAAGCCCACATGCAGCAACGAAGACCCAACGCAGCCAAACATAAATTATAAACTACAATAAAATTTGCCTCTGAATAACTTTGAGTGAATTTGGTATAAGTTGTAAAGTTTGCATCTACATTCACTTCATTCCAAATGGTTTCCAATTAATTGTTCCTTAACTACTTTTAGAAAACTTTTGGGATAGAGACTCCATTTTAGTTTGAATGTCCAGTTTAATGGATTCAGCAGTCCTGTCAGTAGGGCACGCTGCCTCCAGTGACCTGTGAGGGAGGCGCGGCCTGCACTTCCTGCACTGACCAACAGTGAGTTTTTTCATACATTTCCGAATCAGTTAGATTCTTTGTTACGTTCTGTATTCCAGTCTTTGACACTCCCATATCCTAAGTAGCTAAGTTTGAATAGATTGTAAATTACTTGTTGGGTTGTAAAAATCTGTGGGTGTAGACAAATGCATAGTGACAGGTATTCACCACTAAAGTATCATATGGACTATTTCAACCACATATTCCATAAACTGTTTACCATTGTCAGTTTTGCCTTTTCTAGAATGTCATATAAATGAGGTTATACAGTGTGTAGCACTTCAGACTGGATTCTTTCACTTAGCAATGCAAGTGTTAGATGCATCTATTTTTTTTTTTTTTTTTGCACGGGTTGATGGTCCATTCCTTTATATCTCTGAATACTATTGCATTGCATGTATATGAGAGGAAAAATAGTTTTCCCTCTACACTTCTATGTTCTTTATTGAGATCTCCCTTGTAATGAAAAAGAGACGAACTGGAGAAAACAATCAGAAGTTTAATATATACCATGTGTACCTCCTGTATACTTGAAAGATACCCAGGAAAACTGAGTCACTCCCTGAAATGGCCCAAGCCATTACCTTAAATGCTATCTTCTGCTGAGAACAAAAGAAAGATGTTAGGGAATGGAGGAAGCGATTTAAGGGATGTTATTAGTCAAAGCCCAGTAAACAAGGGTATGGTTGTTACACAGATTTACATCCAGGCCTATTTCATTGACAAGCTTTTTTTTTTTTAAACATTTATTTACTTGGCTGTGCCGGGTCTCAGTTGCGGCCTGTGGAATCTTTAGTTGCGGCATGCGGGCTCTTAATTGCAGCATGCGGTATCTAGTTCCCTGACCAGGGATTGAACCCTGGTCCCCTGCATTGGGAGCATGGAGTCTTAACCACTGGACCAGCAGGGAAGTCCCAACAAGCTTTTCTTGATATTTAGTCATCATTCAATTCCTGGTCCAGAGAGGGACATACCCATACAAATGGAGAGATCCTTAATAAATGTAAATTTACCTCCTAAAAGGGCATTTTCTACTTGGTTTTGAAAGATTCTCCTGGGTCTGCTGTTTCTTAAATGAATCAGTCCAAAATAATCCTTTTGTCAAATGGGCATATTTTGGGGTGGTGTATTCTTCTCCCCTTGACATGTATGTGCCCTAATTTGCTTATGAATTCATCTACAGAAGGACATCCTGATATCTTTAAGTTTTTAGCCATTATGAATAGAGCTGCTGTGCATTACTTGATGCTAGTTTTGGTTTGAACACAGTTTTTCAAAGCAGTTGTCTAAATACAAGAGGTACACTTCTTGGATCCTAAGGTGAGACTTTTTAGATTTGGAAAAAACTGCCAAACTGTCTTCCAAAGTTGGTTGTACGTGCATTCCACCAGCATCTTGAGTATACTCTTGTATGCTTATTTACTGCCTGTTTATCTTCT
The DNA here is from genome assembly GCF_965194825.1 of Balaenoptera physalus. Classification (NCBI taxonomy): domain Eukaryota; kingdom Metazoa; phylum Chordata; class Mammalia; order Artiodactyla; family Balaenopteridae; genus Balaenoptera; species Balaenoptera physalus. The sequence continues at coordinate 177,912,300 of NC_138890.1, forward strand.
TGGGCCAGGTGTGTGTTTCAATCTTTACCAAATTTTAATGGCGTTGTTGGCATAATTTGAGTACAAATCCTTTATCAGATATGTGTTTTGGAAATAGTTTCTTGCAGTTTGTGGTTTGTCTTCCGGTTTTCTGAATAAGGTCACCAGACCCAAAGTCATGTAGATTATCTCTTTTTTTTCTAGGACTTTTATAGTTTGGTAATTTAAATTTGTCTATGGGCTATTTTGAGTGAATTTTGGTTTAAGTTGTAAAGTTTGTGTCTACATTCATTTCATTGTATATGGTTTGTAATTAATTGCTCCTTAAGCATCTTTTGAGAAGACACAGTGAGATACTTGGCTCCATTTCAGTTTGGATTTCCAAATTTAGTGTATACAGCAGAACTGCCTTCCGGATGAGGCCTCTGGGTTTGTGAGTGCGGCGCTCCCGGCACTTCTCTGACGTCCCACAGGGGGCGCCGAACCCACCTGTCTGACCCTGGGGGCACAGGTGCACCCTGCCCACAGACTTTGCTCCGTGACAAGCAGACAGGAGCTTTGTCTCCTGTCAGGGCTTAGGTTTCTGGACCATGAGGCATTGTCCACACTGACAGCAGCTGGGTTTTCTCAGGAACCACTGGTGAGGAGACTCCACAAGAGGAAAAAATGAGCAAGTGTGGAGAATCTTCCTGTGCAGCTGACTGCTGGGTGGGTGGGGCATATCTTCAGGGGCCTCAGGAGAGAAAGGGTTTAATGTGGAATACTGTGCGCTTTTAGTTAGTTTTCTGTGCCGTGTAGATGGTGACCAGTGTCGTTCTTTGGAGTCTGGTGTCTAGTTTTCCTGGCACTGTTTGTTGATGGCTTTGGGTAGAATAAACATTTTAATAGTAGTAATTTTTCTGATGCATGAGCATGGAATATTGTTTTCTATTGTGTGTTCAGTTTCTTTATCAATGCTTTATAGTTTTCTGAGTATAGGTCTTTCATGTCCTTGGTTAAATTTATTGCTAAATAGTTTGTTCTTTTTGATGGAATTGTAAATGGGATTGTTTTCTTAATTTTTCTTGCTGGTGGTTCATTATTAGTGTATAGAAACAAAACTGATTTGTGTATATTGAGTCCATATTTTGCAACTTTACTGAATTTATTTTTTAACATATTTTTTGAAGTAATGTGAAAAATTGCAATACTAAAATCTCAGTGTCTACTGCACCCCAGGTAATCCACAGGACCCAAGACATGGTAGCTACTAATATACTCTTCCCACGGTGCCTCTTAATGCCATGCGGACTCCTACAAGGGAAATAAGTATCACACCTTTGGTTGAACTTGGTCTGGGTAAGTCTTGGTCTCTATAACAAAATTTGATGTCTGTCTTATCTGATTTTCTGGCATGATACTGACATGGTTGTCTAGAAAAGTAATTTACTTTCCAGTAATTTAAAATGTACAGAAAAGTTGCAATAATGGCAAAAAGTACTCACATTTGCCACGTCACACAAAATGCTCTGTGTGTTTTGCCCAAGGAACCAGCACATAACCCCTAAATGAGGAAATCCTGATGTCCACATTATAATTTAATACTCAGCCCCACTTCAACTTTCACCTGCTGTCCCAACTGTATGAAAATGTCTTTTTCCATCCTGATCCAGTTTTCTTTTTCTGGAACCATTACTGAGTTTCCCCCTCATTTGGACAACCTTGATGGATTTGAAGCAGACAAGATGAGTATGGGATCTAGGTGGCCTTTTCTGTATGGCTTTTTTCACTAAGAATGTTTTTAATGTTCATTTTTGTAACAAATATCAGCGCTACACTTTTTTTTTCTTTGCTATTAAAAATGCAAAACATGACTTTAGCATTTAATTCACTTTACGTATACAGGTTTGTGGTATTAACTACTTTCATATAGTTGCACAAACAAGTTAACTAACATGTGTACCTCCTGTGTGCATGGCAGATACCCAGGAAATTGAGTAACACCCTGAAACGGCCCAAGACATCACCTTAAACACCGTCTTTATCTAAAAGGAAAAAAAAGGAAGGCTATAGTTGTTTCTGTCTGCATTCATTTGATTGTATATGGTTTCCAACTGATGTTGTATAACTAGTTGTGGAGAAGTCATGGGATAGGTGGCTTCATTTCAGTTTGAATTTCCAAATTTCGTGGATTCTGCAGGCTTGATACAAGGTATACAAACTTCATATTGGATCAGGGCATCCCATGGTGTAACTGATATTCATGATTTGTTAAACAGTTAAAGTTCTGTGTGATATGAGTTCATCCCGGAGTAATCCAGGTTAGCTTCTGTTATACATTTGTCCCAGGATGAAAGGACAAGAGAAATAAGGCCTGATTTATAAAAGTGCCTTCAAACTAATCGATACTGAAGTATAGTTGACCTACAATGTGGTGTTAATTTCTACTGTACAGCAAAGTGATTCATATATACATACATACATATATACATATTTTTCATATTCTTTTCCATTATGGTTTATTACAGGGTATTGAATACAGTTCCCTGTGCTGTACAGTAAGACCTTGTTTATCCATCTTATATATAATAATTTGCATCTACTAATCCCAAACTCCCAATCCATCCCTCTCCTGTGTCTTCCCCTTGACAACCACAAGTCTGTTTTCTATATTTGAGAGTCTGTTTTTGTTCTGTAGATAGGTTCATTTGGGTCTCATTTTATAATCCACATATAAGTGATATCATATGGTATTTGTCGTTCTCTGTCTGACTTACTTCACTTTGTATGATAATCTCTAGGTCCATCCATGTAGCTGCAGATGGCATTATTTCATTCTGTTTTATGGCTGAGTAATATTCCATTGTATATATGTATCACATCTTCTATATCCATTCATCTGTTGAGGGACATTCAGGTTGCTTCCATGTCTTGGCTATTGTGAATAGTGCTGCTGTGAATACTGGGGTGCATGTATCTTTTCGAATTATAGTTTTGTCTGGATATGTGTCCAGGAGTGGGATTGCTGGTTCATATGGTAATTCTAGTTTTAGTTTTTGAGGACCCTCCATACTGTTTTCCATAGTGGCTGCATCAATTTACATTCCCACCAGTAGTGTAGGAGGGTTCCCTTTTCTCCACACCCCCTCGAGCATTTATTTCTAGACACTTGAATGATGGCCATTCTGACCACTATGAGGTGATAACTCACTGTAGTTTTGATTTGCATTCTCTAATAATTAGCGACGTGGAGCATCTTTTCATGTGCCTATTGGCCATCTGTATGTCTTTGCAGAAATGTCTATTTAGACCTTCTGCCTATTTTTTAATTTTTTTTCTTTTTTGAGTTGTATGAGCTGTTTGTATATTTTAGAATGAGGCCCTTGTTGGTTGCATCATTTGCGCGTATTTTCTCCCAAACAGCACAGGTTCTGGAACGACTGGATACCCACATGCAGAAGAATAAACTTGGACCCTTACCTCCCCTCACCCCGTATACAAAAATCAACGCAAAATGGACCAAAGGCCTAGATGCAAGAACCAAAATTATAAAACTCGTAGAAGAAAACATGAGAGTAAATCTTCATGACCTTGGATTTAGTCATGATTTCTTAGATCTGCTACCAAAAGCACAAGCAACAAAAGACAAAATAGATGAATTGGACTTCCTCAAAATGAAAAACAGTTGTGTATAAAAGGAGCAAGGAATAAGATAATCCACCATCCAAAATGGCACAAGATGTTTGCAAACCATGTATCTGATAAAGGACTGTAGCCCACCAGCCAAGCCCCCGGTGGTCCAGTGGAGTGTCTGTGTGGCCCCTCCCGTCCTCGGTGATCAGGGGCTCTCAGGCCCCACAGCACCCGAGGGGTGGACACTGGTCATCTTCTGCACCCTCAAGGAGTGAGCGCTGGATGGTCTTGAGCCCAGATGCACTCCCATTACTGCCCTCAAAGGCTGACGGCTTCAGCATGCCTCCAGAAGGACACAGAGTATTTTCAAGTCTTTGAGAACCAAGAGAACCGTCTTCACTTTTCTGAAAAGGGCATCTTATTATTTCACAGCATGACCATTTTCGACCTGGCTCTCAGGGGTGCCCTCCCACCTTCTTTATTTCTCTGAGAGTGGCCATGGTGGTTTGGCTGTCCCCAATCGCCACACCAGGTGACAGGCCGGTGGGGCCAGATCCTGGTGGTCCTTAGCTTCATTGGAGACTAACCCAGACTCTCAGCCTGAGATTGAACGTGGATGTCCCTGCTTCTCCCCATCACCGATTCTCATCTCCTCCTCTATCTCTTTTCCTGTTGCTTTTCAGTCTCAGATTTACCTGTTGGTCACCACTCAGTTCCCGCAGAGCCCAGAGATTTCTCCTTGATGGAAAGGTTCTGGAAAATCAGAGGGATAAATAAAGAATGCAGCTGATTCCCGCCTTGTGCTGACGCCCAAGAGGGTGAGGAGAGTGAGTGTTTTCTCATTAGAATTTTAAATCCTCCAAGTAATAGATCATTTGGGGGGGGGCATCCGATATCTTCCTGCTAATTCTAATAATGTCATTCCTGAATTTTAATGGGGTAAATAATTTAAACCATAAATATGCTGAGGGGGAGATCCATTTAAAAAATGTTAGAGGTAACTCCAAGGGATTTACAACAAACAAGGACACAGAACCCTGTGTCCAGACACTGGCTGAGAGATTCCTACCCTGAGCCGCAGTCCCCTGGAGGGCGGAGTGGCCATGACTCTCCTCCCGCAGGTGAGCCTACACAGGCACATCCCACGTGGGACCACTGCATCACAGAATCTTAGAGTGGCCAATGGCAGGCAGCTGGCTAGAGATGCGGACAAGAGAAAACTGCCCAACAGCCTGGGACAACCCCAGGGTGAGGCCTTAGGAAGGGCCAGTGTCAGAGCCTCAGAGATAACTTGAAGAGAGTTCAGGCTGTTAGGGACATCATTAGAGATGTACTTAGGGACATATTCAGGGCCTTAGTTATGGACAGGATCAGGGCATTATTTAGTGACAGCTTAGACTATAAGGGACAGTGTCAGGGCCTAAGTTAGGGACAGTGTCAGTGCTTCAGTTAGAGATAACGTGAGAGCCTTAGTTAGACACAGTTCAGGCTGTTACTTAGGGATATCTTCAGGGCCTTCGACCCAGCATCATGGCCATAATTAGAACCAGTGTCAGGGTGTTAGTCAGGGCCAAAACTAGGGTGTTAGTTAGGGAAAAAGTCAGGTCATTAGTTACAGACAGTGTCAGGGTTTTGGGTAGGGACAGCGGCAAGTCCTGAGTTAAGAGGAGTGTCGGAGCCTCACTTATCCTGACGTCAGGATGTCAGTTAGGGAGAGTCAGGACACTAGAATGTCAGATTCCGAGGTAGAGACAGCATCAGGGCCTCACTTAGGGACAGCGTCAGGGCTTACTTTGGGACAGTTTCAGGACCTTAGTAAGACATGGGTGAGGATATTAGCTCAGGATAATGTCAGGACTTTAGATATTGACGGCAGCAGGGCCTTAGTTAGACACAGTGTCAGGGCCTGCCTTAGGACTAGCATCAGAGCCTCTGTTAGGTACCGTGTCAGGGCCTGAGTTAGGAATAGTGTTAGGGCATTAGTTAGGGACAGTTTTGGGCCGGATTTAGGACGAGCATCTAGGCCTTAGTTAGGGACAGTGTCACGGCCTTGGGACTAAAATCAGGGCCTGAGTTAGGCACAGCATAAGGGCTTCAGTTAGCATAAGAGGCAGGACATTTGCTAGGGACAGGGTTAGGGTAAAGTTTAGGGATCGTGTCAGGAAATGACCTAGGGATAGTGTCAAGAGCTTAGTTACAGTATCAGGGCCTTATTTAGGACCAGTGTCAGGGCTTCAGGTAGGGACAGCGTCAGTGCCTGACTCTGGGAGAGCGACAGGGCCTGAGTGAGGCCTAGCGTCAGGCCCTTAGCTGGGGACACTGTCAGGGCATGATGTAGGGGCAGCATCACGGCCTTTGTTGCATCAGCATTAGGGTCTTAGTTAAAGACATGATCAGGGCCTGAGTTAGTCACAGTGTCAAGGCCTCAGTTAGGCATAGCTTCAGGGACTGAGTTACGGACAGCCTCAGGTCTTCACTTAGGACAGCGACAGGGCTTTCTTAGGGATGGTGTCAGGACCTTGGTTAGAGATGGGTCAGGATATTAGCTCAGGATAGTGTCCGGATTTTAGTTATTGCCAGCAGCAGGGCCTATATTAGAGATAGATTCCGGGCCTTAGTTAGAGACAGTGTCAGGGCCTTAGTTAGGACTAGTCAGAGCTTTAGTTATCGAGAGCGTTAGGGTTTCAGTTAGGATAAGAAGCAGGACATTAGCTGCAGACACAGTCAGGTTCAAGGCCAGGGAAAGTGTCAGGAAATGAGCGAGGGATAGCGTGAAAGCCTTAGTTATTGAGAGCATGAGGGCCTTAGTTAGGACCAGCGTCAGGGCCTTAATCAGGACCAGTGTCAGGGCTTCATGTACGGACAGCGTCAGAGCCTAACTAAGGTACGGCAACAGGGCCTAAGTGAGGCCTATCTTTGGGGCCTGAGTAAGGGACAGTGTCAGGGCATGACCTAGGAGCAGCATAAGGGCCTCGGTAGGATCAGCCTCAGGGGCTTTGTTAAAGACATTATCAGGGCCTCTGTTAGGGACAGCCTCAGGGTCTCACTCAGGGACAGTGTCAGGGGCTTAGTTTGGGACAGTTTCAGGACCTTGGTAAGATCAGGGTCAGGGTATTAGCTCAGGATAATATCAGGACTTAAATATTGATGGCAGCAGGGCCTTAGTTAGAGACAGTGTCAGGGCCTGAGTTAGGATTTGCATCAGAGCCTTTGTTAGGTACAGTGTCAGGGACTGAGTTAGGAGTAGTGTAAGGGCCTTAGTTAGGCTTGAGACTCCAGGACCTTCCCTGAGTTCCAAAGGGCAGATTCGAATAGTTGCTAATCAGGGAAGGGAGGGGATGCAGAGACAAGGGAGGAAGAGTCAAGGAACAGTAGTGCAGCCTTGGGGCAGGATCCTGGTTTTGCCTCAAGGGATACACTTAAGAGTATCTTTGGGCTCTTTACCAATCTAAAACCGCAACAAAATAGAAGATTTTCGTGTTCTTCATTCCAGAGAAGCTCATCAAGAGACCATCTGAGGCCAGATTAAAGTGAGTTAAGGCCCTGTGCACACACTAATCCTTAGGATCAACTGTGTCCTTAAACCATTTCTGTAAAACTCCTCACCAGATTCTCCTGCATTGGGACGCACGGTTTTTGAGGGCACGAGTTTTCTGTGTCCCCCTTTGGCTGTCAAAGCAGTAAAGCTATTCTTTTCTACTTCCTCCAAACCTCTCTGAGATTCGATTTGGCACTGGTGCACAGAGGCCGAGTGTTCGACATCAAATTTAGTACCCAGTGTGGGGCTGACTTGGGGATGGCCCCTGTGGGTCCCCTGACTTGATTGGACACTGAGATTTTCTCCACGCCAGACTCTGTTGAGAGAGTGTAGGGTTGGAGAATTCCTTTAGAGGCCAGACCACGTGGGACCCTTGCCTGGAAAGGCCGAGCCCCAGTCATCCCAGCAGTTAGAACTGTGGGGCAGGAGTAGATGGTGGAAGAGGGACCACCCTAGCAGCTGCCGAGGCCATCTTTGCCTTGAGGACATTCCTCTCTTCCTCCTGCCTGGACTGCCCTGAATGTCCTACTCCAAGGGATTATTTTGGGGAACCAGAAAAATAGCATTTGGGATGTTGCAGCACCTCAGCCAGCATGTGGTAACTCCCCTGGCATGCAGTCTGAGGTCCTTTTAGCCCTGTACATTTGGGGGAACCTTGGTTCCCATTTGGGTGACTTTTCATTCCAGGAAATCTCATTTGGAAGGTGCACCACTTGGACAGAGGTCACAGGCTAAGTTGAGACTTGGAAGCTGATTTGAGTCTTGTGCTGTTTGGTTTTTGGTTTCTGTTTGGTTTCTGGTTCCTTTGGTTTGAGGCTTCCGTTGGTGGTTAGGATTTTGTTTTGTTCTTAGTCTGCATTTGAGTGTTCTATGGTTCAAACATAAGAAGTGCTTCTTCTTCAGTTCCATCTGATAGCCAATGGGCAAAATCCTGGCAGACTGGTCAACCTATAGTTGTAAACCTAAGACTAAGAAAAGAATGAAATTCTATTGTAATTTTGTCTGGCCAGTGTATGGATACGTTCTTGAAAAATGCAGAAAGGTGGTCTTTGAATGGTAGCCTAAATGACTATACTATCCTTCAGCTAGTTATTTTGTCACAGGAAGAGAAAGACAGAAGAAGTTCTATATGTTCAAGCATTTATGAAGCTACGTAATAAAGAAAGTGAGCAGCTAGGTAACAGGCTGATGGTACAAAGAGAAAAGAAAGTCACTTTGTACTAGAGCTAGTTGTGTCTGAATGTGGAAAAAAATAAGGGGCGACATAAGATGGATACAGAAGTGATGAACATTTGTGAAAAGGGAACACTGAGGAAAGAGTTGTGCATGACCGGGATTTTCTAAGATGGATTTTGTTGGAAGTGGGTTAGGGCAAGCCTGGATTTGGTTTCTCCCTCCAAAGTTTTCTTGGAATGCTGCTTTTGATTGTGGACAGCTTGTGAGTTTCTTTGCCTGTGTCTGTGATCTGTATTTTTGTTTGAAATCTCTACTTTGGTTCAGTGAATAAGTGTTGTTTGGCCAATTCTAACAGTTCTTTTGATCTCCAGCTAACTTGGAGATGCTTTAGAGGGCCCTTGAGCCATCTCAGAGAGAAATGTTTGATTAGTATGTTAAATTACATGGAATTCCTAAAAATCTAGTATGTCCTGGTAAAATTTGATCAGTCATAATTCTAGTTATTTTTAAATGTTGTATGTAACAGCAATAATGGTTTCTTTTGTCATTTACATTGTGATCAAATGTTTAACCGTGACGTTTTAAGTCTTTATGTGATTTATAGATAGTTACTGTTGTGCTCTAACACTTTGCAAAACTGCTCCATCTTCAAGAAGATCTATGTGAAGGACCTTTTGGCAAGCACAGGTCTCTGATAAATTTCATATCATAATGCCAAACTGGGTAAGAAATGAAAAATCTTAATGGAGAATCGGATGGCTTCATAAAAAGTTAACAAAAGGATTGGTTACTGAGTGAACTGGTGAATATGGTTATAATGTTTTTGTTTTTTTGTTACTGGCTTTGATCTGTGTTTCCCAGACACAGGGAAGTCCTTCACCTGAAGCTACTTAGGACTTGGAGCAATTGGGTAAATGACACCTCTGTACTGAAGTGTGTATTTATGAAAGTTACTGTGTTGGCTTCATTTTGCCCTGATGTTTAAGAGGAAAGGAAAATTACCTAGTGAAGTTACCAGAATGTAATTACTCATGATGTATCACTGTTTGCTTTAGGTCTACTGCTAAAAGCACATGTACAATGCTTGTGTGACAATTGGGTATGAATAATAAAATGTATGGCCTATATAAAGCGTTTTCTCATTAACATACCTCTGAGCATGTTCACGATACCTGATCAGTATTCCCCCAATGTGGATTAACTAGGCAAATATAAAGGTGGCCTAGTGCTGAGGGCCATGATCTACACCTGGGTCAAACAGCTGAATCATTCTGGCACTGATGGATTGACATTTTGATCATCAGTGCTTTCTATTGAAAGACTTGTAATCAAAAGGGAAAAAAACTCTTCACGTATTGAGGTGTGAGCAAGTCACTCCGGCTTCTACATGGTTTAACTTAAATTTTACTGACCAAAGTGGCCTGTTTTTTGGCCTTTTGGATATGAATTGTACATCTGCTTTGGCATTGAGGAGGGGAATGCATTTGACAGTCAAAAAGTAACTATGGTTCAGACATCCAAGATAAACCTAAGTAACCATTGTAGATGTGATTTAGATGCATTCCTGTGGTTTTTTTTTTTTGTTTTTAAGTTTTTTTTGGATGTGGACCATTTTTTAAGTCTATTGAATTTGTTACAATATTGTTTCTGTTTCATCTCTTGGTTTTTAGGCCACGAGGCATGTGGGATCTTAGCTTCCTGCCCAGGGATCAAACCGGCACCCCCTGCGTTGGAAGGCAAAGTCTTAACCACTGAACCACCAGGTAAGTCCCCGCGTTCCTGTATTGTTGAAATTGAATTTCTGAGCTATATCAGACTCAGGATGCCACTAGCCATTCTCAAAACAATGTCTGCTGGTAGCTGCAACCGTACGTTTTCAAGGACTCCTGTCTTAACGATTAAATTTCAAACAATGACGTTAGATCAGATACTAATAGAAAGATGAGACATATATGTAGTGGTCAATAGCTCCTGTTATGGATACATGAATACTACATCAGAAGTTAAAACCTACTTAGGTAGAATTAGACAACTGGCTGCAAAGTCTCTCTGAAGTGCCAGTTCCAGACCAGGTTTCAGACTTATTCTCCTGAATTCCTAAGGGAATGAGATCTATTTTTACTATTAAAATTTCAGTTGTTACCCCTCCTATTTTAACTGGATTGGTTACACCAAAATGGGGGACCAAGGGACTGAGATCTTAATCATACGAGTCTCAGGTACAGGACTTGGAACTCAAATATTTCTAACTTGGTATCCATTCCCCTAGGTTTAGTCAGGACTGTGCCCCATTTCAGCAAGAAGTAGCCAGAGCAGTCATCACCCTGTTCCTTGAAGGATGTGGGGAAAGATAAAAGTGAAGTGGCGATTAAAACCGAGTCCCCTGAAAACCGAGTTCCTGTGCCAAGTTTATGATTAATGTCTCAGTCTGAAATGATTATTCCTTTTCTTGTCAAAAGTCTGTTCTCCTCAAGATTGAGGAGTATCCAGAAGAGGAGGAGTGAAACTGAGAGGGACTCTGTGGTCTCCTAGTCACACAAGCCTTTCTGTGTGCCTCCTAACTTGTTTGTAGGGAATAGACTAGAGACTCCAGGACCTTCCCTGAGTTCCAAAGGGCAAATTCGAACAGTTGCTAATCAGGGAAGTGAGGGGATGCAGAGACAGGGAAGAAGAGTCAAGAAACAATAGTGCAGCCTTGTGGCAGGGTCCTGGTTCTGCCTCAAGGGATACACATAACAATATCTTTGAGCTCCTTAAAGAACTAAAACCCCCAACAAGTGGAAGATGTTAGCATTCTTCATTCCAGAGGAGCTCATCAAGAAACTATCTGAGACCAGATTAAAGGAGTGCAGGCCCTGCATACACACTGATCCTTATGAGCAACCACACCCTTGAACCATCGCTCTGAAACACCAAATCCTCCCGCATTGGGACACACAGCTGTTGAGGGCACGAGCCTGCTGTGTCCTCCATTGGCTGGCAGAGTGATAAAACTAATCTTTTCTATTTTTCCAAAACGCTGTTCTCAAGATTTGATTCGGAACCGGTGCAGAGAGGCTGATTATTCAGTATCAGTTAGGTCCAGAGTCAGGCAGTTAGTTAGAAACAGTGTCAGGTCTATAGTTATGGAAAGCCTCAGGGACTTAGGGAGGGAGAGACCAAGATATAACAGACAGCATCAGATCCTGAGCTGGGGAGAGTGTCAGGGCATGACGTAGGACCAGCATCAGGACTGTAGTTAGGATCAGCATCACGGTCTTAGTTAAAGTTATTGCCAGGACCTGAGTTAGGCAAAGTGTCAGGGCCTGAGTTAGGGACAGCTTCAGGGCCTGAGTTAGGGACAGAGTCAGGACCTGAGTTAGGGACAATGTCAGGGACTGAGTGAGGCCTAGCGTCAGGGTCTTAGCTAGGATCAGCATCAGGGCCTTAGTTAAAGACATTATCAGGGCCTGAGTTAGGTACAGCAACAGGGCTTCAAGGGGACAGCCTCAGGGCCACACTTTGGGACGGCATCAGGACTTTAGTAGGGACAGTGTCAGGACCATGGTAAGAGATGGATCAAGATACTAGCTCAGGATAGTGTCAGCACATTAGTTATTGACGGCAGCAAGGCTGACGTTAGGGACAGCTTCAGGGCCTTAGTTAGGGACAGCGTCAGAACCTGAGTTAGACCAAACATCAGGGCCTAAGGTAAGACTAGGGTCAGGGCCTTTGTTAGGGACAATGTCAGGGCCAGAGTTAGGTCTAGCATGAGGGCCTGAGTTAGGCTGGGCATCAGGGCCTTAGTTAGGGACAGCCTCAGGGCCTCACTTAGGGACAGTGTCAGGGCTTACTTAGGGACAGTGTCAGTACATTGGTAGGAGATAGGTCAGGATGTTAGCTCAGGATAGAGTCAGGACTTTAGTTATCGACAGCAGCAGGGCCTTAGTTAGGGACAGTGTCAGGGCGTTAGTTTCGACTAACGTCGAGCCTTTGTTAGGTATAATGTCAGGGCCTGAGTTAGGAGTAGTGTCAGGGCCTTAGTTAGGGACAGTGTGAGGGCCTGAGTTAGGACAAGCATCCAGGCCGTAGTTAGGGACAGTGTGAAGGCCTGAGTTAGGACAAGCATCCAGGCCGTAGTTAGGGACAGTGTCAGGGCCTTGGGACTAATTTCAGGGCCTTAGTTAGGGAGAGCATCAGGGCTTTAGCTAGCATAAGAGGCAAGACATTAGCTAGGGACAGGGTTAGGTTAAGGTCTAGGAATAGTGTCAGGAAATGAGCTAGGGATAGTGTCAAGACCTTACTTACAGAGAGTATCAGGGCCTTACTTAGGGCTAGTGTCAGGGCTTCAGGTAGGGACAGCGTCAGGGCCTGACCTAGGGAGAGCGACGGAGCCTGAGTAAGACCTAGCGTCAGGGCCTTAGCTAGGGACAGTGTCAGGGCATGACTTAGGAAGAGCATCAGGGTCTCAAAGACATTTTGAGGGTCTGAGTTAGGTACAGCGTCTGGGCCTGAGTTAGGGACAGACTCAGGGCTTCACTTAGGGACAGAATCAGGGCTTACATAGGGACAGTGTCAGGACCTTGGTTAGAGATGGGTCAGGATGTTAGCTCAGGATAGTGTCAGGTCTTTAGTTATTGCTGGCCGCAGGGTCTATATTAGGGACAGCTACCGGGCCTTAGTTAGAGACAGTGTCACGGCCTTAGTTAGGACTAGTCAGGGCCTTAGTTAGGCAGAACAATAGGGCTTCAGTTAGGATGGGAGGCAGGACATTAGCTAGGGACAGGATGAGGTTAAGGTCTAGGGATAGTGTCAGGAAATGACCTAGGGATAGTGTCAAGACCTTACTGACAGTATCAGGCCTTATTTAGGACCAACGTCAGGGCTTCGGGTAGGGACAATGTCAGAGCCTGACTTAGGGAGAGCGACAGGGCCTGAGTGAGGCCGAGCATCAGGGACTTAGCTAGGGACAGTATCGGCATGACTTACGAGTAGCATCAGGGCCTTCGTAGGATCAGCATTAGGTTCTTAGTTAGGATAAGAGGCAGGACACTAGCTAGGGACAGAGCCAAGTTATGGGCTAGGGATAGTGTGAAGACCTTAGTTATTGAGAGCATCAGGGCCTTATATAGGAACAGCGTCATGGCCTTATTCAGGACCAGTGTCAGGGCTTGATGTAGGGACAGCTTCAGAGACTGAGTAAGGTACAGCGACAGGGAATACCTGAGGACTCTCTCAGTTAGCACCTGAGTTAGGGACTGTGTCAGGGCAGGACTTAGGAGGAGCATAACGGCCTAGTTAGGATCAGCATCAGGGTCTTTGTTAAAGACATTATTAGGGCTTCTGTTAGAGACAACCTCAGGGCTTTACTTAGGGAGAGCGTCCGGGCTTATTTAGGGACAATTTCAGGAACTTGGTAAGAGATGGGTCCAGAAATTAGCTCAGGATAGTGTCAGGACTTTAGATATTGACAGCAGCATGGCCTTAGTTAGGGACAGTGTCAGGAGCTTAGTTAGGACTAGCATCAGAGCCTTTGCTAGGTACAGTGTGAGGGACTGAGTTAGGAGTAGTGTCAGGGCCTTAGTTAGAGACAGTGTCATGGTCTGAGTTAGGTGTAGTGTCAGGGCCTTAGTTAGGGATAGGGTCAGGGCCTTAGTTAGGACTAGTCAGGGCCTTAGTTAGGGAGAGCATTAGGGATTCAGAGAGAATAAGGGGCAGGACATTTGCTCGGGACAGAGTCAGCTTCCAGGCCAGGGACAGTGTCAGGAAATGAGTTAGGGATAGCGTGAATACCTTAGTTATTGAGAGCATCAGGGACATAGTTAGAACCAGCGTCAGGGCCTTAATCAGGACCAGTGTCAAGGCTAGATGTAGGGATAGCATCAGAGCCTAACTAAGGTACAGCAACAGGGCCTAAGTGAGGCCTATCTATAGGGCCTGAGTGAGGGACAGTATCAGGGCATGACTTAGGAGCAGCATAAGGGCCTCTGTAGGATCAGCATTAGGTTCTTCGTTAAAGACATTCTCAGGGCCTCTGTTAGGGACAGCCTCAAGGTCTCACTTAGGGACAGCGTCAAGGCTCACTTAGGGACAGTTTCAGGATCTTAGTAAGAGATGGGTCAGGATATAAGCTCAGGATAGTGTTAGCACTTTAGATATTGACGGCAGCAGGGCCTTTGTTAGGGACAGTGTCAGTGCCTGAGCTAGATGGAGTGTCAGGGCCTTAGTTAGGGACAGTGTCAGGGCCTGAGTTAGGTGTAGTGTCAAGGCCTTAGTTATGACAGTGTCAGGGCCATAGTTAGAACTAGCATCATAGCCTTTGTTATATATTGTATCACGGCCTGAGTTAGGAGTAGTGTCAGAGCCTTAGTAAGGAACAGTGTCAGGGCCTTAGTTAGGGACAGTGTCGGGGCCTGAGTTAGGTGTAGTGTCAGGGCCTTTGTTAGGGACAGTGTTAGTGCCTGAGCTAGGTGGAGTGTCAGGGCCTTACTTAGGGACAGTGTCAGGGCCTTGGGTACGACTAGCATCAGAGCCTTTGTTAGGAACAGTGTTAGGGTCTTAGTTAGGATTAGTGTCAGGTCCTTCTGTTAGGTACAGTGTCAGGTCCTGAGTTAGGAATAGGGGTAGGGACATAGTTAGGGTCAGTATCAGGCACTGACTTAGGACGAGCATCTAGACCTTAGTTAGAGACAGTATCACGTCCTTGGGACTAAATTCAGGGCCTGAGTTAGGCACAACATAAAGGCTTTAGTTAGCATAAGAGGCAGGAGGTTAGCTAGGGACAGGGTCAGGTTAACATGTAGGGATAGTGTCAGGGAATAACCTAGGGATAGTGTCAAGACTTCAGTTACTGAGAGGATCAGGGCCTTCTTTAGAACCAGTGTCAGGGCTTCAGGTAGGGACAGCGTCAGAGGCTGACTTAGGGAGAGCGACAGGGCCTGAGTGAAGCCTAACGTCAGGGCATTAGCTAGGGACATTTTCAGGGCATGACTTAGGAGCAGCATCAGGGCTTTTGTAGGATCAGCATTAGGGTCTTAGTT
Source organism: Balaenoptera physalus (assembly GCF_965194825.1). Lineage (NCBI taxonomy): Eukaryota > Metazoa > Chordata > Mammalia > Artiodactyla > Balaenopteridae > Balaenoptera > Balaenoptera physalus. Next base: position 177,927,624 of record NC_138890.1, read on the forward strand.
AAAGACATGACCAGGACCTGAGATAGGAGTAGTTTCAAGGCCTTAGTTAAGAACAGTGTCAGGGCCTTAGTTAGGACTAGCATCAGAACCTTTGTTAGCTATTGTGTCAGGGACTGAGTTACGGACAGGTTCGTGGCCTTTGTTAGGACGACGTTTAGGGTTAGGGTTAGCGTTAGGGTTTTAGGGTTGGGGATAGGGTTAGGGTTTAGGGTTTAGGGTTTAAGGTTAAGGGGAGGGTGAGGGTTAGTGTTAGAGGGTTAGGGTTACATTTCCAGAGCACTCGAACAGCATCAAGACCACATTTCTAGACAGTCCAACGTGCCATAGAAGTCTTTGTCATGGCCCTCGTGTGAGGTGACATGAGAAAACACTCTGCTTAGAATTCTTCAATGACCGCATACCTGAAGTCACCTTACTCAAGGAGAAAGTCAGCATCCTACCATGTTCTGTCGCTCACGGGAAACCCAACGTGAGCAATTGCCTTCAGGTAAGGCCCTGAATTGCCATGCAGAAGCGGAGGCATGCAGCAGTTTCCATGAGCCCGTAGCCGATGCTCTGCATTATTTTAACGTCAGTACGCTTTGCAGGACATCTAGGAGCCTCGCGTGGGCACCCTATTCCCTGCAAGAACACTGAGTACCCCCAGGCCCCCATGGGCCTCCTAAGCCACATCCAGGCCCGTAGCCCTTCGGAGCCACTCTGTGTATGCCGAGTGTAGGGCAACAGAGTGCACTATTTCCTGGGACAGCTTGATTTCCCCAGCACTCCCACAGGTCCACGAACACCGTTCTAGCAGGTCCAACATGCCGTGCAAGTCTGCCTCATTGCCCTAGTCTGAGCTGCACTGAGAAAAACACTCGGCTTCGTATTTCATCTGGGACCCCCTGTCTGAAGGCACCCTGCATCCGGGAGAATGTCGGCTTGCGTTCCGACTGCAACTAAAGCCCAGTTCCTCGGGTAACACTGCAGGCTTTTGAAGAGCCACGGGCCCGGAGGCCTAGCTGGGGCTTTCCTGCGTTGAGGCAGTTCGCTAGATGCAGAACACCCTGCTTCGAGGAGTTGATTCAGGGAAGGAACCACTGGGTCACCTGTGTCTGTTTGGACTTGTTAGAAAGCACTGGGATGTATGCTGCGTGTGCCCGTGGAAATGGGGGCCTGATGGAACTAGCCTTGCTTTCCCATTTTGAAAGCTCCATTCATGCTGCCTTGAAGCTACTTGAAATTGACTGCTGTTGACAGGCCACTAGCCACTGTAGGCATGGCTCTGGGAAGAAAAGGAGTTTTCTCTAGCTAAGCCGGGTGCTTCGATGGCCGGGGTGGAGCTCATCCTGCCACGCTCTAGAGCTAAAGGGAAACTCAACGTGAGTACTGGCCTCGAGGTAAGTCCCTGAGTAGCCGCGCAGAAATGGAGGCATGCAGCCCTTTCCACGAGGTCTTAGTCGCTGTTCTGCTTTATTGTATTTTATTTTTTTAATGTTTTATTGTTGTTTTAAGATTTATGTATTGATTGATTGATTGCTATGTTGGGTCTTCGTTTCTGTGCCAGGGCCCTCTCCAGTTGCGGTAAGTGGGGGCCACTCTTCATCGCGGTGCATAGGCCTCTCACTATCGCGGCCTCTCTTGTTGCGGAGCACAGGGTCCAGAGGCGCAGGCTCAGTGGTTGTGTCTCACGTGCCCAGTTGCTCCGCGGCATGTGGGAACCTCCTAGACCAGGGCTCGAACCCGTGTCCCCTGCATTGGCAGGCAGATTCTCAACCACTGCGCCACCGGGGAAGCCCCTGTTCTGCTTTATTTTAAAAGAAGTACCCTTTTCAGGCCTCCTAGGCCCCTCGGGTGTGCATCATTTTCCCTCCAAGATCAGTGAGTACCTCCAGACCCCTGTGGGCCTGCTGAGCAACATCGAGGCCCAAAGGTCGGTCTCCCGTAGGCCCTCTGTGTATGCCGAGTGATGGGCAACACACTGCTCGTTCCTTAAGGAGAGCTACATTTCCAGAGCACCGGAACAGCCTCAGGACCACATTTCTAGGCAGTGCGACGTGCCATGGAAGTGTTCGTCATGGCCCCCGTCTGAGCTGCCATGAGAAAACCCTGTGCTTAGAATTCTTCGAGGACCTCGTACCTGAATTCACTCTGCTCGAGGAGAAAGCCAGCATCCTACCATGCTGTGGCGCTAACGGGACACTCAGCGTGAGCACTTGCCTCGAGGTAATGCCCAGAATTGCCGTGCAGAAGCGGAGGCGTGCTGCAGTTTTCAGGAGGCCGTAGCCCCTGCTCAGCGTTAGTTTATTTATTTATTCATTTGTTTATCTATCTGTCTATCTAGTTCTTTATTTTGTTATGTAATTTATCATTTTTGTTTTACTGTGTTGGGTCTTCGTTGCTGCATGTGAGCTTTCTCTAGTTGTAGCGAGCGGGGGCTACTCTTCGTTGCGGTGCTCGGGCTTCTCATTGCGGTGGCTCCTCTTGTTGTGGAGCAGAAGCTCTAGGCACGTGGACTTCAGTAGTTGTTGCATGCGGGCTCAGTCGTTGTGGCTCCCGGACTCTAGAGCGCAGGCTCAGTCGTTGTGGAGCACGGGCTTAGTTGCTCCGCAGCATGTGAGATCTTGGTGGACCAAGGCTCGAACCCACGTCCCCTGCATCGGCAGGTGGATTCGCAGCCACTGCACCACAAGCGAAGCCCCTGCTCTGCATTATTTTAACGTCAGTCCGCTTGGCAGGACATCTAGGAGCCTCGCGTGGGCACCCTATTCCCTGCAAGAACACTGAGTAACCCCAGGCCCCCATGGGCCCGCTATGCCACATCCAGGCCCGTAGCCCTTCGGAGCCACTCTGTGTATGCCGAGTGTAGGGCAACAGACTGCACTCTTTCTTGGGACAGCTTGATTTCCTCAACACTCCCACAGGTCGACGAACACCTTTCTAGCAGGTCCAACATTCCGTGCAAGTCTGCCTCATTACCCTAGTCTGAGCTGCACTGAGAATAACCCTCGGCTTCGCATTCCATCTGGGACCCCCTGCCTGAAGTCACCCTGCCTCCAGGAGAATGTCAGCCTGCGTTCCGACTGCAACTAAAGCCCAGGTCCTCGTGTAACACTGCAGGCTTTTGAAGAGCCATGGGCCCGGAGGCCTAGCTGGGGCGATCCTTGGTTGAGACAGTTCGCTATTTGCAGAACACCCAGCTTCGAGGAGTTGATTCAGGGAAGGAACCACTGGGTCACCTGTGTCTGTTTGGACTTGTTAGAAAGCACAGGGATGTATGCTGCGTGTGCCCGTGGAAATGGGGGCCTGATGGAACTAGCCTTGCTTTCCCATTTTGAAAGCTCCATTCATGCTGCCTTGAAGCTACTTGAAATTGACTGCTGTTGACAGGCCACTAGCCACTGTAGGCATGGCTCTGGGAAGAAAAGGAGTTTTCTCTAGCTAAGCCGGGTGCTTCGATGGCCGGGGTGGAGCTCATCCTGCCACGCTCTAGAGCTAAAGGGAAACTCAACGTGAGTACTGGCCTCGAGGTAAGTCCCTGAGTAGCCGCGCAGAAATGGAGGCATGCAGCCCTTTCCACGAGGTCTTAGTCGCTGTTCTGCTTTATTGTATTTTATTTTTTTAATGTTTTATTGTTTTTTTAAGATTTATGTATTGATTGATTGATTGCTATGTTGGGTCTTCGTTTCTGTGCTAGGGCCCTCTCCAGTTGCGGTAAGTGGGGGCCACTCTTCATCGCGGTGCGTAGGCCTCTCACTATCGCGGCCTCTCTTGTTGCGGAGCACAGGGTCCAGAGGCGCAGGCTCAGTGGTTGTGTCTCACGTGCCCAGTTGCTCCGCGGCATGTGGGAACCTCCTAGACCAGGGCTCGAACCCGTGTCCCCTGCATTGGCAGGCAGATTCTCAACCACTGCGCCACCGGGGAAGCCCCTGTTCTGCTTTATTTTAAAAGAAGTACCCTTTTCAGGCCTCCTAGGCCCCTCGGGTGTGCATCATTTTCCCTCCAAGATCAGTGAGTACCTCCAGACCCCTGTGGGCCTGCTGAGCAACATCGAGGCCCAAAGGTCGGTCTCCCGTAGGCCCTCTGTGTATGCCGAGTGATGGGCAACACACTGCTCGTTCCTTAAGGAGAGCTACATTTCCAGAGCACCAGAACAGACTCAGGACCACATTTCTAGGCAGTGCGACGTGCCATGGAAGTGTTCGTCATGGCCCCCGTCTGAGCTGCCATGAGAAAACACTGTGCTTAGAATTCTTCGAGGACCTCGTACCTGAAGTCACTCTGCTCGAGGAGAAAGCCAGCATCCTACCATGCTGTGGCGCTAACGGGACACTCAGCGTGAGCACTTGCCTCGAGGTAAGGCCCTGAATTGCCGTGCAGAAGCGGAGGCGTGCTGCAGTTTTCAGGAGGCCGTAGCCCCTGCTCAGCGTTAGTTTATTTATTTATTCATTTGTTTATCTATCTGTCTATCTAGTTCTTTATTTTCTTATGTAATTTATCATTTTTGTTTTACTGTGTTGGGTCTTCGTTGCTGCATGTGAGCTTTCTCTACTTGTAGCGAGCGGGGGCTACTCTTCGTTGCGGTGCTCGGGCTTCTCATTGCGGTGGCTCCTCTTGTTGTGGAGCAGAAGCTCTAGGCACGTGGACTTCAGTAGTTGTTGCATGCGGGCTCAGTCGTTGTGGCTCCCAGACTCTAGAGCGCAGGCTCAGTCATTGTGGAGCACGGGCTTAGTTGCTCCGCAGCATGTGAGATCTTGGTGGACCAAGGCTCGAACCCACGTCCCCTGCATCGGCAGGTGGATTCGCAGCCACTGCACCACAAGCGAAGCCCCTGCTCTGCATTATTTTAACGTCAGTCCGCTTGGCAGGACATCTAGGAGCCTCGCGTGGGCACCCTATTCCCTGCAAGAACACTGAGTAACCCCAGGCCCCCATGGGCCCGCTATGCCACATCCAGGCCCGTAGCCCTTCGGAGCCACTCTGTGTATGCCGAGTGTAGGGCAACAGACTGCACTCTTTCTTGGGACAGCTTGATTTCCTCAACACTCCCACAGGTCGACGAACACCTTTCTAGCAGGTCCAACATTCCGTGCAAGTCTGCCTCATTACCCTAGTCTGAGCTGCACTGAGAATAACCCTCGGCTTCGCATTCCATCTGGGACCCCCTGCCTGAAGTCACCCTGCCTCCAGGAGAATGTCAGCCTGCGTTCCGACTGCAACTAAAGCCCAGGTCCTCGTGTAACACTGCAGGCCTTTGAAGAGCCATGGGCCCGGAGGCCTAGCTGGGGCGATCCTTGGTTGAGACAGTTCGCTATTTGCAGAACACCCTGCTTCGAGGAGTTGATTCAGGGAAGGAACCACTGGGTCACCTGTGTCTGTTTGGACTTGTTAGAAAGCACAGGGATGTATGCTGCGTGTGCCCGTGGAAATGGGGGCCTGATGGAACTAGCCTTGCTTTCCCATTTTGAAAGCTCCATTCATGCTGCCTTGAAGCTACTTGAAATTGACTGCTGTTGACAGGCCACTAGCCACTGTAGGCATGGCTCTGGGAAGAAAAGGAGTTTTCTCTAGCTAAGCCGGGTGCTTCGATGGCCGGGGTGGAGCTCATCCTGCCACGCTCTAGAGCTAAAGGGAAACTCATCGTGAGTACTGGCCTCGAGGTAAGTCCCTGAGTAGCCGCGCAGAAATGGAGGCATGCAGCCCTTTCCACGAGGTCTTAGTCGCTGTTCTGCTTTATTGTATTTTATTTTTTTAATGTTTTATTGTTTTTTTAAGATTTATGTATTGATTGATTGATTGCTATGTTGGGTCTTCGTTTCTGTGCTAGGGCCCTCTCCAGTTGCGGTAAGTGGGGGCCACTCTTCATCGCGGTGCGTAGGCCTCTCACTATCGCGGCCTCTCTTGTTGCGGAGCACAGGGTCCAGAGGCGCAGGCTCAGTGGTTGTGTCTCACGTGCCCAGTTGCTCCGCGGCATGTGGGAACCTCCTAGACCAGGGCTCGAACCCGTGTCCCCTGCATTGGCAGGCAGATTCTCCACCACTGCGCCACCGGGGAAGCCCCTGTTCTGCTTTATTTTAAAAGAAGTACCCTTTTCAGGCCTCCTAGGCCCCTCGGGTGTGCATCATTTTCCCTCCAAGATCAGTGAGTACCTCCAGACCCCTGTGGGCCTGCTGAGCAACATCGAGGCCCAAAGGTCGGTCTCCCGTAGGCCCTCTGTGTATGCCGAGTGATGGGCAACACACTGCTCGTTCCTTAAGGAGAGCTACATTTCCAGAGCACCGGAACAGCCTCAGGACCACATTTCTAGGCAGTGCGACGTGCCATGGAAGTGTTCGTCATGGCCCCCGTCTGAGCTGCCATGAGAAAACACTGTGCTTAGAATTCTTCGAGGACCTCGTACCTGTAGTCACTCTGCTCGAGGAGAAAGCCAGCATCCTACCATGCTGTGGCGCTAACGGGACACTCAGCGTGAGCACTTGCCTCGAGGTAATGCCCAGAATTGCCGTGCAGAAGCGGAGGCATGCTGCAGATTTCAGGAGGCCGTAGCCCCTGCTCAGCGTTAGTTTATTTATTTATTCATTTGTTTATCTATCTGTCTATCTAGTTCTTTATTTTCTTATGTAATTTATCATTTTTGTTTTACTGTGTTGGGTCTTCGTTGCTGCATGTGAGCTTTCTCTAGTTGCAGCGAGCGGGGGCTACTCTTCGTTGCGGTGCTCGGGCTTCTCATTGCGGTGGCTCCTCTTGTTGTGGAGCAGAAGCTCTAGGCACGTGGACTTCAGTAGTTGTTGCATGCGGGCTCAGTCGTTGTGGCTCCCGGACTCTAGAGCGCAGGCTCAGTCATTGTGGAGCACGGGCTTAGTTGCTCCGCAGCATGTGAGATCTTGGTGGACCAAGGCTCGAACCCACGTCCCCTGCATCGGGAGGTGGATTCGCAGCCACTGCACCACAAGCGAAGCCCCTGCTCTGCATTATTTTAACGTCAGTCCGCTTGGCAGGACATCTAGGAGCCTCGCGTGGGCACCCTATTCCCTGCAAGAACACTGAGTAACCCCAGGCCCCCATGGGCCCGCTATGCCACATCCAGGCCCGTAGCCCTTCGGAGCCACTCTGTGTATGCCGAGTGTAGGGCAACAGACTGCACTCTTTCTTGGGACAGCTTGATTTCCTCAACACTCCCACAGGTCGACGAACACCTTTCTAGCAGGTCCAACATTCCGTGCAAGTCTGCCTCATTACCCTAGTCTGAGCTGCACTGAGAATAACCCTCGGCTTCGCATTCCATCTGGGACCCCCTGCCTGAAGTCACCCTGCCTCCAGGAGAATGTCAGCCTGCGTTCCGACTGCAACTAAAGCCCAGGTCCTCGTGTAACACTGCAGGCCTTTGAAGAGCCATGGGCCCGGAGGCCTAGCTGGGGCGATCCTTGGTTGAGACAGTTCGCTATTTGCAGAACACCCTGCTTCGAGGAGTTGATTCAGGGAAGGAACCACTGGGTCACCTGTGTCTGTTTGGACTTGTTAGAAAGCACAGGGATGTATGCTGCGTGTGCCCGTGGAAATGGGGGCCTGATGGAACTAGCCTTGCTTTCCCATTTTGAAAGCTCCATTCATGCTGCCTTGAAGCTACTTGAAATTGACTGCTGTTGACAGGCCACTAGCCACTGTAGGCATGGCTCTGGGAAGAAAAGGAGTTTTCTCTAGCTAAGCCGGGTGCTTCGATGGCCGGGGTGGAGCTCATCCTGCCACGCTCTAGAGCTAAAGGGAAACTCATCGTGAGTACTGGCCTCGAGGTAAGTCCCTGAGTAGCCGCGCAGAAATGGAGGCATGCAGCCCTTTCCACGAGGTCTTAGTCGCTGTTCTGCTTTATTGTATTTTATTTTTTTAATGTTTTATTGTTTTTTTAAGATTTATGTATTGATTGATTGATTGCTATGTTGGGTCTTCGTTTCTGTGCTAGGGCCCTCTCCAGTTGCGGTAAGTGGGGGCCACTCTTCATCGCGGTGCGTAGGCCTCTCACTATCGCGGCCTCTCTTGTTGCGGAGCACAGGGTCCAGAGGCGCAGGCTCAGTGGTTGTGTCTCACGTGCCCAGTTGCTCCGCGGCATGTGGGAACCTCCTAGACCAGGGCTCGAACCCGTGTCCCCTGCATTGGCAGGCAGATTCTCCACCACTGCGCCACCGGGGAAGCCCCTGTTCTGCTTTATTTTAAAAGAAGTACCCTTTTCAGGCCTCCTAGGCCCCTCGGGTGTGCATCATTTTCCCTCCAAGATCAGTGAGTACCTCCAGACCCCTGTGGGCCTGCTGAGCAACATCGAGGCCCAAAGGTCGGTCTCCCGTAGGCCCTCTGTGTATGCCGAGTGATGGGCAACACACTGCTCGTTCCTTAAGGAGAGCTACATTTCCAGAGCACCGCAACAGCCTCAGGACCACATTTCTAGGCAGTGCGACGTGCCATGGAAGTGTTCGTCATGGCCCCCGTCTGAGCTGCCATGAGAAAACACTGTGCTTAGAATTCTTCGAGGACCTCGTACCTGTAGTCACTCTGCTCGAGGAGAAAGCCAGCATCCTACCATGCTGTGGCGCTAACGGGACACTCAGCGTGAGCACTTGCCTCGAGGTAATGCCCAGAATTGCCGTGCAGAAGCGGAGGCATGCTGCAGATTTCAGGAGGCCGTAGCCCCTGCTCAGCGTTAGTTTATTTATTTATTCATTTGTTTATCTATCTGTCTATCTAGTTCTTTATTTTCTTATGTAATTTATCATTTTTGTTTTACTGTGTTGGGTCTTCGTTGCTGCATGTGAGCTTTCTCTAGTTGCAGCGAGCGGGGGCTACTCTTCGTTGCGGTGCTCGGGCTTCTCATTGCGGTGGCTCCTCTTGTTGTGGAGCAGAAGCTCTAGGCACGTGGACTTCAGTAGTTGTTGCATGCGGGCTCAGTCGTTGTGGCTCCCGGACTCTAGAGCGCAGGCTCAGTCATTGTGGAGCACGGGCTTAGTTGCTCCGCAGCATGTGAGATCTTGGTGGACCAAGGCTCGAACCCACGTCCCCTGCATCGGCAGGTGGATTCGCAGCCACTGCACCACAAGCGAAGCCCCTGCTCTGCATTATTTTAACGTCAGTCCGCTTGGCAGGACATCTAGGAGCCTCGCGTGGGCACCCTATTCCCTGCAAGAACACTGAGTAACCCCAGGCCCCCATGGGCCCGCTATGCCACATCCAGGCCCGTAGCCCTTCGGAGCCACTCTGTGTATGCCGAGTGTAGGGCAACAGACTGCACTCTTTCTTGGGACAGCTTGATTTCCTCAACACTCCCACAGGTCGACGAACACCTTTCTAGCAGGTCCAACATTCCGTGCAAGTCTGCCTCATTACCCTAGTCTGAGCTGCACTGAGAATAACCCTCGGCTTCGCATTCCATCTGGGACCCCCTGCCTGAAGTCACCCTGCCTCCAGGAGAATGTCAGCCTGCGTTCCGACTGCAACTAAAGCCCAGGTCCTCGTGTAACACTGCAGGCCTTTGAAGAGCCATGGGCCCGGAGGCCTAGCTGGGGCGATCCTTGGTTGAGACAGTTCGCTATTTGCAGAACACCCTGCTTCGAGGAGTTGATTCAGGGAAGGAACCACTGGGTCACCTGTGTCTGTTTGGACTTGTTAGAAAGCACAGGGATGTATGCTGCGTGTGCCCGTGGAAATGGGGGCCTGATGGAACTAGCCTTGCTTTCCCATTTTGAAAGCTCCATTCATGCTGCCTTGAAGCTACTTGAAATTGACTGCTGTTGACAGGCCACTAGCCACTGTAGGCATGGCTCTGGGAAGAAAAGGAGTTTTCTCTAGCTAAGCCGGGTGCTTCGATGGCCGGGGTGGAGCTCATCCTGCCACGCTCTAGAGCTAAAGGGAAACTCATCGTGAGTACTGGCCTCGAGGTAAGTCCCTGAGTAGCCGCGCAGAAATGGAGGCATGCAGCCCTTTCCACGAGGTCTTAGTCGCTGTTCTGCTTTATTGTATTTTATTTTTTTAATGTTTTATTGTTTTTTTAAGATTTATGTATTGATTGATTGATTGCTATGTTGGGTCTTCGTTTCTGTGCTAGGGCCCTCTCCAGTTGCGGTAAGTGGGGGCCACTCTTCATCGCGGTGCGTAGGCCTCTCACTATCGCGGCCTCTCTTGTTGCGGAGCACAGGGTCCAGAGGCGCAGGCTCAGTGGTTGTGTCTCACGTGCCCAGTTGCTCCGCGGCATGTGGGAACCTCCTAGACCAGGGCTCGAACCCGTGTCCCCTGCATTGGCAGGCAGATTCTCAACCACTGCGCCACCGGGGAAGCCCCTGTTCTGCTTTATTTTAAAAGAAGTACCCTTTTCAGGCCTCCTAGGCCCCTCGGGTGTGCATCATTTTCCCTCCAAGATCAGTGAGTACCTCCAGACCCCTGTGGGCCTGCTGAGCAACATTGAGGCCCAAAGGTCGGTCTCCCGTAGGCCCTCTGTGTATGCCGAGTGATGGGCAACACACTGCTCGTTCCTTAAGGAGAGCTACATTTCCAGAGCACCGGAACAGCCTCAGGACCACATTTCTAGGCAGTGCGAAGTGCCATGGAAGTGTTCGTCATGGCCCCCGTCTGAGCTGCCATGAGAAAACACTGTGCTTAGAATTCTTCGAGGACCTCGTACCTGAAGTCACTCTGCTCGAGGAGAAAGCCAGCATCCTACCATGCTGTGGCGCTAACGGGACACTCAGCGTGAGCACTTGCCTCGAGGTAAGGCCCTGAATTGCCGTGCAGAAGCGGAGGCGTGCTGCAGTTTTCAGGAGGCCGTAGCCCCTGCTCAGCGTTAGTTTATTTATTTATTCATTTGTTTATCTATCTGTCTATCTAGTTCTTTATTTTCTTATGTAATTTATCATTTTTGTTTTACTGTGTTGGGTCTTCGTTGCTGCATGTGAGCTTTCTCTAGTTGTAGCGAGCGGGGGCTACTCTTCGTTGCGGTGCTCGGGCTTCTCATTGCGGTGGCTCCTCTTGTTGTGGAGCAGAAGCTCTAGGCACGTGGACTTCAGTAGTTGTTGCATGCGGGCTCAGTCGTTGTGGCTCCCAGACTCTAGAGCGCAGGCTCAGTCGTTGTGGAGCACGGGCTTAGTTGCTCCGCAGCATGTGAGATCTTGGTGGACCAAGGCTCGAACCCACGTTCCCTGCATCGGCAGGTGGATTCGCAGCCACTGCACCACAAGCGAAGCCCCTGCTCTGCATTATTTTAACGTCAGTCCGCTTGGCAGGACATCTAGGAGCCTCGCGTGGGCACCCTATTCCCTGCAAGAACACTGAGTAACCCCAGGCCCCCATGGGCCCGCTATGCCACATCCAGGCCCGTAGCCCTTCGGAGCCACTCTGTGTATGCCGAGTGTAGGGCAACAGACTGCACTCTTTCTTGGGACAGCTTGATTTCCTCAACACTCCCACAGGTCGACGAACACCTTTCTAGCAGGTCCAACATTCCGTGCAAGTCTGCCTCATTACCCTAGTCTGAGCTGCACTGAGAATAACCCTCGGCTTCGCATTCCATCTGGGACCCCCTGCCTGAAGTCACCCTGCCTCCAGGAGAATGTCAGCCTGCGTTCCGACTGCAACTAAAGCCCAGGTCCTCGTGTAACACTGCAGGCCTTTGAAGAGCCATGGGCCCGGAGGCCTAGCTGGGGCGATCCTTGGTTGAGACAGTTCGCTATTTGCAGAACACCCTGCTTCGAGGAGTTGATTCAGGGAAGGAACCACTGGGTCACCTGTGTCTGTTTGGACTTGTTAGAAAGCACAGGGATGTATGCTGCGTGTGCCCGTGGAAATGGGGGCCTGATGGAACTAGCCTTGCTTTCCCATTTTGAAAGCTCCATTCATGCTGCCTTGAAGCTACTTGAAATTGACTGCTGTTGACAGGCCACTAGCCACTGTAGGCATGGCTCTGGGAAGAAAAGGAGTTTTCTCTAGCTAAGCCGGGTGCTTCGATGGCCGGGGTGGAGCTCATCCTGCCACGCTCTAGAGCTAAAGGGAAACTCATCGTGAGTACTGGCCTCGAGGTAAGTCCCTGAGTAGCCGCGCAGAAATGGAGGCATGCAGCCCTTTCCACGAGGTCTTAGTCGCTGTTCTGCTTTATTGTATTTTATTTTTTTAATGTTTTATTGTTTTTTTAAGATTTATGTATTGATTGATTGATTGCTATGTTGGGTCTTCGTTTCTGTGCTAGGGCCCTCTCTAGTTGCGGTAAGTGGGGGCCACTCTTCATCGCGGTGCGTAGGCCTCTCACTATCGCGGCCTCTCTTGTTGCGGAGCACAGGGTCCAGAGGCGCAGGCTCAGTGGTTGTGTCTCACGTGCCCAGTTGCTCCGCGGCATGTGGGAACCTCCTAGACCAGGGCTCGAACCCGTGTCCGCTGCATTGGCAGGCAGATTCTCAACCACTGCGCCACCGGGGAAGCCCCTGTTCTGCTTTATTTTAAAAGAAGTACCCTTTTCAGGCCTCCTAGGCCCCTCGGGTGTGCATCATTTTCCCTCCAAGATCAGTGAGTACCTCCAGACCCCTGTGGGCCTGCTGAGCAACATCGAGGCCCAAAGGTCGGTCTCCCGTAGGCCCTCTGTGTATGCCGAGTGATGGGCAACACACTGCTCGTTCCTTAAGGAGAGCTACATTTCCAGAGCACCGGAACAGCCTCAGGACCACATTTCTAGGCAGTGCGACGTGCCATGGAAGTGTTCGTCATGGCCCCCGTCTGAGCTGCCATGAGAAAACACTGTGCTTAGAATTCTTCGAGGACCTCGTACCTGTAGTCACTCTGCTCGAGGAGAAAGCCAGCATCCTACCATGCTGTGGCGCTAACGGGACACTCAGCGTGAGCACTTGCCTCGAGGTAAGGCCCAGAATTGCCGTGCAGAAGCGGAGGCATGCTGCAGTTTTCAGGAGGCCGTAGCCCCTGCTCAGCGTTAGTTTATTTATTTATTCATTTGTTTATCTATCTGTCTATCTAGTTCTTTATTTTCTTATGTAATTTATCATTTTTGTTTTACTGTGTTGGGTCTTCGTTGCTGCATGTGAGCTTTCTCTAGTTGTAGCGAGCGGGGGCTACTCTTCGTTGCGGTGCTCGGGCTTCTCATTGCGGTGGCTCCTCTTGTTGTGGAGCAGAAGCTCTAGGCACGTGGACTTCAGTAGTTGTTGCATGCGGGCTCAGTCGTTGTGGCTCCCAGACTCTAGAGCGCAGGCTCAGTCGTTGTGGAGCACGGGCTTAGTTGCTCCGCAGCATGTGAGATCTTGGTGGACCAAGGCTCGAACCCACGTCCCCTGCATCGGCAGGTGGATTCGCAGCCACTGCAACACAAGCGAAGCCCCTGCTCTGCATTATTTTAACGTCAGTCCGCTTGGCAGGACATCTAGGAGCCTCGCGTGGGCACCCTATTCCCTGCAAGAACACTGAGTAACCCCAGGCCCCCATGGGCCCGCTATGCCACATCCAGGCCCGTAGCCCTTCGGAGCCACTCTGTGTATGCCGAGTGTAGGGCAACAGACTGCACTCTTTCTTGGGACAGCTTGATTTCCTCAACACTCCCACAGGTCGACGAACACCTTTCTAGCAGGTCCAACATTCCGTGCAAGTCTGCCTCATTACCCTAGTCTGAGCTGCACTGAGAATAACCCTTGGCTTCGCATTCCATCTGGGACCCCCTGCCTGAAGTCACCCTGCCTCCAGGAGAATGTCAGCCTGCGTTCCGACTGCAACTAAAGCCCAGGTCCTCGTGTAACACTGCAGGGTTTTGAAGAGCCATGGGCCCGGAGGCCTAGCTGGGGCGATCCTTGGTTGAGACAGTTCGCTATTTGCAGAACACCCTGCTTCGAGGAGTTGATTCAGGGAAGGAACCACTGGGTCACCTGTGTCTGTTTGGACTTGTTAGAAAGCACAGGGATGTATGCTGCGTGTGCCCGTGGAAATGGGGGCCTGATGGAACTAGCCTTGCTTTCCCATTTTGAAAGCTCCATTCATGCTGCCTTGAAGCTACTTGAAATTGACTGCTGTTGACAGGCCACTAGCCACTGTAGGCATGGCTCTGGGAAGAAAAGGAGTTTTCTCTAGCTAAGCCGGGTGCTTCGATGGCCGGGGTGGAGCTCATCCTGCCACGCTCTAGAGCTAAAGGGAAACTCAACGTGAGTACTGGCCTCGAGGTAAGTCCCTGAGTAGCCGCGCAGAAATGGAGGCATGCAGCCCTTTCCACGAGGTCTTAGTCGCTGTTCTGCTTTATTGTATTTTATTTTTTTAATGTTTTATTGTTTTTTTAAGATTTATGTATTGATTGATTGATTGCTATGTTGGGTCTTCGTTTCTGTGCTAGGGCCCTCTCCAGTTGCGGTAAGTGGGGGCCACTCTTCATCGCGGTGCGTAGGCCTCTCACTATCGCGGCCTCTCTTGTTGCGGAGCACAGGGTCCAGAGGCGCAGGCTCAGTGGTTGTGTCTCACGTGCCCAGTTGCTCCGCGGCATGTGGGAACCTCCTAGACCAGGGCTCGAACCCGTGTCCCCTGCATTGGCAGGCAGATTCTCAACCACTGCGCCACCGGGGAAGCCCCTGTTCTGCTTTATTTTAAAAGAAGTACCCTTTTCAGGCCTCCTAGGCCCCTCGGGTGTGCATCATTTTCCCTCCAAGATCAGTGAGTACCTCCAGACCCCTGTGGGCCTGCTGAGCAACATCGAGGCCCAAAGGTCGGTCTCCCGTAGGCCCTCTGTGTATGCCGAGTGATGGGCAACACACTGCTCGTTCCTTAAGGAGAGCTACAGTTCCAGAGCACCGGAACAGCCTCAGGACCACATTTCTAGGCAGTGCGACGTGCCATGGAAGTGTTCGTCATGGCCCCCGTCTGAGCTGCCATGAGAAAACACTGTGCTTAGAATTCTTCGAGGACCTCGTACCTGAAGTCACTCTGCTCGAGGAGAAAGCCAGCATCCTACCATGCTGTGGCGCTAACGGGACACTCAGCGTGAGCACTTGCCTCGAGGTAAGGCCCAGAATTGCCGTGCAGAAGCGGAGGCGTGCTGCAGTTTTCAGGAGGCCGTAGCCCCTGCTCAGCGTTAGTTTATTTATTTATTCATTTGTTTATCTATCTGTCTATCTAGTTCTTTATTTTCTTATGTAATTTATCATTTTTGTTTTACTGTGTTGGGTCTTCGTTGCTGCATGTGAGCTTTCTCTAGTTGTAGCGAGCGGGGGCTACTCTTCGTTGCGGTGCTCGGGCTTCTCATTGCGGTGGCTCCTCTTGTTGTGGAGCAGAAGCTCTAGGCACGTGGACTTCAGTAGTTGTTGCATGCGGGCTCAGTCGTTGTGGCTCCCAGACTCTAGAGCGCAGGCTCAGTCATTGTGGAGCACGGGCTTAGTTGCTCCGCAGCATGTGAGATCTTGGTGGACCAAGGCTCGAACCCACGTCCCCTGCATCGGCAGGTGGATTCGCAGCCACTGCACCACAAGCGAAGCCCCTGCTCTGCATTATTTTAACGTCAGTCCGCTTGGCAGGACATCTAGGAGCCTCGCGTGGGCACCCTATTCCCTGCAAGAACACTGAGTAACCCCAGGCCCCCATGGGCCCGCTATGCCACATCCAGGCCCGTAGCCCTTCGGAGCCACTCTGTGTATGCCGAGTGTAGGGCAACAGACTGCACTCTTTCTTGGGACAGCTTGATTTCCTCAACACTCCCACAGGTCGACGAACACCTTTCTAGCAGGTCCAACATTCCGTGCAAGTCTGCCTCATTACCCTAGTCTGAGCTGCACTGAGAATAACCCTCGGCTTCGCATTCCATCTGGGACCCCCTGCCTGAAGTCACCCTGCCTCCAGGAGAATGTCAGCCTGCGTTCCGACTGCAACTAAAGCCCAGGTCCTCGTGTAACACTGCAGGCTTTTGAAGAGCCATGGGCCCGGAGGCCTAGCTGGGGCGATCCTTGGTTGAGACAGTTCGCTATTTGCAGAACACCCTGCTTCGAGGAGTTGATTCAGGGAAGGAACCACTGGGTCCCCTGTGTCTGTTTGGACTTGTTAGAAAGCACAGGGATGTATGCTGCGTGTGCCCGTGGAAATGGGGGCCTGATGGAACTAGCCTTGCTTTCCCATTTTGAAAGCTCCATTCATGCTGCCTTGAAGCTACTTGAAATTGACTGCTGTTGACAGGCCACTAGCCACTGTAGGCATGGCTCTGGGAAGAAAAGGAGTTTTCTCTAGCTAAGCCGGGTGCTTCGATGGCCGGGGTGGAGCTCATCCTGCCACGCTCTAGAGCTAAAGGGAAACTCAACGTGAGTACTGGCCTCGAGGTAAGTCCCTGAGTAGCCGCGCAGAAATGGAGGCATGCAGCCCTTTCCACGAGGTCTTAGTCGCTGTTCTGCTTTATTGTATTTTATTTTTTTAATGTTTTATTGTTTTTTTAAGATTTATGTATTGATTGATTGATTGCTATGTTGGGTCTTCGTTTCTGTGCTAGGGCCCTCTCCAGTTGCGGTAAGTGGGGGCCACTCTTCATCGCGGTGCGTAGGCCTCTCACTATCGCGGCCTCTCTTGTTGCGGAGCACAGGGTGCAGAGGCGCAGGTTCAGTGGTTGTGTCTCACGTGCCCAGTTGCTCCGCGGCATGTGGGAACCTCCTAGACCAGGGCTCGAACCCGTGTCCCCTGCATTGGCAGGCAGATTCTCAACCACTGCGCCACCGGGGAAGCCCCTGTTCTGCTTTATTTTAAAAGAAGTACCCTTTTCAGGCCTCCTAGGACCCTCTGGTGTGCATCATTTTCCCTCCAAGATCAGTGAGTACCTCCAGACGCCTGTGGGCCTGCTGAGCAACATCGAGGCCCAAAGGTCGGTCTCCCGTAGGCCCTCTGTGTATGCCGAGTGATGGGCAACACACTGCTCGTTCCTTAAGGAGAGCTACATTTCCAGAGCACCGGAACAGCCTCAGGACCACATTTCTAGGCAGTGCGACGTGCCATGGAAGTGTTCGTCATGGCCCCCGTCTGAGCTGCCATGAGAAAACACTGTGCTTAGAATTCTTCGAGGACCTCGTACCTGAAGTCACTCTGCTCGAGGAGAAAGCCAGCATCCTACCATGCTGTGGCGCTAACGGGACACTCAGCGTGAGCACTTGCCTCGAGGTAAGGCCCAGAATTGCCGTGCAGAAGCGGAGGCGTGCTGCAGTTTTCAGGAGGCCGTAGCCCCTGATCAGCGTTAGTTTATTCATTTATTCATTTGTTTATCTATCTGTCTATCTAGTTCTTTATTTTCTTATGTAATTTATCATTTTTGTTTTACTGTGTTGGGTCTTAATTGCTGCATGTGAGCTTTCTCTAGTTGCAGCGAGCGGGGGCTACTCTTCGTTGCGGTGCGCGGGCTTCTCATTGCGGTGGCTCCTCTTGTTGTGGAGCAGAAGCTCTAGGCACGTGGACTTCAGTAGTTGTTGCATGCGGGCTCAGTCGTTGTGGCTCCCGGACTCTAGAGCGCAGGCTCAGTCGTTGTGGAGCACGGGCTTAGTTGCTCCGCAGCATGTGAGATCTTGGTGGACCAAGGCTCGAACCCACGTCCCCTGCATCGGCAGGTGGATTCCCAGCCACTGCACCACAAGCGAAGCCCCTGCTCTGCATTATTTTAACGTCAGTCCGCTTGGCAGGACATCTAGGAGCCTCGCGTGGGCACCCTATTCCCTGCAAGAACACTGAGTAACCCCAGGCCCCCATGGGCCCGCTATGCCACATCCAGGCCCGTAGCCCTTCGGAGCCACTCTGTGTATGCCGAGTGTAGGGCAACAGACTGCACTCTTTCTTGGGACAGCTTGATTTCCTCAACACTCCCACAGGTCGACGAACACCTTTCTAGCAGGTCCAACATTCCGTGCAAGTCTGCCTCATTACCCTAGTCTGAGCTGCACTGAGAATAACCCTCGGCTTCGCATTCCATCTGGGACCCCCTGCCTGAAGTCACCCTGCCTCCAGGAGAATGTCAGCCTGCGTTCCGACTGCAACTAAAGCCCAGGTCCTCGTGTAACACTGCAGGCTTTTGAAGAGCCACGGGCCCGGAGGCCTAGCTGGGGCGATCCTTGGTTGAGACAGTTCGCTATTTGCAGAAAACCCTGCTTCGAGGATTTGATGCAGGGAAGGAACCACTGGGTCCCCTGTGTCTGTTTGGACTTGTTAGAAAGCACAGGGATGTATGCTGCGTGTGCCCGTGGAAATGGGGGCCTGATGGAACTAGCCTTGCTTTCCCATTTTGAAAGCTCCATTCATCCTGCCTTGAAGCTACTTGAAATTGACTGCTGTTGACAGGCCACTAGCCACTGTAGGCATGGCTCTGGGAAGAAAAGGAGTTTTCTCTAGCTAAGCCGGGTGCTTCGATGGCCGGGGTGGAGCTCATCCTGCCACGCTCTAGAGCTAAAGGGAAACTCAACGTGAGTACTGGCCTCGAGGTAAGTCCCTGAGTAGCCGCGCAGAAATGGAGGCATGCAGCCCTTTCCACGAGGTCTTAGTCGCTGTTCTGCTTTATTGTATTTTATTTTTTTAATGTTTTATTGTTTTTTTAAGATTTATGTATTGATTGATTGATTGCTATGTTGGGTCTTCGTTTCTGTGCTAGGGCCCTCTCCAGTTGCGGTAAGTGGGGGCCACTCTTCATCGTGGTGCGTAGGCCTCTCACTAGCGCGGCCTCTCTTGTTGCGGAGCACAGGGTCCAGAGGCGCAGGCTCAGTGGTTGTGTCTCACGTGCCCAGTTGCTCCGCGGCATGTGGGAACCTCCTAGACCAGGGCTCGAACCCGTGTCCCCTGCATTGGCAGGCAGATTCTCAACCACTGCGCCACCGGGGAAGCCCCTGTTCTGCTTTATTTTAAAAGAAGTACCCTTTTCAGGCCTCCTAGGCCCCTCGGGTGTGCATCATTTTCCCTCCAAGATCAGTGAGTACCTCCAGACCCCTGTGGGCCTGCTGAGCAACATCGAGGCCCAAAGGTCGGTCTCCCGTAGGCCCTCTGTGTATGCCGAGTGATGGGCAACACACTGCTCGTTCCTTAAGGAGAGCTACATTTCCAGAGAACCGGAACAGCCTCAGGACCACATTTCTAGGCAGTGCGACGTGCCATGGAAGTGTTCGTCATGGCCCCCGTCTGAGCTGCCATGAGAAAACACTGTGCTTAGAATTCTTCGAGGACCTCGTACCTGTAGTCACTCTGCTCGAGGAGAAAGCCAGCATCCTACCATGGGTGGCGCTAACGGGACACTCAGCGTGAGCACTTGCCTCGAGGTAATGCCCAGAATTGCCGTGCAGAAGCGGAGGCGTGCTGCAGTTTTCAGGAGGCCGTAGCCCCTGCTCAGCGTTAGTTTATTTATTTATTCATTTGTTTATCTATCTGTCTATCTAGTTCTTTATTTTCTTATGTAATTTATCATTTTTGTTTTACTGTGTTGGGTCTTAATTGCTGCATGTGAGCTTTCTCTAGTTGTAGCGAGCGGGGGCTACTCTTCGTTGCGGTGCTCGGGCTTCTCATTGCGGTGGCTCCTCTTGTTGTGGAGCAGAAGCTCTAGGCACGTGGACTTTAGTAGTTGTTGCATGCGGGCTCAGTCGTTGTGGCTCCCGGACTCTAGAGCGCAGGCTCAGTCGTTGTGGAGCACGGGCTTAGTTGCTCCGCAGCATGTGAGATCTTGGTGGACCAAGGCTCGAACCCACGTCCCCTGCATCGGCAGGTGGATTCGCAGCCACTGCACCACAAGCGAAGCCCCTGCTCTGCATTATTTTAACGTCAGTCCGCTTGGCAGGACATCTAGGAGCCTCGCGTGGGCACCCTATTCCCTGCAAGAACACTGAGTAACCCCAGGCCCCCATGGGCCCGCTATGCCACATCCA
Organism: Balaenoptera physalus; assembly: GCF_965194825.1. Lineage (NCBI taxonomy): Eukaryota > Metazoa > Chordata > Mammalia > Artiodactyla > Balaenopteridae > Balaenoptera > Balaenoptera physalus. The sequence goes on from NC_138890.1 coordinate 177,947,468, forward strand.
GGCCCGCAGCCCTTCGGAGCCACTCTGTGTATGCCGAGTGTAGGGCAACAGACTGCACTCTTTCTTGGGACAGCTTGATTTCCTCAACACTCCCACAGGTCGACGAACACCTTTCTAGCAGGTCCAACATTCCGTGCAAGTCTGCCTCATTACCCTAGTCTGAGCTGCACTGAGAATAACCCTCGGCTTCGCATTCCATCTGGGACCCCCTGCCTGAAGTCACCCTGCCTCCAGGAGAATGTCAGCCTGCGTTCCGACTGCAACTAAAGCCCAGGTCCTCGTGTAACACTGCAGGCTTTTGAAGAGCCATGGGCCCGGAGGCCTAGCTGGGGCGATCCTTGGTTGAGACAGTTCGCTATTTGCAGAACACCCTGCTTCGAGGAGTTGATTCAGGGAAGGAACCACTGGGTCCCCTGTGTCTGTTTGGACTTGTTAGAAAGCACAGGGATGTATGCTGCGTGTGCCCGTGGAAATGGGGGCCTGATGGAACTAGCCTTGCTTTCCCATTTTGAAAGCTCCATTCATGCTGCCTTGAAGCTACTTGAAATTGACTGCTGTTGACAGGCCACTAGCCACTGTAGGCATGGCTCTGGGAAGAAAAGGAGTTTTCTCTAGCTAAGCCGGGTGCTTCGATGGCCGGGGTGGAGCTCATCCTGCCACGCTCTAGAGCTAAAGGGAAACTCAACGTGAGTACTGGCCTCGAGGTAAGTCCCTGAGTAGCCGCGCAGAAATGGAGGCATGCAGCCCTTTCCACGAGGTCTTAGTCGCTGTTCTGCTTTATTGTATTTTATTTTTTTAATGTTTTATTGTTTTTTTAAGATTTATGTATTGATTGATTGATTGCTATGTTGGGTCTTCGTTTCTGTGCTAGGGCCCTCTCCAGTTGCGGTAAGTGGGGGCCACTCTTCATCGCGGTGCGTAGGCCTCTCACTATCGCGGCCTCTCTTGTTGCGGAGCACAGGGTCCAGAGGCGCAGGCTCAGTGGTTGTGTCTCACGTGCCCAGTTGCTCCGCGGCATGTGGGAACCTCCTAGACCAGGGCTCGAACCCGTGTCCCCTGCATTGGCAGGCAGATTCTCAACCACTGCGCCACCGGGGAAGCCCCTGTTCTGCTTTATTTTAAAAGAAGTACCCTTTTCAGGCCTCCTAGGCCCCTCGGGTGTGCATCATTTTCCCTCCAAGATCAGTGAGTACCTCCAGACCCCTGTGGGCCTGCTGAGCAACATCGAGGCCCAAAGGTCGGTCTCCCGTAGGCCCTCTGTGTATGCCGAGTGATGGGCAACACACTGCTCGTTCCTTAAGGAGAGCTACATTTCCAGAGCACCGCAACAGCCTCAGGACCACATTTCTAGGCAGTGCGACGTGCCATGGAAGTGTTCGTCATGGCCCCCGTCTGAGCTGCCATGAGAAAACACTGTGCTTAGAATTCTTCGAGGACCTCGTACCTGAAGTCACTCTGCTCGAGGAGAAAGCCAGCATCCTACCATGCTGTGGCGCTAACGGGACACTCAGCGTGAGCACTTGCCTCGAGGTAAGGCCCAGAATTGCCGTGCAGAAGCGGAGGCGTGCTGCAGTTTTCAGGAGGCCGTAGCCCCTGCTCAGCGTTAGTTTATTTATTTATTCATTTGTTTATCTATCTGTCTATCTAGTTCTTTATTTTCTTATGTAATTTATCATTTTTGTTTTACTGTGTTGGGTCTTCGTTGCTGCATGTGAGCTTTCTCTAGTTGTAGCGAGCGGGGGCTACTCTTCGTTGCGGTGCTCGGGCTTCTCATTGCGGTGGCTCCTCTTGTTGTGGAGCAGAAGCTCTAGGCACGTGGACTTCAGTAGTTGTTGCATGCGGGCTCAGTCGTTGTGGCTCCCAGACTCTAGAGCGCAGGCTCAGTCATTGTGGAGCACGGGCTTAGTTGCTCCGCAGCATGTGAGATCTTGGTGGACCAAGGCTCGAACCCACGTCCCCTGCATCGGCAGGTGGATTCGCAGCCACTGCACCACAAGCGAAGCCCCTGCTCTGCATTATTTTAACGTCAGTCCGCTTGGCAGGACATCTAGGAGCCTCGCGTGGGCACCCTATTCCCTGCAAGAACACTGAGTAACCCCAGGCCCCCATGGGCCCGCTATGCCACATCCAGGCCCGTAGCCCTTCGGAGCCACTCTGTGTATGCCGAGTGTAGGGCAACAGACTGCACTCTTTCTTGGGACAGCTTGATTTCCTCAACACTCCCACAGGTCGACGAACACCTTTCTAGCAGGTCCAACATTCCGTGCAAGTCTGCCTCATTACCCTAGTCTGAGCTGCACTGAGAATAACCCTCGGCTTCGCATTCCATCTGGGACCCCCTGCCTGAAGTCACCCTGCCTCCAGGAGAATGTCAGCCTGCGTTCCGACTGCAACTAAAGCCCAGGTCCTCGTGTAACACTGCAGGCTTTTGAAGAGCCATGGGCCCGGAGGCCTAGCTGGGGCGATCCTTGGTTGAGACAGTTCGCTATTTGCAGAACACCCTGCTTCGAGGAGTTGATTCAGGGAAGGAACCACTGGGTCCCCTGTGTCTGTTTGGACTTGTTAGAAAGCACAGGGATGTATGCTGCGTGTGCCCGTGGAAATGGGGGCCTGATGGAACTAGCCTTGCTTTCCCATTTTGAAAGCTCCATTCATGCTGCCTTGAAGCTACTTGAAATTGACTGCTGTTGACAGGCCACTAGCCACTGTAGGCATGGCTCTGGGAAGAAAAGGAGTTTTCTCTAGCTAAGCCGGGTGCTTCGATGGCCAGGGTGGAGCTCATCCTGCCACGCTCTAGAGCTAAAGGGAAACTCAACGTGAGTACTGGCCTCGAGGTAAGTCCCTGAGTAGCCGCGCAGAAATGGAGGCATGCAGCCCTTTCCACGAGGTCTTAGTCGCTGTTCTGCTTTATTGTATTTTATTTTTTTAATGTTTTATTGTTTTTTTAAGATTTATGTATTGATTGATTGATTGCTATGTTGGGTCTTCGTTTCTGTGCTAGGGCCCTCTCCAGTTGCGGTAAGTGGGGGCCACTCTTCATCGCGGTGCGTAGGCCTCTCACTATCGCGGCCTCTCTTGTTGCGGAGCACAGGGTGCAGAGGCGCAGGTTCAGTGGTTGTGTCTCACGTGCCCAGTTGCTCCGCGGCATGTGGGAACCTCCTAGACCAGGGCTCGAACCCGTGTCCCCTGCATTGGCAGGCAGATTCTCAACCACTGCGCCACCGGGGAAGCCCCTGTTCTGCTTTATTTTAAAAGAAGTACCCTTTTCAGGCCTCCTAGGCCCCTCTGGTGTGCATCATTTTCCCTCCAAGATCAGTGAGTACCTCCAGACGCCTGTGGGCCTGCTGAGCAACATCGAGGCCCAAAGGTCGGTCTCCCGTAGGCCCTCTGTGTATGCCGAGTGATGGGCAACACACTGCTCGTTCCTTAAGGAGAGCTACATTTCCAGAGCACCGGAACAGCCTCAGGACCACATTTCTAGGCAGTGCGACGTGCCATGGAAGTGTTCGTCATGGCCCCCGTCTGAGCTGCCATGAGAAAACACTGTGCTTAGAATTCTTCGAGGACCTCGTACCTGAAGTCACTCTGCTCGAGGAGAAAGCCAGCATCCTACCATGCTGTGGCGCTAACGGGACACTCAGCGTGAGCACTTGCCTCGAGGTAAGGCCCAGAATTGCCGTGCAGAAGCGGAGGCGTGCTGCAGTTTTCAGGAGGCCGTAGCCCCTGCTCAGCGTTAGTTTATTTATTTATTCATTTGTTTATCTATCTGTCTATCTAGTTCTTTATTTTCTTATGTAATTTATCATTTTTGTTTTACTGTGTTGGGTCTTAATTGCTGCATGTGAGCTTTCTCTAGTTGCAGCGAGCGGGGGCTACTCTTCGTTGCGGTGCGCGGGCTTCTCATTGCGGTGGCTCCTCTTGTTGTGGAGCAGAAGCTCTAGGCACGTGGACTTCAGTAGTTGTTGCATGCGGGCTCAGTCGTTGTGGCTCCCGGACTCTAGAGCGCAGGCTCAGTCGTTGTGGAGCACGGGCTTAGTTGCTCCGCAGCATGTGAGATCTTGGTGGACCAAGGCTCGAACCCACGTCCCCTGCATCGGCAGGTGGATTCCCAGCCACTGCACCACAAGCGAAGCCCCTGCTCTGCATTATTTTAACGTCAGTCCGCTTGGCAGGACATCTAGGAGCCTCGCGTGGGCACCCTATTCCCTGCAAGAACACTGAGTAACCCCAGGCCCCCATGGGCCCGCTATGCCACATCCAGGCCCGTAGCCCTTCGGAGCCACTCTGTGTATGCCGAGTGTAGGGCAACAGACTGCACTCTTTCTTGGGACAGCTTGATTTCCTCAACACTCCCACAGGTCGACGAACACCTTTCTAGCAGGTCCAACATTCCGTGCAAGTCTGCCTCATTACCCTAGTCTGAGCTGCACTGAGAATAACCCTCGGCTTCGCATTCCATCTGGGACCCCCTGCCTGAAGTCACCCTGCCTCCAGGAGAATGTCAGCCTGCGTTCCGACTGCAACTAAAGCCCAGGTCCTCGTGTAACACTGCAGGCTTTTGAAGAGCCATGGGCCCGGAGGCCTAGCTGGGGCGATCCTTGGTTGAGACAGTTCGCTATTTGCAGAACACCCAGCTTCGAGGAGTTGATTCAGGGAAGGAACCACTGGGTCACCTGTGTCTGTTTGGACTTGTTAGAAAGCACAGGGATGTATGCTGCGTGTGCCCGTGGAAATGGGGGCCTGATGGAACTAGCCTTGCTTTCCCATTTTGAAAGCTCCATTCATGCTGCCTTGAAGCTACTTGAAATTGACTGCTGTTGACAGGCCACTAGCCACTGTAGGCATGGCTCTGGGAAGAAAAGGAGTTTTCTCTAGCTAAGCCGGGTGCTTCGATGGCCGGGGTGGAGCTCATCCTGCCACGCTCTAGAGCTAAAGGGAAACTCAACGTGAGTACTGGCCTCGAGGTAAGTCCCTGAGTAGCCGCGCAGAAATGGAGGCATGCAGCCCTTTCCACGAGGTCTTAGTCGCTGTTCTGCTTTATTGTATTTTATTTTTTTAATGTTTTATTGTTTTTTTAAGATTTATGTATTGATTGATTGATTGCTATGTTGGGTCTTCGTTTCTGTGCTAGGGCCCTCTCCAGTTGCGGTAAGTGGGGGCCACTCTTCATCGCGGTGCGTAGGCCTCTCACTATCGCGGCCTCTCTTGTTGCGGAGCACAGGGTCCAGAGGCGCAGGCTCAGTGGTTGTGTCTCACGTGCCCAGTTGCTCCGCGGCATGTGGGAACCTCCTAGACCAGGGCTCGAACCCGTGTCCCCTGCATTGGCAGGCAGATTCTCAACCACTGCGCCACCGGGGAAGCCCCTGTTCTGCTTTATTTTAAAAGAAGTACCCTTTTCAGGCCTCCTAGGCCCCTCGGGTGTGCATCATTTTCCCTCCAAGATCAGTGAGTACCTCCAGACCCCTGTGGGCCTGCTGAGCAACATCGAGGCCCAAAGGTCGGTCTCCCGTAGGCCCTCTGTGTATGCCGAGTGATGGGCAACACACTGCTCGTTCCTTAAGGAGAGCTACATTTCCAGAGCACCGGAACAGACTCAGGACCACATTTCTAGGCAGTGCGACGTGCCATGGAAGTGTTCGTCATGGCCCCCGTCTGAGCTGCCATGAGAAAACACTGTGCTTAGAATTCTTCGAGGACCTCGTACCTGAAGTCACTCTGCTCGAGGAGAAAGCCAGCATCCTACCATGCTGTGGCGCTAACGGGACACTCAGCGTGAGCACTTGCCTCGAGGTAAGGCCCTGAATTGCCGTGCAGAAGCGGAGGCGTGCTGCAGTTTTCAGGAGGCCGTAGCCCCTGCTCAGCGTTAGTTTATTTATTTATTCATTTGTTTATCTATCTGTCTATCTAGTTCTTTATTTTCTTATGTAATTTATCATTTTTGTTTTACTGTGTTGGGTCTTCGTTGCTGCATGTGAGCTTTCTCTACTTGTAGCGAGCGGGGGCTACTCTTCGTTGCGGTGCTCGGGCTTCTCATTGCGGTGGCTCCTCTTGTTGTGGAGCAGAAGCTCTAGGCACGTGGACTTCAGTAGTTGTTGCATGCGGGCTCAGTCGTTGTGGCTCCCAGACTCTAGAGCGCAGGCTCAGTCATTGTGGAGCACGGGCTTAGTTGCTCCGCAGCATGTGAGATCTTGGTGGACCAAGGCTCGAACCCACGTCCCCTGCATCGGCAGGTGGATTCGCAGCCACTGCACCACAAGCGAAGCCCCTGCTCTGCATTATTTTAACGTCAGTCCGCTTGGCAGGACATCTAGGAGCCTCGCGTGGGCACCCTATTCCCTGCAAGAACACTGAGTAACCCCAGGCCCCCATGGGCCCGCTATGCCACATCCAGGCCCGTAGCCCTTCGGAGCCACTCTGTGTATGCCGAGTGTAGGGCAACAGACTGCACTCTTTCTTGGGACAGCTTGATTTCCTCAACACTCCCACAGGTCGACGAACACCTTTCTAGCAGGTCCAACATTCCGTGCAAGTCTGCCTCATTACCCTAGTCTGAGCTGCACTGAGAATAACCCTCGGCTTCGCATTCCATCTGGGACCCCCTGCCTGAAGTCACCCTGCCTCCAGGAGAATGTCAGCCTGCGTTCCGACTGCAACTAAAGCCCAGGTCCTCGTGTAACACTGCAGGCCTTTGAAGAGCCATGGGCCCGGAGGCCTAGCTGGGGCGATCCTTGGTTGAGACAGTTCGCTATTTGCAGAACACCCTGCTTCGAGGAGTTGATTCAGGGAAGGAACCACTGGGTCACCTGTGTCTGTTTGGACTTGTTAGAAAGCACAGGGATGTATGCTGCGTGTGCCCGTGGAAATGGGGGCCTGATGGAACTAGCCTTGCTTTCCCATTTTGAAAGCTCCATTCATGCTGCCTTGAAGCTACTTGAAATTGACTGCTGTTGACAGGCCACTAGCCACTGTAGGCATGGCTCTGGGAAGAAAAGGAGTTTTCTCTAGCTAAGCCGGGTGCTTCGATGGCCGGGGTGGAGCTCATCCTGCCACGCTCTAGAGCTAAAGGGAAACTCATCGTGAGTACTGGCCTCGAGGTAAGTCCCTGAGTAGCCACGCAGAAATGGAGGCATGCAGCCCTTTCCACGAGGTCTTAGTCGCTGTTCTGCTTTATTGTATTTTATTTTTTTAATGTTTTATTGTTTTTTTAAGATTTATGTATTGATTGATTGATTGCTATGTTGGGTCTTCGTTTCTGTGCTAGGGCCCTCTCCAGTTGCGGTAAGTGGGGGCCACTCTTCATCGCGGTGCGTAGGCCTCTCACTATCGCGGCCTCTCTTGTTGCGGAGCACAGGGTCCAGAGGCGCAGGCTCAGTGGTTGTGTCTCACGTGCCCAGTTGCTCCGCGGCATGTGGGAACCTCCTAGACCAGGGCTCGAACCCGTGTCCCCTGCATTGGCAGGCAGATTCTCCACCACTGCGCCACCGGGGAAGCCCCTGTTCTGCTTTATTTTAAAAGAAGTACCCTTTTCAGGCCTCCTAGGCCCCTCGGGTGTGCATCATTTTCCCTCCAAGATCAGTGAGTACCTCCAGACCCCTGTGGGCCTGCTGAGCAACATCGAGGCCCAAAGGTCGGTCTCCCGTAGGCCCTCTGTGTATGCCGAGTGATGGGCAACACACTGCTCGTTCCTTAAGGAGAGCTACATTTCCAGAGCACCGGAACAGCCTCAGGACCACATTTCTAGGCAGTGCGACGTGCCATGGAAGTGTTCGTCATGGCCCCCGTCTGAGCTGCCATGAGAAAACACTGTGCTTAGAATTCTTCGAGGACCTCGTACCTGTAGTCACTCTGCTCGAGGAGAAAGCCAGCATCCTACCATGCTGTGGCGCTAACGGGACACTCAGCGTGAGCACTTGCCTCGAGGTAATGCCCAGAATTGCCGTGCAGAAGCGGAGGCATGCTGCAGATTTCAGGAGGCCGTAGCCCCTGCTCAGCGTTAGTTTATTTATTTATTCATTTGTTTATCTATCTGTCTATCTAGTTCTTTATTTTCTTATGTAATTTATCATTTTTGTTTTACTGTGTTGGGTCTTCGTTGCTGCATGTGAGCTTTCTCTAGTTGCAGCGAGCGGGGGCTACTCTTCGTTGCGGTGCTCGGGCTTCTCATTGCGGTGGCTCCTCTTGTTGTGGAGCAGAAGCTCTAGGCACGTGGACTTCAGTAGTTGTTGCATGCGGGCTCAGTCGTTGTGGCTCCCGGACTCTAGAGCGCAGGCTCAGTCATTGTGGAGCACGGGCTTAGTTGCTCCGCAGCATGTGAGATCTTGGTGGACCAAGGCTCGAACCCACGTCCCCTGCATCGGGAGGTGGATTCGCAGCCACTGCACCACAAGCGAAGCCCCTGCTCTGCATTATTTTAACGTCAGTCCGCTTGGCAGGACATCTAGGAGCCTCGCGTGGGCACCCTATTCCCTGCAAGAACACTGAGTAACCCCAGGCCCCCATGGGCCCGCTATGCCACATCCAGGCCCGTAGCCCTTCGGAGCCACTCTGTGTATGCCGAGTGTAGGGCAACAGACTGCACTCTTTCTTGGGACAGCTTGATTTCCTCAACACTCCCACAGGTCGACGAACACCTTTCTAGCAGGTCCAACATTCCGTGCAAGTCTGCCTCATTACCCTAGTCTGAGCTGCACTGAGAATAACCCTCGGCTTCGCATTCCATCTGGGACCCCCTGCCTGAAGTCACCCTGCCTCCAGGAGAATGTCAGCCTGCGTTCCGACTGCAACTAAAGCCCAGGTCCTCGTGTAACACTGCAGGCCTTTGAAGAGCCATGGGCCCGGAGGCCTAGCTGGGGCGATCCTTGGTTGAGACAGTTCGCTATTTGCAGAACACCCTGCTTCGAGGAGTTGATTCAGGGAAGGAACCACTGGGTCACCTGTGTCTGTTTGGACTTGTTAGAAAGCACAGGGATGTATGCTGCGTGTGCCCGTGGAAATGGGGGCCTGATGGAACTAGCCTTGCTTTCCCATTTTGAAAGCTCCATTCATGCTGCCTTGAAGCTACTTGAAATTGACTGCTGTTGACAGGCCACTAGCCACTGTAGGCATGGCTCTGGGAAGAAAAGGAGTTTTCTCTAGCTAAGCCGGGTGCTTCGATGGCCGGGGTGGAGCTCATCCTGCCACGCTCTAGAGCTAAAGGGAAACTCATCGTGAGTACTGGCCTCGAGGTAAGTCCCTGAGTAGCCGCGCAGAAATGGAGGCATGCAGCCCTTTCCACGAGGTCTTAGTCGCTGTTCTGCTTTATTGTATTTTATTTTTTTAATGTTTTATTGTTTTTTTAAGATTTATGTATTGATTGATTGATTGCTATGTTGGGTCTTCGTTTCTGTGCTAGGGCCCTCTCCAGTTGCGGTAAGTGGGGGCCACTCTTCATCGCGGTGCGTAGGCCTCTCACTATCGCGGCCTCTCTTGTTGCGGAGCACAGGGTCCAGAGGCGCAGGCTCAGTGGTTGTGTCTCACGTGCCCAGTTGCTCCGCGGCATGTGGGAACCTCCTAGACCAGGGCTCGAACCCGTGTCCCCTGCATTGGCAGGCAGATTCTCCACCACTGCGCCACCGGGGAAGCCCCTGTTCTGCTTTATTTTAAAAGAAGTACCCTTTTCAGGCCTCCTAGGCCCCTCGGGTGTGCATCATTTTCCCTCCAAGATCAGTGAGTACCTCCAGACCCCTGTGGGCCTGCTGAGCAACATCGAGGCCCAAAGGTCGGTCTCCCGTAGGCCCTCTGTGTATGCCGAGTGATGGGCAACACACTGCTCGTTCCTTAAGGAGAGCTACATTTCCAGAGCACCGCAACAGCCTCAGGACCACATTTCTAGGCAGTGCGACGTGCCATGGAAGTGTTCGTCATGGCCCCCGTCTGAGCTGCCATGAGAAAACACTGTGCTTAGAATTCTTCGAGGACCTCGTACCTGTAGTCACTCTGCTCGAGGAGAAAGCCAGCATCCTACCATGCTGTGGCGCTAACGGGACACTCAGCGTGAGCACTTGCCTCGAGGTAATGCCCAGAATTGCCGTGCAGAAGCGGAGGCATGCTGCAGATTTCAGGAGGCCGTAGCCCCTGCTCAGCGTTAGTTTATTTATTTATTCATTTGTTTATCTATCTGTCTATCTAGTTCTTTATTTTCTTATGTAATTTATCATTTTTGTTTTACTGTGTTGGGTCTTCGTTGCTGCATGTGAGCTTTCTCTAGTTGCAGCGAGCGGGGGCTACTCTTCGTTGCGGTGCTCGGGCTTCTCATTGCGGTGGCTCCTCTTGTTGTGGAGCAGAAGCTCTAGGCACGTGGACTTCAGTAGTTGTTGCATGCGGGCTCAGTCGTTGTGGCTCCCGGACTCTAGAGCGCAGGCTCAGTCATTGTGGAGCACGGGCTTAGTTGCTCCGCAGCATGTGAGATCTTGGTGGACCAAGGCTCGAACCCACGTCCCCTGCATCGGCAGGTGGATTCGCAGCCACTGCACCACAAGCGAAGCCCCTGCTCTGCATTATTTTAACGTCAGTCCGCTTGGCAGGACATCTAGGAGCCTCGCGTGGGCACCCTATTCCCTGCAAGAACACTGAGTAACCCCAGGCCCCCATGGGCCCGCTATGCCACATCCAGGCCCGTAGCCCTTCGGAGCCACTCTGTGTATGCCGAGTGTAGGGCAACAGACTGCACTCTTTCTTGGGACAGCTTGATTTCCTCAACACTCCCACAGGTCGACGAACACCTTTCTAGCAGGTCCAACATTCCGTGCAAGTCTGCCTCATTACCCTAGTCTGAGCTGCACTGAGAATAACCCTCGGCTTCGCATTCCATCTGGGACCCCCTGCCTGAAGTCACCCTGCCTCCAGGAGAATGTCAGCCTGCGTTCCGACTGCAACTAAAGCCCAGGTCCTCGTGTAACACTGCAGGCCTTTGAAGAGCCATGGGCCCGGAGGCCTAGCTGGGGCGATCCTTGGTTGAGACAGTTCGCTATTTGCAGAACACCCTGCTTCGAGGAGTTGATTCAGGGAAGGAACCACTGGGTCACCTGTGTCTGTTTGGACTTGTTAGAAAGCACAGGGATGTATGCTGCGTGTGCCCGTGGAAATGGGGGCCTGATGGAACTAGCCTTGCTTTCCCATTTTGAAAGCTCCATTCATGCTGCCTTGAAGCTACTTGAAATTGACTGCTGTTGACAGGCCACTAGCCACTGTAGGCATGGCTCTGGGAAGAAAAGGAGTTTTCTCTAGCTAAGCCGGGTGCTTCGATGGCCGGGGTGGAGCTCATCCTGCCACGCTCTAGAGCTAAAGGGAAACTCAACGTGAGTACTGGCCTCGAGGTAAGTCCCTGAGTAGCCGCGCAGAAATGGAGGCATGCAGCCCTTTCCACGAGGTCTTAGTCGCTGTTCTGCTTTATTGTATTTTATTTTTTTAATGTTTTATTGTTTTTTTAAGATTTATGTATTGATTGATTGATTGCTATGTTGGGTCTTCGTTTCTGTGCTAGGGCCCTCTCCAGTTGCGGTAAGTGGGGGCCACTCTTCATCGCGGTGCGTAGGCCTCTCACTATCGCGGCCTCTCTTGTTGCGGAGCACAGGGTCCAGAGGCGCAGGCTCAGTGGTTGTGTCTCACGTGCCCAGTTGCTCCGCGGCATGTGGGAACCTCCTAGACCAGGGCTCGAACCCGTGTCCCCTGCATTGGCAGGCAGATTCTCAACCACTGCGCCACCGGGGAAGCCCCTGTTCTGCTTTATTTTAAAAGAAGTACCCTTTTCAGGCCTCCTAGGCCCCTCGGGTGTGCATCATTTTCCCTCCAAGATCAGTGAGTACCTCCAGACCCCTGTGGGCCTGCTGAGCAACATTGAGGCCCAAAGGTCGGTCTCCCGTAGGCCCTCTGTGTATGCCGAGTGATGGGCAACACACTGCTCGTTCCTTAAGGAGAGCTACATTTCCAGAGCACCGGAACAGCCTCAGGACCACATTTCTAGGCAGTGCGAAGTGCCATGGAAGTGTTCGTCATGGCCCCCGTCTGAGCTGCCATGAGAAAACACTGTGCTTAGAATTCTTCGAGGACCTCGTACCTGAAGTCACTCTGCTCGAGGAGAAAGCCAGCATCCTACCATGCTGTGGCGCTAACGGGACACTCAGCGTGAGCACTTGCCTCGAGGTAAGGCCCTGAATTGCCGTGCAGAAGCGGAGGCGTGCTGCAGTTTTCAGGAGGCCGTAGCCCCTGCTCAGCGTTAGTTTATTTATTTATTCATTTGTTTATCTATCTGTCTATCTAGTTCTTTATTTTCTTATGTAATTTATCATTTTTGTTTTACTGTGTTGGGTCTTCGTTGCTGCATGTGAGCTTTCTCTAGTTGTAGCGAGCGGGGGCTACTCTTCGTTGCGGTGCTCGGGCTTCTCATTGCGGTGGCTCCTCTTGTTGTGGAGCAGAAGCTCTAGGCACGTGGACTTCAGTAGTTGTTGCATGCGGGCTCAGTCGTTGTGGCTCCCAGACTCTAGAGCGCAGGCTCAGTCGTTGTGGAGCACGGGCTTAGTTGCTCCGCAGCATGTGAGATCTTGGTGGACCAAGGCTCGAACCCACGTCCCCTGCATCGGCAGGTGGATTCGCAGCCACTGCACCACAAGCGAAGCCCCTGCTCTGCATTATTTTAACGTCAGTCCGCTTGGCAGGACATCTAGGAGCCTCGCGTGGGCACCCTATTCCCTGCAAGAACACTGAGTAACCCCAGGCCCCCATGGGCCCGCTATGCCACATCCAGGCCCGTAGCCCTTCGGAGCCACTCTGTGTATGCCGAGTGTAGGGCAACAGACTGCACTCTTTCTTGGGACAGCTTGATTTCCTCAACACTCCCACAGGTCGACGAACACCTTTCTAGCAGGTCCAACATTCCGTGCAAGTCTGCCTCATTACCCTAGTCTGAGCTGCACTGAGAATAACCCTCGGCTTCGCATTCCATCTGGGACCCCCTGCCTGAAGTCACCCTGCCTCCAGGAGAATGTCAGCCTGCGTTCCGACTGCAACTAAAGCCCAGGTCCTCGTGTAACACTGCAGGCCTTTGAAGAGCCATGGGCCCGGAGGCCTAGCTGGGGCGATCCTTGGTTGAGACAGTTCGCTATTTGCAGAACACCCTGCTTCGAGGAGTTGATTCAGGGAAGGAACCACTGGGTCACCTGTGTCTGTTTGGACTTGTTAGAAAGCACAGGGATGTATGCTGCGTGTGCCCGTGGAAATGGGGGCCTGATGGAACTAGCCTTGCTTTCCCATTTTGAAAGCTCCATTCATGCTGCCTTGAAGCTACTTGAAATTGACTGCTGTTGACAGGCCACTAGCCACTGTAGGCATGGCTCTGGGAAGAAAAGGAGTTTTCTCTAGCTAAGCCGGGTGCTTCGATGGCCGGGGTGGAGCTCATCCTGCCACGCTCTAGAGCTAAAGGGAAACTCATCGTGAGTACTGGCCTCGAGGTAAGTCCCTGAGTAGCCGCGCAGAAATGGAGGCATGCAGCCCTTTCCACGAGGTCTTAGTCGCTGTTCTGCTTTATTGTATTTTATTTTTTTAATGTTTTATTGTTTTTTTAAGATTTATGTATTGATTGATTGATTGCTATGTTGGGTCTTCGTTTCTGTGCTAGGGCCCTCTCCAGTTGCGGTAAGTGGGGGCCACTCTTCATCGCGGTGCGTAGGCCTCTCACTATCGCGGCCTCTCTTGTTGCGGAGCACAGGGTCCAGAGGCGCAGGCTCAGTGGTTGTGTCTCACGTGCCCAGTTGCTCCGCGGCATGTGGGAACCTCCTAGACCAGGGCTCGAACCCGTGTCCCCTGCATTGGCAGGCAGATTCTCCACCACTGCGCCACCGGGGAAGCCCCTGTTCTGCTTTATTTTAAAAGAAGTACCCTTTTCAGGCCTCCTAGGCCCCTCGGGTGTGCATCATTTTCCCTCCAAGATCAGTGAGTACCTCCAGACCCCTGTGGGCCTGCTGAGCAACATCGAGGCCCAAAGGTCGGTCTCCCGTAGGCCCTCTGTGTATGCCGAGTGATGGGCAACACACTGCTCGTTCCTTAAGGAGAGCTACATTTCCAGAGCACCGCAACAGCCTCAGGACCACATTTCTAGGCAGTGCGACGTGCCATGGAAGTGTTCGTCATGGCCCCCGTCTGAGCTGCCATGAGAAAACACTGTGCTTAGAATTCTTCGAGGACCTCGTACCTGTAGTCACTCTGCTCGAGGAGAAAGCCAGCATCCTACCATGCTGTGGCGCTAACGGGACACTCAGCGTGAGCACTTGCCTCGAGGTAATGCCCAGAATTGCCGTGCAGAAGCGGAGGCATGCTGCAGATTTCAGGAGGCCGTAGCCCCTGCTCAGCGTTAGTTTATTTATTTATTCATTTGTTTATCTATCTGTCTATCTAGTTCTTTATTTTCTTATGTAATTTATCATTTTTGTTTTACTGTGTTGGGTCTTCGTTGCTGCATGTGAGCTTTCTCTAGTTGCAGCGAGCGGGGGCTACTCTTCGTTGCGGTGCTCGGGCTTCTCATTGCGGTGGCTCCTCTTGTTGTGGAGCAGAAGCTCTAGGCACGTGGACTTCAGTAGTTGTTGCATGCGGGCTCAGTCGTTGTGGCTCCCGGACTCTAGAGCGCAGGCTCAGTCATTGTGGAGCACGGGCTTAGTTGCTCCGCAGCATGTGAGATCTTGGTGGACCAAGGCTCGAACCCACGTCCCCTGCATCGGCAGGTGGATTCGCAGCCACTGCACCACAAGCGAAGCCCCTGCTCTGCATTATTTTAACGTCAGTCCGCTTGGCAGGACATCTAGGAGCCTCGCGTGGGCACCCTATTCCCTGCAAGAACACTGAGTAACCCCAGGCCCCCATGGGCCCGCTATGCCACATCCAGGCCCGTAGCCCTTCGGAGCCACTCTGTGTATGCCGAGTGTAGGGCAACAGACTGCACTCTTTCTTGGGACAGCTTGATTTCCTCAACACTCCCACAGGTCGACGAACACCTTTCTAGCAGGTCCAACATTCCGTGCAAGTCTGCCTCATTACCCTAGTCTGAGCTGCACTGAGAATAACCCTCGGCTTCGCATTCCATCTGGGACCCCCTGCCTGAAGTCACCCTGCCTCCAGGAGAATGTCAGCCTGCGTTCCGACTGCAACTAAAGCCCAGGTCCTCGTGTAACACTGCAGGGTTTTGAAGAGCCATGGGCCCGGAGGCCTAGCTGGGGCGATCCTTGGTTGAGACAGTTCGCTATTTGCAGAACACCCTGCTTCGAGGAGTTGATTCAGGGAAGGAACCACTGGGTCACCTGTGTCTGTTTGGACTTGTTAGAAAGCACAGGGATGTATGCTGCGTGTGCCCGTGGAAATGGGGGCCTGATGGAACTAGCCTTGCTTTCCCATTTTGAAAGCTCCATTCATGCTGCCTTGAAGCTACTTGAAATTGACTGCTGTTGACAGGCCACTAGCCACTGTAGGCATGGCTCTGGGAAGAAAAGGAGTTTTCTCTAGCTAAGCCGGGTGCTTCGATGGCCGGGGTGGAGCTCATCCTGCCACGCTCTAGAGCTAAAGGGAAACTCAACGTGAGTACTGGCCTCGAGGTAAGTCCCTGAGTAGCCGCGCAGAAATGGAGGCATGCAGCCCTTTCCACGAGGTCTTAGTCGCTGTTCTGCTTTATTGTATTTTATTTTTTTAATGTTTTATTGTTTTTTTAAGATTTATGTATTGATTGATTGATTGCTATGTTGGGTCTTCGTTTCTGTGCTAGGGCCCTCTCCAGTTGCGGTAAGTGGGGGCCACTCTTCATCGCGGTGCGTAGGCCTCTCACTATCGCGGCCTCTCTTGTTGCGGAGCACAGGGTCCAGAGGCGCAGGCTCAGTGGTTGTGTCTCACGTGCCCAGTTGCTCCGCGGCATGTGGGAACCTCCTAGACCAGGGCTCGAACCCGTGTCCCCTGCATTGGCAGGCAGATTCTCAACCACTGCGCCACCGGGGAAGCCCCTGTTCTGCTTTATTTTAAAAGAAGTACCCTTTTCAGGCCTCCTAGGCCCCTCGGGTGTGCATCATTTTCCCTCCAAGATCAGTGAGTACCTCCAGACCCCTGTGGGCCTGCTGAGCAACATCGAGGCCCAAAGGTCGGTCTCCCGTAGGCCCTCTGTGTATGCCGAGTGATGGGCAACACACTGCTCGTTCCTTAAGGAGAGCTACATTTCCAGAGCACCGGAACAGCCTCAGGACCACATTTCTAGGCAGTGCGACGTGCCATGGAAGTGTTCGTCATGGCCCCCGTCTGAGCTGCCATGAGAAAACACTGTGCTTAGAATTCTTCGAGGACCTCGTACCTGAAGTCACTCTGCTCGAGGAGAAAGCCAGCATCCTACCATGCTGTGGCGCTAACGGGACACTCAGCGTGAGCACTTGCCTCGAGGTAAGGCCCAGAATTGCCGTGCAGAAGCGGAGGCGTGCTGCAGTTTTCAGGAGGCCGTAGCCCCTGCTCAGCGTTAGTTTATTTATTTATTCATTTGTTTATCTATCTGTCTATCTAGTTCTTTATTTTCTTATGTAATTTATCATTTTTGTTTTACTGTGTTGGGTCTTCGTTGCTGCATGTGAGCTTTCTCTAGTTGTAGCGAGCGGGGGCTACTCTTCGTTGCGGTGCTCGGGCTTCTCATTGCGGTGGCTCCTCTTGTTGTGGAGCAGAAGCTCTAGGCACGTGGACTTCAGTAGTTGTTGCATGCGGGCTCAGTCGTTGTGGCTCCCAGACTCTAGAGCGCAGGCTCAGTCATTGTGGAGCACGGGCTTAGTTGCTCCGCAGCATGTGAGATCTTGGTGGACCAAGGCTCGAACCCACGTCCCCTGCATCGGCAGGTGGATTCGCAGCCACTGCACCACAAGCGAAGCCCCTGCTCTGCATTATTTTAACGTCAGTCCGCTTGGCAGGACATCTAGGAGCCTCGCGTGGGCACCCTATTCCCTGCAAGAACACTGAGTAACCCCAGGCCCCCATGGGCCCGCTATGCCACATCCAGGCCCGTAGCCCTTCGGAGCCACTCTGTGTATGCCGAGTGTAGGGCAACAGACTGCACTCTTTCTTGGGACAGCTTGATTTCCTCAACACTCCCACAGGTCGACGAACACCTTTCTAGCAGGTCCAACATTCCGTGCAAGTCTGCCTCATTACCCTAGTCTGAGCTGCACTGAGAATAACCCTCGGCTTCGCATTCCATCTGGGACCCCCTGCCTGAAGTCACCCTGCCTCCAGGAGAATGTCAGCCTGCGTTCCGACTGCAACTAAAGCCCAGGTCCTCGTGTAACACTGCAGGCTTTTGAAGAGCCATGGGCCCGGAGGCCTAGCTGGGGCGATCCTTGGTTGAGACAGTTCGCTATTTGCAGAACACCCTGCTTCGAGGAGTTGATTCAGGGAAGGAACCACTGGGTCCCCTGTGTCTGTTTGGACTTGTTAGAAAGCACAGGGATGTATGCTGCGTGTGCCCGTGGAAATGGGGGCCTGATGGAACTAGCCTTGCTTTCCCATTTTGAAAGCTCCATTCATGCTGCCTTGAAGCTACTTGAAATTGACTGCTGTTGACAGGCCACTAGCCACTGTAGGCATGGCTCTGGGAAGAAAAGGAGTTTTCTCTAGCTAAGCCGGGTGCTTCGATGGCCGGGGTGGAGCTCATCCTGCCACGCTCTAGAGCTAAAGGGAAACTCAACGTGAGTACTGGCCTCGAGGTAAGTCCCTGAGTAGCCGCGCAGAAATGGAGGCATGCAGCCCTTTCCACGAGGTCTTAGTCGCTGTTCTGCTTTATTGTATTTTATTTTTTTAATGTTTTATTGTTTTTTTAAGATTTATGTATTGATTGATTGATTGCTATGTTGGGTCTTCGTTTCTGTGCTAGGGCCCTCTCCAGTTGCGGTAAGTGGGGGCCACTCTTCATCGCGGTGCGTAGGCCTCTCACTATCGCGGCCTCTCTTGTTGCGGAGCACAGGGTGCAGAGGCGCAGGTTCAGTGGTTGTGTCTCACGTGCCCAGTTGCTCCGCGGCATGTGGGAACCTCCTAGACCAGGGCTCGAACCCGTGTCCCCTGCATTGGCAGGCAGATTCTCAACCACTGCGCCACCGGGGAAGCCCCTGTTCTGCTTTATTTTAAAAGAAGTACCCTTTTCAGGCCTCCTAGGACCCTCTGGTGTGCATCATTTTCCCTCCAAGATCAGTGAGTACCTCCAGACGCCTGTGGGCCTGCTGAGCAACATCGAGGCCCAAAGGTCGGTCTCCCGTAGGCCCTCTGTGTATGCCGAGTGATGGGCAACACACTGCTCGTTCCTTAAGGAGAGCTACATTTCCAGAGCACCGGAACAGCCTCAGGACCACATTTCTAGGCAGTGCGACGTGCCATGGAAGTGTTCGTCATGGCCCCCGTCTGAGCTGCCATGAGAAAACACTGTGCTTAGAATTCTTCGAGGACCTCGTACCTGAAGTCACTCTGCTCGAGGAGAAAGCCAGCATCCTACCATGCTGTGGCGCTAACGGGACACTCAGCGTGAGCACTTGCCTCGAGGTAAGGCCCAGAATTGCCGTGCAGAAGCGGAGGCGTGCTGCAGTTTTCAGGAGGCCGTAGCCCCTGCTCAGCGTTAGTTTATTTATTTATTCATTTGTTTATCTATCTGTCTATCTAGTTCTTTATTTTCTTATGTAATTTATCATTTTTGTTTTACTGTGTTGGGTCTTAATTGCTGCATGTGAGCTTTCTCTAGTTGCAGCGAGCGGGGGCTACTCTTCGTTGCGGTGCGCGGGCTTCTCATTGCGGTGGCTCCTCTTGTTGTGGAGCAGAAGCTCTAGGCACGTGGACTTCAGTAGTTGTTGCATGCGGGCTCAGTCGTTGTGGCTCCCGGACTCTAGAGCGCAGGCTCAGTCGTTGTGGAGCACGGGCTTAGTTGCTCCGCAGCATGTGAGATCTTGGTGGACCAAGGCTCGAACCCACGTCCCCTGCATCGGCAGGTGGATTCCCAGCCACTGCACCACAAGCGAAGCCCCTGCTCTGCATTATTTTAACGTCAGTCCGCTTGGCAGGACATCTAGGAGCCTCGCGTGGGCACCCTATTCCCTGCAAGAACACTGAGTAACCCCAGGCCCCCATGGGCCCGCTATGCCACATCCAGGCCCGTAGCCCTTCGGAGCCACTCTGTGTATGCCGAGTGTAGGGCAACAGACTGCACTCTTTCTTGGGACAGCTTGATTTCCTCAACACTCCCACAGGTCGACGAACACCTTTCTAGCAGGTCCAACATTCCGTGCAAGTCTGCCTCATTACCCTAGTCTGAGCTGCACTGAGAATAACCCTCGGCTTCGCATTCCATCTGGGACCCCCTGCCTGAAGTCACCCTGCCTCCAGGAGAATGTCAGCCTGCGTTCCGACTGCAACTAAAGCCCAGGTCCTCGTGTAACACTGCAGGCTTTTGAAGAGCCACGGGCCCGGAGGCCTAGCTGGGGCGATCCTTGGTTGAGACAGTTCGCTATTTGCAGAAAACCCTGCTTCGAGGATTTGATGCAGGGAAGGAACCACTGGGTCACCTGTGTCTGTTTGGACTTGTTAGAAAGCACAGGGATGTATGCTGCGTGTGCCCGTGGAAATGGGGGCCTGATGGAACTAGCCTTGCTTTCCCATTTTGAAAGCTCCATTCATCCTGCCTTGAAGCTACTTGAAATTGACTGCTGTTGACAGGGCACTAGCCACTGTAGGCATGGCTCTGGGAAGAAAAGGAGTTTTCTCTAGCTAAGCCGGGTGCTTCGATGGCCGGGGTGGAGCTCATCCTGCCACGCTCTAGAGCTAAAGGGAAACTCAACGTGAGTACTGGCCTCGAGGTAAGTCCCTGAGTAGCCGCGCAGAAATGGAGGCATGCAGCCCTTTCCACGAGGTCTTAGTCGCTGTTCTGCTTTATTGTATTTTATTTTTTTAATGTTTTATTGTTTTTTTAAGATTTATGTATTGATTGATTGATTGCTATGTTGGGTCTTCGTTTATGTGCTAGGGCCCTCTCCAGTTGCGGTAAGTGGGGGCCACTCTTCATCGTGGTGCGTAGGCCTCTCACTAGCGCGGCCTCTCTTGTTGCGGAGCACAGGGTCCAGAGGCGCAGGCTCAGTGGTTGTGTCTCACGTGCCCAGTTGCTCCGCGGCATGTGGGAACCTCCTAGACCAGGGCTCGAACCCGTGTCCCCTGCATTGGCAGGCAGATTCTCAACCACTGCGCCACCGGGGAAGCCCCTGTTCTGCTTTATTTTAAAAGAAGTACCCTTTTCAGGCCTCCTAGGCCCCTCGGGTGTGCATCATTTTCCCTCCAAGATCAGTGAGTACCTCCAGACCCCTGTGGGCCTGCTGAGCAACATCGAGGCCCAAAGGTCGGTCTCCCGTAGGCCCTCTGTGTATGCCGAGTGATGGGCAACACACTGCTCGTTCCTTAAGGAGAGCTACATTTCCAGAGAACCGGAACAGCCTCAGGACCACATTTCTAGGCAGTGCGACGTGCCATGGAAGTGTTCGTCATGGCCCCCGTCTGAGCTGCCATGAGAAAACACTGTGCTTAGAATTCTTCGAGGACCTCGTACCTGTAGTCACTCTGCTCGAGGAGAAAGCCAGCATCCTACCATGGGTGGCGCTAACGGGACACTCAGCGTGAGCACTTGCCTCGAGGTAATGCCCAGAATTGCCGTGCAGAAGCGGAGGCGTGCTGCAGTTTTCAGGAGGCCGTAGCCCCTGCTCAGCGTTAGTTTATTTATTTATTCATTTGTTTATCTATCTGTCTATCTAGTTCTTTATTTTCTTATGTAATTTACCATTTTTGTTTTACTGTGTTGGGTCTTCGTTGCTGCATGTGAGCTTTCTCTAGTTGCAGCGAGCGGGGGCTACTCTTCGTTGCGGTGCTCGGGCTTCTCATTGCGGTGGCTCCTCTTGTTGTGGAGCAGAAGCTCTAGGCACGTGGACTTTAGTAGTTGTTGCATGCGGGCTCAGTCGTTGTGGCTCCCGGACTCTAGAGCGCAGGCTCAGTCGTTGTGGAGCACGGGCTTAGTTGCTCCGCAGCATGTGAGATCTTGGTGGACCAAGGCTCGAACCCACGTCCCCTGCATCGGCAGGTGGATTCGCAGCCACTGCACCACAAGCGAAGCCCCTGCTCTGCATTATTTTAACGTCAGTCCGCTTGGCAGGACATCTAGGAGCCTCGCGTGGGCACCCTATTCCCTGCAAGAACACTGAGTAACCCCAGGCCCCCATGGGCCCGCTATGCCACATCCAGGCCCGCAGCCCTTCGGAGCCACTCTGTGTATGCCGAGTGTAGGGCAACAGACTGCACTCTTTCTTGGGACAGCTTGATTTCCTCAACACTCCCACAGGTCGACGAACACCTTTCTAGCAGGTCCAACATTCCGTGCAAGTCTGCCTCATTACCCTAGTCTGAGCTGCACTGAGAATAACCCTCGGCTTCGCATTCCATCTGGGACCCCCTGCCTGAAGTCACCCTGCCTCCAGGAGAATGTCAGCCTGCGTTCCGACTGCAACTAAAGCCCAGGTCCTCGTGTAACACTGCAGGCTTTTGAAGAGCCATGGGCCCGGAGGCCTAGCTGGGGCGATCCTTGGTTGAGACAGTTCGCTATTTGCAGAACACCCTGCTTCGAGGAGTTGATTCAGGGAAGGAACCACTGGGTCCCCTGTGTCTGTTTGGACTTGTTAGAAAGCACAGGGATGTATGCTGCGTGTGCCCGTGGAAATGGGGGCCTGATGGAACTAGCCTTGCTTTCCCATTTTGAAAGCTCCATTCATGCTGCCTTGAAGCTACTTGAAATTGACTGCTGTTGACAGGCCACTAGCCACTGTAGGCATGGCTCTGGGAAGAAAAGGAGTTTTCTCTAGCTAAGCCGGGTGCTTCGATGGCCGGGGTGGAGCTCATCCTGCCACGCTCTAGAGCTAAAGGGAAACTCAACGTGAGTACTGGCCTCGAGGTAAGTCCCTGAGTAGCCGCGCAGAAATGGAGGCATGCAGCCCTTTCCACGAGGTCTTAGTCGCTGTTCTGCTTTATTGTATTTTATTTTTTTAATGTTTTATTGTTTTTTTAAGATTTATGTATTGATTGATTGATTGCTATGTTGGGTCTTCGTTTCTGTGCTAGGGCCCTCTCCAGTTGCGGTAAGTGGGGGCCACTCTTCATCGCGGTGCGTAGGCCTCTCACTATCGCGGCCTCTCTTGTTGCGGAGCACAGGGTCCAGAGGCGCAGGCTCAGTGGTTGTGTCTCACGTGCCCAGTTGCTCCGCGGCATGTGGGAACCTCCTAGACCAGGGCTCGAACCCGTGTCCCCTGCATTGGCAGGCAGATTCTCAACCACTGCGCCACCGGGGAAGCCCCTGTTCTGCTTTATTTTAAAAGAAGTACCCTTTTCAGGCCTCCTAGGCCCCTCGGGTGTGCATCATTTTCCCTCCAAGATCAGTGAGTACCTCCAGACGCCTGTGGGCCTGCTGAGCAACATCGAGGCCCAAAGGTCGGTCTCCCGTAGGCCCTCTGTGTATGCCGAGTGATGGGCAACACACTGCTCGTTCCTTAAGGAGAGCTACATTTCCAGAGCACCGCAACAGCCTCAGGACCACATTTCTAGGCAGTGCGACGTGCCATGGAAGTGTTCGTCATGGCCCCCGTCTGAGCTGCCATGAGAAAACACTGTGCTTAGAATTCTTCGAGGACCTCGTACCTGAAGTCACTCTGCTCGAGGAGAAAGCCAGCATCCTACCATGCTGTGGCGCTAACGGGACACTCAGCGTGAGCACTTGCCTCGAGGTAAGGCCCAGAATTGCCGTGCAGAAGCGGAGGCGTGCTGCAGTTTTCAGGAGGCCGTAGCCCCTGCTCAGCGTTAGTTTATTTATTTATTCATTTGTTTATCTATCTGTCTATCTAGTTCTTTATTTTCTTATGTAATTTATCATTTTTGTTTTACTGTGTTGGGTCTTCGTTGCTGCATGTGAGCTTTCTCTAGTTGTAGCGAGCGGGGGCTACTCTTCGTTGCGGTGCTCGGGCTTCTCATTGCGGTGGCTCCTCTTGTTGTGGAGCAGAAGCTCTAGGCACGTGGACTTCAGTAGTTGTTGCATGCGGGCTCAGTCGTTGTGGCTCCCAGACTCTAGAGCGCAGGCTCAGTCATTGTGGAGCACGGGCTTAGTTGCTCCGCAGCATGTGAGATCTTGGTGGACCAAGGCTCGAACCCACGTCCCCTGCATCGGCAGGTGGATTCGCAGCCACTGCACCACAAGCGAAGCCCCTGCTCTGCATTATTTTAACGTCAGTCCGCTTGGCAGGACATCTAGGAGCCTCGCGTGGGCACCCTATTCCCTGCAAGAACACTGAGTAACCCCAGGCCCCCATGGGCCCGCTATGCCACATCCAGGCCCGTAGCCCTTCGGAGCCACTCTGTGTATGCCGAGTGTAGGGCAACAGACTGCACTCTTTCTTGGGACAGCTTGATTTCCTCAACACTCCCACAGGTCGACGAACACCTTTCTAGCAGGTCCAACATTCCGTGCAAGTCTGCCTCATTACCCTAGTCTGAGCTGCACTGAGAATAACCCTCGGCTTCGCATTCCATCTGGGACCCCCTGCCTGAAGTCACCCTGCCTCCAGGAGAATGTCAGCCTGCGTTCCGACTGCAACTAAAGCCCAGGTCCTCGTGTAACACTGCAGGCTTTTGAAGAGCCATGGGCCCGGAGGCCTAGCTGGGGCGATCCTTGGTTGAGACAGTTCGCTATTTGCAGAACACCCTGCTTCGAGGAGTTGATTCAGGGAAGGAACCACTGGGTCCCCTGTGTCTGTTTGGACTTGTTAGAAAGCACAGGGATGTATGCTGCGTGTGCCCGTGGAAATGGGGGCCTGATGGAACTAGCCTTGCTTTCCCATTTTGAAAGCTCCATTCATGCTGCCTTGAAGCTACTTGAAATTGACTGCTGTTGACAGGCCACTAGCCACTGTAGGCATGGCTCTGGGAAGAAAAGGAGTTTTCTCTAGCTAAGCCGGGTGCTTCGATGGCCGGGGTGGAGCTCATCCTGCCACGCTCTAGAGCTAAAGGGAAACTCAACGTGAGTACTGGCCTCGAGGTAAGTCCCTGAGTAGCCGCGCAGAAATGGAGGCATGCAGCCCTTTCCACGAGGTCTTAGTCGCTGTTCTGCTTTATTGTATTTTATTTTTTTAATGTTTTATTGTTTTTTTAAGATTTATGTATTGATTGATTGATTGCTATGTTGGGTCTTCGTTTCTGTGCTAGGGCCCTCTCCAGTTGCGGTAAGTGGGGGCCACTCTTCATCGCGGTGCGTAGGCCTCTCACTATCGCGGCCTCTCTTGTTGCGGAGCACAGGGTGCAGAGGCGCAGGTTCAGTGGTTGTGTCTCACGTGCCCAGTTGCTCCGCGGCATGTGGGAACCTCCTAGACCAGGGCTCGAACCCGTGTCCCCTGCATTGGCAGGCAGATTCTCAACCACTGCGCCACCGGGGAAGCCCCTGTTCTGCTTTATTTTAAAAGAAGTACCCTTTTCAGGCCTCCTAGGCCCCTCTGGTGTGCATCATTTTCCCTCCAAGATCAGTGAGTACCTCCAGACGCCTGTGGGCCTGCTGAGCAACATCGAGGCCCAAAGGTCGGTCTCCCGTAGGCCCTCTGTGTATGCCGAGTGATGGGCAACACACTGCTCGTTCCTTAAGGAGAGCTACATTTCCAGAGCACCGGAACAGCCTCAGGACCACATTTCTAGGCAGTGCGACGTGCCATGGAAGTGTTCGTCATGGCCCCCGTCTGAGCTGCCATGAGAAAACACTGTGCTTAGAATTCTTCGAGGACCTCGTACCTGAAGTCACTCTGCTCGAGGAGAAAGCCAGCATCCTACCATGCTGTGGCGCTAACGGGACACTCAGCGTGAGCACTTGCCTCGAGGTAAGGCCCAGAATTGCCGTGCAGAAGCGGAGGCGTGCTGCAGTTTTCAGGAGGCCGTAGCCCCTGCTCAGCGTTAGTTTATTTATTTATTCATTTGTTTATCTATCTGTCTATCTAGTTCTTTATTTTCTTATGTAATTTATCATTTTTGTTTTACTGTGTTGGGTCTTAATTGCTGCATGTGAGCTTTCTCTAGTTGCAGCGAGCGGGGGCTACTCTTCGTTGCGGTGCGCGGGCTTCTCATTGCGGTGGCTCCTCTTGTTGTGGAGCAGAAGCTCTAGGCACGTGGACTTCAGTAGTTGTTGCATGCGGGCTCAGTCGTTGTGGCTCCCGGACTCTAGAGCGCAGGCTCAGTCGTTGTGGAGCACGGGCTTAGTTGCTCCGCAGCATGTGAGATCTTGGTGGACCAAGGCTCGAACCCACGTCCCCTGCATCGGCAGGTGGATTCCCAGCCACTGCACCACAAGCGAAGCCCCTGCTCTGCATTATTTTAACGTCAGTCCGCTTGGCAGGACATCTAGGAGCCTCGCGTGGGCACCCTATTCCCTGCAAGAACACTGAGTAACCCCAGGCCCCCATGGGCCCGCTATGCCACATCCAGGCCCGTAGCCCTTCGGAGCCACTCTGTGTATGCCGAGTGTAGGGCAACAGACTGCACTCTTTCTTGGGACAGCTTGATTTCCTCAACACTCCCACAGGTCGACGAACACCTTTCTAGCAGGTCCAACATTCCGTGCAAGTCTGCCTCATTACCCTAGTCTGAGCTGCACTGAGAATAACCCTCGGCTTCGCATTCCATCTGGGACCCCCTGCCTGAAGTCACCCTGCCTCCAGGAGAATGTCAGCCTGCGTTCCGACTGCAACTAAAGCCCAGGTCCTCGTGTAACACTGCAGGCTTTTGAAGAGCCACGGGCCCGGAGGCCTAGCTGGGGCGATCCTTGGTTGAGACAGTTCGCTATTTGCAGAAAACCCTGCTTCGAGGATTTGATGCAGGGAAGGAACCACTGGGTCACCTGTGTCTGTTTGGACTTGTTAGAAAGCACAGGGATGTATGCTGCGTGTGCCCGTGGAAATGGGGGCCTGATGGAACTAGCCTTGCTTTCCCATTTTGAAAGCTCCATTCATCCTGCCTTGAAGCTACTTGAAATTGACTGCTGTTGACAGGCCACTAGCCACTGTAGGCATGGCTCTGGGAAGAAAAGGAGTTTTCTCTAGCTAAGCCGGGTGCTTCGATGGCCGGGGTGGAGCTCATCCTGCCACGCTCTAGAGCTAAAGGGAAACTCAACGTGAGTACTGGCCTCGAGGTAAGTCCCTGAGTAGCCGCGCAGAAATGGAGGCATGCAGCCCTTTCCACGAGGTCTTAGTCGCTGTTCTGCTTTATTGTATTTTATTTTTTTAATGTTTTATTGTTTTTTTAAGATTTATGTATTGATTGATTGATTGCTATGTTGGGTCTTCGTTTCTGTGCTAGGGCCCTCTCCAGTTGCGGTAAGTGGGGGCCACTCTTCATCGTGGTGCGTAGGCCTCTCACTAGCGCGGCCTCTCTTGTTGCGGAGCACAGGGTCCAGAGGCGCAGGCTCAGTGGTTGTGTCTCACGTGCCCAGTTGCTCCGCGGCATGTGGGAACCTCCTAGACCAGGGCTCGAACCCGTGTCCCCTGCATTGGCAGGCAGATTCTCAACCACTGCGCCACCGGGGAAGCCCCTGTTCTGCTTTATTTTAAAAGAAGTACCCTTTTCAGGCCTCCTAGGCCCCTCGGGTGTGCATCATTTTCCCTCCAAGATCAGTGAGTACCTCCAGACCCCTGTGGGCCTGCTGAGCAACATCGAGGCCCAAAGGTCGGTCTCCCGTAGGCCCTCTGTGTATGCCGAGTGATGGGCAACACACTGCTCGTTCCTTAAGGAGAGCTACATTTCC
This sequence comes from Balaenoptera physalus, assembly GCF_965194825.1. Taxonomy (NCBI): domain Eukaryota; kingdom Metazoa; phylum Chordata; class Mammalia; order Artiodactyla; family Balaenopteridae; genus Balaenoptera; species Balaenoptera physalus. The sequence goes on from NC_138890.1 coordinate 177,974,343, forward strand.
AGAGCACCGGAACAGCCTCAGGACCACATTTCTAGGCAGTGCGACGTGCCATGGAAGTGTTCGTCATGGCCCCCGTCTGAGCTGCCATGAGAAAACACTGTGCTTAGAATTCTTCGAGGACCTCGTACCTGTAGTCACTCTGCTCGAGGAGAAAGCCAGCATCCTACCATGGGTGGCGCTAACGGGACACTCAGCGTGAGCACTTGCCTCGAGGTAATGCCCAGAATTGCCGTGCAGAAGCGGAGGCGTGCTGCAGTTTTCAGGAGGCCGTAGCCCCTGCTCAGCGTTAGTTTATTTATTTATTCATTTGTTTATCTATCTGTCTATCTAGTTCTTTATTTTCTTATGTAATTTATCATTTTTGTTTTACTGTGTTGGGTCTTCGTTGCTGCATGTGAGCTTTCTCTAGTTGTAGCGAGCGGGGGCTACTCTTCGTTGCGGTGCTCGGGCTTCTCATTGCGGTGGCTCCTCTTGTTGTGGAGCAGAAGCTCTAGGCACGTGGACTTTAGTAGTTGTTGCATGCGGGCTCAGTCGTTGTGGCTCCCGGACTCTAGAGCGCAGGCTCAGTCGTTGTGGAGCACGGGCTTAGTTGCTCCGCAGCATGTGAGATCTTGGTGGACCAAGGCTCGAACCCACGTCCCCTGCATCGGCAGGTGGATTCGCAGCCACTGCACCACAAGCGAAGCCCCTGCTCTGCATTATTTTAACGTCAGTCCGCTTGGCAGGACATCTAGGAGCCTCGCGTGGGCACCCTATTCCCTGCAAGAACACTGAGTAACCCCAGGCCCCCATGGGCCCGCTATGCCACATCCAGGCCCGCAGCCCTTCGGAGCCACTCTGTGTATGCCGAGTGTAGGGCAACAGACTGCACTCTTTCTTGGGACAGCTTGATTTCCTCAACACTCCCACAGGTCGACGAACACCTTTCTAGCAGGTCCAACATTCCGTGCAAGTCTGCCTCATTACCCTAGTCTGAGCTGCACTGAGAATAACCCTCGGCTTCGCATTCCATCTGGGACCCCCTGCCTGAAGTCACCCTGCCTCCAGGAGAATGTCAGCCTGCGTTCCGACTGCAACTAAAGCCCAGGTCCTCGTGTAACACTGCAGGCCTTTGAAGAGCCATGGGCCCGGAGGCCTATCTGGGGCGATCCTTGGTTGAGACAGTTCGCTATTTGCAGAACACCCTGCTTCGAGGAGTTGATTCAGGGAAGGAACCACTGGGTCACCTGTGTCTGTTTGGACTTGTTAGAAAGCACAGGGATGTATGCTGCGTGTGCCCGTGGAAATGGGGGCCTGATGGAACTAGCCTTGCTTTCCCATTTTGAAAGCTCCATTCATGCTGCCTTGAAGCTACTTGAAATTGACTGCTGTTGACAGGCCACTAGCCACTGTAGGCATGGCTCTGGGAAGAAAAGGAGTTTTCTCTAGCTAAGCCGGGTGCTTCGATGGCCGGGGTGGAGCTCATCCTGCCACGCTCTAGAGCTAAAGGGAAACTCATCGTGAGTACTGGCCTCGAGGTAAGTCCCTGAGTAGCCGCGCAGAAATGGAGGCATGCAGCCCTTTCCACGAGGTCTTAGTCGCTGTTCTGCTTTATTGTATTTTATTTTTTTAATGTTTTATTGTTTTTTTAAGATTTATGTATTGATTGATTGATTGCTATGTTGGGTCTTCGTTTCTGTGCTAGGGCCCTCTCCAGTTGCGGTAAGTGGGGGCCACTCTTCATCGCGGTGCGTAGGCCTCTCACTATCGCGGCCTCTCTTGTTGCGGAGCACAGGGTCCAGAGGCGCAGGCTCAGTGGTTGTGTCTCACGTGCCCAGTTGCTCCGCGGCATGTGGGAACCTCCTAGACCAGGGCTCGAACCCGTGTCCCCTGCATTGGCAGGCAGATTCTCCACCACTGCGCCACCGGGGAAGCCCCTGTTCTGCTTTATTTTAAAAGAAGTACCCTTTTCAGGCCTCCTAGGCCCCTCGGGTGTGCATCATTTTCCCTCCAAGATCAGTGAGTACCTCCAGACCCCTGTGGGCCTGCTGAGCAACATCGAGGCCCAAAGGTCGGTCTCCCGTAGGCCCTCTGTGTATGCCGAGTGATGGGCAACACACTGCTCGTTCCTTAAGGAGAGCTACATTTCCAGAGCACCGCAACAGCCTCAGGACCACATTTCTAGGCAGTGCGACGTGCCATGGAAGTGTTCGTCATGGCCCCCGTCTGAGCTGCCATGAGAAAACACTGTGCTTAGAATTCTTCGAGGACCTCGTACCTGTAGTCACTCTGCTCGAGGAGAAAGCCAGCATCCTACCATGCTGTGGCGCTAACGGGACACTCAGCGTGAGCACTTGCCTCGAGGTAATGCCCAGAATTGCCGTGCAGAAGCGGAGGCATGCTGCAGATTTCAGGAGGCCGTAGCCCCTGCTCAGCGTTAGTTTATTTATTTATTCATTTGTTTATCTATCTGTCTATCTAGTTCTTTATTTTCTTATGTAATTTATCATTTTTGTTTTACTGTGTTGGGTCTTCGTTGCTGCATGTGAGCTTTCTCTAGTTGCAGCGAGCGGGGGCTACTCTTCGTTGCGGTGCTCGGGCTTCTCATTGCGGTGGCTCCTCTTGTTGTGGAGCAGAAGCTCTAGGCACGTGGACTTCAGTAGTTGTTGCATGCGGGCTCAGTCGTTGTGGCTCCCGGACTCTAGAGCGCAGGCTCAGTCATTGTGGAGCACGGGCTTAGTTGCTCCGCAGCATGTGAGATCTTGGTGGACCAAGGCTCGAACCCACGTCCCCTGCATCGGCAGGTGGATTCGCAGCCACTGCACCACAAGCGAAGCCCCTGCTCTGCATTATTTTAACGTCAGTCCGCTTGGCAGGACATCTAGGAGCCTCGCGTGGGCACCCTATTCCCTGCAAGAACACTGAGTAACCCCAGGCCCCCATGGGCCCGCTATGCCACATCCAGGCCCGTAGCCCTTCGGAGCCACTCTGTGTATGCCGAGTGTAGGGCAACAGACTGCACTCTTTCTTGGGACAGCTTGATTTCCTCAACACTCCCACAGGTCGACGAACACCTTTCTAGCAGGTCCAACATTCCGTGCAAGTCTGCCTCATTACCCTAGTCTGAGCTGCACTGAGAATAACCCTCGGCTTCGCATTCCATCTGGGACCCCCTGCCTGAAGTCACCCTGCCTCCAGGAGAATGTCAGCCTGCGTTCCGACTGCAACTAAAGCCCAGGTCCTCGTGTAACACTGCAGGCCTTTGAAGAGCCATGGGCCCGGAGGCCTAGCTGGGGCGATCCTTGGTTGAGACAGTTCGCTATTTGCAGAACACCCTGCTTCGAGGAGTTGATTCAGGGAAGGAACCACTGGGTCACCTGTGTCTGTTTGGACTTGTTAGAAAGCACAGGGATGTATGCTGCGTGTGCCCGTGGAAATGGGGGCCTGATGGAACTAGCCTTGCTTTCCCATTTTGAAAGCTCCATTCATGCTGCCTTGAAGCTACTTGAAATTGACTGCTGTTGACAGGCCACTAGCCACTGTAGGCATGGCTCTGGGAAGAAAAGGAGTTTTCTCTAGCTAAGCCGGGTGCTTCGATGGCCGGGGTGGAGCTCATCCTGCCACGCTCTAGAGCTAAAGGGAAACTCAACGTGAGTACTGGCCTCGAGGTAAGTCCCTGAGTAGCCGCGCAGAAATGGAGGCATGCAGCCCTTTCCACGAGGTCTTAGTCGCTGTTCTGCTTTATTGTATTTTACTTTTTTAATGTTTTATTGTTTTTTTAAGATTTATGTATTGATTGATTGATTGCTATGTTGGGTCTTCGTTTCTGTGCTAGGGCCCTCTCCAGTTGCGGTAAGTGGGGGCCACTCTTCATCGCGGTGCGTAGGCCTCTCACTATCGCGGCCTCTCTTGTTGCGGAGCACAGGGTCCAGAGGCGCAGGCTCAGTGGTTGTGTCTCACGTGCCCAGTTGCTCCGCGGCATGTGGGAACCTCCTAGACCAGGGCTCGAACCCGTGTCCCCTGCATTGGCAGGCAGATTCTCAACCACTGCGCCACCGGGGAAGCCCCTGTTCTGCTTTATTTTAAAAGAAGTACCCTTTTCAGGCCTCCTAGGCCCCTCGGGTGTGCATCATTTTCCCTCCAAGATCAGTGAGTACCTCCAGACCCCTGTGGGCCTGCTGAGCAACATTGAGGCCCAAAGGTCGGTCTCCCGTAGGCCCTCTGTGTATGCCGAGTGATGGGCAACACACTGCTCGTTCCTTAAGGAGAGCTACATTTCCAGAGCACCGGAACAGCCTCAGGACCACATTTCTAGGCAGTGCGACGTGCCATGGAAGTGTTCGTCATGGCCCCCGTCTGAGCTGCCATGAGAAAACACTGTGCTTAGAATTCTTCGAGGACCTCGTACCTGAAGTCACTCTGCTCGAGGAGAAAGCCAGCATCCTACCATGCTGTGGCGCTAACGGGACACTCAGCGTGAGCTCTTGCCTCGAGGTAAGGCCCTGAATTGCCGTGCAGAAGCGGAGGCGTGCTGCAGTTTTCAGGAGGCCGTAGCCCCTGCTCAGCGTTAGTTTATTTATTTATTCATTTGTTTATCTATCTGTCTATCTAGTTCTTTATTTTCTTATGTAATTTATCATTTTTGTTTTACTGTGTTGGGTCTTCGTTGCTGCATGTGAGCTTTCTCTAGTTGTAGCGAGCGGGGGCTACTCTTCGTTGCGGTGCGCGGGCTTCTCATTGCGGTGGCTCCTCTTGTTGTGGAGCAGAAGCTCTAGGCACGTGGACTTCAGTAGTTGTTGCATGCGGGCTCAGTCGTTGTGGCTCCCGGACTCTAGAGCGCAGGCTCAGTCGTTGTGGAGCACGGGCTTAGTTGCTCCGCAGCATGTGAGATCTTGGTGGACCAAGGCTCGAACCCACGTCCCCTGCATCGGCAGGTGGATTCCCAGCCACTGCACCACAAGCGAAGCCCCTGCTCTGCATTATTTTAACGTCAGTCCGCTTGGCAGGACATCTAGGAGCCTCGCGTGGGCACCCTATTCCCTGCAAGAACACTGAGTAACCCCAGGCCCCCATGGGCCCGCTATGCCACATCCAGGCCCGTAGCCCTTCGGAGCCACTCTGTGTATGCCGAGTGTAGGGCAACAGACTGCACTCTTTCTTGGGACAGCTTGATTTCCTCAACACTCCCACAGGTCGACGAACACCTTTCTAGCAGGTCCAACATTCCGTGCAAGTCTGCCTCATTACCCTAGTCTGAGCTGCACTGAGAATAACCCTCGGCTTCGCATTCCATCTGGGACCCCCTGCCTGAAGTCACCCTGCCTCCAGGAGAATGTCAGCCTGCGTTCCGACTGCAACTAAAGCCCAGGTCCTCGTGTAACACTGCAGGCTTTTGAAGAGCCACGGGCCCGGAGGCCTAGCTGGGGCGATCCTTGGTTGAGACAGTTCGCTATTTGCAGAACACCCTGCTTCGAGGAGTTGATGCAGGGAAGGAACCACTGGGTCACCTGTGTCTGTTTGGACTTGTTAGAAAGCACAGGGATGTATGCTGCGTGTGCCCGTGGAAATGGGGGCCTGATGGAACTAGCCTTGCTTTCCCATTTTGAAAGCTCCATTCATCCTGCCTTGAAGCTACTTGAAATTGACTGCTGTTGACAGGCCACTAGCCACTGTAGGCATGGCTCTGGGAAGAAAAGGAGTTTTCTCTAGCTAAGCCGGGTGCTTCGATGGCCGGGGTGGAGCTCATCCTGCCACGCTCTAGAGCTAAAGGGAAACTCAACGTGAGTACTGGCCTCGAGGTAAGTCCCTGAGTAGCCGCGCAGAAATGGAGGCATGCAGCCCTTTCCACGAGGTCTTAGTCGCTGTTCTGCTTTATTGTATTTTATTTTTTTAATGTTTTATTGTTTTTTTAAGATTTATGTATTGCTTGATTGATTGCTATGTTGGGTCTTCGTTTCTGTGCTAGGGCTCTCTCCAGTTGCGGTAAGTGGGGGCCACTCTTCATCGAGGTGCGTAGGCCTCTCACTATCGCGGCCTCTCTTGTTGCGGAGCACAGGGTCCAGAGGCGCAGGCTCAGTGGTTGTGTCTCACGTGCCCAGTTGCTCCGCGGCATGTGGGAACCTCCTAGACCAGGGCTCGAACCCGTCTCCCCTGCATTGGCAGGCAGATTCTCAACCACTGCGCCACCGGGGAAGCCCCTGTTCTGCTTTATTTTAAAAGAAGTACCCTTTTCAGGCCTCCTAGGCCCCTCGGGTGTGCATCATTTTCCCTCCAAGATCAGTGAGTACCTCCAGACCCCTGTGGGCCTGCTGAGCAACATCGAGGCCCAAAGGTCGGTCTCCCGTAGGCCCTCTGTGTATGCCGAGTGATGGGCAACACACTGCTCGTTCCTTAAGGAGAGCTACATTTCCAGAGCACCGGAACAGCCTCAGGACTACATTTCTAGGCAGTGCGACGTGCCATGGAAGTGTTCGTCATGGCCCCCGTCTGAGCTGCCATGAGAAAACACTGTGCTTAGAATTCTTCGAGGACCTCGTACCTGAAGTCACTCTGCTCGAGGAGAAAGCCAGCATCCTACCATGCTGTGGCGCTAACGGGGCACTCAGCGTGAGCACTTGCCTCGAGGTAAGGCCCTGAAATGCCGTGCAGAAGCGGAGGCGTGCTGCAGTTTTCAGGAGGCCGTAGCCCCTGCTCAGCATTAGTTTATTTATTTATTCATTTGTTTATCTATCTGTCTATCTAGTTCTTTATTTTCTTATGTAATTTATCATTTTTGTTTTACTGTGTTGGGTCTTCGTTGCTGCATGTGAGCTTTCTCTAGTTGTAGCGAGCGGGGGCTACTCTTCGTTGCGGTGCGCGGGCTTCTCATTGCGGTGGCTCCTCTTGTTGTGGAGCAGAAGCTCTAGGCACGTGGACTTCAGTAGTTGTTGCATGCGGGCTCAGTCGTTGTGGCTCCCGGACTCTAGAGCGCAGGCTCAGTCGTTGTGGAGCACGGGCTTAGTTGCTCCGCAGCATGTGAGATCTTGGTGGACCAAGGCTCGAACCCACGTCCCCTGCATCGGCAGGTGGATTCCCAGCCACTGCACCACAAGCGAAGCCCCTGCTCTGCATTATTTTAACGTCAGTCCGCTTGGCAGGACATCTAGGAGCCTCGCGTGGGCACCCTATTCCCTGCAAGAACACTGAGTAACCCCAGGCCCCCATGGGCCCGCTATACCACATCCAGGCCCGTAGCCCTTCGGAGCCACTCTGTGTATGCCGAATGTAGGGCAACAGACTGCACTCTTTCTTGGGACAGCTTGATTTCCTCAACACTCCCACAGGTCGACGAACACCTTTCTAGCAGGTCCAACATTCCGTGCAAGTCTGCCTCATTACCCTAGTCTGAGCTGCACTGAGAATAACCCTCGGCTTCGCATTCCATCTGGGACCCCCTGCCTGAAGTCACCCTGCCTCCAGGAGAATGTCAGCCTGCGTTCCGACTGCAACTAAAGCCCAGGTCCTCGTGTAACACTGCAGGCTTTTGAAGAGCCACGGGCCCGGAGGCCTAGCTGGGGCGATCCTTGGTTGAGACAGTTCGCTATTTGCAGAACACCCTGCTTTGAGGAGTTGATGCAGGGAAGGAACCACTGGGTCACCTGTGTCTGTTTGGACTTGTTAGAAAGCACAGGGATGTATGCTGCGTGTGCCCGTGGAAATGTGGGCCTGATGGAACTAGCCTTGCTTTCCCATTTTGAAAGCTCCATTCATGCTGCCTTGAAGCTACTTGAAATTGACTGCTGTTGACAGGCCACTAGCCACTGTAGGCATGGCTCTGGGAAGAAAAGGAGTTTTCTCTAGCTAAGCCGGGTGCTTCGATGGCCGGGGTGGAGCTCATCCTGCCACGCTCTAGAGCTAAAGGGAAACTCAACGTGAGTACTGGCCTCGAGGTAAGTCCCTGAGTAGCCGCGCAGAAATGGAGGCATGCAGCCCTTTCCACGAGGTCTTAGTCGCTGTTCTGCTTTATTGTATTTTATTTTTTTAATGTTTTATTGTTTTTTTAAGATTTATGTATTGATTGATTGATTGCTATGTTGGGTCTTCGTTTCTGTGCTAGGGGCCTCTCCAGTTGCGGTAAGTGGGGGAGACTCTTCATCGCGGTGCGTAGGCCTCTCACTATCGCGGCCTCTCTTGTTGCGGAGCACAGGGTCCAGAGGCGCAGGCTCAGTGGTTGTGTCTCACGTGCCCAGTTGCTCCGCGGCCTGTGGGAACCTCCTAGACCAGGGCTCGAACCCGTGTCCCCTGCATTGGCAGGCAGATTCTCAACCACTGCGCCACCGGGGAAGCCCCTGTTCTGCTTTATTTTAAAAGAAGTACCCTTTTCAGGCCTCCTAGGCCCCTCGGGTGTGCATCATTTTCCCTCCAAGATCAGTGAGTACCTCCAGACCCCTGTGGGCCTGCTGAGCAACATCGAGGCCCAAAGGTCGGTCTCCCGTAGGCCCTCTGTGTATGCCGAGTGATGGGCAACACACTGCTCGTTCCTTAAGGAGAGCTACATTTCCAGAGCACCGGAACAGCCTCAGGACCACATTTCTAGGCAGTGCGACGTGCCATGGAAGTGTTCGTCATGGCCCCCGTCTGAGCTGCCATGAGAAAACACTGTGCTTAGAATTCTTCGAGGACCTCGTACCTGAAGTCACTCTGCTCGAGGAGAAAGCCAGCATCCTACCATGCTGTGGCGCTAACGGGACACTCAGCGTGAGCACTTGCCTCGAGGTAAGGCCCAGAATTGCCGTGCAGAAGCGGAGGCGTGCTGCAGTTTTCAGGAGGCCGTAGCCCCTGCTCAGCGTTAGTTTATTTATTTATTCATTTGTTTATCTATCTGTCTATCTAGTTCTTTATTTTCTTATGTAATTTATCATTTTTGTTTTACTGTGTTGGGTCTTAATTGCTGCATGTGAGCTTTCTCTAGTTGCAGCGAGCGGGGGCTACTCTTCGTTGCGGTGCGCGGGCTTCTCATTGCGGTGGCTCCTCTTGTTGTGGAGCAGAAGCTCTAGGCACGTGGACTTCAGTAGTTGTTGCATGCGGGCTCAGTCGTTGTGGCTCCCGGACTCTAGAGCGCAGGCTCAGTCGTTGTGGAGCACGGGCTTAGTTGCTCCGCAGCATGTGAGATCTTGGTGGACCAAGGCTCGAACCCACGTCCCCTGCATCGGCAGGTGGATTCCCAGCCACTGCACCACAAGCGAAGCCCCTGCTCTGCATTATTTTAACGTCAGTCCGCTTGGCAGGACATCTAGGAGCCTCGCGTGGGCACCCTATTCCCTGCAAGAACACTGAGTAACCCCAGGCCCCCATGGGCCCGCTATGCCACATCCAGGCCCGTAGCCCTTCGGAGCCACTCTGTGTATGCCGAGTGTAGGGCAACAGACTGCACTCTTTCTTGGGACAGCTTGATTTCCTCAACACTCCCACAGGTCGACGAACACCTTTCTAGCAGGTCCAACATTCCGTGCAAGTCTGCCTCATTACCCTAGTCTGAGCTGCACTGAGAATAACCCTCGGCTTCGCATTCCATCTGGGACCCCCTGCCTGAAGTCACCCTGCCTCCAGGAGAATGTCAGCCTGCGTTCCGACTGCAACTAAAGCCCAGGTCCTCGTGTAACACTGCAGGCTTTTGAAGAGCCACGGGCCCGGAGGCCTAGCTGGGGCGATCCTTGGTTGAGACAGTTCGCTATTTGCAGAACACCCTGCTTCGAGGAGTTGATTCAGGGAAGGAACCACTGGGTCACCTGTGTCTGTTTGGACTTGTTAGAAAGCACAGGGATGTATGCTGCGTGTGCCCGTGGAAATGGGGGCCTGATGGAACTAGCCTTGCTTTCCCATTTTGAAAGCTCCATTCATCCTGCCTTGAAGCTACTTGAAATTGACTGCTGTTGACAGGCCACTAGCCACTGTAGGCATGGCTCTGGGAAGAAAAGGAGTTTTCTCTAGCTAAGCCGGGTGCTTCGATGGCCGGGGTGGAGCTCATCCTGCCACGCTCTAGAGCTAAAGGGAAACTCAACGTGAGTACTGGCCTCGAGGTAAGTCCCTGAGTAGCCGCGCAGAAATGGAGGCATGCAGCCCTTTCCACGAGGTCTTAGTCGCTGTTCTGCTTTATTGTATTTTATTTTTTTAATGTTTTATTGTTTTTTTAAGATTTATGTATTGCTTGATTGATTGCTATGTTGGGTCTTCGTTTCTGTGCTAGGGCTCTCTCCAGTTGCGGTAAGTGGGGGCCACTCTTCATCGAGGTGCGTAGGCCTCTCACTATCGCGGCCTCTCTTGTTGCGGAGCACAGGGTCCAGAGGCGCAGGCTCAGTGGTTGTGTCTCACGTGCCCAGTTGCTCCGCGGCATGTGGGAACCTCCTAGACCAGGGCTCGAACCCGTCTCCCCTGCATTGGCAGGCAGATTCTCAACCACTGCGCCACCGGGGAAGCCCCTGTTCTGCTTTATTTTAAAAGAAGTACCCTTTTCAGGCCTCCTAGGCCCCTCGGGTGTGCATCATTTTCCCTCCAAGATCAGTGAGTACCTCCAGACCCCTGTGGGCCTGCTGAGCAACATCGAGGCCCAAAGGTCGGTCTCCCGTAGGCCCTCTGTGTATGCCGAGTGATGGGCAACACACTGCTCGTTCCTTAAGGAGAGCTACATTTCCAGAGCACCGGAACAGCCTCAGGACTACATTTCTAGGCAGTGCGACGTGCCATGGAAGTGTTCGTCATGGCCCCCGTCTGAGCTGCCATGAGAAAACACTGTGCTTAGAATTCTTCGAGGACCTCGTACCTGAAGTCACTCTGCTCGAGGAGAAAGCCAGCATCCTACCATGCTGTGGCGCTAACGGGGCACTCAGCGTGAGCACTTGCCTCGAGGTAAGGCCCTGAAATGCCGTGCAGAAGCGGAGGCGTGCTGCAGTTTTCAGGAGGCCGTAGCCCCTGCTCAGCATTAGTTTATTTATTTATTCATTTGTTTATCTATCTGTCTATCTAGTTCTTTATTTTCTTATGTAATTTATCATTTTTGTTTTACTGTGTTGGGTCTTCGTTGCTGCATGTGAGCTTTCTCTAGTTGTAGCGAGCGGGGGCTACTCTTCGTTGCGGTGCGCGGGCTTCTCATTGCGGTGGCTCCTCTTGTTGTGGAGCAGAAGCTCTAGGCACGTGGACTTCAGTAGTTGTTGCATGCGGGCTCAGTCGTTGTGGCTCCCGGACTCTAGAGCGCAGGCTCAGTCGTTGTGGAGCACGGGCTTAGTTGCTCCGCAGCATGTGAGATCTTGGTGGACCAAGGCTCGAACCCACGTCCCCTGCATCGGCAGGTGGATTCCCAGCCACTGCACCACAAGCGAAGCCCCTGCTCTGCATTATTTTAACGTCAGTCCGCTTGGCAGGACATCTAGGAGCCTCGCGTGGGCACCCTATTCCCTGCAAGAACACTGAGTAACCCCAGGCCCCCATGGGCCCGCTATGCCACATCCAGGCCCGTAGCCCTTCGGAGCCACTCTGTGTATGCCGAATGTAGGGCAACAGACTGCACTCTTTCTTGGGACAGCTTGATTTCCTCAACACTCCCACAGGTCGACGAACACCTTTCTAGCAGGTCCAACATTCCGTGCAAGTCTGCCTCATTACCCTAGTCTGAGCTGCACTGAGAATAACCCTCGGCTTCGCATTCCATCTGGGACCCCCTGCCTGAAGTCACCCTGCCTCCAGGAGAATGTCAGCCTGCGTTCCGACTGCAACTAAAGCCCAGGTCCTCGTGTAACACTGCAGGCTTTTGAAGAGCCACGGGCCCGGAGGCCTAGCTGGGGCGATCCTTGGTTGAGACAGTTCGCTATTTGCAGAACACCCTGCTTTGAGGAGTTGATGCAGGGAAGGAACCACTGGGTCACCTGTGTCTGTTTGGACTTGTTAGAAAGCACAGGGATGTATGCTGCGTGTGCCCGTGGAAATGTGGGCCTGATGGAACTAGCCTTGCTTTCCCATTTTGAAAGCTCCATTCATGCTGCCTTGAAGCTACTTGAAATTGACTGCTGTTGACAGGCCACTAGCCACTGTAGGCATGGCTCTGGGAAGAAAAGGAGTTTTCTCTAGCTAAGCCAGGTGCTTCGATGACCGGGGTGGAGCTCATCCTGCCACGCTCTAGAGCTAAAGGGAAACTCAACGTGAGTACTGGCCTCGAGGTAAGTCCCTGAGTAGCCGCGCAGAAATGGAGGCATGCAGCCCTTTCCACGAGGTCTTAGTCGCTGTTCTGCTTTATTGTATTTTATTTTTTTAATGTTTTATTGTTTTTTTAAGATTTATGTATTGATTGATTGATTGCTATGTTGGGTCTTCGTTTCTGTGCTAGGGGCCTCTCCAGTTGCGGTAAGTGGGGGAGACTCTTCATCGCGGTGCGTAGGCCTCTCACTATCGCGGCCTCTCTTGTTGCGGAGCACAGGGTCCAGAGGCGCAGGCTCAGTGGTTGTGTCTCACGTGCCCAGTTGCTCCGCGGCCTGTGGGAACCTCCTAGACCAGGGCTCGAACCCGTGTCCCCTGCATTGGCAGGCAGATTCTCAACCACTGCGCCACCGGGGAAGCCCCTGTTCTGCTTTATTTTAAAAGAAGTACCCTTTTCAGGCCTCCTAGGCCCCTCGGGTGTGCATCATTTTCCCTCCAAGATCAGTGAGTACCTCCAGACCCCTGTGGGCCTGCTGAGCAACATCGAGGCCCAAAGGTCGGTCTCCCGTAGGCCCTCTGTGTATGCCGAGTGATGGGCAACACACTGCTCGTTCCTTAAGGAGAGCTACATTTCCAGAGCACCGGAACAGCCTCAGGACCACATTTCTAGGCAGTGCGACGTGCCATGGAAGTGTTCGTCATGGCCCCCGTCTGAGCTGCCATGAGAAAACACTGTGCTTAGAATTCTTCGAGGACCTCGTACCTGAAGTCACTCTGCTCGAGGAGAAAGCCAGCATCCTACCATGCTGTGGCGCTAACGGGACACTCAGCGTGAGCACTTGCCTCGAGGTAAGGCCCAGAATTGCCGTGCAGAAGCGGAGGCGTGCTGCAGTTTTCAGGAGGCCGTAGCCCCTGCTCAGCGTTAGTTTATTTATTTATTCATTTGTTTATCTATCTGTCTATCTAGTTCTTTATTTTCTTATGTAATTTATCATTTTTGTTTTACTGTGTTGGGTCTTAATTGCTGCATGTGAGCTTTCTCTAGTTGCAGCGAGCGGGGGCTACTCTTCGTTGCGGTGCGCGGGCTTCTCATTGCGGTGGCTCCTCTTGTTGTGGAGCAGAAGCTCTAGGCACGTGGACTTCAGTAGTTGTTGCATGCGGGCTCAGTCGTTGTGGCTCCCGGACTCTAGAGCGCAGGCTCAGTCGTTGTGGAGCACGGGCTTAGTTGCTCCGCAGCATGTGAGATCTTGGTGGACCAAGGCTCGAACCCACGTCCCCTGCATCGGCAGGTGGATTCCCAGCCACTGCACCACAAGCGAAGCCCCTGCTCTGCATTATTTTAACGTCAGTCCGCTTGGCAGGACATCTAGGAGCCTCGCGTGGGCACCCTATTCCCTGCAAGAACACTGAGTAAACCCAGGCCCCCATGGGCCCGCTATGCCACATCCAGGCCCGTAGCCCTTCGGAGCCACTCTGTGTATGCCGAGTGTAGGGCAACAGACTGCACTCTTTCTTGGGACAGCTTGATTTCCTCAACACTCCCACAGGTCGACGAACACCTTTCTAGCAGGTCCAACATTCCGTGCAAGTCTGCCTCATTACCCTAGTCTGAGCTGCACTGAGAATAACCCTCGGCTTCGCATTCCATCTGGGACCCCCTGCCTGAAGTCACCCTGCCTCCAGGAGAATGTCAGCCTGCGTTCCGACTGCAACTAAAGCCCAGGTCCTCGTGTAACACTGCAGGCTTTTGAAGAGCCACGGGCCCGGAGGCCTAGCTGGGGCGATCCTTGGTTGAGACAGTTCGCTATTTGCAGAACACCCTGCTTCGAGGAGTTGATGCAGGGAAGGAACCACTGGGTCACCTGTGTCTGTTTGGACTTGTTAGAAAGCACAGGGATGTATGCTGCGTGTGCCCGTGGAAATGCGGGCCTGATGGAACTAGCCTTGCTTTCCCATTTTGAAAGCTCCATTCATCCTGCCTTGAAGCTACTTGAAATTGACTGCTGTTGACAGGCCACTAGCCACTGTAGGCATGGCTCTGGGAAGAAAAGGAGTTTTCTCTAGCTAAGCCGGGTGCTTCGATGGCCGGGGTGGAGCTCATCCTGCCACGCTCTAGAGCTAAAGGGAAACTCAACGTGAGTACTGGCCTCGAGGTAAGTCCCTGAGTAGCCGCGCAGAAATGGAGGCATGCAGCCCTTTCCACGAGGTCTTAGTCGCTGTTCTGCTTTATTGTATTTTATTTTTTTAATGTTTTATTGTTTTTTTAAGATTTATGTATTGCTTGATTGATTGCTATGTTGGGTCTTCGTTTCTGTGCTAGGGCTCTCTCCAGTTGCGGTAAGTGGGGGCCACTCTTCATCGAGGTGCGTAGGCCTCTCACTATCGCGGCCTCTCTTGTTGCGGAGCACAGGGTCCAGAGGCGCAGGCTCAGTGGTTGTGTCTCACGTGCCCAGTTGCTCCGCGGCATGTGGGAACCTCCTAGACCAGGGCTCGAACCCGTCTCCCCTGCATTGGCAGGCAGATTCTCAACCACTGCGCCACCGGGGAAGCCCCTGTTCTGCTTTATTTTAAAAGAAGTACCCTTTTCAGGCCTCCTAGGCCCCTCGGGTGTGCATCATTTTCCCTCCAAGATCAGTGAGTACCTCCAGACCCCTGTGGGCCTGCTGAGCAACATCGAGGCCCAAAGGTCGGTCTCCCGTAGGCCCTCTGTGTATGCCGAGTGATGGGCAACACACTGCTCGTTCCTTAAGGAGAGCTACATTTCCAGAGCACCGGAACAGCCTCAGGACTACATTTCTAGGCAGTGCGACGTGCCATGGAAGTGTTCGTCATGGCCCCCGTCTGAGCTGCCATGAGAAAACACTGTGCTTAGAATTCTTCGAGGACCTCGTACCTGAAGTCACTCTGCTCGAGGAGAAAGCCAGCATCCTACCATGCTGTGGCGCTAACGGGGCACTCAGCGTGAGCACTTGCCTCGAGGTAAGGCCCTGAAATGCCGTGCAGAAGCGGAGGCGTGCTGCAGTTTTCAGGAGGCCGTAGCCCCTGCTCAGCATTAGTTTATTTATTTATTCATTTGTTTATCTATCTGTCAATCTAGTTCTTTATTTTCTTATGTAATTTATCATTTTTGTTTTACTGTGTTGGGTCTTCGTTGCTGCATGTGAGCTTTCTCTAGTTGTAGCGAGCGGGGGCTACTCTTCGTTGCGGTGCGCGGGCTTCTCATTGCGGTGGCTCCTCTTGTTGTGGAGCAGAAGCTCTAGGCACGTGGACTTCAGTAGTTGTTGCATGCGGGCTCAGTCGTTGTGGCTCCCGGACTCTAGAGCGCAGGCTCAGTCGTTGTGGAGCACGGGCTTAGTTGCTCCGCAGCATGTGTGATCTTGGTGGACCAAGGCTCGAACCCACGTCCCCTGCATCGGCAGGTGGATTCCCAGCCACTGCACCACAAGCGAAGCCCCTGCTCTGCATTATTTTAACGTCAGTCCGCTTGGCAGGACATCTAGGAGCCTCGCGTGGGCACCCTATTCCCTGCAAGAACACTGAGTAACCCCAGGCCCCCATGGGCCCGCTATGCCACATCCAGGCCCGTAGCCCTTCGGAGCCACTCTGTGTATGCCGAATGTAGGGCAACAGACTGCACTCTTTCTTGGGACAGCTTGATTTCCTCAACACTCCCACAGGTCGACGAACACCTTTCTAGCAGGTCCAACATTCCGTGCAAGTCTGCCTCATTACCCTAGTCTGAGCTGCACTGAGAATAACCCTCGGCTTCGCATTCCATCTGGGACCCCCTGCCTGAAGTCACCCTGCCTCCAGGAGAATGTCAGCCTGCGTTCCGACTGCAACTAAAGCCCAGGTCCTCGTGTAACACTGCAGGCTTTTGAAGAGCCACGGGCCCGGAGGCCTAGCTGGGGCGATCCTTGGTTGAGACAGTTCGCTATTTGCAGAACACCCTGCTTTGAGGAGTTGATGCAGGGAAGGAACCACTGGGTCACCTGTGTCTGTTTGGACTTGTTAGAAAGCACAGGGATGTATGCTGCGTGTGCCCGTGGAAATGTGGGCCTGATGGAACTAGCCTTGCTTTCCCATTTTGAAAGCTCCATTCATGCTGCCTTGAAGCTACTTGAAATTGACTGCTGTTGACAGGCCACTAGCCACTGTAGGCATGGCTCTGGGAAGAAAAGGAGTTTTCTCTAGCTAAGCCGGGTGCTTCGATGGCCGGGGTGGAGCTCATCCTGCCACGCTCTAGAGCTAAAGGGAAACTCAACGTGAGTACTGGCCTCGAGGTAAGTCCCTGAGTAGCCGCGCAGAAATGGAGGCATGCAGCCCTTTCCACGAGGTCTTAGTCGCTGTTCTGCTTTATTGTATTTTATTTTTTTAATGTTTTATTGTTTTTTTAAGATTTATGTATTGATTGATTGATTGCTATGTTGGGTCTTCGTTTCTGTGCTAGGGGCCTCTCCAGTTGCGGTAAGTGGGGGAGACTCTTCATCGCGGTGCGTAGGCCTCTCACTATCGCGGCCTCTCTTGTTGCGGAGCACAGGGTCCAGAGGCGCAGGCTCAGTGGTTGTGTCTCACGTGCCCAGTTGCTCCGCGGCCTGTGGGAACCTCCTAGACCAGGGCTCGAACCCGTGTCCCCTGCATTGGCAGGCAGATTCTCAACCACTGCGCCACCGGGGAAGCCCCTGTTCTGCTTTATTTTAAAAGAAGTACCCTTTTCAGGCCTCCTAGGCCCCTCGGGTGTGCATCATTTTCCCTCCAAGATCAGTGAGTACCTCCAGACCCCTGTGGGCCTGCTGAGCAACATCGAGGCCCAAAGGTCGGTCTCCCGTAGGCCCTCTGTGTATGCCGAGTGATGGGCAACACACTGCTCGTTCCTTAAGGAGAGCTACATTTCCAGAGCACCGGAACAGCCTCAGGACCACATTTCTAGGCAGTGCGACGTGCCATGGAAGTGTTCGTCATGGCCCCCGTCTGAGCTGCCATGAGAAAACACTGTGCTTAGAATTCTTCGAGGACCTCGTACCTGAAGTCACTCTGCTCGAGGAGAAAGCCAGCATCCTACCATGCTGTGGCGCTAACGGGACACTCAGCGTGAGCACTTGCCTCGAGGTAAGGCCCAGAATTGCCGTGCAGAAGCGGAGGCGTGCTGCAGTTTTCAGGAGGCCGTAGCCCCTGCTCAGCGTTAGTTTATTTATTTATTCATTTGTTTATCTATCTGTCTATCTAGTTCTTTATTTTCTTATGTAATTTATCATTTTTGTTTTACTGTGTTGGGTCTTAATTGCTGCATGTGAGCTTTCCTTACTTGTAGCGAGCGGGGGCTACTCTTCGTTGCGGTGCGCGGGCTTCTCATTGCGGTGGCTCCTCTTGTTGTGGAGCAGAAGCTCTAGGCACGTGGACTTCAGTAGTTGTTGCATGCGGGCTCAGTCGTTGTGGCTCCCGGACTCTAGAGCGCAGGCTCAGTCGTTGTGGAGCACGGGCTTAGTTGCTCCGCAGCATGTGAGATCTTGGTGGACCAAGGCTCGAACCCACGTCCCCTGCATCGGCAGGTGGATTCCCAGCCACTGCACCACAAGCGAAGCCCCTGCTCTGCATTATTTTAACGTCAGTCCGCTTGGCAGGACATCTAGGAGCCTCGCGTGGGCACCCTATTCCCTGCAAGAACACTGAGTAACCCCAGGCCCCCATGGGCCCGCTATGCCACATCCAGGCCCGTAGCCCTTCGGAGCCACTCTGTGTATGCCGAGTGTAGGGCAACAGACTGCACTCTTTCTTGGGACAGCTTGATTTCCTCAACACTCCCACAGGTCGACGAACACCTTTCTAGCAGGTCCAACATTCCGTGCAAGTCTGCCTCATTACCCTAGTCTGAGCTGCACTGAGAATAACCCTCGGCTTCGCATTCCATCTGGGACCCCCTGCCTGAAGTCACCCTGCCTCCAGGAGAATGTCAGCCTGCGTTCCGACTGCAACTAAAGCCCAGGTCCTCGTGTAACACTGCAGGCTTTTGAAGAGCCACGGGCCCGGAGGCCTAGCTGGGGCGATCCTTGGTTGAGACAGTTCGCTATTTGCAGAACACCCTGCTTCGAGGAGTTGATTCAGGGAAGGAACCACTGGGTCACCTGTGTCTGTTTGGACTTGTTAGAAAGCACAGGGATGTATGCTGCGTGTGCCCGTGGAAATGGGGGCCTGATGGAACTAGCCTTGCTTTCCCATTTTGAAAGCTCCATTCATCCTGCCTTGAAGCTACTTGAAATTGACTGCTGTTGACAGGCCACTAGCCACTGTAGGCATGGCTCTGGGAAGAAAAGGAGTTTTCTCTAGCTAAGCCGGGTGCTTCGATGGCCGGGGTGGAGCTCATCCTGCCACGCTCTAGAGCTAAAGGGAAACTCAACGTGAGTACTGGCCTCGAGGTAAGTCCCTGAGTAGCCGCGCAGAAATGGAGGCATGCAGCCCTTTCCACGAGGTCTTAGTCGCTGTTCTGCTTTATTGTAATTTATTCTTTTAATGTTTTATTGTTTTTTTAAGATTTATGTATTGCTTGATTGATTGCTATGTTGGGTCTTCGTTTCTGTGCTAGGGCCCTCTCCAGTTGCGGTAAGTGGGGGCCACTCTTCATCGCGGTGCGTAGGCCTCTCACTATCGCGGCCTCTCTTGTTGCGGAGCACAGGGTCCAGAGGCGCAGGCTCAGTGGTTGTGTCTCACGTGCCCAGTTGCTCCGCGGCATGTGGGAACCTCCTAGACCAGGGCTCGAACCCGTCTCCCCTGCATTGGCAGGCAGATTCTCAACCACTGTGCCACCGGGGAAGCCCCTGTTCTGCTTTATTTTAAAAGAAGTACCCTTTTCAGGCCTCCTAGGCCCCTCGGGTGTGCATCATTTTCCCTCCAAGATCAGTGAGTACCTCCAGACCCCTGTGGGCCTGCTGAGCAACATCGAGGCCCAAAGGTCGGTCTCCCGTAGGCCCTCTGTGTATGCCGAGTGATGGGCAACACACTGCTCGTTCCTTAAGGAGAGCTACATTTCCAGAGCACCGGAACAGCCTCAGGACCACATTTCTAGGCAGTGCGACGTGCCATGGAAGTGTTCGTCATGGCCCCCGTCTGAGCTGCCATGAGAAAACACTGTGCTTAGAATTCTTCGAGGACCTCGTACCTGAAGTCACTCTGCTCGAGGAGAAAGCCAGCATCCTACCATGCTGTGGCGCTAACGGGACACTCAGCGTGAGCACTTGCCTCGAGGTAAGGCCCAGAATTGCCGTGCAGAAGCGGAGGCGTGCTGCAGTTTTCAGGAGGCCGTAGCCCCTGCTCAGCGTTAGTTTATTTATTTATTCATTTGTTTATCTATCTGTCTATCTAGTTCTTTATTTTCTTATGTAATTTATCATTTTTGTTTTACTGTGTTGGGTCTTCGTTGCTGCATGTGAGCTTTCTCTAGTTGTAGCGAGCGGGGGCTACTCTTCGTTGCGGTGCGCGGGCTTCTCATTGCGGTGGCTCCTCTTGTTGTGGAGCAGAAGCTCTAGGCACGTGGACTTCAGTAGTTGTTGCATGCGGGCTCAGTCGTTGTGGCTCCCGGACTCTAGAGCGCAGGCTCAGTCGTTGTGGAGCACGGGCTTAGTTGCTCCGCAGCATGTGAGATCTTGGTGGACCAAGGCTCGAACCCACGTCCCCTGCATCGGCAGGTGGATTCCCAGCCACTGCACCACAAGCGAAGCCCCTGCTCTGCATTATTTTAACGTCAGTCCGCTTGGCAGGACATCTAGGAGCCTCGCGTGGGCACCCTATTCCCTGCAAGAACACTGAGTAACCCCAGGCCCCCATGGGCCCGCTATGCCACATCCAGGCCCGTAGCCCTTCGGAGCCACTCTGTGTATGCCGAATGTAGGGCAACAGACTGCACTCTTTCTTGGGACAGCTTGATTTCCTCAACACTCCCACAGGTCGACGAACACCTTTCTAGCAGGTCCAACATTCCGTGCAAGTCTGCCTCATTACCCTAGTCTGAGCTGCACTGAGAATAACCCTCGGCTTCGCATTCCATCTGGGACCCCCTGCCTGAAGTCACCCTGCCTCCAGGAGAATGTCAGCCTGCGTTCCGACTGCAACTAAAGCCCAGGTCCTCGTGTAACACTGCAGGCTTTTGAAGAGCCACGGGCCCGGAGGCCTAGCTGGGGCGATCCTTGGTTGAGACAGTTCGCTATTTGCAGAACACCCTGCTTTGAGGAGTTGATGCAGGGAAGGAACCACTGGGTCACCTGTGTCTGTTTGGACTTGTTAGAAAGCACAGGGATGTATGCTGCGTGTGCCCGTGGAAATGTGGGCCTGATGGAACTAGCCTTGCTTTCCCATTTTGAAAGCTCCATTCATGCTGCCTTGAAGCTACTTGAAATTGACTGCTGTTGACAGGCCACTAGCCACTGTAGGCATGGCTCTGGGAAGAAAAGGAGTTTTCTCTAGCTAAGCCGGGTGCTTCGATGGCCGGGGTGGAGCTCATCCTGCCACGCTCTAGAGCTAAAGGGAAACTCAACGTGAGTACTGGCCTCGAGGTAAGTCCCTGAGTAGCCGCGCAGAAATGGAGGCATGCAGCCCTTTCCACGAGGTCTTAGTCGCTGTTCTGCTTTATTGTATTTTATTTTTTTAATGTTTTATTGTTTTTTTAAGATTTATGTATTGATTGATTGATTGCTATGTTGGGTCTTCGTTTCTGTGCTAGGGGCCTCTCCAGTTGCGGTAAGTGGGGGAGACTCTTCATCGCGGTGCGTAGGCCTCTCACTATCGCGGCCTCTCTTGTTGCGGAGCACAGGGTCCAGAGGCGCAGGCTCAGTGGTTGTGTCTCACGTGCCCAGTTGCTCCGCGGCCTGTGGGAACCTCCTACACCAGGGCTCGAACCCGTGTCCCCTGCATTGGCAGGCAGATTCTCAACCACTGTGCCACCGGGGAAGCCCCTGTTCTGCTTTATTTTAAAAGAAGTACCCTTTTCAGGCCTCCTAGGCCCCTCGGGTGTGCATCATTTTCCCTCCAAGATCAGTGAGTACCTCCAGACCCCTGTGGGCCTGCTGAGCAACATCGAGGCCCAAAGGTCGGTCTCCCGTAGGCCCTCTGTGTATGCCGAGTGATGGGCAACACACTGCTCGTTCCTTAAGGAGAGCTACATTTCCAGAGCACCGGAACAGCCTCAGGACCACATTTCTAGGCAGTGCGACGTGCCATGGAAGTGTTCGTCATGGCCCCCGTCTGAGCTGCCATGAGAAAACACTGTGCTTAGAATTCTTCGAGGACCTCGTACCTGAAGTCACTCTGCTCGAGGAGAAAGCCAGCATCCTACCATGCTGTGGCGCTAACGGGACACTCAGCGTGAGCACTTGCCTCGAGGTAAGGCCCACAATTGCCGTGCAGAAGCGGAGGCGTGCTGCAGTTTTCAGGA
The DNA here is from genome assembly GCF_965194825.1 of Balaenoptera physalus. Classification (NCBI taxonomy): domain Eukaryota; kingdom Metazoa; phylum Chordata; class Mammalia; order Artiodactyla; family Balaenopteridae; genus Balaenoptera; species Balaenoptera physalus. The sequence goes on from NC_138890.1 coordinate 177,995,908, forward strand.
GGCCGTAGCCCCTGCTCAGCGTTAGTTTATTTATTTATTCATTTGTTTATCTATCTGTCTATCTAGTTCTTTATTTTCTTATGTAATTTATCATTTTTGTTTTACTGTGTTGGGTCTTAATTGCTGCATGTGAGCTTTCTCTAGTTGCAGCGAGCGGGGGCTACTCTTCGTTGCGGTGTGCGGGCTTCTCATTGCAGTGGCTCCTCTTGTTGTGGAGCAGAAGCTCTAGGCACGTGGACTTCAGTAGTTGTTGCATGCGGGCTCAGTCGTTGTGGCTCCCGGACTCTAGAGCGCAGGCTCAGTCGTTGTGGAGCACGGGCTTAGTTGCTCCGCAGCATGTGAGATCTTGGTGGACCAAGGCTCGAACCCACGTCCCCTGCATCGGCAGGTGGATTCGCAGCCACTGCACCACAAGCGAAGCCCCTGCTCTGCATTATTTTAACGTCAGTCCGCTTGGCAGGACATCTAGGAGCCTCGCGTGGGCACCCTATTCCCTGCAAGAACACTGAGTAACCCCAGGCCCCCATGGGCCCGCTATGCCACATCCAGGCCCGTAGCCCTTCGGAGCCACTCTGTGTATGCCGAGTGTAGGGCAACAGACTGCACTCTTTCTTGGGACAGCTTGATTTCCTCAACACTCCCACAGGTCGACGAACACCTTTCTAGCAGGTCCAACATTCCGTGCAAGTCTGCCTCATTACCCTAGTCTGAGCTGCACTGAGAATAACCCTCGGCTTCGCATTCCATCTGGGACCCCCTGCCTGAAGTCACCCTGCCTCCAGGAGAATGTCAGCCTGCGTTCCGACTGCAACTAAAGCCCAGGTCCTCGTGTAACACTGCAGGCTTTTGAAGAGCCACGGGCCCGGAGGCCTAGCTGGGGCGATCCTTGGTTGAGACAGTTCGCTATTTGCAGAACACCCTGCTTCGAGGAGTTGATGCAGGGAAGGAACCACTGGGTCACCTGTGTCTGTTTGGACTTGTTAGAAAGCACAGGGATGTATGCTGCGTGTGCCCGTGGAAATGGGGGCCTGATGGAACTAGCCTTGCTTTCCCATTTTGAAAGCTCCATTCATCCTGCCTTGAAGCTACTTGAAATTGACTGCTGTTGACAGGCCACTAGCCACTGTAGGCATGGCTCTGGGAAGAAAAGGAGTTTTCTCTAGCTAAGCCGGGTGCTTCGATGGCCGGGGTGGAGCTCATCCTGCCACGCTCTAGAGCTAAAGGGAAACTCAACGTGAGTACTGGCCTCGAGGTAAGTCCCTGAGTAGCCGCGCAGAAATGGAGGCATGCAGCCCTTTCCACGAGGTCTTAGTCGCTGTTCTGCTTTATTGTAATTTATTCTTTTAATGTTTTATTGTTTTTTTAAGATTTATGTATTGCTTGATTGATTGCTATGTTGGGTCTTCGTTTCTGTGCTAGGGCCCTCTCCAGTTGCGGTAAGTGGGGGCCACTCTTCATCGCGGTGCGTAGGCCTCTCACTATCGCGGCCTCTCTTGTTGCGGAGCACAGGGTCCAGAGGCGCAGGCTCAGTGGTTGTGTCTCACGTGCCCAGTTGCTCCGCGGCATGTGGGAACCTCCTAGACCAGGGCTCGAACCCGTCTCCCCTGCATTGGCAGGCAGATTCTCAACCACTGCGCCACCGGGGAAGCCCCTGTTCTGCTTTATTTTAAAAGAAGTACCCTTTTCAGGCCTCCTAGGCCCCTCGGGTGTGCATCATTTTCCCTCCAAGATCAGTGAGTACCTCCAGACCCCTGTGGGCCTGCTGAGCAACATCGAGGCCCAAAGGTCGGTCTCCCGTAGGCCCTCTGTGTATGCCGAGTGATGGGCAACACACTGCTCGTTCCTTAAGGAGAGCTACATTTCCAGAGCACCGGAACAGCCTCAGGACTACATTTCTAGGCAGTGCGACGTGCCATGGAAGTGTTCGTCATGGCCCCCGTCTGAGCTGCCATGAGAAAACACTGTGCTTAGAATTCTTCGAGGACCTCGTACCTGAAGTCACTCTGCTCGAGGAGAAAGCCAGCATCCTACCATGCTGTGGCGCTAACGGGACACTCAGCGTGAGCACTTGCTTCGAGGTAAGGCCCTGAATTGCCGTGCAGAAGCGGAGGCGTGCTGCAGTTTTCAGGAGGCCGTAGCCCCTGCTCAGCATTAGTTTATTTATTTATTCATTTGTTTATCTATCTGTCTATCTAGTTCTTTATTTTCTTATGTAATTTATCATTTTTGTTTTACTGTGTTGGGTCTTCGTTGCTGCATGTGAGCTTTCTCTACTTGTAGCGAGCGGGGGCTACTCTTCGTTGCGGTGCGCGGGCTTCTCATTGCGGTGGCTCCTCTTGTTGTGGAGCAGAAGCTCTAGGCACGTGGACTTCAGTAGTTGTTGCATGCGGGCTCAGTCGTTGTGGCTCCCGGACTCTAGAGCGCAGGCTCAGTCGTTGTGGAGCACGGGCTTAGTTGCTCCGCAGCATGTGAGATCTTGGTGGACCAAGGCTCGAACCCACGTCCCCTGCATCGGCAGGTGGATTCGCAGCCACTGCACCACAAGCGAAGCCCCTGCTCTGCATTATTTTAACGTCAGTCCGCTTGGCAGGACATCTAGGAGCCTCGCGTGGGCACCCTATTCCCTGCAAGAACACTGAGTAACCCCAGGCCCCCATGGGCCCGCTATGCCACATCCAGGCCCGTAGCCCTTCGGAGCCACTCTGTGTATGCCGAGTGTAGGGCAACAGACTGCACTCTTTCTTGGGACAGCTTGATTTCCTCAACACTCCCACAGGTCGACGAACACCTTTCTAGCAGGTCCAACATTCCGTGCAAGTCTGCCTCATTACCCTAGTCTGAGCTGCACTGAGAATAACCCTCGGCTTCGCATTCCATCTGGGACCCCCTGCCTGAAGTCACCCTGCCTCCAGGAGAATGTCAGCCTGCGTTCCGACTGCAACTAAAGCCCAGGTCCTCGTGTAACACTGCAGGCTTTTGAAGAGCCACGGGCCCGGAGGCCTAGCTGGGGCGATCCTTGGTTGAGACAGTTCGCTATTTGCAGAACACCCTGCTTCGAGGAGTTGATGCAGGGAAGGAACCACTGGGTCACCTGTGTCTGTTTGGACTTGTTAGAAAGCACAGGGATGTATGCTGCGTGTGCCCGTGGAAATGGGGGCCTGATGGAACTAGCCTTGCTTTCCCATTTTGAAAGCTCCATTCATCCTGCCTTGAAGCTACTTGAAATTGACTGCTGTTGACAGGCCACTAGCCACTGTAGGCATGGCTCTGGGAAGAAAAGGAGTTTTCTCTAGCTAAGCCGGGTGCTTCGATGGCCGGGGTGGAGCTCATCCTGCCACGCTCTAGAGCTAAAGGGAAACTCAACGTGAGTACTGGCCTCGAGGTAAGTCCCTGAGTAGCCGCGCAGAAATGGAGGCATGCAGCCCTTTCCACGAGGTCTTAGTCGCTGTTCTGCTTTATTGTATTTTATTTTTTTAATGTTTTATTGTTTTTTTAAGATTTATGTATTGATTGATTGATTGGTATGTTGGGTCTTCGTTTCTGTGCTAGGGCCCTCTCCAGTTGCGGTAAGTTGGGGCCACTCTTCATCGCGGTGCGTAGGCCTCTCACTATCGCGGCCTCTCTTGTTGTGGAGCACAGGGTCCAGAGGCGCAGGCTCAGTGGTTGTGTCTCACGTGCCCAGTTGCTCCGCGGCCTGTGGGAACCTCCTAGACCAGGGCTCGAACCCGTGTCCCCTGCATTGGCAGGCAGATTCTCAACCACTGCGCCACCGGGGAAGCCCCTGTTCTGCTTTATTTTAAAAGAAGTACCCTTTTCAGGCCTCCTAGGCCCCTCGGGTGTGCATCATTTTCCCTCCAAGATCAGTGAGTACCTCCAGACCCCTGTGGGCCTGCTGAGCAACATCGAGGCCCAAAGGTCGGTCTCCCGTAGGCCCTCTGTGTATGCCGAGTGATGGGCAACACACTGCTCGTTCCTTAAGGAGAGCTACATTTCCAGAGCACCGGAACAACCTCAGGACCACATTTCTAGGCAGTGCGACGTGCCATGGAAGTGTTCGTCATGGCCCCCGTCTGAGCTGCCATGAGAAAACACTGTGCTTAGAATTCTTCGAGGACCTCGTACCTGAAGTCACTGCTCGAGGAGAAAGCCAGCATCCTACCATGCTGTGGCGCTAACGGGACACTCTACGTGAGCACTTGCCTCGAGGTAATGCCCAGAATTGCCGTGCAGAAGCGGAGGCGTGCTGCAGTTTTCAGGAGGCCGTAGCCCCTGCTCAGCTTTAGTTTATTTATTTATTCATTTGTTTATCTATCTGTCTATCTAGTTCTTTATTTTCTTATGTAATTTATCATTTTTGTTTTACTGTGTTGGGTCTTAATTGCTGCATGTGAGCTTTCTCTAGTTGTAGCGAGCGGGGGCTACTCTTCGTTGCGGTGCTCGGGCTTCTCATTGCGGTGGCTCCTCTTGTTGTGGAGCAGAAGCTCTAGGCACGGGGACTTCAGTAGTTGTTGCATGCGGGCTCAGTCGTTGTGGCTCCCGGACTCTAGAGCGCTGGCTCAGTCGTTGTGGAGCACGGGCTTAGTTGCTCCGCAGCATGTGAGATCTTGGTGGACCAAGGCTCGAACCCACGTCCCCTGCATCGGCAGGTGGATTCCCAGCCACTGCACCACAAGCGAAGCCCCTGCTCTGCATTATTTTAACGTCAGTCCGCTTGGCAGGACATCTAGGAGCCTCGCGTGGGCACCCTATTCCCTGCAAGAACACTGAGTAACCCCAGGCCCCCATGGGCCCGCTATGCCACATCCAGGCCCGTAGCCCTTCGGAGCCACTCTGTGTATGCCGAGTGTAGGGCAACAGACTGCACTCTTTCTTGGGACAGCTTGATTTCCTCAACACTCCCACAGGTCGACGAACACCTTTCTAGCAGGTCCAACATTCCGTGCAAGTCTGCCTCATTACCCTAGTCTGAGCTGCACTGAGAATAACCCTCGGCTTCGCATTCCATCTGGGACCCCCTGCCTGAAGTCACCCTGCCTCCAGGAGAATGTCAGCCTGCGTTCCGACTGCAACTAAAGCCCAGGTCCTCGTGTAACACTGCAGGCTTTTGAAGAGCCACGGGCCCGGAGGCCTAGCTGGGGCGATCCTTGGTTGAGACAGTTCGCTATTTGCAGAACACCCTGCTTCGAGGAGTTGATGCAGGGAAGGAACCACTGGGTCACCTGTGTCTGTTTGGACTTGTTAGAAAGCACAGGGATGTATGCTGCGTGTGCCCGTGGAAATGGGGGCCTGATGGAACTAGCCTTGCTTTCCCATTTTGAAAGCTCCATTCATCCTGCCTTGAAGCTACTTGAAATTGACTGCTGTTGACAGGCCACTAGCCACTGTAGGCATGGCTCTGGGAAGAAAAGGAGTTTTCTCTAGCTAAGCCGGGTGCTTCGATGGCCGGGGTGGAGCTCATCCTGCCACGCTCTAGAGCTAAAGGGAAACTCAACGTGAGTACTGGCCTCGAGGTAAGTCCCTGAGTAGCCGCGCAGAAATGGAGGCATGCAGCCCTTTCCACGAGGTCTTAGTCGCTGTTCTGCTTTATTGTATTTTATTTTTTTAATGTTTTATTGTTTTTTTAAGATTTATGTATTGATTGATTGATTGGTATGTTGGGTCTTCGTTTCTGTGCTAGGGCCCTCTCCAGTTGCGGTAAGTTGGGGCCACTCTTCATCGCGGTGCGTAGGCCTCTCACTATCGCGACCTCTCTTGTTGTGGAGCACAGGGTCCAGAGGCGCAGGCTCAGTGGTTGTGTCTCACGTGCCCAGTTGCTCCGCGGCCTGTGGGAACCTCCTAGACCAGGGCTCGAACCCGTGTCCCCTGCATTGGCAGGCAGATTCTCAACCACTGCGCCACCGGGGAAGCCCCTGTTCTGCTTTATTTTAAAAGAAGTACCCTTTTCAGGCCTCCTAGGCCCCTCGGGTGTGCATCATTTTCCCTCCAAGATCAGTGAGTACCTCCAGACCCCTGTGGGCCTGCTGAGCAACATCGAGGCCCAAAGGTCGGTCTCCCGTAGGCCCTCTGTGTATGCCGAGTGATGGGCAACACACTGCTCGTTCCTTAAGGAGAGCTACATTTCCAGAGCACCGGAACAACCTCAGGACCACATTTCTAGGCAGTGCGACGTGCCATGGAAGTGTTCGTCATGGCCCCCGTCTGAGCTGCCATGAGAAAACACTGTGCTTAGAATTCTTCGAGGACCTCGTACCTGAAGTCACTGCTCGAGGAGAAAGCCAGCATCCTACCATGCTGTGGCGCTAACGGGACACTCTACGTGAGCACTTGCCTCGAGGTAATGCCCAGAATTGCCGTGCAGAAGCGGAGGCGTGCTGCAGTTTTCAGGAGGCCGTAGCCCCTGCTCAGCGTTAGTTTATTTATTTATTCATTTGTTTATCTATCTGTCTATCTAGTTCTTTATTTTCTTATGTAATTTATCATTTTTGTTTTACTGTGTCGGGTCTTCGTTGCTGCATGTGAGCTTTCTCTAGTTGTAGCGAGCGGGGGCTACTCTTCGTTGCGGTGCTCGGGCTTCTCATTGCGGTGGCTCCTCTTGTTGTGGAGCAGAAGCTCTAGGCACGGGGACTTCAGTAGTTGTTGCATGCGGGCTCAGTCGTTGTGGCTCCCGGACTCTAGAGCGCTGGCTCAGTCGTTGTGGAGCACGGGCTTAGTTGCTCCGCAGCATGTGAGATCTTGGTGGACCAAGGCTCGAACCCACGTCCCCTGCATCGGCAGGTGGATTCCCAGCCACTGCACCACAAGCGAAGCCCCTGCTCTGCATTATTTTAACGTCAGTCCGCTTGGCAGGACATCTAGGAGCCTCGCGTGGGCACCCTATTCCCTGCAAGAACACTGAGTAACCCCAGGCCCCCATGGGCCCGCTATGCCACATCCAGGCCCGTAGCCCTTCGGAGCCACTCTGTGTATGCCGAGTGTAGGGCAACAGACTGCACTCTTTCTTGGGACAGCTTGATTTCCTCAACACTCCCACAGGTCGACGAACACCTTTCTAGCAGGTCCAACATTCCGTGCAAGTCTGCCTCATTACCCTAGTCTGAGCTGCACTGAGAATAACCCTCGGCTTCGCATTCCATCTGGGACCCCCTGCCTGAAGTCACCCTGCCTCCAGGAGAATGTCAGCCTGCGTTCCGACTGCAACTAAAGCCCAGGTCCTCGTGTAACACTGCAGGCTTTTGAAGAGCCACGGGCCCGGAGGCCTAGCTGGGGCGATCCTTGGTTGAGACAGTTCGCTATTTGCAGAACACCCTGCTTCGAGGAGTTGATTCAGGGAAGGAACCACTGGGTCACCTGTGTCTGTTTGGACTTGTTAGAAAGCACAGGGATGTATGCTGCGTGTGCCCGTGGAAATGGGGGCCTGATGGAACTAGCCTTGCTTTCCCATTTTGAAAGCTCCATTCATCCTGCCTTGAAGCTACTTGAAATTGACTGCTGTTGACAGGCCACTAGCCAGTGTAGGCATGGCTCTGGGAAGAAAAGGAGTTTTCTCTAGCTAAGCCGGGTGCTTCGATGGCCGGGGTGGAGCTCATCCTGCCACGCTCTAGAGCTAAAGGGAAACTCAACGTGAGTACTGGCCTCGAGGTAAGTCCCTGAGTAGCCGCGCAGAAATGGAGGCATGCAGCCCTTTCCACGAGGTCTTAGTCGCTGTTCTGCTTTATTGTATTTTATTTTTTTAATGTTTTATTGTTTTTTTAAGATTTATGTATTGATTGATTGATTGCTATGTTGGGTCTTCGTTTCTGTGCTAGGGCTCTCTCCAGTTGCGGTAAGTGGGGGCCACTCTTCATCGCGGTGCGTAGGCCTCTCACTATCGCGGCCTCTCTTGTTGCGGAGCACAGGGTCCAGAGGCGCTGGCTCAGTGGTTGTGTCTCACGTGCCCAGTTGCTCCGCGGCATGTGGGAACCTCCTAGACCAGGGCTCGAACCCGTCTCCCCTGCATTGGCAGGCAGATTCTCAACCACTGCGCCACCGGGGAAGCCCCTGTTCTGCTTTATTTTAAAAGAAGTACCCTTTTCAGGCCTCCTAGGCCCCTCGGGTGTGCATCATTTTCCCTCCAAGATCAGTGAGTACCTCCAGACCCCTGTGGGCCTGCTGAGCAACATCGAGGCCCAAAGGTCGGTCTCCCGTAGGCCCTCTGTGTATGCCGAGTGATGGGCAACACACTGCTCGTTCCTTAAGGAGAGCTACATTTCCAGAGCACCGGAACAGCCTCAGGACTACATTTCTAGGCAGTGCGACGTGCCATGGAAGTGTTCGTCATGGCCCCCGTCTGAGCTGCCATGAGAAAACACTGTGCTTAGAATTCTTCGAGGACCTCGTACCTGAAGTCACTCTGCTCGAGGAGAAAGCCAGCATCCTACCTTGCTGTGGCGCTAACGGGACACTCAGCGTGAGCACTTGCCTCGAGGTAAGGCCCTGAATTGCCGTGCAGAAGCGCAGGCGTGCTGCAGTTTTCAGGAGGCCGTAGCCCCTGCTCAGCATTAGTTTATTTATTTATTCATTTGTTTATCTATCTGTCTATCTAGTTCTTTATTTTCTTATGTAATTTATCATTTTTGTTTTACTGTGTTGGGTCTTCGTTGCTGCATGTGAGCTTTCTCTACTTGTAGCGAGCGGGGGCTACTCTTCGTTGCGGTGCGCGGGCTTCTCATTGCGGTGGCTCCTCTTGTTGTGGAGCAGAAGCTCTAGGCACGTGGACTTCAGTAGTTGCTGCATGCGGGCTCAGTCGTTGTGGCTCCCGGACTCTAGAGCGCAGGCTCAGTCATTGTGGAGCACAGGCTTAGTTGCTCCGCAGCATGTGAGATCTTGGTGGACCAAGGCTCGAACCCACGTCCCCTGCATCGGCAGGTGGATTCCCAGCCACTGCACAACAAGCGAAGCCCCTGCTCTGCATTATTTTAACGTCAGTCCGCTTGGCAGGACATCTAGGAGCCTCGCGTGGGCACCCTATTCCCTGCAAGAACACTGAGTAACCCCAGGCCCCCATGGGCCCGCTATGCCACATCCAGGCCCGTAGCCCTTCGGAGCCACTCTGTGTATGCCGAGTGTAGGGCAACAGACTGCACTCTTTCTTGGGACAGCTTGATTTCCTCAACACTCCCACAGGTCGACGAACACCTTTCTAGCAGGTCCAACATTCCGTGCAAGTCTGCCTCATTACCCTAGTCTGAGCTGCACTGAGAATAACCCTCGGCTTCGCATTCCATCTGGGACCCCCTGCCTGAAGTCACCCTGCCTCCAGGAGAATGTCAGCCTGCGTTCCGACTGCAACTAAAGCCCAGGTCCTCGTGTAACACTGCAGGCTTTTGAAGAGCCACGGGCCCGGAGGCCTAGCTGGGGCGATCCTTGGTTGAGACAGTTCGCTATTTGCAGAACACCCTGCTTCGAGGAGTTGATGCAGGGAAGGAACCACTGGGTCACCTGTGTCTGTTTGGACTTGTTAGAAAGCACAGGGATGTATGCTGCGTGTGCCCGTGGAAATGGGGGCCTGATGGAACCAGCCTTGCTTTCCCATTTTGAAAGCTCCATTCATCCTGCCTTGAAGCTACTTGAAATTGACTGCTGTTGACAGGCCACTAGCCAGTGTAGGCATGGCTCTGGGAAGAAAAGGAGTTTTCTCTAGCTAAGCCGGGTGGTTCGATGGCCGGGGTGGAGCTCATCCTGCCACGCTCTAGAGCTAAAGGGAAACTCAACGTGAGTACTGGCCTCGAGGTAAGTCCCTGAGTAGCCGCGCAGAAATGGAGGCATGCAGCCCTTTCCACGAGGTCTTAGTCGCTGTTCTGCTTTATTGTAATTTATTTTTTTAATGTTTTATTGTTTTTTTAAGATTTATGTATTGCTTGATTGATTGCTATGTTGGGTCTTCGTTTCTTTGCTAGGGCTCTCTCCAGTTGCGGTAAGTGGGGGCCACTCTTCATCGCGGTGCGTAGGCCTCTCACTATCACGGCCTCTCTTGTTGCGGAGCACAGGGTCCAGAGGCGCAGGCTCAGTGGTTGTGTCTCACGTGCCCAGTTGCTCCGCGGCATGTGGGAACCTCCTAGACCAGGGCTCGAACCCGTGTCCCCTGCATTGGCAGGCAGATTCTCAACCACTGCGCCAGCGGGGAAGCCCCTGTTCTGCTTTATTTTAAAAGAAGTACCCTTTTCAGGCCTCCTAGGCCCCTCGGGTGTGCATCATTTTCCCTCCAAGATCAGTGAGTACCTCCAGACCCCTGTGGGCCTGCTGAGCAACATCGAGGCCCAAAGGTCGGTCTCCCGTAGGCCCTCTGTGTATGCCGAGTGATGGGCAACACACTGCTCGTTCCTTAAGGAGAGCTACATTTCCAGAGCACCGGAACAGCCTCAGGACTACATTTCTAGGCAGTGTGACGTGCCATGGAAGTGTTCGTCATGGCCCCCGTCTGAGCTGCCATGAGAAAACACTGTGCTTAGAATTCTTCGAGGACCTCGTACCTGAAGTCACTCTGCTCGAGGAGAAAGCCAGCATCCTACCATGCTGTGGCGCTAACGGGGCACTCAGCGTGAGCACTTGCCTCGAGGTAAGGCCCTGAATTGCCGTGCAGAAGCGGAGGCGTGCTGCAGTTTTCAGGAGGCCGTAGCCCCTGCTCAGCATTAGTTTATTTATTTATTCATTTGTTTATCTATCTGTCTATCTAGTTCTTTATTTTCTTATGTAATTTATCATTTTTGTTTTACTGTGTTGGGTCTTCGTTGCTGCATGTGAGCTTTCTCTACTTGTAGCGAGCGGGGGCTACTCTTCGTTGCGGTGCGCGGGCTTCTCATTGCGGTGGCTCCTCTTGTTGTGGAGCAGAAGCTCTAGGCACGTGGACTTCAGTAGTTGTTGCATGCGGGCTCAGTCGTTGTGGCTCCCAGACTCTACAGCGCTGGCTCAGTCGTTGTGGAGCACGGGCTTAGTTGCTCCGCAGCATGTGAGATCTTGGTGGACCAAGGCTCGAACCCACGTCCCCTGCATCGGCAGGTGGATTCCCAGCCACTGCACCACAAGCGAAGCCCCTGCTCTGCATTATTTTAACGTCAGTCCGCTTGGCAGGACATCTAGGAGCCTCGCGTGGGCACCCTATTCCCTGCAAGAACACTGAGTAACCCCAGGCCCCCATGGGCCCGCTATGCCACATCCAGGCCCGTAGCCCTTCGGAGCCACTCTGTGTATGCCGAGTGTAGGGCAACAGACTGCACTCTTTCTTGGGACAGCTTGATTTCCTCAACACTCCCACAGGTCGACGAACACCTTTCTAGCAGGTCCAACATTCCGTGCAAGTCTGCCTCATTACCCTAGTCTGAGCTGCACTGAGAATAACCCTCGGCTTCGCATTCCATCTGGGACCCCCTGCCTGAAGTCACCCTGCCTCCAGGAGAATGTCAGCCTGCGTTCCGACTGCAACTAAAGCCCAGGTCCTCGTGTAACACTGCAGGCTTTTGAAGAGCCACGGGCCCGGAGGCCTAGCTGGGGCGATCCTTGGTTGAGACAGTTCGCTATTTGCAGAACACCTTGCTTCGAGGAGTTGATTCAGGGAAGGAACCACTGGGTCACCTGTGTCTGTTTGGACTTGTTAGAAAGCACAGGGATGTATGCTGCGTGTGCCCGTGGAAATGGGGGCCTGATGGAACTAGCCTTGCTTTCCCATTTTGAAAGCTCCATTCATGCTGCCTTGAAGCTACTTGAAATTGACTGCTGTTGACAGGCCACTAGCCACTGTAGGCATGGCTCTGGGAAGAAAAGGAGTTTTCTCTAGCTAAGCCGGGTGCTTCGATGGCCGGGGTGGAGCTCATCCTGCCACGCTCTAGAGCTAAAGGGAAACTCAACGTGAGTACTGGCCTCGAGGTAAGTCCCTGAGTAGCCGCGCAGAAATGGAGGCATGCAGCCCTTTCCACGAGGTCTTAGTCGCTGTTCTGCTTTATTGTATTTTATTTTTTTAATGTTTTATTGTTTTTTTAAGATTTATGTATTGATTGATTGATTGCTATGTTGGGTCTTCGTTTCTGTGCTAGGGCCCTCTCCAGTTGCGGTAAGTGGGGGCCACTCTTCATTGCGGTGCGTAGGCCTCTCACTATCGCGGCCTCTCTTGTTGCGGAGCACAGGGTCCAGAGGCGCAGGCTCAGTGGTTGTGTCTAACGTGCCCAGTTGCTCAGCGGCATGTGGGAACCTCCTAGACCAGGGCTCGAACCCGTGTCCCCTGCATTGGCAGGCAGATTCTCAACCACTGCGCCACCGGGGAAGCCCCTGTTCTGCTTTATTTTAAAAGAAGTACCCTTTTCAGGCCTCCTAGGCCCCTCGGGTGTGCATCATTTTCCCTCCAAGATCAGTGAGTACCTCCAGACCCCTGTGGGCCTGCTGAGCAACATCGAGGCCCAAAGGTCGGTCTCCCGTAGGCCCTCTGTGTATGCCGAGTGATGGGCAACACACTGCTCGTTCCTTAAGGAGAGCTACATTTCCAGAGCACCGGAACAGCCTCAGGACCACATTTCTAGGCAGTGCGACGTGCCATGGAAGTGTTCGTCATGGCCCCCGTCTGAGCTGCCATGAGAAAACACTGTGCTTAGAATTCTTCGAGGACCTCGTACCTGTAGTCACTCTCCTCGAGGAGAAAGCCAGCATCCTACCATGCTGTGGCGCTAACGGGACACTCAGCGTGAGCACTTGCCTCGAGGTAATGCCCAGAATTGCCGTGCAGAAGCGGAGGCGTGCTGCAGTTTTCAGGAGGCCGTAGCCCCTGCTCAGCGTTAGTTTATTTATTTATTCATTTGTTTATCTATCTGTCTATCTAGTTCTTTATTTTCTTATGTAATTTATCATTTTTTTTTTACTGTGTTGGGTCGTCGTTGCTGCATGTGAGCTTTCTCTACTTGTAGCGAGCGGGGGCTACTCTTCGTTGCGGTGCGCGGGCTTCTCATTGCGGTGGCTCCTCTTGTTGTGGAGCAGAAGCTCTAGGCACGTGGACTTCAGTAGTTGCTGCATGCGGGCTCAGTCGTTGTGGCTCCCGGACTCTAGAGCGCAGGCTCAGTCGTTGTGGAGCACAGGCTTAGTTGCTCCGCAGCATGTGAGATCTTGGTGGACCAAGGCTCGAACCCACGTCCCCTGCATCGGCAGGTGGATTCCCAGCCACTGCACAACAAGCGAAGCCCCTGCTCTGCATTATTTTAACGTCAGTCCGCTTGGCAGGACATCTAGGAGCCTCGCGTGGGCACCCTATTCCCTGCAAGAACACTGAGTAACCCCAGGCCCCCATGGGCCCGCTATGCCACATCCAGGCCCGTAGCCCTTCGGAGCCACTCTGTGTATGCCGAGTGTAGGGCAACAGACTGCACTCTTTCTTGGGACAGCTTGATTTCCTCAACACTCCCACAGGTCGACGAACACCTTTCTAGCAGGTCCAACATTCCGTGCAAGTCTGCCTCATTACCCTAGTCTGAGCTGCACTGAGAATAACCCTCGGCTTCGCATTCCATCTGGGACCCCCTGCCTGAAGTCACCCTGCCTCCAGGAGAATGTCAGCCTGCGTTCCGACTGCAACTAAAGCCCAGGTCCTCGTGTAACACTGCAGGCTTTTGAAGAGCCACGGGCCCGGAGGCCTAGCTGGGGCGATCCTTGGTTGAGACAGTTCGCTATTTGCAGAACACCCTGCTTCGAGGAGTTGATGCAGGGAAGGAACCACTGGGTCACCTGTGTCTGTTTGGACTTGTTAGAAAGCACAGGGATGTATGCTGCGTGTGCCCGTGGAAATGGGGGCCTGATGGAACCAGCCTTGCTTTCCCATTTTGAAAGCTCCATTCATCCTGCCTTGAAGCTACTTGAAATTGACTGCTGTTGACAGGCCACTAGCCAGTGTAGGCATGGCTCTGGGAAGAAAAGGAGTTTTCTCTAGCTAAGCCGGGTGGTTCGATGGCCGGGGTGGAGCTCATCCTGCCACGCTCTAGAGCTAAAGGGAAACTCAACGTGAGTACTGGCCTCGAGGTAAGTCCCTGAGTAGCCGCGCAGAAATGGAGGCATGCAGCCCTTTCCACGAGGTCTTAGTCGCTGTTCTGCTTTATTGTAATTTATTTTTTTAATGTTTTATTGTTTTTTTAAGATTTATGTATTGCTTGATTGATTGCTATGTTGGGTCTTCGTTTCTTTGCTAGGGCTCTCTCCAGTTGCGGTAAGTGGGGGCCACTCTTCATCGCGGTGCGTAGGCCTCTCACTATCACGGCCTCTCTTGTTGCGGAGCACAGGGTCCAGAGGCGCAGGCTCAGTGGTTGTGTCTCACGTGCCCAGTTGCTCCGCGGCATGTGGGAACCTCCTAGACCAGGGCTCGAACCCGTGTCCCCTGCATTGGCAGGCAGATTCTCAACCACTGCGCCACCGGGGAAGCCCCTGTTCTGCTTTATTTTAAAAGAAGTACCCTTTTCAGGCCTCCTAGGCCCCTCGGGTGTGCATCATTTTCCCTCCAAGATCAGTGAGTACCTCCAGACCCCTGTGGGCCTGCTGAGCAACATCGAGGCCCAAAGGTCGGTCTCCCGTAGGCCCTCTGTGTATGCCGAGTGATGGGCAACACACTGCTCGTTCCTTAAGGAGAGCTACATTTCCAGAGCACCGGAACAGCCTCAGGACTACATTTCTAGGCAGTGCGACGTGCCATGGAAGTGTTCGTCATGGCCCCCGTCTGAGCTGCCATGAGAAAACACTGTGCTTAGAATTCTTCGAGGACCTCGTACCTGAAGTCACTCTGCTCGAGGAGAAAGCCAGCATCCTACCATGCTGTGGCGCTAACGGGGCACTCAGCGTGAGCACTTGCCTCGAGGTAAGGCCCTGAATTGCCGTGCTGAAGCGGAGGCGTGCTGCAGTTTTCAGGAGGCCGTAGCCCCTGCTCAGCATTAGTTTATTTATTTATTCATTTGTTTATCTATCTGTCTATATAGTTCTTTATTTTCTTATGTAATTTATCATTTTTGTTTTACTGTGTTGGGTCTTCGTTGCTGCATGTGAGCTTTCTCTACTTGTAGCGAGCGGGGGCTACTCTTCGTTGCGGTGCGCGGGCTTCTCATTGCGGTGGCTCCTCTTGTTGTGGAGCAGAAGCTCTAGGCACGTGGACTTCAGTAGTTGTTGCATGCGGGCTCAGTCGTTGTGGCTCCCAGACTCTACAGCGCTGGCTCAGTCGTTGTGGAGCACGGGCTTAGTTGCTCCGCAGCATGTGAGATCTTGGTGGACCAAGGCTCGAACCCACGTCCCCTGCATCGGCAGGTGGATTCCCAGCCACTGCACAACAAGCGAAGCCCCTGCTCTGCATTATTTTAACGTCAGTCCGCTTGGCAGGACATCTAGGAGCCTCGCGTGGGCACCCTATTCCCTGCAAGAACACTGAGTAACCCCAGGCCCCCATGGGCCCGCTATGCCACATCCAGGCCCGTAGCCCTTCGGAGCCACTCTGTGTATGCCGAGTGTAGGGCAACAGACTGCACTCTTTCTTGGGACAGCTTGATTTCCTCAACACTCCCACAGGTCGACGAACACCTTTCTAGCAGGTCCAACATTCCGTGCAAGTCTGCCTCATTACCCTAGTCTGAGCTGCACTGAGAATAACCCTCGGCTTCGCATTCCATCTGGGACCCCCTGCCTGAAGTCACCCTGCCTCCAGGAGAATGTCAGCCTGCGTTCCGACTGCAACTAAAGCCCAGGTCCTCGTGTAACACTGCAGGCTTTTGAAGAGCCACGGGC
The DNA here is from genome assembly GCF_965194825.1 of Balaenoptera physalus. Classification (NCBI taxonomy): domain Eukaryota; kingdom Metazoa; phylum Chordata; class Mammalia; order Artiodactyla; family Balaenopteridae; genus Balaenoptera; species Balaenoptera physalus. The sequence goes on from NC_138890.1 coordinate 178,011,676, forward strand.
CCGGAGGCCTAGCTGGGGCGATCCTTGGTTGAGACAGTTCGCTATTTGCAGAACACCCTGCTTCGAGGAGTTGATTCAGGGAAGGAACCACTGGGTCACCTGTGTCTGTTTGGACTTGTTAGAAAGCACAGGGATGTATGCTGCGTGTGCCCGTGGAAATGGGGGCCTGATGGAACTAGCCTTGCTTTCCCATTTTGAAAGCTCCATTCATGCTGCCTTGAAGCTACTTGAAATTGACTGCTGTTGACAGGCCACTAGCCACTGTAGGCATGGCTCTGGGAAGAAAAGGAGTTTTCTCTAGCTAAGCCGGGTGCTTCGATGGCCGGGGTGGAGCTCATCCTGCCACGCTCTAGAGCTAAAGGGAAACTCAACGTGAGTACTGGCCTCGAGGTAAGTCCCTGAGTAGCCGCGCAGAAATGGAGGCATGCAGCCCTTTCCACGAGGTCTTAGTCGCTGTTCTGCTTTATTGTATTTTATTTTTTTAATGTTTTATTGTTTTTTTAAGATTTATGTATTGATTGATTGATTGCTATGTTGGGTCTTCGTTTCTGTGCTAGGGCCCTCTCCAGTTGCGGTAAGTGGGGGCCACTCTTCATTGCGGTGCGTAGGCCTCTCACTATCGCGGCCTCTCTTGTTGCGGAGCACAGGGTCCAGAGGCGCAGGCTCAGTGGTTGTGTCTAACGTGCCCAGTTGCTCCGCGGCATGTGGGAACCTCCTAGACCAGGGCTCGAACCCGTGTCCCCTGCATTGGCAGGCAGATTCTCAACCACTGCGCCACCGGGGAAGCCCCTGTTCTGCTTTATTTTAAAAGAAGTACCCTTTTCAGGCCTCCTAGGCCCCTCGGGTGTGCATCATTTTCCCTCCAAGATCAGTGAGTACCTCCAGACCCCTGTGGGTCTGCTGAGCAACATCGAGGCCCAAAGGTCGGTCTCCCGTAGGCCCTCTGTGTATGCCGAGTGATGGGCAACACACTGCTCGTTCCTTAAGGAGAGCTACATTTCCAGAGCACCGGAACAGCCTCAGGACCACATTTCTAGGCAGTGCGACGTGCCATGGAAGTGTTCGTCATGGCCCCCGTCTGAGCTGCCATGAGAAAACACTGTGCTTAGAATTCTTCGAGGACCTCGTACCTGTAGTCACTCTGCTCGAGGAGAAAGCCAGCATCCTACCATGCTGTGGCGCTAACGGGACACTCAGCGTGAGCACTTGCCTCGAGGTAATGCCCAGAATTGCCGTGCAGAAGCGGAGGCATGCTGCAGTTTTTAGGAGGCCGTAGCCCCTGCTCAGCGTTAGTTTATTTATTTATTCATTTGTTTATCTATCTGTCTATCTAGTTCTTTATTTTCTTATGTAATTTATCATTTTTGTTTTACTGTGTTGGGTCTTAATTGCTGCATGTGAGCTTTCTCTAGTTGCAGCGAGCGGGGGCTACTCTTCTTTGCGGTGTGCGGGCTTCTCATTGAGGTGGCTCCTCTTGTTGTGGAGCAGAAGCTCTAGGCACGTGGATCTTCAGTAGTTGTTACATGCGGGCTCAGTCGTTGTGGCTCCCGGACTCTAGAGCGCAGGCTCAGTCGTTGTGGAGCACGGGCTTAGTTGCTCCGCAGCATGTGAGATCTTGGTGGACCAAGGCTCGAACCCACGTCCCCTGCATCGGCAGGTGGATTCGCAGCCACTGCACCACAAGCGAAGCCCCTGCTCTGCATTATTTTAACGTCAGTCCGCTTGGCAGGACATCTAGGAGCCTCGCGTGGGCACCCTATTCCCTGCAAGAACACTGAGTAACCCCAGGCCCCCATGGGCCCGCTATGCCACATCCAGGCCCGCAGCCCTTCGGAGCCACTCTGTGTATGCCGAGTGTAGGGCAACAGACTGCACTCTTTCTTGGGACAGCTTGATTTCCTCAACACTCCCACAGGTCGACGAACACCTTTCTAGCAGGTCCAACATTCCGTGCAAGTCTGCCTCATTACCCTAGTCTGAGCTGCACTGAGAATAACCCTCGGCTTCGCATTCCATCTGGGACCCCCTGCCTGAAGTCACCCTGCCTCCAGGAGAATGTCAGCCTGCGTTCCGACTGCAACTAAAGCCCAGGTCCTCGTGTAACACTGCAGGCTTTTGAAGAGCCACGGGCCCGGAGGCCTAGCTGGGGCGATCCTTGGTTGAGACAGTTCGCTATTTGCAGAACACCCTGCTTCGAGGAGTTGATGCAGGGAAGGAACCACTGGGTCACCTGTGTCTGTTTGGACTTGTTAGAAAGCACAGGGATGTATGCTGCGTGTGCCCGTGGAAATGGGGGCCTGATGGAACCAGCCTTGCTTTCCCATTTTGAAAGCTCCATTCATCCTGCCTTGAAGCTACTTGAAATTGACTGCTGTTGACAGGCCACTAGCCACTGTAGGCATGGCTCTGGGAAGAAAAGGAGTTTTCTCTAGCTAAGCCGGGTGCTTCGATGGCCGGGGTGGAGCTCATCCTGCCACGCTCTAGAGCTAAAGGGAAACTCAACGTGAGTACTGGCCTCGAGGTAAGTCCCTGAGTAGCCGCGCAGAAATGGAGGCATGCAGCCCTTTCCACGAGGTCTTAGTCGCTGTTCTGCTTTATTGTAATTTATTTTTTTAATGTTTTATTGTTTTTTTAAGATTTATGTATTGATTGATTGATTGCTATGTTGGGTCTTCGTTTCTGTGCTAGGGCCCTCTCCAGTTGCGGTAAGTGGGGGCCACTCTTCATCGCGGTGCGTAGGCCTCTCACTATCGCGGCCTCTCTTGTTGCGGAGCACAGGGTCCAGAGGCGCAGGCTCAGTGGTTGTGTCTCACGTGCCCAGTTGCTCCGCGGCCTGTGGGAACCTCCTAGACCAGGGCTCGAACCCGTCTCCCCTGCATTGGCAGGCAGATTCTCAACCACTGCGCCACCGGGGAAGCCCCTGTTCTGCTTTATTTTAAAAGAAGTACCCTTTTCAGGCCTCCTAGGCCCCTCGGGTGTGCATCATTTTCCCTCCAAGATCAGTGAGTACCTCCAGACCCCTGTGGGCCTGCTGAGCAACATCGAGGCCCAAAGGTCGGTCTCCCGTAGGCCCTCTGTGTATGCCGAGTGATGGGCAACACACTGCTCGTTCCTTAAGGAGAGCTACATTTCCAGAGCGCCGGAACAGCCTCAGGACCACATTTCTAGGCAGTGCGACGTGCCATGGAAGTGTTCGTCATGGCCCCCGTCTGAGCTGCCATGAGAAAACACTGCGCTTAGAATTCTTCGAGTACCTCGTACCTGTAGTCACTCTGCTCGAGGAGAAAGCCAGCATCCTACCATGCTGTGGCGCTAACGGGACACTCAGCGTGAGCACTTGCCTCGAGGTAATGCCCAGAATTGCCGTGCAGAAGCGGAGGCATGCTGCAGTTTTCAGGAGGCCGTAGCCCCTGGTCAGCGTTAGTTTATTTATTTATTCATTTGTTTATCTATCTGTCTATCTAGTTCTTTATTTTCTTATGTAATTTATCATTTTTGTTTTACTGTGTTGGGTCCTAATTGCTGCATGTGAGCTTTCTCTAGTTGCAGCGAGCGGGGGCTACTCTTCGTTGCGGTGTGCGGGCTTCTCATTGAGGTGGCTCCTCTTGTTGTGGAGCAGAAGCTCTAGGCACGTGGACTTCAGTAGTTGTTGCATGCGGGCTCAGTCGTTGTGGCTCCCGGACTCTAGAGCGCAGGCTCAGTCGTTGTGGAGCACGGGCTTAGTTGCTCCGCAGCATGTGAGATCTTGGTGGACCAAGGCTCGAACCCACGTCCCCTGCATCGGCAGGTGGATTCGCAGCCACTGCACCACAAGCGAAGCCCCTGCTCTGCATTATTTTAACGTCAGTCCGCTTGGCAGGACATCTAGGAGCCTCGCGTGGGCACCCTATTCCCTGCAAGAACACTGAGTAACCCCAGGCCCCCATGGGCCCGCTATGCCACATCCAGGCCCGTAGCCCTTCGGAGCCACTCTGTGTATGCCGAGTGTAGGGCAACAGACTGCACTCTTTCTTGGGACAGCTTGATTTCCTCAACACTCCCACAGGTCGACGAACACCTTTCTAGCAGGTCCAACATTCCGTGCAAGTCTGCCTCATTACCCTAGTCTGAGCTGCACTGAGAATAACCCTCGGCTTCGCATTCCATCTGGGACCCCCTGCCTGAAGTCACCCTGCCTCCAGGAGAATGTCAGCCTGCGTTCCGACTGCAACTAAAGCCCAGGTCCTCGTGTAACACTGCAGGCTTTTGAAGAGCCACGGGCCCGGAGGCCTAGCTGGGGCGATCCTTGGTTGAGACAGTTCGCTATTTGCAGAACACCCTGCTTCGAGGAGTTGATGCAGGGAAGGAACCACTGGGTCACCTGTGTCTGTTTGGACTTGTTAGAAAGCACAGGGATGTATGCTGCGTGTGCCCGTGGAAATGGGGGCCTGATGGAACCAGCCTTGCTTTCCCATTTTGAAAGCTCCATTCATCCTGCCTTGAAGCTACTTGAAATTGACTGCTGTTGACAGGCCACTAGCCACTGTAGGCATGGCTCTGGGAAGAAAAGGAGTTTTCTCTAGCTAAGCCGGGTGCTTCGATGGCCGGGGTGGAGCTCATCCTGCCACGCTCTAGAGCTAAAGGGAAACTCAACGTGAGTACTGGCCTCGAGGTAAGTCCCTGAGTAGCCGCGCAGAAATGGAGGCATGCAGCCCTTTCCACGAGGTCTTAGTCGCTGTTCTGCTTTATTGTAATTTATTTTTTTAATGTTTTATTGATTTTTTAAGATTTATGTATTGATTGATTGATTGCTATGTTGGGTCTTCGTTTCTGTGCTAGGGCCCTCTCCAGTTGCGGTAAGTGGGGGCCACTCTTCATCGCGGTGCGTAGGCCTCTCACTATCGCGGCCTCTCTTGTTGCGGAGCACAGGGTCCAGAGGCGCAGGCTCAGTGGTTGTGTCTCACGTGCCCAGTTGCTCCGCGGCCTGTGGGAACCTCCTAGACCAGGGCTCGAACCCGTGTCCCCTGCATTGGCAGGCAGATTCTCAACCACTGCACCACCGGGGAAGCCCCTGTTCTGCTTTATTTTAAAAGAAGTACCCTTTTCAGGCCTCCTAGGCCCCTCGGGTGTGCATCATTTTCCCTCCAAGATCAGTGAGTACCTCCAGACCCCTGTGGGCCTGCTGAGCAACATCGAGGCCCAAAGGTCGGTCTCCCGTAGGCCCTCTGTGTATGCCGAGTGATGGGCAACACACTGCTCGTTCCTTAAGGAGAGCTACATTTCCAGAGCACCGGAACAGCCTCAGGACCACATTTCTAGGCAGTGCGACGTGCCATGGAAGTGTTCGTCATGGCCCCCGTCTGAGCTGCCATGAGAAAACACTGCGCTTAGAATTCTTCGAGTACCTCGTACCTGTAGTCACTCTGCTCGAGGAGAAAGCCAGCATCCTACCATGCTGTGGCGCTAACGGGACACTCAGCGTGAGCACTTGCCTCGAGGTAATGCCCAGAATTGCCGTGCAGAAGCGGAGGCGTGCTGCAGTTTTCAGGAGGCCGTAGCCCCTGCTCAGCTTTAGTTTATTTATTTATTCATTTGTTTATCTATCTGTCTATCTAGTTCTTTATTTTCTTATGTAATTTATCATTTTTGTTTTACTGTGTTGGGTCTTCGTTGCTGCATGTGAGCTTTCTCTAGTTGTAGCGAGCGGGGGCTACTCTTCGTTGCGGTGCTCGGGCTTCTCATTGTGGTGGCTCCTCTTGTTGTGGAGCAGAAGCTCTAGGCACGTGGACTTCAGTAGTTGTTGCATGCGGGCTCAGTCGTTGTGGCTCCCGGACTCTAGAGCGCAGGCTCAGTCGTTGTGGAGCACGGGCTTAGTTGCTCCGCAGCATGTGAGATCTTGGTGGACCAAGGCTCGAACCCACGTCCCCTGCATCGGCAGGTGGATTCCCAGCCACTGCACCACAAGCGAAGCCCCTGCTCTGCATTATTTTAACGTCAGTCCGCTTGGCAGGACATCTAGGAGCCTCGCGTGGGCACCCTATTCCCTGCAAGAACACTGAGTAACCCCAGGCCCCCATGGGCCCGCTATGCCACATCCAGGCCCGTAGCCCTTCGGAGCCACTCTGTGTATGCCGAGTGTAGGGCAACAGACTGCACTCTTTCTTGGGACAGCTTGATTTCCTCAACACTCCCACAGGTCGACGAACACCTTTCTAGCAGGTCCAACATTCCGTGCAAGTCTGCCTCATTACCCTAGTCTGAGCTGCACTGAGAATAACCCTCGGCTTCGCATTCCATCTGGGACCCCCTGCCTGAAGTCACCCTGCCTCCAGGAGAATGTCAGCCTGCGTTCCGACTGCAACTAAAGCCCAGGTCCTCGTGTAACACTGCAGGCTTTTGAAGAGCCACGGGCCCGGAGGCCTAGCTGGGGCGATCCCTGGTTGAGACAGTTCGCTATTTGCAGAACACCCTGCTTCGAGGAGTTGATTCAGGGAAGGAACCACTGGGTCACCTGTGTCTGTTTGGACTTGTTAGAAAGCACAGGGATGTATGCTGCGTGTGCCCATGGAAATGGGGTCCTGATGGAACTAGCCTTGGTTTCCCATTTTGAAAGCTCCATTCATGCTGCCTTGAAGCTACTTGAAATTGACTGCTGTTGACAGGCCACTAGCCACTGTAGGCATGGCTCTGGGAAGAAAAGGAGTTTTCTCTAGCTAAGCCGGGTGCTTCGATGGCAGGGGTGGAGCTCATCCTGCCACGCTCTAGAGCTAAAGGGAAACTCAACGTGAGTACTGGCCTCGAGGTAAGTCCCTGAGTAGCCGTGCAGAAATGGAGGCATGCAGCCCTTTCCACGAGGTCTTAGTCGCTGTTCTGCTTTATTGTATTTTATTTTTTTAATGTTTTATTGTTTTTTTAAGATTTATGTATTGATTGATTGATTGCTATGTTGGGTCTTCGTTTCTGTGCTAGGGCCCTCTCCAGTTGCGGTAAGTGGGGGCCACTCTTCATCGCGGTGCGTAGGCCTCTCACTATCGCGGCCTCTCTTGTTGCGGAGCACAGGGTCCAGAGGCGCAGGCTCAGTGGTTGTGTCTCACGTGCCCAGTTGCTCCGCGGCCTGTGGGAACCTCCTAGACCAGGGCTCGAACCCGTGTCCCCTGCATTGGCAGGCAGATTCTCAACCACTGCGCCACCGGGGAAGCCCCTGTTCTGCTTTATTTTAAAAGAAGTACCCTTTTCAGGCCTCCTAGGCCCCTCGGGTGTGCATCATTTTCCCTCCAAGATCAGTGAGTACCTCCAGACCCCTGTGGGCCTGCTGAGCAACATCGAGGCCCAAAGGTCGGTCTCCCGTAGGCCCTCTGTGTATGCCGAGTGATGGGCAACACACTGCTCGTTCCTTAAGGAGAGCTACATTTCCAGAGCACCGGAACAGCCTCAGGACCACATTTCTAGGCAGTGCGACGTGCCATGGAAGTGTTCGTCATGGCCCCCGTCTGAGCTGCCATGAGAAAACACTGTGCTTAGAATTCTTCGAGGACCTCGTACCTGAAGTCACTCTGCTCGAGGAGAAAGCCAGCATCCTACCATGCTGTGGCGCTAACGGGACACTCAGCGTGAGCACTTGCCTCGAGGTAAGGCCCAGAATTGCCGTGCAGAAGCGGAGGCGTGCTGCAGTTTTCAGGAGGCCGTAGCCCCTGCTCAGCGTTAGTTTATTTATTTATTCATTTGTTTATCTATCTGTCTATCTAGTTCTTTATTTTCTTATGTAATTTATCATTTTTGTTTTACTGTGTTGGGTCTTAATTGCTGCATGTGAGCTTTCCTTACTTGTAGCGAGCGGGGGCTACTCTTCGTTGCGGTGCGCGGGCTTCTCATTGCGGTGGCTCCTCTTGTTGTGGAGCAGAAGCTCTAGGCACGTGGACTTCAGTAGTTGTTGCATGCGGGCTCAGTCGTTGTGGCTCCCGGACTCTAGAGCGCAGGCTCAGTCGTTGTGGAGCACGGGCTTAGTTGCTCCGCAGCATGTGAGATCTTGGTGGACCAAGGCTCGAACCCACGTCCCCTGCATCGGCAGGTGGATTCGCAGCCACTGCACCACAAGCGAAGCCCCTGCTCTGCATTATTTTAACGTCAGTCCGCTTGGCAGGACATCTAGGAGCCTCGCGTGGGCACCCTATTCCCTGCAAGAACACTGAGTAACCCCAGGCCCCCATGGGCCCGCTATGCCACATCCAGGCCCGTAGCCCTTCGGAGCCACTCTGTGTATGCCGAGTGTAGGGCAACAGACTGCACTCTTTCTTGGGACAGCTTGATTTCCTCAACACTCCCACAGGTCGACGAACACCTTTCTAGCAGGTCCAACATTCCGTGCAAGTCTGCCTCATTACCCTAGTCTGAGCTGCACTGAGAATAACCCTCGGCTTCGCATTCCATCTGGGACCCCCTGCCTGAAGTCACCCTGCCTCCAGGAGAATGTCAGCCTGCGTTCCGACTGCAACTAAAGCCCAGGTCCTCGTGTAACACTGCAGGCTTTTGAAGAGCCACGGGCCCGGAGGCCTAGCTGGGGCGATCCTTGGTTGAGACAGTTCGCTATTTGCAGAACACCCTGCTTCGAGGAGTTGATGCAGGGAAGGAACCACTGGGTCACCTGTGTCTGTTTGGACTTGTTAGAAAGCACAGGGATGTATGCTGCGTGTGCCCGTGGAAATGGGGGCCTGATGGAACTAGCCTTGCTTTCCCATTTTGAAAGCTCCATTCATCCTGCCTTGAAGCTACTTGAAATTGACTGCTGTTGACAGGCCACTAGCCACTGTAGGCATGGCTCTGGGAAGAAAAGGAGTTTTCTCTAGCTAAGCCGGGTGCTTCGATGGCCGGGGTGGAGCTCATCCTGCCACGCTCTAGAGCTAAAGGGAAACTCAACGTGAGTACTGGCCTCGAGGTAAGTCCCTGAGTAGCCGCGCAGAAATGGAGGCATGCAGCCCTTTCCACGAGGTCTTAGTCGCTGTTCTGCTTTATTGTAATTTATTCTTTTAATGTTTTATTGTTTTTTTAAGATTTATGTATTGCTTGATTGATTGCTATGTTGGGTCTTCGTTTCTGTGCTAGGGCCCTCTCCAGTTGCGGTAAGTGGGGGCCACTCTTCATCGCGGTGCGTAGGCCTCTCACTATCGCGGCCTCTCTTGTTGCGGAGCACAGGGTCCAGAGGCGCAGGCTCAGTGGTTGTGTCTCACGTGCCCAGTTGCTCCGCGGCATGTGGGAACCTCCTAGACCAGGGCTCGAACCCGTCTCCCCTGCATTGGCAGGCAGATTCTCAACCACTGCGCCACCGGGGAAGCCCCTGTTCTGCTTTATTTTAAAAGAAGTACCCTTTTCAGGCCTCCTAGGCCCCTCGGGTGTGCATCATTTTCCCTCCAAGATCAGTGAGTACCTCCAGACCCCTGTGGGCCTGCTGAGCAACATCGAGGCCCAAAGGTCGGTCTCCCGTAGGCCCTCTGTGTATGCCGAGTGATGGGCAACACACTGCTCGTTCCTTAAGGAGAGCTACATTTCCAGAGCACCGGAACAGCCTCAGGACTACATTTCTAGGCAGTGCGACGTGCCATGGAAGTGTTCGTCATGGCCCCCGTCTGAGCTGCCATGAGAAAACACTGTGCTTAGAATTCTTCGAGGACCTCGTACCTGAAGTCACTCTGCTCGAGGAGAAAGCCAGCATCCTACCATGCTGTGGCGCTAACGGGACACTCAGCGTGAGCACTTGCTTCGAGGTAAGGCCCTGAATTGCCGTGCAGAAGCGGAGGCGTGCTGCAGTTTTCAGGAGGCCGTAGCCCCTGCTCAGCATTAGTTTATTTATTTATTCATTTGTTTATCTATCTGTCTATCTAGTTCTTTATTTTCTTATGTAATTTATCATTTTTGTTTTACTGTGTTGGGTCTTCGTTGCTGCATGTGAGCTTTCTCTACTTGTAGCGAGCGGGGGCTACTCTTCGTTGCGGTGCGCGGGCTTCTCATTGCGGTGGCTCCTCTTGTTGTGGAGCAGAAGCTCTAGGCACGTGGACTTCAGTAGTTGTTGCATGCGGGCTCAGTCGTTGTGGCTCCCGGACTCTAGAGCGCAGGCTCAGTCGTTGTGGAGCACGGGCTTAGTTGCTCCGCAGCATGTGAGATCTTGGTGGACCAAGGCTCGAACCCACGTCCCCTGCATCGGCAGGTGGATTCGCAGCCACTGCACCACAAGCGAAGCCCCTGCTCTGCATTATTTTAACGTCAGTCCGCTTGGCAGGACATCTAGGAGCCTCGCGTGGGCACCCTATTCCCTGCAAGAACACTGAGTAACCCCAGGCCCCCATGGGCCCGCTATGCCACATCCAGGCCCGTAGCCCTTCGGAGCCACTCTGTGTATGCCGAGTGTAGGGCAACAGACTGCACTCTTTCTTGGGACAGCTTGATTTCCTCAACACTCCCACAGGTCGACGAACACCTTTCTAGCAGGTCCAACATTCCGTGCAAGTCTGCCTCATTACCCTAGTCTGAGCTGCACTGAGAATAACCCTCGGCTTCGCATTCCATCTGGGACCCCCTGCCTGAAGTCACCCTGCCTCCAGGAGAATGTCAGCCTGCGTTCCGACTGCAACTAAAGCCCAGGTCCTCGTGTAACACTGCAGGCTTTTGAAGAGCCACGGGCCCGGAGGCCTAGCTGGGGCGATCCTTGGTTGAGACAGTTCGCTATTTGCAGAACACCCTGCTTCGAGGAGTTGATGCAGGGAAGGAACCACTGGGTCACCTGTGTCTGTTTGGACTTGTTAGAAAGCACAGGGATGTATGCTGCGTGTGCCCGTGGAAATGGGGGCCTGATGGAACTAGCCTTGCTTTCCCATTTTGAAAGCTCCATTCATCCTGCCTTGAAGCTACTTGAAATTGACTGCTGTTGACAGGCCACTAGCCACTGTAGGCATGGCTCTGGGAAGAAAAGGAGTTTTCTCTAGCTAAGCCGGGTGCTTCGATGGCCGGGGTGGAGCTCATCCTGCCACGCTCTAGAGCTAAAGGGAAACTCAACGTGAGTACTGGCCTCGAGGTAAGTCCCTGAGTAGCCGCGCAGAAATGGAGGCATGCAGCCCTTTCCACGAGGTCTTAGTCGCTGTTCTGCTTTATTGTATTTTATTTTTTTAATGTTTTATTGTTTTTTTAAGATTTATGTATTGATTGATTGATTGGTATGTTGGGTCTTCGTTTCTGTGCTAGGGCCCTCTCCAGTTGCGGTAAGTTGGGGCCACTCTTCATCGCGGTGCGTAGGCCTCTCACTATCGCGGCCTCTCTTGTTGTGGAGCACAGGGTCCAGAGGCGCAGGCTCAGTGGTTGTGTCTCACGTGCCCAGTTGCTCCGCGGCCTGTGGGAACCTCCTAGACCAGGGCTCGAACCCGTGTCCCCTGCATTGGCAGGCAGATTCTCAACCACTGCGCCACCGGGGAAGCCCCTGTTCTGCTTTATTTTAAAAGAAGTACCCTTTTCAGGCCTCCTAGGCCCCTCGGGTGTGCATCATTTTCCCTCCAAGATCAGTGAGTACCTCCAGACCCCTGTGGGCCTGCTGAGCAACATCGAGGCCCAAAGGTCGGTCTCCCGTAGGCCCTCTGTGTATGCCGAGTGATGGGCAACACACTGCTCGTTCCTTAAGGAGAGCTACATTTCCAGAGCACCGGAACAACCTCAGGACCACATTTCTAGGCAGTGCGACGTGCCATGGCAGTGTTCGTCATGGCCCCCGTCTGAGCTGCCATGAGAAAACACTGTGCTTAGAATTCTTCGAGGACCTCGTACCTGAAGTCACTGCTCGAGGAGAAAGCCAGCATCCTACCATGCTGTGGCGCTAACGGGACACTCTACGTGAGCACTTGCCTCGAGGTAATGCCCAGAATTGCCGTGCAGAAGCGGAGGCGTGCTGCAGTTTTCAGGAGGCCGTAGCCCCTGCTCAGCGTTAGTTTATTTATTTATTCATTTGTTTATCTATCTGTCTATCTTGTTCTTTATTTTCTTATGTAATTTATCATTTTTGTTTTACTGTGTTGGGTCTTCGTTGCTGCATGTGAGCTTTCTCTAGTTGCAGCGAGCGGGGGCTACTCTTCGTTGCGGTGCTCGGGCTTCTCATTGCGGTGGCTCCTCTTGTTGTGGAGCAGAAGCTCTAGGCACGGGGACTTCAGTAGTTGTTGCATGCGGGCTCAGTCGTTGTGGCTCCCGGACTCTAGAGCGCTGGCTCAGTCGTTGTGGAGCACGGGCTTAGTTGCTCCGCAGCATGTGAGATCTTGGTGGACCAAGGCTCGAACCCACGTCCCCTGCATCGACAGGTGGATTCCCAGCCACTGCACCACAAGCGAAGCCCCTGCTCTGCATTATTTTAACGTCAGTCCGCTTGGCAGGACATCTAGGAGCCTCGCGTGGGCACCCTATTCCCTGCAAGAACACTGAGTAACCCCAGGCCCCCATGGGCCCGCTATGCCACATCCAGGCCCGTAGCCCTTCGGAGCCACTCTGTGTATGCCGAGTGTAGGGCAACAGACTGCACTCTTTCTTGGGACAGCTTGATTTCCTCAACACTCCCACAGGTCGACGAACACCTTTCTAGCAGGTCCAACATTCCGTGCAAGTCTGCCTCATTACCCTAGTCTGAGCTGCACTGAGAATAACCCTCGGCTTCGCATTCCATCTGGGACCCCCTGCCTGAAGTCACCCTGCCTCCAGGAGAATGTCAGCCTGCGTTCCGACTGCAACTAAAGCCCAGGTCCTCGTGTAACACTGCAGGCTTTTGAAGAGCCACGGGCCCGGAGGCCTAGCTGGGGCGATCCTTGGTTGAGACAGTTCGCTATTTGCAGAACACCCTGCTTCGAGGAGTTGATTCAGGGAAGGAACCACTGGGTCACCTGTGTCTGTTTGGACTTGTTAGAAAGCACAGGGATGTATGCTGCGTGTGCCCGTGGAAATGGGGGCCTGATGGAACTAGCCTTGCTTTCCCATTTTGAAAGCTCCATTCATCCTGCCTTGAAGCTACTTGAAATTGACTGCTGTTGACAGGCCACTAGCCAGTGTAGGCATGGCTCTGGGAAGAAAAGGAGTTTTCTCTAGCTAAGCCGGGTGCTTCGATGGCCGGGGTGGAGCTCATCCTGCCACGCTCTAGAGCTAAAGGGAAACTCAACGTGAGTACTGGCCTCGAGGTAAGTCCCTGAGTAGCCGCGCAGAAATGGAGGCATGCAGCCCTTTCCACGAGGTCTTAGTCGCTGTTCTGCTTTATTGTATTTTATTTTTTTAATGTTTTATTGTTTTTTTAAGATTTATGTATTGATTGATTGATTGCTATGTTGGGTCTTCGTTTCTGTGCTAGGGCTCTCTCCAGTTGCGGTAAGTGGGGGCCACTCTTCATCGCGGTGCGTAGGCCTCTCACTATCGCGGCCTCTCTTGTTGCGGAGCACAGGGTCCAGAGGCGCTGGCTCAGTGGTTGTGTCTCACGTGCCCAGTTGCTCCGCGGCATGTGGGAACCTCCTAGACCAGGGCTCGAACCCGTCTCCCCTGCATTGGCAGGCAGATTCTCAACCACTGCGCCACCGGGGAAGCCCCTGTTCTGCTTTATTTTAAAAGATGTACCCTTTTCAGGCCTCCTAGGCCCCTCGGGTGTGCATCATTTTCCCTCCAAGATCAGTGAGTACCTCCAGACCCCTGTGGGCCTGCTGAGCAACATCGAGGCCCAAAGGTCGGTCTCCCGTAGGCCCTCTGTGTATGCCGAGTGATGGGCAACACACTGCTCGTTCCTTAAGGAGAGCTACATTTCCAGAGCACCGGAACAGCCTCAGGACTACATTTCTAGGCAGTGCGACGTGCCATGGAAGTGTTCGTCATGGCCCCCGTCTGAGCTGCCATGAGAAAACACTGTGCTTAGAATTCTTCGAGGACCTCGTACCTGAAGTCACTCTGCTCGAGGAGAAAGCCAGCATCCTACCTTGCTGTGGCGCTAACGGGACACTCAGCGTGAGCACTTGCCTCGAGGTAAGGCCCTGAATTGCCGTGCAGAAGCGCAGGCGTGCTGCAGTTTTCAGGAGGCCGTAGCCCCTGCTCAGCATTAGTTTATTTATTTATTCATTTGTTTATCTATCTGTCTATCTAGTTCTTTATTTTCTTATGTAATTTATCATTTTTGTTTTACTGTGTTGGGTCTTCGTTGCTGCATGTGAGCTTTCTCTACTTGTAGCGAGCGGGGGCTACTCTTCGTTGCGGTGCGCGGGCTTCTCATTGCGGTGGCTCCTCTTGTTGTGGAGCAGAAGCTCTAGGCACGTGGACTTCAGTAGTTGCTGCATGCGGGCTCAGTCGTTGTGGCTCCCGGACTCTAGAGCGCAGGCTCAGTCGTTGTGGAGCACAGGCTTAGTTGCTCCGCAGCATGTGAGATCTTGGTGGACCAAGGCTCGAACCCACGTCCCCTGCATCGGCAGGTGGATTCCCAGCCACTGCACAACAAGCGAAGCCCCTGCTCTGCATTATTTTAACGTCAGTCCGCTTGGCAGGACATCTAGGAGCCTCGCGTGGGCACCCTATTCCCTGCAAGAACACTGAGTAACCCCAGGCCCCCATGGGCCCGCTATGCCACATCCAGGCCCGTAGCCCTTCGGAGCCACTCTGTGTATGCCGAGTGTAGGGCAACAGACTGCACTCTTTCTTGGGACAGCTTGATTTCCTCAACACTCCCACAGGTCGACGAACACCTTTCTAGCAGGTCCAACATTCCGTGCAAGTCTGCCTCATTACCCTAGTCTGAGCTGCACTGAGAATAACCCTCGGCTTCGCATTCCATCTGGGACCCCCTGCCTGAAGTCACCCTGCCTCCAGGAGAATGTCAGCCTGCGTTCCGACTGCAACTAAAGCCCAGGTCCTCGTGTAACACTGCAGGCTTTTGAAGAGCCACGGGCCCGGAGGCCTAGCTGGGGCGATCCTTGGTTGAGACAGTTCGCTATTTGCAGAACACCCTGCTTCGAGGAGTTGATGCAGGGAAGGAACCACTGGGTCACCTGTGTCTGTTTGGACTTGTTAGAAAGCACAGGGATGTATGCTGCGTGTGCCCGTGGAAATGGGGGCCTGATGGAACCAGCCTTGCTTTCCCATTTTGAAAGCTCCATTCATCCTGCCTTGAAGCTACTTGAAATTGACTGCTGTTGACAGGCCACTAGCCAGTGTAGGCATGGCTCTGGGAAGAAAAGGAGTTTTCTCTAGCTAAGCCGGGTGGTTCGATGGCCGGGGTGGAGCTCATCCTGCCACGCTCTAGAGCTAAAGGGAAACTCAACGTGAGTACTGGCCTCGAGGTAAGTCCCTGAGTAGCCGCGCAGAAATGGAGGCATGCAGCCCTTTCCACGAGGTCTTAGTCGCTGTTCTGCTTTATTGTAATTTATTTTTTTAATGTTTTATTGTTTTTTTAAGATTTATGTATTGCTTGATTGATTGCTATGTTGGGTCTTCGTTTCTTTGCTAGGGCTCTCTCCAGTTGCGGTAAGTGGGGGCCACTCTTCATCGCGGTGCGTAGGCCTCTCACTATCACGGCCTCTCTTGTTGCGGAGCACAGGGTCCAGAGGCGCAGGCTCAGTGGTTGTGTCTCACGTGCCCAGTTGCTCCGCGGCATGTGGGAACCTCCTAGACCAGGGCTCGAACCCGTGTCCCCTGCATTGGCAGGCAGATTCTCAACCACTGCGCCACCGGGGAAGCCCCTGTTCTGCTTTATTTTAAAAGAAGTACCCTTTTCAGGCCTCCTAGGCCCCTCGGGTGTGCATCATTTTCCCTCCAAGATCAGTGAGTACCTCCAGACCCCTGTGGGCCTGCTGAGCAACATCGAGGCCCAAAGGTCGGTCTCCCGTAGGCCCTCTGTGTATGCCGAGTGATGGGCAACACACTGCTCGTTCCTTAAGGAGAGCTACATTTCCAGAGCACCGGAACAGCCTCAGGACTACATTTCTAGGCAGTGTGACGTGCCATGGAAGTGTTCGTCATGGCCCCCGTCTGAGCTGCCATGAGAAAACACTGTGCTTAGAATTCTTCGAGGACCTCGTACCTGAAGTCACTCTGCTCGAGGAGAAAGCCAGCATCCTACCATGCTGTGGCGCTAACGGGGCACTCAGCGTGAGCACTTGCCTCGAGGTAAGGCCCTGAATTGCCGTGCAGAAGCGGAGGCGTGCTGCAGTTTTCAGGAGGCCGTAGCCCCTGCTCAGCATTAGTTTATTTATTTATTCATTTGTTTATCTATCTGTCTATCTAGTTCTTTATTTTCTTATGTAATTTATCATTTTTGTTTTACTGTGTTGGGTCTTCGTTGCTGCATGTGAGCTTTCTCTACTTGTAGCGAGCGGGGGCTACTCTTCGTTGCGGTGCGCGGGCTTCTCATTGCGGTGGCTCCTCTTGTTGTGGAGCAGAAGCTCTAGGCACGTGGACTTCAGTAGTTGTTGCATGCGGGCTCAGTCGTTGTGGCTCCCAGACTCTACAGCGCTGGCTCAGTCGTTGTGGAGCACGGGCTTAGTTGCTCCGCAGCATGTGAGATCTTGGTGGACCAAGGCTCGAACCCACGTCCCCTGCATCGGCAGGTGGATTCCCAGCCACTGCACCACAAGCGAAGCCCCTGCTCTGCATTATTTTAACGTCAGTCCGCTTGGCAGGACATCTAGGAGCCTCGCGTGGGCACCCTATTCCCTGCAAGAACACTGAGTAACCCCAGGCCCCCATGGGCCCGCTATGCCACATCCAGGCCCGTAGCCCTTCGGAGCCACTCTGTGTATGCCGAGTGTAGGGCAACAGACTGCACTCTTTCTTGGGACAGCTTGATTTCCTCAACACTCCCACAGGTCGACGAACACCTTTCTAGCAGGTCCAACATTCCGTGCAAGTCTGCCTCATTACCCTAGTCTGAGCTGCACTGAGAATAACCCTCGGCTTCGCATTCCATCTGGGACCCCCTGCCTGAAGTCACCCTGCCTCCAGGAGAATGTCAGCCTGCGTTCCGACTGCAACTAAAGCCCAGGTCCTCGTGTAACACTGCAGGCTTTTGAAGAGCCACGGGCCCGGAGGCCTAGCTGGGGCGATCCTTGGTTGAGACAGTTCGCTATTTGCAGAACACCTTGCTTCGAGGAGTTGATTCAGGGAAGGAACCACTGGGTCACCTGTGTCTGTTTGGACTTGTTAGAAAGCACAGGGATGTATGCTGCGTGTGCCCGTGGAAATGGGGGCCTGATGGAACTAGCCTTGCTTTCCCATTTTGAAAGCTCCATTCATCCTGCCTTGAAGCTACTTGAAATTGACTGCTGTTGACAGGCCACTAGCCAGTGTAGGCATGGCTCTGGGAAGAAAAGGAGTTTTCTCTAGCTAAGCCGGGTGCTTCGATGGCCGGGGTGGAGCTCATCCTGCCACGCTCTAGAGCTAAAGGGAAACTCAACGTGAGTACTGGCCTCGAGGTAAGTCCCTGAGTAGCCGCGCAGAAATGGAGGCATGCAGCCCTTTCCACGAGGTCTTAGTCGCTGTTCTGCTTTATTGTATTTTATTTTTTTAATGTTTTATTGTTTTTTTAAGATTTATGTATTGATTGATTGATTGCTATGTTGGGTCTTCGTTTCTGTGCTAGGGCTCTCTCCAGTTGCGGTAAGTGGGGGCCACTCTTCATCGCGGTGCGTAGGCCTCTCACTATCGCGGCCTCTCTTGTTGCGGAGCACAGGGTCCAGAGGCGCTGGCTCAGTGGTTGTGTCTCACGTGCCCAGTTGCTCCGCGGCATGTGGGAACCTCCTAGACCAGGGCTCGAACCCGTCTCCCCTGCATTGGCAGGCAGATTCTCAACCACTGCGCCACCGGGGAAGCCCCTGTTCTGCTTTATTTTAAAAGAAGTACCCTTTTCAGGCCTCCTAGGCCCCTCGGGTGTGCATCATTTTCCCTCCAAGATCAGTGAGTACCTCCAGACCCCTGTGGGCCTGCTGAGCAACATCGAGGCCCAAAGGTCGGTCTCCCGTAGGCCCTCTGTGTATGCCGAGTGATGGGCAACACACTGCTCGTTCCTTAAGGAGAGCTACATTTCCAGAGCACCGGAACAGCCTCAGGACTACATTTCTAGGCAGTGCGACGTGCCATGGAAGTGTTCGTCATGGCCCCCGTCTGAGCTGCCATGAGAAAACACTGTGCTTAGAATTCTTCGAGGACCTCGTACCTGAAGTCACTCTGCTCGAGGAGAAAGCCAGCATCCTACCTTGCTGTGGCGCTAACGGGACACTCAGCGTGAGCACTTGCCTCGAGGTAAGGCCCTGAATTGCTGTGCAGAAGCGCAGGCGTGCTGCAGTTTTCAGGAGGCCGTAGCCCCTGCTCAGCATTAGTTTATTTATTTATTCATTTGTTTATCTATCTGTCTATCTAGTTCTTTATTTTCTTATGTAATTTATCATTTTTGTTTTACTGTGTTGGGTCTTCGTTGCTGCATGTGAGCTTTCTCTACTTGTAGCGAGCGGGGGCTACTCTTCGTTGCGGTGCGCGGGCTTCTCATTGCGGTGGCTCCTCTTGTTGTGGAGCAGAAGCTCTAGGCACGTGGACTTCAGTAGTTGCTGCATGCGGGCTCAGTCGTTGTGGCTCCCGGACTCTAGAGCGCAGGCTCAGTCGTTGTGGAGCACAGGCTTAGTTGCTCCGCAGCATGTGAGATCTTGGTGGACCAAGGCTCGAACCCACGTCCCCTGCATCGGCAGGTGGATTCCCAGCCACTGCACAACAAGCGAAGCCCCTGCTCTGCATTATTTTAACGTCAGTCCGCTTGGCAGGACATCTAGGAGCCTCGCGTGGGCACCCTATTCCCTGCAAGAACACTGAGTAACCCCAGGCCCCCATGGGCCCGCTATGCCACATCCAGGCCCGTAGCCCTTCGGAGCCACTCTGTGTATGCCGAGTGTAGGGCAACAGACTGCACTCTTTCTTGGGACAGCTTGATTTCCTCAACACTCCCACAGGTCGACGAACACCTTTCTAGCAGGTCCAACATTCCGTGCAAGTCTGCCTCATTACCCTAGTCTGAGCTGCACTGAGAATAACCCTCGGCTTCGCATTCCATCTGGGACCCCCTGCCTGAAGTCACCCTGCCTCCAGGAGAATGTCAGCCTGCGTTCCGACTGCAACTAAAGCCCAGGTCCTCGTGTAACACTGCAGGCTTTTGAAGAGCCACGGGCCCGGAGGCCTAGCTGGGGCGATCCTTGGTTGAGACAGTTCGCTATTTGCAGAACACCCTGCTTCGAGGAGTTGATGCAGGGAAGGAACCACTGGGTCACCTGTGTCTGTTTGGACTTGTTAGAAAGCACAGGGATGTATGCTGCGTGTGCCCGTGGAAATGGGGGCCTGATGGAACCAGCCTTGCTTTCCCATTTTGAAAGCTCCATTCATCCTGCCTTGAAGCTACTTGAAATTGACTGCTGTTGACAGGCCACTAGCCAGGGTAGGCATGGCTCTGGGAAGAAAAGGAGTTTTCTCTAGCTAAGCCGGGTGGTTCGATGGCCGGGGTGGAGCTCATCCTGCCACGCTCTAGAGCTAAAGGGAAACTCAACGTGAGTACTGGCCTCGAGGTAAGTCCCTGAGTAGCCGCGCAGAAATGGAGGCATGCAGCCCTTTCCACGAGGTCTTAGTCGCTGTTCTGCTTTATTGTAATTTATTTTTTTAATGTTTTATTGTTTTTTTAAGATTTATGTATTGCTTGATTGATTGCTATGTTGGGTCTTCGTTTCTTTGCTAGGGCTCTCTCCAGTTGCGGTAAGTGGGGGCCACTCTTCATCGCGGTGCGTAGGCCTCTCACTATCACGGCCTCTCTTGTTGCGGAGCACAGGGTCCAGAGGCGCAGGCTCAGTGGTTGTGTCTCACGTGCCCAGTTGCTCCGCGGCATGTGGGAACCTCCTAGACCAGGGCTCGAACCCGTGTCCCCTGCATTGGCAGGCAGATTCTCAACCACTGCGCCACCGGGGAAGCCCCTGTTCTGCTTTATTTTAAAAGAAGTACCCTTTTCAGGCCTCCTAGGCCCCTCGGGTGTGCATCATTTTCCCTCCAAGATCAGTGAGTACCTCCAGACCCCTGTGGGCCTGCTGAGCAACATCGAGGCCCAAAGGTCGGTCTCCCGTAGGCCCTCTGTGTATGCCGAGTGATGGGCAACACACTGCTCGTTCCTTAAGGAGAGCTACATTTCCAGAGCACCGGAACAGCCTCAGGACTACATTTCTAGGCAGTGTGACGTGCCATGGAAGTGTTCGTCATGGCCCCCGTCTGAGCTGCCATGAGAAAACACTGTGCTTAGAATTCTTCGAGGACCTCGTACCTGAAGTCACTCTGCTCGAGGAGAAAGCCAGCATCCTACCATGCTGTGGCGCTAACGGGGCACTCAGCGTGAGCACTTGCCTCGAGGTAAGGCCCTGAATTGCCGTGCAGAAGCGGAGGCGTGCTGCAGTTTTCAGGAGGCCGTAGCCCCTGCTCAGCATTAGTTTATTTATTTATTCATTTGTTTATCTATCTGTCTATCTAGTTCTTTATTTTCTTATGTAATTTATCATTTTTGTTTTACTGTGTTGGGTCTTCGTTGCTGCATGTGAGCTTTCTCTACTTGTAGCGAGCGGGGGCTACTCTTCGTTGCGGTGCGCGGGCTTCTCATTGCGGTGGCTCCTCTTGTTGTGGAGCAGAAGCTCTAGGCACGTGGACTTCAGTAGTTGTTGCATGCGGGCTCAGTCGTTGTGGCTCCCAGACTCTACAGCGCTGGCTCAGTCGTTGTGGAGCACGGGCTTAGTTGCTCCGCAGCATGTGAGATCTTGGTGGACCAAGGCTCGAACCCACGTCCCCTGCATCGGCAGGTGGATTCCCAGCCACTGCACCACAAGCGAAGCCCCTGCTCTGCATTATTTTAACGTCAGTCCGCTTGGCAGGACATCTAGGAGCCTCGCGTGGGCACCCTATTCCCTGCAAGAACACTGAGTAACCCCAGGCCCCCATGGGCCCGCTATGCCACATCCAGGCCCGTAGCCCTTCGGAGCCACTCTGTGTATGCCGAGTGTAGGGCAACAGACTGCACTCTTTCTTGGGACAGCTTGATTTCCTCAACACTCCCACAGGTCGACGAACACCTTTCTAGCAGGTCCAACATTCCGTGCAAGTCTGCCTCATTACCCTAGTCTGAGCTGCACTGAGAATAACCCTCGGCTTCGCATTCCATCTGGGACCCCCTGCCTGAAGTCACCCTGCCTCCAGGAGAATGTCAGCCTGCGTTCCGACTGCAACTAAAGCCCAGGTCCTCGTGTAACACTGCAGGCTTTTGAAGAGCCACGGGCCCGGAGGCCTAGCTGGGGCGATCCTTGGTTGAGACAGTTCGCTATTTGCAGAACACCTTGCTTCGAGGAGTTGATTCAGGGAAGGAACCACTGGGTCACCTGTGTCTGTTTGGACTTGTTAGAAAGCACAGGGATGTATGCTGCGTGTGCCCGTGGAAATGGGGGCCTGATGGAACTAGCCTTGCTTTCCCATTTTGAAAGCTCCATTCATGCTGCCTTGAAGCTACTTGAAATTGACTGCTGTTGACAGGCCACTAGCCACTGTAGGCATGGCTCTGGGAAGAAAAGGAGTTTTCTCTAGCTAAGCCGGGTGCTTCGATGGCCGGGGTGGAGCTCATCCTGCCACGCTCTAGAGCTAAAGGGAAACTCAACGTGAGTACTGGCCTCGAGGTAAGTCCCTGAGTAGCCGCGCAGAAATGGAGGCATGCAGCCCTTTCCACGAGGTCTTAGTCGCTGTTCTGCTTTATTGTATTTTATTTTTTTAATGTTTTATTGTTTTTTTAAGATTTATGTATTGATTGATTGATTGCTATGTTGGGTCTTCGTTTCTGTGCTAGGGCCCTCTCCAGTTGCGGTAAGTGGGGGCCACTCTTCATTGCGGTGCGTAGGCCTCTCACTATCGCGGCCTCTCTTGTTGCGGAGCACAGGGTCCAGAGGCGCAGGCTCAGTGGTTGTGTCTAACGTGCCCAGTTGCTCCGCGGCATGTGGGAACCTCCTAGACCAGGGCTCGAACCCGTGTCCCCTGCATTGGCAGGCAGATTCTCAACCACTGCGCCACCGGGGAAGCCCCTGTTCTGCTTTATTTTAAAAGAAGTACCCTTTTCAGGCCTCCTAGGCCCCTCGGGTGTGCATCATTTTCCCTCCAAGATCAGTGAGTACCTCCAGACCCCTGTGGGCCTGCTGAGCAACATCGAGGCCCAAAGGTCGGTCTCCCGTAGGCCCTCTGTGTATGCCGAGTGATGGGCAACACACTGCTCGTTCCTTAAGGAGAGCTACATTTCCAGAGCACCGGAACAGCCTCAGGACCACATTTCTAGGCAGTGCGACGTGCCATGGAAGTGTTCGTCATGGCCCCCGTCTGAGCTGCCATGAGAAAACACTGTGCTTAGAATTCTTCGAGGACCTCGTACCTGTAGTCACTCTCCTCGAGGAGAAAGCCAGCATCCTACCATGCTGTGGCGCTAACGGGACACTCAGCGTGAGCACTTGCCTCGAGGTAATGCCCAGAATTGCCGTGCAGAAGCGGAGGCATGCTGCAGTTTTTAGGAGGCCGTAGCCCCTGCTCAGCGTTAGTTTATTTATTTATTCATTTGTTTATCTATCTGTCTATCTAGTTCTTTATTTTCTTATGTAATTTATCATTTTTGTTTTACTGTGTTGGGTCTTAATTGCTGCATGTGAGCTTTCTCTAGTTGCAGCGAGCGGGGGCTACTCTTCTTTGCGGTGTGCGGGCTTCTCATTGAGGTGGCTCCTCTTGTTGTGGAGCAGAAGCTCTAGGCACGTGGACTTCAGTAGTTGTTACATGCGGGCTCAGTCGTTGTGGCTCCCGGACTCTAGAGCGCAGGCTCAGTCGTTGTGGAGCACGGGCTTAGTTGCTCCGCAGCATGTGAGATCTTGGTGGACCAAGGCTCGAACCCACGTCCCCTGCATCGGCAGGTGGATTCCCAGCCACTGCACCACAAGCGAAGCCCCTGCTCTGCATTATTTTAACGTCAGTCCGCTTGGCAGGACATCTAGGAGCCTCGCGTGGGCACCCTATTCCCTGCAAGAACACTGAGTAACCCCAGGCCCCCATGGGCCCGCTATGCCACATCCAGGCCCGCAGCCCTTCGGAGCCACTCTGTGTATGCCGAGTGTAGGGCAACAGACTGCACTCTTTCTTGGGACAGCTTGATTTCCTCAACACTCCCACAGGTCGACGAACACCTTTCTAGCAGGTCCAACATTCCGTGCAAGTCTGCCTCATTACCCTAGTCTGAGCTGCACTGAGAATAACCCTCGGCTTCGCATTCCATCTGGGACCCCCTGCCTGAAGTCACCCTGCCTCCAGGAGAATGTCAGCCTGCGTTCCGACTGCAACTAAAGCCCAGGTCCTCGTGTAACACTGCAGGCTTTTGAAGAGCCACGGGCCCGGAGGCCTAGCTGGGGCGATCCTTGGTTGAGACAGTTCGCTATTTGCAGAACACCCTGCTTCGAGGAGTTGATGCAGGGAAGGAACCACTGGGTCACCTGTGTCTGTTTGGACTTGTTAGAAAGCACAGGGATGTATGCTGCGTGTGCCCGTGGAAATGGGGGCCTGATGGAACCAGCCTTGCTTTCCCATTTTGAAAGCTCCATTCATCCTGCCTTGAAGCTACTTGAAATTGACTGCTGTTGACAGGCCACTAGCCACTGTAGGCATGGCTCTGGGAAGAAAAGGAGTTTTCTCTAGCTAAGCCGGGTGCTTCGATGGCCGGGGTGGAGCTCATCCTGCCACGCTCTAGAGCTAAAGGGAAACTCAACGTGAGTACTGGCCTCGAGGTAAGTCCCTGAGTAGCCGCGCAGAAATGGAGGCATGCAGCCCTTTCCACGAGGTCTTAGTCGCTGTTCTGCTTTATTGTAATTTATTTTTTTAATGTTTTATTGTTTTTTTAAGATTTATGTATTGATTGATTGATTGCTATGTTGGGTCTTCGTTTCTGTGCTAGGGCCCTCTCCAGTTGCGGTAAGTGGGGGCCACTCTTCATCGCGGTGCGTAGGCCTCTCACTATCGCGGCCTCTCTTGTTGCGGAGCACAGGGTCCAGAGGCGCAGGCTCAGTGGTTGTGTCTCACGTGCCCAGTTGCTCCGCGGCCTGTGGGAACCTCCTAGACCAGGGCTCGAACCCGTGTCCCCTGCATTGGCAGGCAGATTCTCAACCACTGCGCCACCGGGGAAGCCCCTGTTCTGCTTTATTTTAAAAGAAGTACCCTTTTCAGGCCTCCTAGGCCCCTCGGGTGTGCATCATTTTCCCTCCAAGATCAGTGAGTACCTCCAGACCCCTGTGGGCCTGCTGAGCAACATCGAGGCCCAAAGGTCGGTCTCCCGTAGGCCCTCTGTGTATGCCGAGTGATGGGCAACACACTGCTCGTTTCTTAAGGAGAGCTACATTTCCAGAGCACCGGAACAACCTCAGGACCACATTTCTAGGCAGTGCGACGTGCCATGGCAGTGTTCGTCATGGCCCCCGTCTGAGCTGCCATGAGAAAACACTGTGCTTAGAATTCTTCGAGGACCTCGTACCTGAAGTCACTCTGCTCGAGGAGAAAGCCAGCATCCTACGATGCTGTGGCGCTAACGGGACACTCTACGTGAGCACTTGCCTCGAGGTAATGCCCAGAATTGCCGTGCAGAAGCGGAGGCGTGCTGCAGTTTTCAGGAGGCCGTAGCCCCTGCTCAGCGTTAGTTTATTTATTTATTCATTTGTTTATCTATCTGTCTATCTAGTTCTTTATTTTCTTATGTAATTTATCATTTTTTTTTTACTGTGTTGGGTCGTCGTTGCTGCATGTGAGCTTTCTCTAGTTGCAGCGAGCGGGGGCTACTCTTCGTTGCGGTGCTCGGGCTTCTCATTGCGGTGGCTCCTCTTGTTGTGGAGCAGAAGCTCTAGGCACGGGGACTTCAGTAGTTGTTGCATGCGGGCTCAGTCGTTGTGGCTCCCGGACTCTAGAGCGCTGGCTCAGTCATTGTGGAGCACGGGCTTAGTTGCTCCGCAGCATGTGAGATCTTGGTGGACCAAGGCTCGAACCCACGTCCCCTGCATCGGCAGGTGGATTCCCAGCCACTGCACCACAAGCGAAGCCCCTGCTCTGCATTATTTTAACGTCAGTCCGCTTGGCAGGACATCTAGGAGCCTCGCGTGGGCACCCTATTCCCTGCAAGAACACTGAGTAACCCCAGGCCCCCATGGGCCCGCTATGCCACATCCAGGCCCGTAGCCCTTCG
Organism: Balaenoptera physalus; assembly: GCF_965194825.1. Classification (NCBI taxonomy): domain Eukaryota; kingdom Metazoa; phylum Chordata; class Mammalia; order Artiodactyla; family Balaenopteridae; genus Balaenoptera; species Balaenoptera physalus. Next base: position 178,036,937 of record NC_138890.1, read on the forward strand.
GAGCCACTCTGTGTATGCCGAGTGTAGGGCAACAGACTGCACTCTTTCTTGGGACAGCTTGATTTCCTCAACACTCCCACAGGTCGACGAACACCTTTCTAGCAGGTCCAACATTCCGTGCAAGTCTGCCTCATTACCCTAGTCTGAGCTGCACTGAGAATAACCCTCGGCTTCGCATTCCATCTGGGACCCCCTGCCTGAAGTCACCCTGCCTCCAGGAGAATGTCAGCCTGCGTTCCGACTGCAACTAAAGCCCAGGTCCTCGTGTAACACTGCAGGCTTTTGAAGAGCCACGGGCCCGGAGGCCTAGCTGGGGCGATCCTTGGTTGAGACAGTTCGCTATTTGCAGAACACCCTGCTTCGAGGAGTTGATTCAGGGAAGGAACCACTGGGTCACCTGTGTCTGTTTGGACTTGTTAGAAAGCACAGGGATGTATGCTGCGTGTGCCCGTGGAAATGGGGGCCTGATGGAACTAGCCTTGCTTTCCCATTTTGAAAGCTCCATTCATCCTGCCTTGAAGCTACTTGAAATTGACTGCTGTTGACAGGCCACTAGCCACTGTAGGCATGGCTCTGGGAAGAAAAGGAGTTTTCTCTAGCTAAGCCGGGTGCTTCGATGGCCGGGGTGGAGCTCATCCTGCCACGCTCTAGAGCTAAAGGGAAACTCAACGTGAGTACTGGCCTCGAGGTAAGTCCCTGAGTAGCCGCGCAGAAATGGAGGCATGCAGCCCTTTCCACGAGGTCTTAGTCGCTGTTCTGCTTTATTGTATTTTATTTTTTTAATGTTTTATTGTTTTTTTAAGATTTATGTATTGATTGATTGATTGCTATGTTGGGTCTTCGTTTCTGTGCTAGGGCTCTCTCCAGTTGCGGTAAGTGGGGGCCACTCTTCATCGCGGTGCGTAGGCCTCTCACTATCGCGGCCTCTCTTGTTGCGGAGCACAGGGTCCAGAGGCGCTGGCTCAGTGGTTGTGTCTCACGTGCCCAGTTGCTCCGCGGCATGTGGGAACCTCCTAGACCAGGGCTCGAACCCGTCTCCCCTGCATTGGCAGGCAGATTCTCAACCACTGCGCCACCGGGGAAGCCCCTGTTCTGCTTTATTTTAAAAGAAGTACCCTTTTCAGGCCTCCTAGGCCCCTCGGGTGTGCATCATTTTCCCTCCAAGATCAGTGAGTACCTCCAGACCCCTGTGGGCCTGCTGAGCAACATCGAGGCCCAAAGGTCGGTCTCCCGTAGGCCCTCTGTGTATGCCGAGTGATGGGCAACACACTGCTCGTTCCTTAAGGAGAGCTACATTTCCAGAGCACCGGAACAGCCTCAGGACTACATTTCTAGGCAGTGCGACGTGCCATGGAAGTGTTCGTCATGGCCCCCGTCTGAGCTGCCATGAGAAAACACTGTGCTTAGAATTCTTCGAGGACCTCGTACCTGAAGTCACTCTGCTCGAGGAGAAAGCCAGCATCCTACCTTGCTGTGGCGCTAACGGGACACTCAGCGTGAGCACTTGCCTCGAGGTAAGGCCCTGAATTGCCGTGCAGAAGCGCAGGCGTGCTGCAGTTTTCAGGAGGCCGTAGCCCCTGCTCAGCATTAGTTTATTTATTTATTCATTTGTTTATCTATCTGTCTATCTAGTTCTTTATTTTCTTATGTAATTTATCATTTTTGTTTTACTGTGTTGGGTCTTCGTTGCTGCATGTGAGCTTTCTCTACTTGTAGCGAGCGGGGGCTACTCTTCGTTGCGGTGCGCGGGCTTCTCATTGCGGTGGCTCCTCTTGTTGTGGAGCAGAAGCTCTAGGCACGTGGACTTCAGTAGTTGCTGCATGCGGGCTCAGTCGTTGTGGCTCCCGGACTCTAGAGCGCAGGCTCAGTCGTTGTGGAGCACAGGCTTAGTTGCTCCGCAGCATGTGAGATCTTGGTGGACCAAGGCTCGAACCCACGTCCCCTGCATCGGCAGGTGGATTCCCAGCCACTGCACAACAAGCGAAGCCCCTGCTCTGCATTATTTTAACGTCAGTCCGCTTGGCAGGACATCTAGGAGCCTCGCGTGGGCACCCTATTCCCTGCAAGAACACTGAGTAACCCCAGGCCCCCATGGGCCCGCTATGCCACATCCAGGCCCGTAGCCCTTCGGAGCCACTCTGTGTATGCCGAGTGTAGGGCAACAGACTGCACTCTTTCTTGGGACAGCTTGATTTCCTCAACACTCCCACAGGTCGACGAACACCTTTCTAGCAGGTCCAACATTCCGTGCAAGTCTGCCTCATTACCCTAGTCTGAGCTGCACTGAGAATAACCCTCGGCTTCGCATTCCATCTGGGACCCCCTGCCTGAAGTCACCCTGCCTCCAGGAGAATGTCAGCCTGCGTTCCGACTGCAACTAAAGCCCAGGTCCTCGTGTAACACTGCAGGCTTTTGAAGAGCCACGGGCCCGGAGGCCTAGCTGGGGCGATCCTTGGTTGAGACAGTTCGCTATTTGCAGAACACCCTGCTTCGAGGAGTTGATGCAGGGAAGGAACCACTGGGTCACCTGTGTCTGTTTGGACTTGTTAGAAAGCACAGGGATGTATGCTGCGTGTGCCCGTGGAAATGGGGGCCTGATGGAACCAGCCTTGCTTTCCCATTTTGAAAGCTCCATTCATCCTGCCTTGAAGCTACTTGAAATTGACTGCTGTTGACAGGCCACTAGCCACTGTAGGCATGGCTCTGGGAAGAAAAGGAGTTTTCTCTAGCTAAGCCGGGTGCTTCGATGGCCGGGGTGGAGCTCATCCTGCCACGCTCTAGAGCTAAAGGGAAACTCAACGTGAGTACTGGCCTCGAGGTAAGTCCCTGAGTAGCCGCGCAGAAATGGAGGCATGCAGCCCTTTCCACGAGGTCTTAGTCGCTGTTCTGCTTTATTGTAATTTATTTTTTTAATGTTTTATTGTTTTTTTAAGATTTATGTATTGATTGATTGATTGCTATGTTGGGTCTTCGTTTCTGTGCTAGGGCCCTCTCCAGTTGCGGTAAGTGGGGGCCACTCTTCATCGCGGTGCGTAGGCCTCTCACTATCGCGGCCTCTCTTGTTGCGGAGCACAGGGTCCAGAGGCGCAGGCTCAGTGGTTGTGTCTCACGTGCCCAGTTGCTCCGCGGCCTGTGGGAACCTCCTAGACCAGGGCTCGAACCCGTGTCCCCTGCATTGGCAGGCAGATTCTCAACCACTGCGCCACCGGGGAAGCCCCTGTTCTGCTTTATTTTAAAAGAAGTACCCTTTTCAGGCCTCCTAGGCCCCTCGGGTGTGCATCATTTTCCCTCCAAGATCAGTGAGTACCTCCAGACCCCTGTGGGCCTGCTGAGCAACATCGAGGCCCAAAGGTCGGTCTCCCGTAGGCCCTCTGTGTATGCCGAGTGATGGGCAACACACTGCTCGTTTCTTAAGGAGAGCTACATTTCCAGAGCACCGGAACAACCTCAGGACCACATTTCTAGGCAGTGCGACGTGCCATGGCAGTGTTCGTCATGGCCCCCGTCTGAGCTGCCATGAGAAAACACTGTGCTTAGAATTCTTCGAGGACCTCGTACCTGAAGTCACTCTGCTCGAGGAGAAAGCCAGCATCCTACGATGCTGTGGCGCTAACGGGACACTCTACGTGAGCACTTGCCTCGAGGTAATGCCCAGAATTGCCGTGCAGAAGCGGAGGCGTGCTGCAGTTTTCAGGAGGCCGTAGCCCCTGCTCAGCGTTAGTTTATTTATTTATTCATTTGTTTATCTATCTGTCTATCTAGTTCTTTATTTTCTTATGTAATTTATCATTTTTTTTTTACTGTGTTGGGTCTTCGTTGCTGCATGTGAGCTTTCTCTAGTTGCAGCGAGCGGGGGCTACTCTTCGTTGCGGTGCTCGGGCTTCTCATTGCGGTGGCTCCTCTTGTTGTGGAGCAGAAGCTCTAGGCACGGGGACTTCAGTAGTTGTTGCATGCGGGCTCAGTCGTTGTGGCTCCCGGACTCTAGAGCGCTGGCTCAGTCGTTGTGGAGCACGGGCTTAGTTGCTCCGCAGCATGTGAGATCTTGGTGGACCAAGGCTCGAACCCACGTCCCCTGCATCGGCAGGTGGATTCCCAGCCACTGCACCACAAGCGAAGCCCCTGCTCTGCATTATTTTAACGTCAGTCCGCTTGGCAGGACATCTAGGAGCCTCGCGTGGGCACCCTATTCCCTGCAAGAACACTGAGTAACCCCAGGCCCCCATGGGCCCGCTATGCCACATCCAGGCCCGTAGCCCTTCGGAGCCACTCTGTGTATGCCGAGTGTAGGGCAACAGACTGCACTCTTTCTTGGGACAGCTTGATTTCCTCAACACTCCCACAGGTCGACGAACACCTTTCTAGCAGGTCCAACATTCCGTGCAAGTCTGCCTCATTACCCTAGTCTGAGCTGCACTGAGAATAACCCTCGGCTTCGCATTCCATCTGGGACCCCCTGCCTGAAGTCACCCTGCCTCCAGGAGAATGTCAGCCTGCGTTCCGACTGCAACTAAAGCCCAGGTCCTCGTGTAACACTGCAGGCTTTTGAAGAGCCACGGGCCCGGAGGCCTAGCTGGGGCGATCCTTGGTTGAGACAGTTCGCTATTTGCAGAACACCCTGCTTCGAGGAGTTGATTCAGGGAAGGAACCACTGGGTCACCTGTGTCTGTTTGGACTTGTTAGAAAGCACAGGGATGTATGCTGCGTGTGCCCGTGGAAATGGGGGCCTGATGGAACTAGCCTTGCTTTCCCATTTTGAAAGCTCCATTCATCCTGCCTTGAAGCTACTTGAAATTGACTGCTGTTGACAGGCCACTAGCCACTGTAGGCATGGCTCTGGGAAGAAAAGGAGTTTTCTCTAGCTAAGCCGGGTGCTTCGATGGCCGGGGTGGAGCTCATCCTGCCACGCTCTAGAGCTAAAGGGAAACTCAACGTGAGTACTGGCCTCGAGGTAAGTCCCTGAGTAGCCGCGCAGAAATGGAGGCATGCAGCCCTTTCCACGAGGTCTTAGTCGCTGTTCTGCTTTATTGTATTTTATTTTTTTAATGTTTTATTGTTTTTTTAAGATTTATGTATTGATTGATTGATTGCTATGTTGGGTCTTCGTTTCTGTGCTAGGGCTCTCTCCAGTTGCGGTAAGTGGGGGCCACTCTTCATCGCGGTGCGTAGGCCTCTCACTATCGCGGCCTCTCTTGTTGCGGAGCACAGGGTCCAGAGGCGCAGGCTCAGTGGTTGTGTCTCACGTGCCCAGTTGCTCCGCGGCATGTGGGAACCTCCTAGACCAGGGCTCGAACCCGTCTCCCCTGCATTGGCAGGCAGATTCTCAACCACTGCGCCACCGGGGAAGCCCCTGTTCTGCTTTATTTTAAAAGAAGTACCCTTTTCAGGCCTCCTAGGCCCCTCGGGTGTGCATCATTTTCCCTCCAAGATCAGTGAGTACCTCCAGACCCCTGTGGGCCTGCTGAGCAACATCGAGGCCCAAAGGTCGGTCTCCCGTAGGCCCTCTGTGTATGCCGAGTGATGGGCAACACACTGCTCGTTCCTTAAGGAGAGCTACATTTCCAGAGCACCGGAACAGCCTCAGGACTACATTTCTAGGCAGTGCGACGTGCCATGGAAGTGTTCGTCATGGCCCCCGTCTGAGCTGCCATGAGAAAACACTGTGCTTAGAATTCTTCGAGGACCTCGTACCTGAAGTCACTCTGCTCGAGGAGAAAGCCAGCATCCTACCTTGCTGTGGCGCTAACGGGACACTCAGCGTGAGCACTTGCCTCGAGGTAAGGCCCTGAATTGCCGTGCAGAAGCGCAGGCGTGCTGCAGTTTTCAGGAGGCCGTAGCCCCTGCTCAGCATTAGTTTATTTATTTATTCATTTGTTTATCTATCTGTCTATCTAGTTCTTTATTTTCTTATGTAATTTATCATTTTTGTTTTACTGTGTTGGGTCTTCGTTGCTGCATGTGAGCTTTCTCTACTTGTAGCGAGCGGGGGCTACTCTTCGTTGCGGTGCGCGGGCTTCTCATTGCGGTGGCTCCTCTTGTTGTGGAGCAGAAGCTCTAGGCACGTGGACTTCAGTAGTTGCTGCATGCGGGCTCAGTCGTTGTGGCTCCCGGACTCTAGAGCGCAGGCTCAGTCGTTGTGGAGCACAGGCTTAGTTGCTCCGCAGCATGTGAGATCTTGGTGGACCAAGGCTCGAACCCACGTCCCCTGCATCGGCAGGTGGATTCCCAGCCACTGCACAACAAGCGAAGCCCCTGCTCTGCATTATTTTAACGTCAGTCCGCTTGGCAGGACATCTAGGAGCCTCGCGTGGGCACCCTATTCCCTGCAAGAACACTGAGTAACCCCAGGCCCCCATGGGCCCGCTATGCCACATCCAGGCCCGTAGCCCTTCGGAGCCACTCTGTGTATGCCGAGTGTAGGGCAACAGACTGCACTCTTTCTTGGGACAGCTTGATTTCCTCAACACTCCCACAGGTCGACGAACACCTTTCTAGCAGGTCCAACATTCCGTGCAAGTCTGCCTCATTACCCTAGTCTGAGCTGCACTGAGAATAACCCTCGGCTTCGCATTCCATCTGGGACCCCCTGCCTGAAGTCACCCTGCCTCCAGGAGAATGTCAGCCTGCGTTCCGACTGCAACTAAAGCCCAGGTCCTCGTGTAACACTGCAGGCTTTTGAAGAGCCACGGGCCCGGAGGCCTAGCTGGGGCGATCCTTGGTTGAGACAGTTCGCTATTTGCAGAACACCCTGCTTCGAGGAGTTGATGCAGGGAAGGAACCACTGGGTCACCTGTGTCTGTTTGGACTTGTTAGAAAGCACAGGGATGTATGCTGCGTGTGCCCGTGGAAATGGGGGCCTGATGGAACCAGCCTTGCTTTCCCATTTTGAAAGCTCCATTCATCCTGCCTTGAAGCTACTTGAAATTGACTGCTGTTGACAGGCCACTAGCCAGTGTAGGCATGGCTCTGGGAAGAAAAGGAGTTTTCTCTAGCTAAGCCGGGTGGTTCGATGGCCGGGGTGGAGCTCATCCTGCCACGCTCTAGAGCTAAAGGGAAACTCAACGTGAGTACTGGCCTCGAGGTAAGTCCCTGAGTAGCCGCGCAGAAATGGAGGCATGCAGCCCTTTCCACGAGGTCTTAGTCGCTGTTCTGCTTTATTGTAATTTATTTTTTTAATGTTTTATTGTTTTTTTAAGATTTATGTATTGCTTGATTGATTGCTATGTTGGGTCTTCGTTTCTTTGCTAGGGCTCTCTCCAGTTGCGGTAAGTGGGGGCCACTCTTCATCGCGGTGCGTAGGCCTCTCACTATCACGGCCTCTCTTGTTGCGGAGCACAGGGTCCAGAGGCGCAGGCTCAGTGGTTGTGTCTCACGTGCCCAGTTGCTCCGCGGCATGTGGGAACCTCCTAGACCAGGGCTCGAACCCGTGTCCCCTGCATTGGCAGGCAGATTCTCAACCACTGCGCCACCGGGGAAGCCCCTGTTCTGCTTTATTTTAAAAGAAGTACCCTTTTCAGGCCTCCTAGGCCCCTCGGGTGTGCATCATTTTCCCTCCAAGATCAGTGAGTACCTCCAGACCCCTGTGGGCCTGCTGAGCAACATCGAGGCCCAAAGGTCGGTCTCCCGTAGGCCCTCTGTGTATGCCGAGTGATGGGCAACACACTGCTCGTTCCTTAAGGAGAGCTACATTTCCAGAGCACCGGAACAGCCTCAGGACTACATTTCTAGGCAGTGCGACGTGCCATGGAAGTGTTCGTCATGGCCCCCGTCTGAGCTGCCATGAGAAAACACTGTGCTTAGAATTCTTCGAGGACCTCGTACCTGAAGTCACTCTGCTCGAGGAGAAAGCCAGCATCCTACCATGCTGTGGCGCTAACGGGGCACTCAGCGTGAGCACTTGCCTCGAGGTAAGGCCCTGAATTGCCGTGCAGAAGCGGAGGCGTGCTGCAGTTTTCAGGAGGCCGTAGCCCCTGCTCAGCATTAGTTTATTTATTTATTCATTTGTTTATCTATCTGTCTATCTAGTTCTTTATTTTCTTATGTAATTTATCATTTTTGTTTTACTGTGTTGGGTCTTCGTTGCTGCATGTGAGCTTTCTCTACTTGTAGCGAGCGGGGGCTACTCTTCGTTGCGGTGCGCGGGCTTCTCATTGCGGTGGCTCCTCTTGTTGTGGAGCAGAAGCTCTAGGCACGTGGACTTCAGTAGTTGTTGCATGCGGGCTCAGTCGTTGTGGCTCCCAGACTCTACAGCGCTGGCTCAGTCGTTGTGGAGCACGGGCTTAGTTGCTCCGCAGCATGTGAGATCTTGGTGGACCAAGGCTCGAACCCACGTCCCCTGCATCGGCAGGTGGATTCCCAGCCACTGCACAACAAGCGAAGCCCCTGCTCTGCATTATTTTAACGTCAGTCCGCTTGGCAGGACATCTAGGAGCCTCGCGTGGGCACCCTATTCCCTGCAAGAACACTGAGTAACCCCAGGCCCCCATGGGCCCGCTATGCCACATCCAGGCCCGTAGCCCTTCGGAGCCACTCTGTGTATGCCGAGTGTAGGGCAACAGACTGCACTCTTTCTTGGGACAGCTTGATTTCCTCAACACTCCCACAGGTCGACGAACACCTTTCTAGCAGGTCCAACATTCCGTGCAAGTCTGCCTCATTACCCTAGTCTGAGCTGCACTGAGAATAACCCTCGGCTTCGCATTCCATCTGGGACCCCCTGCCTGAAGTCACCCTGCCTCCAGGAGAATGTCAGCCTGCGTTCCGACTGCAACTAAAGCCCAGGTCCTCGTGTAACACTGCAGGCTTTTGAAGAGCCACGGGCCCGGAGGCCTAGCTGGGGCGATCCTTGGTTGAGACAGTTCGCTATTTGCAGAACACCCTGCTTCGAGGAGTTGATTCAGGGAAGGAACCACTGGGTCACCTGTGTCTGTTTGGACTTGTTAGAAAGCACAGGGATGTATGCTGCGTGTGCCCGTGGAAATGGGGGCCTGATGGAACTAGCCTTGCTTTCCCATTTTGAAAGCTCCATTCATGCTGCCTTGAAGCTACTTGAAATTGACTGCTGTTGACAGGCCACTAGCCACTGTAGGCATGGCTCTGGGAAGAAAAGGAGTTTTCTCTAGCTAAGCCGGGTGCTTCGATGGCCGGGGTGGAGCTCATCCTGCCACGCTCTAGAGCTAAAGGGAAACTCAACGTGAGTACTGGCCTCGAGGTAAGTCCCTGAGTAGCCGCGCAGAAATGGAGGCATGCAGCCCTTTCCACGAGGTCTTAGTCGCTGTTCTGCTTTATTGTATTTTATTTTTTTAATGTTTTATTGTTTTTTTAAGATTTATGTATTGATTGATTGATTGCTATGTTGGGTCTTCGTTTCTGTGCTAGGGCCCTCTCCAGTTGCGGTAAGTGGGGGCCACTCTTCATTGCGGTGCGTAGGCCTCTCACTATCGCGGCCTCTCTTGTTGCGGAGCACAGGGTCCAGAGGCGCAGGCTCAGTGGTTGTGTCTAACGTGCCCAGTTGCTCCGCGGCATGTGGGAACCTCCTAGACCAGGGCTCGAACCCGTGTCCCCTGCATTGGCAGGCAGATTCTCAACCACTGCGCCACCGGGGAAGCCCCTGTTCTGCTTTATTTTAAAAGAAGTACCCTTTTCAGGCCTCCTAGGCCCCTCGGGTGTGCATCATTTTCCCTCCAAGATCAGTGAGTACCTCCAGACCCCTGTGGGTCTGCTGAGCAACATCGAGGCCCAAAGGTCGGTCTCCCGTAGGCCCTCTGTGTATGCCGAGTGATGGGCAACACACTGCTCGTTCCTTAAGGAGAGCTACATTTCCAGAGCACCGGAACAGCCTCAGGACCACATTTCTAGGCAGTGCGACGTGCCATGGAAGTGTTCGTCATGGCCCCCGTCTGAGCTGCCATGAGAAAACACTGTGCTTAGAATTCTTCGAGGACCTCGTACCTGTAGTCACTCTGCTCGAGGAGAAAGCCAGCATCCTACCATGCTGTGGCGCTAACGGGACACTCAGCGTGAGCACTTGCCTCGAGGTAATGCCCAGAATTGCCGTGCAGAAGCGGAGGCATGCTGCAGTTTTTAGGAGGCCGTAGCCCCTGCTCAGCGTTAGTTTATTTATTTATTCATTTGTTTATCTATCTGTCTATCTAGTTCTTTATTTTCTTATGTAATTTATCATTTTTGTTTTACTGTGTTGGGTCTTAATTGCTGCATGTGAGCTTTCTCTAGTTGCAGCGAGCGGGGGCTACTCTTCTTTGCGGTGTGCGGGCTTCTCATTGAGGTGGCTCCTCTTGTTGTGGAGCAGAAGCTCTAGGCACGTGGACTTCAGTAGTTGTTACATGCGGGCTCAGTCGTTGTGGCTCCCGGACTCTAGAGCGCAGGCTCAGTCGTTGTGGAGCACGGGCTTAGTTGCTCCGCAGCATGTGAGATCTTGGTGGACCAAGGCTCGAACCCACGTCCCCTGCATCGGCAGGTGGATTCCCAGCCACTGCACCACAAGCGAAGCCCCTGCTCTGCATTATTTTAACGTCAGTCCGCTTGGCAGGACATCTAGGAGCCTCGCGTGGGCACCCTATTCCCTGCAAGAACACTGAGTAACCCCAGGCCCCCATGGGCCCGCTATGCCACATCCAGGCCCGCAGCCCTTCGGAGCCACTCTGTGTATGCCGAGTGTAGGGCAACAGACTGCACTCTTTCTTGGGACAGCTTGATTTCCTCAACACTCCCACAGGTCGACGAACACCTTTCTAGCAGGTCCAACATTCCGTGCAAGTCTGCCTCATTACCCTAGTCTGAGCTGCACTGAGAATAACCCTCGGCTTCGCATTCCATCTGGGACCCCCTGCCTGAAGTCACCCTGCCTCCAGGAGAATGTCAGCCTGCGTTCCGACTGCAACTAAAGCCCAGGTCCTCGTGTAACACTGCAGGCTTTTGAAGAGCCACGGGCCCGGAGGCCTAGCTGGGGCGATCCTTGGTTGAGACAGTTCGCTATTTGCAGAACACCCTGCTTCGAGGAGTTGATGCAGGGAAGGAACCACTGGGTCACCTGTGTCTGTTTGGACTTGTTAGAAAGCACAGGGATGTATGCTGCGTGTGCCCGTGGAAATGGGGGCCTGATGGAACCAGCCTTGCTTTCCCATTTTGAAAGCTCCATTCATCCTGCCTTGAAGCTACTTGAAATTGACTGCTGTTGACAGGCCACTAGCCACTGTAGGCATGGCTCTGGGAAGAAAAGGAGTTTTCTCTAGCTAAGCCGGGTGCTTCGATGGCCGGGGTGGAGCTCATCCTGCCACGCTCTAGAGCTAAAGGGAAACTCAACGTGAGTACTGGCCTCGAGGTAAGTCCCTGAGTAGCCGCGCAGAAATGGAGGCATGCAGCCCTTTCCACGAGGTCTTAGTCGCTGTTCTGCTTTATTGTAATTTATTTTTTTAATGTTTTATTGTTTTTTTAAGATTTATGTATTGATTGATTGATTGCTATGTTGGGTCTTCGTTTCTGTGCTAGGGCCCTCTCCAGTTGCGGTAAGTGGGGGCCACTCTTCATCGCGGTGCGTAGGCCTCTCACTATCGCGGCCTCTCTTGTTGCGGAGCACAGGGTCCAGAGGCGCAGGCTCAGTGGTTGTGTCTCACGTGCCCAGTTGCTCCGCGGCCTGTGGGAACCTCCTAGACCAGGGCTCGAACCCGTCTCCCCTGCATTGGCAGGCAGATTCTCAACCACTGCGCCACCGGGGAAGCCCCTGTTCTGCTTTATTTTAAAAGAAGTACCCTTTTCAGGCCTCCTAGGCCCCTCGGGTGTGCATCATTTTCCCTCCAAGATCAGTGAGTACCTCCAGACCCCTGTGGGCCTGCTGAGCAACATCGAGGCCCAAAGGTCGGTCTCCCGTAGGCCCTCTGTGTATGCCGAGTGATGGGCAACACACTGCTCGTTCCTTAAGGAGAGCTACATTTCCAGAGCGCCGGAACAGCCTCAGGACCACATTTCTAGGCAGTGTGACGTGCCATGGAAGTGTTCGTCATGGCCCCCGTCTGAGCTGCCATGAGAAAACACTGCGCTTAGAATTCTTCGAGTACCTCGTACCTGTAGTCACTCTGCTCGAGGAGAAAGCCAGCATCCTACCATGCTGTGGCGCTAACGGGACACTCAGCGTGAGCACTTGCCTCGAGGTAATGCCCAGAATTGCCGTGCAGAAGCGGAGGCATGCTGCAGTTTTCAGGAGGCCGTAGCCCCTGGTCAGCGTTAGTTTATTTATTTATTCATTTGTTTATCTATCTGTCTATCTAGTTCTTTATTTTCTTATGTAATTTATCATTTTTGTTTTACTGTGTTGGGTCTTAATTGCTGCATGTGAGCTTTCTCTAGTTGCAGCGAGCGGGGGCTACTCTTCGTTGCGGTGTGCGGGCTTCTCATTGAGGTGGCTCCTCTTGTTGTGGAGCAGAAGCTCTAGGCACGTGGACTTCAGTAGTTGTTGCATGCGGGCTCAGTCGTTGTGGCTCCCGGACTCTAGAGCGCAGGCTCAGTCGTTGTGGAGCACGGGCTTAGTTGCTCCGCAGCATGTGAGATCTTGGTGGACCAAGGCTCGAACCCACGTCCCCTGCATCGGCAGGTGGATTCCCAGCCACTGCACCACAAGCGAAGCCCCTGCTCTGCATTATTTTAACGTCAGTCCGCTTGGCAGGACATCTAGGAGCCTCGCGTGGGCACCCTATTCCCTGCAAGAACACTGAGTAACCCCAGGCCCCCATGGGCCCGCTATGCCACATCCAGGCCCGTAGCCCTTCGGAGCCACTCTGTGTATGCCGAGTGTAGGGCAACAGACTGCACTCTTTCTTGGGACAGCTTGATTTCCTCAACACTCCCACAGGTCGACGAACACCTTTCTAGCAGGTCCAACATTCCGTGCAAGTCTGCCTCATTACCCTAGTCTGAGCTGCACTGAGAATAACCCTCGGCTTCGCATTCCATCTGGGACCCCCTGCCTGAAGTCACCCTGCCTCCAGGAGAATGTCAGCCTGCGTTCCGACTGCAACTAAAGCCCAGGTCCTCGTGTAACACTGCAGGCTTTTGAAGAGCCACGGGCCCGGAGGCCTAGCTGGGGCGATCCTTGGTTGAGACAGTTCGCTATTTGCAGAACACCCTGCTTCGAGGAGTTGATGCAGGGAAGGAACCACTGGGTCACCTGTGTCTGTTTGGACTTGTTAGAAAGCACAGGGATGTATGCTGCGTGTGCCCGTGGAAATGGGGGCCTGATGGAACCAGCCTTGCTTTCCCATTTTGAAAGCTCCATTCATCCTGCCTTGAAGCTACTTGAAATTGACTGCTGTTGACAGGCCACTAGCCACTGTAGGCATGGCTCTGGGAAGAAAAGGAGTTTTCTCTAGCTAAGCCGGGTGCTTCGATGGCCGGGGTGGAGCTCATCCTGCCACGCTCTAGAGCTAAAGGGAAACTCAACGTGAGTACTGGCCTCGAGGTAAGTCCCTGAGTAGCCGCGCAGAAATGGAGGCATGCAGCCCTTTCCACGAGGTCTTAGTCGCTGTTCTGCTTTATTGTAATTTATTTTTTTAATGTTTTATTGATTTTTTAAGATTTATGTATTGATTGATTGATTGCTATGTTGGGTCTTCGTTTCTGTGCTAGGGCCCTCTCCAGTTGCGGTAAGTGGGGGCCACTCTTCATCGCGGTGCGTAGGCCTCTCACTATCGCGGCCTCTCTTGTTGCGGAGCACAGGGTCCAGAGGCGCAGGCTCAGTGGTTGTGTCTCACGTGCCCAGTTGCTCCGCGGCCTGTGGGAACCTCCTAGACCAGGGCTCGAACCCGTGTCCCCTGCATTGGCAGGCAGATTCTCAACCACTGCACCACCGGGGAAGCCCCTGTTCTGCTTTATTTTAAAAGAAGTACCCTTTTCAGGCCTCCTAGGCCCCTCGGGTGTGCATCATTTTCCCTCCAAGATCAGTGAGTACCTCCAGACCCCTGTGGGCCTGCTGAGCAACATCGAGGCCCAAAGGTCGGTCTCCCGTAGGCCCTCTGTGTATGCCGAGTGATGGGCAACACACTGCTCGTTCCTTAAGGAGAGCTACATTTCCAGAGCACCGGAACAGCCTCAGGACCACATTTCTAGGCAGTGCGACGTGCCATGGAAGTGTTCGTCATGGCCCCCGTCTGAGCTGCCATGAGAAAACACTGCGCTTAGAATTCTTCGAGTACCTCGTACCTGTAGTCACTCTGCTCGAGGAGAAAGCCAGCATCCTACCATGCTGTGGCGCTAACGGGACACTCAGCGTGAGCACTTGCCTCGAGGTAATGCCCAGAATTGCCGTGCAGAAGCGGAGGCGTGCTGCAGTTTTCAGGAGGCCGTAGCCCCTGCTCAGCTTTAGTTTATTTATTTATTCATTTGTTTATCTATCTGTCTATCTAGTTCTTTATTTTCTTATGTAATTTATCATTTTTGTTTTACTGTGTTGGGTCTTCGTTGCTGCATGTGAGCTTTCTCTACTTGTAGCGAGCGGGGGCTACTCTTCGTTGCGGTGCTCGGGCTTCTCATTGTGGTGGCTCCTCTTGTTGTGGAGCAGAAGCTCTAGGCACGTGGACTTCAGTAGTTGTTGCATGCGGGCTCAGTCGTTGTGGCTCCCGGACTCTAGAGCGCAGGCTCAGTCGTTGTGGAGCACGGGCTTAGTTGCTCCGCAGCATGTGAGATCTTGGTGGACCAAGGCTCGAACCCACGTCCCCTGCATCGGCAGGTGGATTCCCAGCCACTGCACCACAAGCGAAGCCCCTGCTCTGCATTATTTTAACGTCAGTCCGCTTGGCAGGACATCTAGGAGCCTCGCGTGGGCACCCTATTCCCTGCAAGAACACTGAGTAACCCCAGGCCCCCATGGGCCCGCTATGCCACATCCAGGCCCGTAGCCCTTCGGAGCCACTCTGTGTATGCCGAGTGTAGGGCAACAGACTGCACTCTTTCTTGGGACAGCTTGATTTCCTCAACACTCCCACAGGTCGACGAACACCTTTCTAGCAGGTCCAACATTCCGTGCAAGTCTGCCTCATTACCCTAGTCTGAGCTGCACTGAGAATAACCCTCGGCTTCGCATTCCATCTGGGACCCCCTGCCTGAAGTCACCCTGCCTCCAGGAGAATGTCAGCCTGCGTTCCGACTGCAACTAAAGCCCAGGTCCTCGTGTAACACTGCAGGCTTTTGAAGAGCCACGGGCCCGGAGGCCTAGCTGGGGCGATCCCTGGTTGAGACAGTTCGCTATTTGCAGAACACCCTGCTTCGAGGAGTTGATTCAGGGAAGGAACCACTGGGTCACCTGTGTCTGTTTGGACTTGTTAGAAAGCACAGGGATGTATGCTGCGTGTGCCCATGGAAATGGGGTCCTGATGGAACTAGCCTTGGTTTCCCATTTTGAAAGCTCCATTCATGCTGCCTTGAAGCTACTTGAAATTGACTGCTGTTGACAGGCCACTAGCCACTGTAGGCATGGCTCTGGGAAGAAAAGGAGTTTTCTCTAGCTAAGCCGGGTGCTTCGATGGCAGGGGTGGAGCTCATCCTGCCACGCTCTAGAGCTAAAGGGAAACTCAACGTGAGTACTGGCCTCGAGGTAAGTCCCTGAGTAGCCGTGCAGAAATGGAGGCATGCAGCCCTTTCCACGAGGTCTTAGTCGCTGTTCTGCTTTATTGTATTTTATTTTTTTAATGTTTTATTGTTTTTTTAAGATTTATGTATTGATTGATTGATTGCTATGTTGGGTCTTCGTTTCTGTGCTAGGGCCCTCTCCAGTTGCGGTAAGTGGGGGCCACTCTTCATCGCGGTGCGTAGGCCTCTCACTATCGCGGCCTCTCTTGTTGCGGAGCACAGGGTCCAGAGGCGCAGGCTCAGTGGTTGTGTCTCACGTGCCCAGTTGCTCCGCGGCCTGTGGGAACCTCCTAGACCAGGGCTCGAACCCGTGTCCCCTGCATTGGCAGGCAGATTCTCAACCACTGCGCCACCGTGGAAGCCCCTGTTCTGCTTTATTTTAAAAGAAGTACCCTTTTCAGGACTCCTAGGCCCCTCGGGTGTGCATCATTTTCCCTCCAAGATCAGTGAGTACCTCCAGACCCCTGTGGGCCTGCTGAGCAACATCGAGGCCCAAAGGTCGGTCTCCCGTAGGCCCTCTGTGTATGCCGAGTGATGGGCAACACACTGCTCGTTCCTTAAGGAGAGCTACATTTCCAGAGCACCGGAACAGCCTCAGGACCACATTTCTAGGCAGTGCGACGTGCCATGGAAGTGTTCGTCATGGCCCCCGTCTGAGCTGCCATGAGAAAACACTGTGCTTAGAATTCTTCGAGGACCTCGTACCTGAAGTCACTCTGCTCGAGGAGAAAGCCAGCATCCTACCATGCTGTGGCGCTAACGGGACACTCAGCGTGAGCACTTGCCTCGAGGTAAGGCCCTGAATTGCCGTGCAGAAGCGGAGGCGTGCTGCAGTTTTCAGGAGGCCGTAGCCCCTGCTCAGCGTTAGTTTATTTATTGATTCATTTGTTTATCTATCTGTCTATGTATTTATTTATTTTCTTATGTAATTTATCATTTTTGTTTTACTGTGTTGGGTCTTAATTGCTGCATGTGAGCTTTCTCTAGTTGCAGCGAGCGGGGGCTACTCTTCGTTGCGGTGTGCGTGCTTCTCATTGAGGTGGCTCCTCTTGTTGTGGAGGAGAAGCTCTAGGCACGTGGACTTCAGTAGTTGTTGCATGCGGGCTCAGTCGTTGTGCCTCCCGGACTCTAGAGCGCAGGCTCAGTCGTTGTGGAGCACGGGCTTAGTTGCTCCGCAGCATGTGAGATCTTGGTGGACCAAGGCTCGAACCCACGTCCCCTGCATCGGCAGGTGGATTCCCAGCCACTGCACCACAAGCGAAGCCCCTGCTCTGCATTATTTTAACGTCAGTCCGCTTGGCAGGACATCTAGGAGCCTCGCGTGGGCACCCTATTCCCTGCAAGAACACTGAGTAACCCCAGGCCCCCATGGGCCCGCTATGCCACATCCAGGCCCGTAGCCCTTCGGAGCCACTCTGTGTATGCCGAGTGTAGGGCAACAGGCTGCACTCTTTCTTGGGACAGCTTGATTTCCTCAACACTCCCACAGGTCGACGAACACCTTTCTAGCAGGTCCAACATTCCGTGCAAGTCTGCCTCATTACCCTAGTCTGAGCTGCACTGAGAATAACCCTCGGCTTCGCATTCCATCTGGGACCCCCTGCCTGAAGTCACCCTGCCTCCAGGAGAATGTCAGCCTGCGTTCCGACTGCAACTAAAGCCCAGGTCCTCGTGTAACACTGCAGGCTTTTGAAGAGCCACGGGCCCGGAGGCCTAGCTGGGGCGATCCTTGGGTGAGACAGTTCGCTATTTGCAGAACACCCTGCTTCGAGGAGTTGATGCAGGGAAGGAACCACTGGGTCACCTGTGTCTGTTTGGACTTGTTAGAAAGCACAGGGATGTATGCTGCGTGTGCCCGTGGAAATGGGGGCCTGATGGAACCAGCCTTGCTTTCCCATTTTGAAAGCTCCATTCATGCTGCCTTGAAGCTACTTGAAATTGACTGCTGTTGACAGGCCACTAGCCACTGTAGGCATGGCTCTGGGAAGAAAAGGAGTTTTCTCTAGCTAAGCCGGGTGCTTCGATGGCCGGGGTGGAGCTCATCCTGCCACGCTCTAGAGCTAAAGGGAAACTCAACGTGAGTACTGGCCTCGAGGTAAGTCCCTGAGTAGCCGCGCAGAAATGGAGGCATGCAGCCCTTTCCACGAGGTCTTAGTCGCTGTTCTGCTTTATTGTAATTTATTTTTTTAATGTTTTATTGTTTTTTTAAGATTTATGTATTGATTGATTGATTGCTATGTTGGGTCTTCGTTTCTGTGCTAGGGCCCTCTCCAGTTGCGGTAAGTGGGGGCCACTCTTCATCGCGGTGCGTAGGCCTCTCACTATCGCGGCCTCTCTTGTTGCGGAGCACAGGGTCCAGAGGCGCAGGCTCAGTGGTTGTGTCTCACGTGCCCAGTTGCTCCGCGGCATGTGGGAACCTCCTAGACCAGGGCTCGAACCCGTGTCCCCTGCATTGGCAGGCAGATTCTCAACCACTGCGCCACCGGGGAAGCCCCTGTTCTGCTTTATTTTAAAAGAAGTACCCTTTTCAGGCCTCCTAGGCCCCTCGGGTGTGCATCATTTTCCCTCCAAGATCAGTGAGTACCTCCAGACCCCTGTGGGCCTGCTGAGCAACATCGAGGCCCAAAGGTCGGTCTCCCGTAGGCCCTCTGTGTATGCCGAGTGATGGGCAACACAGTGCTCGTTCCTTAAGGAGAGCTACATTTCCAGAGCACCGGAACAGCCTCAGGACCACATTTCTAGGCAGTGCGACGTGCCATGGAAGTGTTCGTCATGGCCCCCGTCTGAGCTGCCATGAGAAAACACTGTGCTTAGAATTCTTCGAGGACCTCGTACCTGTAGTCACTCTGCTCGAGGAGAAAGCCAGCATCCTACCATGCTGTGGCGCTAACGGGATACTCAGCGTGAGCACTTGCCTCGAGGTAAGGCCCAGAATTGCCGTGCAGAAGCGGAGGCGTGCTGCAGTTTTCAGGAGGCCGTAGCCCCTGCTCAGCGTTAGTTTATTTATTTATTCATTTGTTTATCTATCTGTCTATCTAGTTCTTTATTTTCTTATGTAATTTATCATTTTTGTTTTACTGTGTTGGGTCTTAATTGCTGCATGTGAGCTTTCTCTAGTTGCAGCGAGCGGGGGCTACTCTTCGTTGCGGTGTGCGTGCTTCTCATTGAGGTGGCTCCTCTTGTTGTGGAGCAGAAGCTCTAGGCACGTGGACTTCAGTAGTTGTTGCATGCGGGCTCAGTCGTTGTGGCTCCCGGACTCTAGAGCGCAGGCTCAGTCGTTGTGGAGCACGGGCTTAGTTGCTCCGCAGCATGTGAGATCTTGGTGGACCAAGGCTCGAACCCACGTCCCCTGCATCGGCAGGTGGATTCCCAGCCACTGCACCACAAGCGAAGCCCCTGCTCTGCATTATTTTAACGTCAGTCCGCTTGGCAGGACATCTAGGAGCCTCGCGTGGGCACCCTATTCCCTGCAAGAACACTGAGTAACCCCAGGCCCCCATGGGCCCGCTATGCCACATCCAGGCCCGTAGCCCTTCGGAGCCACTCTGTGTATGCCGAGTGTAGGGCAACAGACTGCACTCTTTCTTGGGACAGCTTGATTTCCTCAACACTCCCACAGGTCGACGAACACCTTTCTAGCAGGTCCAACATTCCGTGCAAGTCTGCGTCATTACCCTAGTCTGAGCTGCACTGAGAATAACCCTCGGCTTCGCATTCCATCTGGGACCCCCTGCCTGAAGTCACCCTGCCTCCAGGAGAATGTCAGCCTGCGTTCCGACTGCAACTAAAGCCCAGGTCCTCGTGTAACACTGCAGGCTTTTGAAGAGCCATGGGCCCGGAGGCCTAGCTGGGGCGATCCTTGGGTGAGACAGTTCGCTATTTGCAGAACACCCTGCTTCGAGGAGTTGATTCAGGGAAGGAACCACTGGGTCACCTGTGTCTGTTTGGACTTGTTAGAAAGCACAGGGATGTATGCTGCGTGTGCCCGTGGAAATGGGGGCCTGATGGAACTAGCCTTGCTTTCCCATTTTGAAAGCTCCATTCATGCTGCCTTGAAGCTACTTGAAATTAGCTGCTGTTGACAGGCCACTAGCCACTGTAGGCATGGCTCTGGGAAGAAAAGGAGTTTTCTCTAGCTAAGCCGGGTGCTTCGATGGCCGGGGTGGATCTCATCCTGCCACGCTCTAGAGCTAAAGAGAAAGTCAACGTGAGTACAGGCCTCGAGGTAAGTCCCTGAGTAGGCGCGCAGAAATGGAGGCATGCAGCCCTTTCCACGAGGTCTTAGTCGCTGTTCTGCTTTATTGTATTTTATTTTTTTAATGTTTTATTGTTTTTTTAAGATTTATGTATTGATTGATTGATTGCTATGTTGGGTCTTCGTTTCTGTGCTAGGGCCCTCTCCAGTTGCGGTAAGTGGGGGCCACTCTTCATCGCGGTGCGTAGGCCTCTCACTATCGCGGCCTTTCTTGTTGCGGAGCACAGGGTCCAGAGGCGCAGGCTCAGTGGTTGTGTCTCACGTGCCCAGTTGCTCCGCGGCCTGTGGGAACCTCCTAGACCAGGGCTCGAACCCGTGTCCCCTGCATTGGCAGGCAGATTCTCAACCACTGCGCCACCGGGGAAGCCCCTGTTCTGCTTTATTTTAAAAGAAGTACCCTTTTCAGGACTCCTAGGCCCCTCGGGTGTGCATCATTTTCCCTCCAAGATCAGTGAGTACCTCCAGACCCCTGTGGGCCTGCTGAGCAACATCGAGGCACAAAGGTCGGTCTCTCGGAGGCCCTCTGTGTATGCCGAGTGATGGGCAACACACTGCTCGTTCCTTAAGGAGAGCTACATTTCCAGAGCACTGGAACAGCCTCAGGACTACATTTCTAGGCAGTGCGACGTGCCATGGAAGTGTTCGTCATGGCCCCCGTCTGAGCTGCCATGAGAAAACACTGTGCTTAGAATTCTTCGAGGACCTCGTACCTGTAGTCACTCTCCTCGAGGAGAAAGCCAGCATCCTACCATGCTGTGGCGCTAACGGGACACTCAGCGTGAGCACTTGCCTCGAGGTAAGGCCCTGAATTGCCGTGCAGAAGCGGAGGCGTGCTGCAGTTTTCAGGAGGCCGTAGCCCCTGCTCAGCGTTAGTTTATTTATTTATTTATTTGTTTATCTATCTGTCTATCTAGTTCTTTATTTTCTTATGTAATTTATCATTTTTGTTTTACTGTGTTGGGTCGTCGTTGCTGCATGTGAGCTTTCTCTAGTTGTAGCGAGAGGGGGCTACTCTTCGTTGCGGTGCTCGGGCTTCTCATTGCGGTGGCTCCTCTTGCTGTGGAGCAGAAGCTTTAGGCACGTGGACTTCAGTAGTTGTTGCATGCGGGCTCAGTCGTTGTGGCTCCCGGACTCTAGAGCGCAGGCTCAGTCGTTGTGGAGCACCGGCTTAGTTGCTCCGCAGCATGTGAGATCTTGGTGGACCAAGGCTCGAACCCACGTCCCCTGCATCGGCAGGTGGATTCCCAGCCACTGCACCACAAGCGAAGCCCCTGCTCTGCATTATTTTAACGTCAGTCCGCTTGGCAGGACATCTAGGAGCCTCGCGTGGGCACCCTATTCCCTGCAAGAACACTGAGTAACCCCAGGCCCCCATGGCCCGCTATGCCACATCCAGGCCCGTAGCCCTTCGGAGCCACTCTGTGTATGCCGAGTGTAGGGCAACAGACTGCACTCTTTCTCGGGACAGCTTGATTTCCTCAACACTCCCACAGGTCGACGAACACCTTTCTAGCAGGTCCAACATTCCGTGCAAGTCTGCCTCATTACCTTAGTCTGAGCTGCACTGAGAATAACCCTCGGCTTTGCATTCCATCTGGGACCCCCTGACTGAAGTCACCCTGCCTCCAGGAGAATGTCAGCCTACGTTCCGACTGCAACTAAAGCCCAGGTCCTCGTGTAACACTGCAGGCTTTTGAAGAGCCACGGGCCCGGAGGCCTAGCTGGGGCGATCCTTGGGTGAGACAGTTCGCTATTTGCAGAACACCCTGCTTCGAGGAGTTGATTCAGGGAAGGAACCACTGGGTAACCTGTGTCTCTTTGTACTTCTTAGAAAGCACCGGGATATATGCTGCGTGTGACCGTGGAAATGGGGGCCTGATGGAACTAGCCTTGCTTTCCCATTTTGAAAGCTCCATTCATGCTGCCTTGAAGCTACTTGAAATTGACTGCTGTTGACAGGCCACTAGCCACTGTAGGCATGGCTCTGGGAAGAAAATGAGTTTTCTCTAGCTAAGCCGGGTCCTTCGATGGCCGGGGTGGAGCTCATCCTGCCACGCTCTAGAGCTAAAGCGAAACTCAACGTGAGTACTGGCCTCGAGGTAAGTCCCTGAGTAGCCGCGCAGAAATGGAGGCATGCAGCCCTTTCCACGAGGTCTTAGTCGCTGTTCTGCTTTATTGTATTTTAGTTTTTTTAATGTTTTATTGTTTTTTTAAGATTTATGTATTGATTGATTGATTGCTATGTTGGGTCTTCGTTTCTGTGCTAGGGGCCTCTCCAGTTGCGGTAAGTGGGGGCGACTCTTCATCGCGGTGCGTATGCCTCTCGCTATCGCGGCCTCTCTTGTTGCGGAGCACAGGGTCCAGAGGCGCAGGCTCAGTGGTTGTGTCTCACGTGCCCAGTTGCTCCGCGGCATGTGGGAACCTCCCAGACCAGGGCTCGAACCCGTGTCCCCTGCATTGGCAGGCAGATTCTCAACCACTGCGCCACCAGGGAAGCCCCTGTTCTGCTTTATTTTAAAAGAAGTACCCTTTTCAGGACTCCTGGGCCCCTCGGGTGTGCATCATTTTCCCTCCAAGATCAGTGAGTACCTCCAGACCCCTGTGGGCCTGCTGAGCAACACCGAGGCCCAAAGGTCGGTCTCTCGGAGGCCCTCTGTGTATGCCGAGTGATGGGCAACACACTGCTCGTTCCCGAAGGAGAGCTACATTTCCAGAGCACTGGAACAGCCTCAGGACCACATTTCTAGGCAGTGCGACGTGCCATGGAAGTGTTCGTCATGGCCCCCGTCTGAGCTTCCATGAGAAAACACTGTGCTTAGAATTCTTCGAGGACCTCTTACCTGAAGTCACTCTGCTCGAGGAGAAAGCCAGCATCCTACCATGCTGTGGCGCTAACGGGACACTCAGCGTGAGCACTTGCCTCGAGGTAAGGCCCTGAATTGCCGTGCAGAAGCGGAGGCGTGCTGCAGTTTTCAGGAGGCCGTAGCCCCTGCTCAGCTTTAGTTTATTTATTGATTCATTTGTTTATCTATCTGTCTATGTATTTATTTATTTTCTTATGTAATTTATCATTTTTGTTTTACTGTGTCGGGTCTTCGTTGCTGCATGTGAGCTTTCTCTAGTTGTAGCGAGCGGGGGCTACTGTTCGTTGCGGTGCTCGGGCTTCTCATTGCGGTGGCTCCTCTTGTTGTGGAGCAGAAGCTCTAGGCACGTGGACTTCAGTAGTTGTTGCATGCGGGCTCAGTCATTGTGGCTCCCGGACTCTAGAGCGCAGGCTCAGTCGTTGTGGAGCACGGGCTTAGTTGCTCCGCAGCATGTGAGATCTTGGTGGACCAAGGCTCGAACCCATGTCCCCTGCATCGGCAGGTGGATTCCCAACCACTGCACCACAAGCGAAGCCCCTGCTCTGCATTATTTTAACGTCAGTCCGCTTGGCAGGACATCTAGGAGCCTCGCGTGGGCACCCTATTCCCTGCAAGAACACTGAGTAACCCCAGGCCCCCATGGGCCCGCTATGCCACATCCAGGCCCGTAGCCCTTCGGAGCCACTCTGTGTATGCCGAGTGTAGGGCAACAGACTGCACTCTTTCTTGGGACAGCTTGATTTCCTCAACACTCCCACAGGTCGACGAACACCTTTGTAGCAGGTCCAACATTCCGTGCAAGTCTGCCTCATTACCCTAGTCTGAGCTGCACTGAGAATAACCCTCGGCTTCGCATTCCATCTGGGACCCCCTGCCTGAAGTCACCCTGCCTCCAGGAGAATGTCAGCCTGCGTTCCGACTGCAACTAAAGCCCAGTTCCTCGTGTAACACTGCAGGCTTTTGAAGAGCCACGGGCCCGGAGGCCTAGCTGGGGCGATCCCTGGTTGAGACAGTTCGCTATTTGCAGAACACCCTGCTTCGAGGAGTTGATTCAGGGAAGGAACCACTGGGTCACCTGTGTCTGTTTGGACTTGTTAGAAAGCACAGGGATGTATGCTGCGTGTGCCCGTGGAAATGGGGGCCTGATGGAACTAGCCTTGCTTTCCCATTTTGAAAGCTCCATTCATGCTGCCTTGAAGCTACTTGAAATTGACTGCTGTTGACAGGCCACTAGCCACTGTAGGCATGGCTCTGGGAAGAAAAGGAGTTTTCTCTAGCTAAGCCGGGTGCTTCGATGGCCGGGGTGGAGCTCATCCTGCCACGCTCTAGAGCTAAAGGGAAACTCAACGTGAGTACTGGCCTCGAGGTAAGTCCCTGAGTAGCCGCGCAGAAATGGAGGCATGCAGCCCTTTCCACGAGGTCTTAGTCGCTGTTCTGCTTTATTGTATTTTAGTTTTTTTAATGTTTTATTGTTTTTTTAAGATTTATGTATTGATTCATTGATTGCTATGTTGGGTCTTCGTTTCTGTGCTAGGGGCCTCTCCAGTTGCGGTAAGTGGGGGCGACTCTTCATCGCGGTGCGTAGGCCTCTCGCTATCGCGGCCTCTCTTGTTGCGGAGCACAGGGTCCAGAGGCGCAGGCTCAGTGGTTGTGTCTCACGTGCCCAGTTGCTCCGCGGCATGTGGGAACCTCCCAGACCAGGGCTCGAACCCGTGTCCCCTGCATTGGCAGGCAGATTCTCAACCACTGCGCCACCAGGGAAGCCCCTGTTCTGCTTTATTTTAAAAGAAGTACCCTTTTCAGGACTCCTGGGCCCCTCGGGTGTGCATCATTTTCCCTCCAAGATCAGTGAGTACCTCCAGACCCCTGTGGGCCTGCTGAGCAACACCGAGGCCCAAAGGTCGGTCTCTCGGAGGCCCTCTGTGTATGCCGAGTGATGGGCAACACACTGCTCGTTCCCGAAGGAGAGCTACATTTCCAGAGCACTGGAACAGCCTCAGGACCACATTTCTAGGCAGTGCGACGTGCCATGGAAGTGTTCGTCATGGCCCCCGTCTGAGCTTCCATGAGAAAACACTGTGCTTAGAATTCTTCGAGGACCTCTTACCTGAAGTCACTCTGCTCGAGGAGAAAGCCAGCATCCTACCATGCTGTGGCGCTAACGGGACGCTCAGCGTGAGCACTTGCCTCGAGGTAAGGCCCTGAATTGCCGTGCAGAAGCGGAGGCGTGCTGCAGTTTTCAGGAGGCCGTAGCCCCTGCTCAGCGTTAGTTTATTTATTTATTCATTTGTTTATCTATCTGTCTATCTAGTTCTTTATTTTCTTATGTAATTTATCATTTTTGTTTTACTGTGTTGGGTCTTCGTTGCTGCATGTGAGCTTTCTCTAGTTGTAGCGAGCGGGGGCTACTCTTCGTTGCGGTGCTCGGGCTTCTCATTGCGGTGGCTCCTCTTGTTGTGGAGCAGAAGCTCTAGGCACGTGGACTTCAGTAGTTGTGGCATGCGGGCTCAGTCGTTGTGGCTCCCGGGCTCTAGAGCGCAGGCTCAGTCGTTGTGGAGCACGGGCTTAAGTACTCCGCAGCATGTGAGATCTTGGTGGACCAAGGCTCGAACCCATGTCCCCTGCATCGGCAGGTGGATTCCCAACCACTGCACCACAAGCGAAACCCCTGCTCTGCATTATTTTAACGTCAGTCTGCTTTGCAGGACATCTAGGAGCCTCGCGTGGGCACCCTATTCCCTGCAAGAACACTGAGTAACCCCAGGCCCCCATGGGCCCGCTATGCCACATCCAGGCCCGTAGCCCTTCGGAGCCACTCTGTGTATGCCGAGTGTAGGGAACAGACTGCACTCTTTCTTGGGACAGCTTGATTTCCTCAACACTCCCACAGGTCGACGAACACCTTTCTAGCAGGTCCAACATTCCGTGCAAGTCTGCCTCATTACCCTAGTCTGAGCTGCACTGAGAATAACCCTCGGCTTCGCATTCCATCTGGGACCCCTGCCTGAAGTCACCCTGCCTCCAGGAGAATGTCAGCCTGCGTTCCGACTGCAACTAAAGCCCAGTTCCTCGTGTAACACTGCAGGCTTTTGAAGAGCCACGGGCCCGGAGGCCTAGCTGGGGCGATCCTTGGTTGAGACAGTTCGCTATTTGCAGAACACCCTGCTTCGAGGAGTTGATTCAGGGAAGGAACCACTGGGTAACCTGTGTCTGTTTGGACTTGTTAGAAAGCACAGGGATGTATGCTGCGTGTGCCCGTGGAAATGGGGGCCTGATGGAACTAGCCTTGCTTTCCCATTTTGAAAGCTCCATTCATGCTGCCTTGAAGCTACTTGAAATTGACTGCTGTTGACAGGCCACTAGCCACTGTAGGCATGGCTCTAGGAAGAAAAGGAGTTTTCTCTAGCTAAGCCGGGTGCTTCGATGGCCGGGGTGGAGCTCATCCTGCCACGCTCTAGAGCTAAAGGGAAACTCAACGTGAGTACTGGCCTCGAGGTAAGTCCGTGAGTAGCCGCGCAGAAATGGAGGCATGCAGCCCTTTCCACGAGGTCTTAGTCGCTGTTCTGCTTTATTGTATTTTATTTTTTTAATGTGTTATTGTTTTTTTAAGATTTATGTATTGATTGATTGATTGCTATGTTGGGTCTTCGTTTCTGTGCTAGGGGCCTCTCCAGTTGCGGTAAGTGGGGGCGACTCTTCATCGCGGTGCGTAGGCCTCTCACTATCGCGGCCTCTCTTGTTGCGGAGCACAGGGACCAGACGCGCAGGTTCAATCATTGTGGCCCACGGGCCCAGTTTCTCCGCGGCATGTGTGATCCTTTGAGACCAGGGCTCGAACCCGTGTCCCCTGTATTGGCAGGTATATTCTCAACCACTGCGCCACCAGGGAAGCCCCTGTTCTGCTTTATTTTTTTTATTTTTATTTTTTTTTTTTAAAGAAATTCACGTTCTTTTATTTATTTATTTATTTATTTATGACTGTGTTGAGTCTTCGTTTCTGTGCGAGGGCTTTCTCTAGTTGCGGCAAGTGGGGACCACTCTTCATCGCGGTGCGCAGGCCTCTCACCATCGCGGCCTCTCTTGTTGCGGAGCACAGGCTCCAGACGCGCAGGCTCAGTAATTGTGGCTCACGGGCCCAGTTGCTCCGTGGCATGTGGGATCTTCCCAGACCAGGGCTCGAACCCGTGTCCCCTGCATTGGCAGGCAGATTCTCAACCACTGCGCCACCAGGGAAGCCCCTGTTCTGCTTTATTTTAAAGGAAGTACCCTTTACAGGACTCGTAGACCCCTCGGGTATGCATCATTTTCCCTCCAAGAACCCTGAGTACCTCCGGACTCCTGTGGGCCTGCTGAGCAACATCGAGGCCCAAAGGTCGGTCCCTCGGAGGCCCTCTGTGTATGCCGAGTGATGGGCAACACAGTTCTCGTTCCTTAAGGACAGCTACCTTTCCAGAGCAGTGGGACAGCCTCAGGACCACATTTCTAGCCAGTGCGACGTGCCCTGGAAGTGTTCGTTACGGACCCCGTCTGAGCTGCCATGAGAAAACACTCTGCGTAGAATTCTTCGAGGGCCTCGTACCTGAAGTCACTCTGCTCGAGGAGAAAGTCAGCATCCTACCATGCTGTGGCGCTAACGGGACACTCAGCCTCAGCACTTGCCTCAAGGTAAGGCCCTGAATTGCCGTGCAGTAGCGGAGGTGTGCAGCAGTTTTCAGGAGGCCGTAGCCACTGCTCTGCATTAGTTTATTTATTTATTTATTTGTTTATCTATCTATCTATTTATTTATTTAATATATCTTTTTTTTTTACTGTGTTGGGTCGTCGTTTCTGCATGTGAGCTTTCTCTAGTTGCAGCGAGCGGGGGCTACTCTCCGTTGCGGTGCGTGGGCTTCTCGTTGCGGTGACTCCTCTTGTTGTGGAGCACAGGCTCTAGGCACGTGGACTTCATTAGTTCTGGCATGCGGGCTCAGTCGTTGTGGCTCCCGGGCTCTAGAGCGCAGGCTCAGTCGTTGTGGTTCACGGGATTAAGTGCTCCGCAGCATGTGAGATCTTGGTGGACCAGGGCTCGAACCCCTCTCCGCTGCATCGGCAGGTGGATTCCCAACATTGCACCACAAGGGAAGCCCCTGCTCTGCATTATTTTAATGTCAGTATGCTTTGCAGGACACCTAGGAGCCTCGCGTGGGCACCCCATTTCCTCCAAGAACACTGAGTACCCCCAGGCCCCCATGGGCTCGCTAAGCCACATCCAGGCCCATAGCCCTTCGGAGCCACTCTGTGTATGCCGAGTGTAGGGCAACACACTGCACTCCTTCTTGGGACAGCTTGAATTCCCCAGCACTCGAACAGGTCCACGAACACCGTTCTAGCAGGTCCAAAGTGCCGTGCAAGTCTGGCTCATTGCCCAAGTCTGAGCTGCACTGAGAAAAACCGTCGGCTTCGTATTCCATCTGGGAGTCCCTGCCTGAAGTCACCCTGCTTCCAAGAGAAAGTCAGCTTGCGTTCCGAGTGCCACTAAAGGCCAGTTCCTCGGGTAACACTTCAGGCTTTTGAAGAGCCACGGGCCCGGAGGCCTAGCTGGGGCGTTACTTTGTTGAGGCAGTTCGCTATTTGCAGAACACCCTGCTTCGAGGAGTTGATTCAGGGAAGGAACCACTGGGTAACCTGTGTCTCTTTGGACTTCTTAGAAAGCACCGGGATATATGCTGCGTGTTCCCTTGGAAAAGGGGGCCTGATGGAACTAGCCTTGCTTTCCCATTTTGAAAGCTCCATTCATGCTGCCTTGAAGCTACTTGAAATTGACTGCTGTTGACAGGCCACTAGCCACTGTAGGCATGGCTCTGGGTAGAAAATGAGTTTTCTCTAGCTAAGCCGGCTGCTTCGATGGCCGGGGTGGAGCTCATCCTGCCACGCTCTAGAGCTAAAGCGAAACTCAACGTGAGTACTGGCCTCGAGGTACGGCCCTGAGTAGCCGCGCAGAAAGGGAGGCATGCAGCTGTTTCCATGAGGTCTTAGTCGCTGTTCTGCTTGATTTTATTTTATTTTATTTTATTTTTTTTTAAGATTTAGTTTTGGATTGACTGCTCGCTATGTTGGGTCTTCGTTTCTGTGCGAGGGCTTTCTCCAGTTGCGGCAAATGGGGCCACTCTTCATCGCGGTGCACGGGCCTCTCACTATCGCGGCCTCTCTTGTTGTGGAGCACAGGCTCCAGACGCGCAGGTTCAGTCATTGTGGCCCACGGGCCCAGTTTCTCCGCGGCATGTGTGATCCTTTGAGACCAGGGCTTGAACCCGTGTCCCCTGCATTGGCAGCCGTAATCTCAACCACTGCGCCACCAGGGTAGCCCCTGTTCTGCATTATTTTAAAGGAAGTACCCTTTTCAGGACTCGTAAGCCCCTTGGGTGTGCATCATTTTCCCTCCAAGAACCCTGAGTACCTCCAGACTCCTGTGGGCCTGCTGAGTAACATCGAGGCCCAAAGGTAGGTCCCTCGGAGGCCCTCTGTGTATGCCGAGTGATTGGCAACACACTGCAAGTTCCTTATGAGAGCTACATTTCCTGAGCACTGGAACAGCCTCAGGACCACATTTCTAGCCAGTGCGAAGTGCCCTGGAAGTGTTCGTCACGGCCCCCGTCTGAGCTGCCATGAGAAAACACTCTGCGTAGAATTCTTCGAGGGCCTCGTACCTGAAGTCACTCTGCTCGAGGAGAAAGTCAGCATCCTACCATGCTGTGGCCCTAACGGGACACTCAGTTTCAGCACTTGCCTCAAGGTAAGGCCCTGAATTGCCGTGCAGAAGCGGAGGCGTGCAGCAGTTTTCAGGAGGCCGTAGCCACTGCTCTGCATTAGTTTATTTATTTATTTATTTGTTTATCTATCTATCTATTTATTTATTTATTTAATATATCATTTTTTTTTTTACTGTGTTGGGTCTTCGTTTCTGCATGTGAGCTTTCTCTAGTTGCAGCGAGCGGGGGCTACTCTCCGTTGCGGTGCGCGGGTTTCTCGTTGCGGTGACTCCGCTTATTGTGGAGCACAGGCTCTAGGCACGTGGACTTCATTAGTTCTGGCATGCGGGCTCAGTCGTTGTGGCTCCCGGGCTCTAGAGCGCAGGCTCAGTCGTTGTGGTTCACGGGATTAAGTGCTCCGCAGCATGTGAGATCTTGGTGGACCAGGGCTCGAACCCCTCTCCGCTGCATCGCCAGGTGGATTCCCAAACATTGCACCACAAGGGAAGCCCCTGCTCTGCATTATTTTAATGTCAGTATGCTTTGCAGGACATCTAGGAGCCTCGCGTGGGCACCCCATTTCCTGCAAGAACACTGAGTACCCCGAGGCCCCCATGGGCCCGCTAAGCCACATCCAGGCCCATAGCCCTTCGGAGCCACTCTGTGTATGCCGAGTGTAGGGCAACACACTGCACTCCTTCCTGGGACAGCTTGAATTCCCCAGCACTCGAACAGGTCCACGAACACCGTTCTAGCAGGTCCAACGTGCCGTGCAAGTCTGGCTCATTGCCCAAGTCTGAGCTGCACTGAGAAAAACCCTCGGCTTCGTATTCCATCTGGGAGTCCCTGCCTGAAGTCACCCTGCCTCCAAGAGAAAGTCGGCTTGCGTTCCGACTGCAACTAAAGCCCAGTTCCTCGGGTAACACTGCAGGCTTTTGAAGAGCCACGGGCCCGGAGGCCTAGCTGGGGCGTTCCTTTGTTGAGGCAGTTCGCTATTTGCAGAAACACCCTGCTTCCAGGAGTTGATTCAGGGAAGGAACCACTGGGTAACCTGTGTCTCTTTGGACTTCTTAGAAAGCACCGGGATATATGCTGCGTGTTCCCATGGAAAAGGGGGCCTGATGGAACTAGCCTTGCTTTCCCATTTTGAAAGCTCCATTCATGCTGCCTTGAAGCTACTTGAAATTGACTGCTGTTGACAGGCCACTAGCCACTGTAGGCATGGCTCTGGGTAGAAAATGAGTTTTCTCTAGCTATGCCGGCTGTTTCGATGGCCGGGGTGGAGCTCATCCTGCCACGCTCTAGAGCTAAAGGGAAACTCAACGTGAGTACTGGCCTCGAGGTACGTCCCTGAGTAGCCGCGCAGAAAGGGAGGCATGCAGCTGTTTCCATGAGGTCTTAGTCGCTGTTCTGCTTGATTTTATTTTATTTTATTTTTTTTTAAGATTTATTTTTTGATTGATTGATCGCTATGTTGGGTCTTCGTTTCTGTGCTAGGGCTCTCTCCAGTTGCGGCACATGGGGCCACTCTTCATCGCGGTGCACGGGCCTCTCACTATCGCGGCCTCTCTTGTTGCGGAGCACAGGCTCCAGACGCGCAGGTTAAGTCATTGTGGCCCACGGGCCCAATTTCTCCGCGGCATGTGTGATCCTCTCAGACCAGGGCTCGAACCCGTGTCCCCTGCATTGGCAGGCATATTCTCAACCACTGCGCCACCAGGGAAGCCCCTGTTCTGCTTTATTTTAAAGGAAGTACCCTTTTCAGGACTCGTAGGCCCCTCGGATGTGCATCATTTTCCTTCCAAGAACCCTGAATACCTCCAGACTCCTGTGGGCCTGCTGAGCATCATCGAGGCCCAAAGGTCGGTCCCTCGGAGGCCCTCTGTGTATGCCGAGTGATGGGCAACACACTGCTCGTTCCTTAAGGACAGCTACATTTCCAGAGCACTGGAACAGCCCCAGGACCACATTTCTAGCCAGTGCGACGTGCCGTGGAAGTGTTCGTCACGGCCCCCGTCTGAGCTGCCATGAGAAAACACTCTGCGTAGAATTCTTCGAGGGCCTCGTACCTGAAGTCACTCTGCTCGAGGAGAAAGTCAGCATCCTACCATGCTATGGCGCTAACGGGACACTCAGCGTGAGCACTTGCCTCAAGGTAAGGCCCTGAATTGCCGTGCAGAAGCGGAGGCGTGCGGCAGTTTTCAGGAGGCCGGAGCCACTGCTCTGCATTAGTTAATTTATTTATTTATTTGTTTATCTATCTATCTATTTATTTATTTATTTAATATATCTTTTTTTTTTAACTGTGTTGGGTCGTCGTTGCTGCATGTGAGCTTTCTCTAGTTGCAGCGAGCGGGGGCTACTCTTCGTTGCGGTGTGTGGGCTTCTAATTGCGGTGACTCCTCTTGTTGTGGAGCACAGGCTCTAGGCACGTGGACTTCATTAGTTCTGGCATGCGGGCTCAGTCGTTGTGGCTCCCGGGCTCTTGAGCGCAGGCTCAGTCGTTGTGGTTCACAGTCTTATGTGCTCCGCAGCATGTGAGATCTTGGTGGACCAGGGCTCGAACCCATGTCCGCTGCATCGGCAGGTGGATTCCCAAACATTGCACCACAAGGGAAGCCCCTGCTCTGCATTATTTTAATGTCAGTATGCTTTGCAGGACATCTAGGAGCCTCGCGTGGGCACCCTATTTCCTGCAAGAACACTGAGTACCCCGGGGCCCCCATGGGACCGCTAAGCCACATCCAGGCCCATAGCCCTTCGGAGCCACTCTGTGTATGCCGAGTGTAGGGCAACACACTGCACTCCTTCCTGGGACAGCTTGATTTCTCCAGCACTCGAACAGGTCCGCGATCACCGTTCTAGCAGGTCCAACGTGCCGTGCAAGTCTGGCTCATTGCCCAAGTCTGAGCTGCACTGAGAAAAACCCTCGGCTTCGTATTCCATCTGGGAGTCCCTGCCTGAAGTCACCCTGCCTCCAAGAGAAAGTCGGCTTGCGTTCCGACTGCAACTAAAGCCCTGTTCCTTGGGTAACACTTCAGGCTTTTGAAGAGCCACGGGCCCGGAGTCCTAGCTGGGGCGTTCCTTCGTTGAGGCAGTTCACTATTTGCAGAACACCCTGCTTCGAGGAGTTGATTCAGGGAAGGAACCACTGGGTAACCTGTGTCTCTTTGGACTTCTTAGAAAGCACAGGGATATATGCTGCGTGTGCCCTTGGAAATGGGGGCCTGATGGAACTAGCCTTGCTTTGCCATTTTGAAAGCTCCATTCATGCTGCCTTGAAGCTACTTGAAATTGACTGCTGTTGAGAGTTCACGAGCCACTTTAGGCATGGCTCTGGGTAGAAAATGAGTTTTCTCTAGCTATGCCGGCTGCTTCGATGGCCGGGGTGGAGCTCATCCTGCCACGCTCTAGAGCTAAAGGGAAACTCAACGTGAGTACTGGCCTCGAGGTAAGTCCCTGAGTAGCCGCGCAGAAAGGGAGGCATGCAGCTGTTTCCATGAGGTCTTAGTCGCTGTTCTGCTTGATTTTATTTTATTTTTTTTTAAGATTTATTTTTTGATTGATTGATCGCTATGTTGGGTCTTCTTTTCTGTGCTAGGGCTCTCTCCAGTTGCGGCAAATGGGGCCACTCTTCATCGCGGTGTGCGTGCCTCTCACTATCGCGGCCTCTCTTGTTGCGGAGCACAGGCTCCAGACACGCAGGTTCAGTCATTGTGGCCCACGCGCCCAGTTTCTCCGCGGCATGTGTGATCCTTTGAGACCAGGGCTCGAACCCGTGTCCCCTGCATTGGCAGGCATATTCTCAACCACTGTGCCACCAGGGAAGCCCCTGTTCTGCTTTATTTTAAAGGAAGTACCCTTTTCAGGACTCGTAGGCCCCTCGGGTGTGCATCATTTTCCCTCCAAGAACCCTGAGTACCTCCGGACTCCTGTGGGCCTGCTGAGCAACATCGAGGCCCAAAGGTCGGTCCCTCGGAGGCCCGCTGTGTATGCTGAGTGATGGGCAACACACTGCCTGTTCCTTAAGGAGAGCTACATTTCCAGAGCACTGGAACTGCCCCAGGACCACATTTCTAGCCAGTGCGACGTGCCCTGGAAGTGTTTGTCACGGCCCCCGTCTGAGCTGCCATGAGAAAACACTCTGCGTAGAATTCTTCGAGGGCCTCGTACCTGAAGTCACTCTGCTCGAGGAGAAAGTCAGCATCCTACCATGCTGTGGCGCTAACGGGACACTCAGCCTCAGCACTTGCCTCAAGGTAAGGCCCTGAATTGCCGTGGAGAAGCGGAGGCGTGCAGCAGTTTTCAGGAGGCCGTAGCCACTGCTCTGCATTAGTTTATTTATTTATTTATTTCTTTATCTATCTATTTATTTATTTATTTATTTAATATATCTTTTTTTTTTACTGTGTTGGGTCGTCGTTGCTGCATGTGAGCTTTCTCTAGTTGCAGCGAGCGGGGGCTACTCTTCGTTGCGGTGCGCGGGCTTCTCGTTGCGGTGACTCCTCTTGTTGTGGAGCACAGGCTCTAGGCACGTGGACTTCATTAGTTCTGGCATGCGGGCTCAGTCGTTGTGGCTCCCGGGCTGTAGAGTGCAGGCTCAGGCGTTGTGGTTTACGGGCTTAAGTGCTCCGCAGCATGTGAGATCTTGGTGGACCAGGGCTCGAACCCATGTCCGCTGCATCGGCTGGTGGATTCCCAAATATTGCACCACAAGGGAAGCCCCAGCTCTGCATTATTTTAATGTCAGTATGCTTTGCAGGACATCTAGGAGCCTCACGTGGGCACCTTATTTCCTGCAAGAACACTGAGTACCCCGAGGCTCCCATGGGCCCGCTAAGCCACATCCAGGCCCATAGCCCTTCGGAGCCACTCTGTGTATGCCGAGTGTAGGGCAACACACTGCACTCCTTCCTGGGACAGCTTGATTTCCCCAGCACTCGAACAGGTCCACGAACACCGTTCTAGCAGGTCCAACGTGCCGTGCAAGTCTGGCTCATTGCCCAAGTCTGAGCTGCACTGAGAAAAACCCTGGGCTTCGTATTCCATCTGGGAGTCCCTGCCTGAAGTCTCCCTGCCTCCAAGAGAAAGTCGGCTTGCGTTCCGTCTGCAACTAAAGCCCAGTTCCTCGGGTAACACTGCAGGCTTTTGAAGAGCCACGGGTTCGGAGGCCTAGCTGGGGCGTTCCTTCGTTGAGGCAGTTCGCTATTTGCAGAACACCCTGCTTCCAGGAGTTGATTCAGGGAAGTAACCACTGGGTAACCTGTGTCTCTTTGGACTTGTTAGAAAGCACAGGGATATATGCTGCGTGTGCCCTTGGAAATGGGGGCCTGATGGAACTAGCCTTGCTTTCCCATTTTGAAAGCTCCATTCATGCTGCCTTGAAGCTACTTGAAATTGACTGCTGTTGACAGGCCACTAGCCACTGTAGGCATGGCTCTGGGTAGAAAATGAGTTTTCTCTAGCTATGCCGGGTGCTTCAATGGCCGGGGTGGAGCTCGTCCTGCCACGCTCTAGAGCTAAAGGGAAACTCAACGTGAGTACTGGCCTCGAGGTACGTCCCTGAGTAGCCTCCCAGAAAGGGAGGCATGCAGCTGTTTCCATGAGGTCTTAGTCGCTGTTCTGCTTGATTTTATTTTATTTTTTTATTTTTTATTTTTTTTTAAGATTTATTTTTTGATTGATTGATCGCTATGTTGGGTCTTCGTTTCTGTGCTAGGGCTCTCTCCAGTTGCGGCAAATGGGGCCACTCTTCATCGCGGTGCACGGGCCTCTCACTATCGCGGCCTCTCTTGTTGTGGAGCACAGGCTCCAGAAGCGCAGGTTCAGTCATTGTGGCCCACGGGCCCAGTTTCTCCGCGGCATGTGTGATCCTTTGAGACCAGGGCTCGAACCCGTGTCCCCTGCATTGGCAGGCATATTCTCAACCACTGCGCCCCCAGGGAAGCCCCTGTTCTGCTTTATTTTAAAGGAAATACCTTTTCAGGACTTGTAGGCCCATCGGGTGTGCATCATTTTCCCTCCAAGAACCCTGAGTACCTCCAGACTCTTGTGGGCCTGCTGAGCAACATCGAGGCCCAAAGGTCGGTCCCTCGGAGGCCCTCTGTGTATGCCGAGTGATGGGCAACACACTGCATGTTCCTTAAGGACAGCTACATTTCCAGAGCACTGGAACAGCCTCAGGACCACATTTCTAGCCAGTGCGACGTGCCCTGGAAGTGTTCGTCACGGCCCCGGTCTGAGCTGCCATGAGAAAACACTCTGCGTAGAATTCTTCGAGGGCCTCGTACCTGAAGTCACTCTGCTCGAGGAGAAAGTCAGCATCCTACCATGCTGTGGCGCTAACGGGACACTCAGCCTCAGCACTTGCCTCAAGGTAAGGCCCTGAATTGCCGTGCAGAAGCGGAGGCGTGCGGCAGTTTTCAGGAGGCCGTATCCACTGCTCTGCATTAGTTAATTTATTTATTTATTTGTTTATCTATCTATCTATTTATTTATTTATTTAATATATCATTTTTTTTTTACTGTGTTGGGTCGTCGTTGCTGCATGAGAGCTTTCTCTAGTTGCAGCGAGCGGGGGCTACTCTTCGTTGCGGTGCGCGGGCTTCTCATTGCGGTGACTCCTCTTGTTGTGGAGCACAGGCTCTAGGCACGTGGACTTCATTAGTTCTGGCATACGGGATCAGTCGTTGTGGCTCCCGGGCTCTAGAGCGCAGGCTCAGTCGTTGTGGTTCACGGGCTTAAGTGGTCCGCAGCATGTGAGATCTTGGTGGACCAGGGCTCGAACCCATGTCCGCTGCATCGGCAGGTGGATTCCCAAACATTGCACCACAAGGGAAGCCCCTGCTCTGCATTATTTAAATGTCAGTATGCTTTGCAGGACATCTAGGAGTCTCACGTGGGCACCCTATTTCCTGCAAGAACACTGAGTACCCCGAGGCCCCCATGGGCCCGCTAAGCCACATCCAGGCCCATAGCCCTTCGGAGCCACTCTGTGTATGCCGAGTGTAGGGCAACACACTGCACTCCTTCTTGGGACAGCTTGAATTCCCCAGCACTCGAACAGGTCCACGAACACCGTTCTAGCAGGTCCAACGTGCCGTGCAAGTCTGGCTCATTGCCCAAGTCTGAGCTGCACTGAGAAAAACCCTCGGCTTCGTATTCCATCTGGGAGTCCCTGCCTGAAGTCACCCTGCCTCCAAGAGAAAGTCGGCTTGCGTTCCGAGTGCAACTAAAGGCCAGTTCCTCGGGTAACACTGCAGGCTTTTGAAGAGCCACGGGCCCGGAGTCCTAGCTGGGGCGTTCCTTCGTTGAGGCAGTTCGCTATTTGCAGAACACCCTGCTTCGAGGAGTTGATTCAGGGAAGGAACCATTGGGTAACCTGTGTCTCTTTGGACTTCTTAGAAAGCACCGGGATATATGCTGCGTGTGCCCTTGGAAATGGGGGCCTGATGGAACTAGCCTTGCTTTGCCATTTTGAAAGCTCCATTCATGCTGCCTTGAAGCTACTTGAAATTGACCGCTGTTGACAGGCCACTAGCCACTGTAGGCATGGCTCTGGGTAGAAAATGAGTTTTCTCTAGCTAAGCCGGCTTCTTTGATGGCCAGGGTGGAGCTCATCCTGCCACGCTCTAGAGCTAAAGCGAAACTCAACGTGAGTACTGGCCTCGAGGTACGGCCCTGAGTAGCCGCGCAGAAAGGGAGGCATGCAGCTGTTTCCATGAGGTCTTAGTCGCTGTTCTGCTTGATTTTATTTTATTTTATTTTTTTTTAAGATTTATTTTTTGATTGATTGATCGCTATGTTGGGTCTTCGTTTCTGTGCTAGGGCTCTCTCCAGTTGCGGCAAATGGGGCCACTCTTCATCGCGGTGCACGGGCCTCTCACTATCGCGGCCTCTCTTGTTGCGGAGCACAGGCTCCAGACGCGCAGGTTAAGTCATTGTGGCCCACGGGCCCAGTTTCTCCGCGGCATGTGTGATCCTCTCAGACCAGGGCTCGAACCCGTGTCCCCTGCATTGGCAGGCATATTGTCAACCACTGCGCCACCAGGGAAGCCCCTGTTCTGCTTTATTTTAAAGGAAGTACCCTTTTCAGGACTCGTAGGCCCCTCGGATGTGCATCATTTTCCCTCCAAGAACCCTGAATACCTCCAGACTCCTGTGGGCCTGCTGAGCATCATCGAGGCCCAAAGGTCGGTCCCTCGGAGGCCCTCTGTGTATGCCGAGTGATGGGCAACACACTGCTCGTTCCTTAAGGACAGCTACATTTCCAGAGCACTGGAACAGCCCCAGGACCACATTTCTAGCCAGTGCGACGTGCCGTGGAAGTGTTCGTCACGGCCCCCGTCTGAGCTGCCATGAGAAAACACTCTGCGTAGAATTCTTCGAGGGCCTCGTACCTGAAGTCACTCTGCTCGAGGAGAAAGTCAGCATCCTACCATGCTATGGCGCTAACGGGACACTCAGCGTGAGCACTTGCCTCAAGGTAAGGCCCTGAATTGCCGGGCAGAAGCGGAGGCGTGCGGCAGTTTTCAGGAGGCCGGAGCCACTGTTCTGCATTAGTTAATTTATTTATTTATTTGTTTATCTATCTATCTATTTATTTATTTATTTAATATATCATTTTTTTTTAACTGTGTTGGGTCGTCGTTGCTGCATGTGAGCTTTCTCTAGTTGCAGCGAGCGGCGGCTACTCTTCGTTGCGGTGTGTGGGCTTCTAATTGCGGTGACTCCTCTTGTTGTGGAGCACAGGCTCTAGGCACGTGGACTTCATTAGTTCTGGCATGCGGGCTCAGTCGTTGTGGCTCCCGGGCTCTTGAGCGCAGGCTCAGTCGTTGTGGTTCACAGTCTTATGTGCTCCGCAGCATGTGAGATCTTGGTGGACCAGGGCTCGAACCCATGTCCGCTGCATCGGCAGGTGGATTCCCAAACATTGCACCACAAGGGAAGCCCCTGCTCTGCATTATTTTAATGTCAGTATGCTTTGCAGGACATCTAGGAGCCTCGCGTGGGCACCCTATTTCCTGCAAGAACACTGAGTACCCCGGGGCCCCCATGGGCCCGCTAAGCCACATCCAGGCCCATAGGCCTTCGGAGCCACTCTGTGTATGCCGAGTGTAGGGCAACACACTGCACTCCTTCCTGGGACAGCTTGATTTCTCCAGCACTCGAACAGGTCCGCGATCACCGTTCTAGCAGGTCCAACGTGCCGTGCAAGTCTGGCTCATTGCCCAAGTCTGAGCTGCACTGAGAAAAACCCTCGGCTTCGTATTCCATCTGGGAGTCCCTGCCTGAAGTCACCCTGCCTCCAAGAGAAAGTCGGCTTGCGTTCCGACTGCAACTAAAGCCCTGTTCCTTGGGTAACACTTCAGGCTTTTGAAGAGCCACGGGCCCGGAGTCCTAGCTGGGGCGTTCCTTCGTTGAGGCAGTTCACTATTTGCAGAACACCCTGCTTCGAGGAGTTGATTCAGGGAAGGAACCACTGGGTAACCTGTGTCTCTTTGGACTTCTTAGAAAGCACAGGGATATATGCTGCGTGTGCCCTTGGAAATGGGGGCCTGATGGAACTAGCCTTGCTTTGCCATTTTGAAAGCTCCACTCATGCTGCCTTGAAGCTACTTGAAATTGACTGCTGTTGAGAGTTCACGAGCCACTTTAGGCATGGCTCTGGGTAGAAAATGAGTTTTCTCTAGCTATGCCGGCTGCTTCGATGGCCGGGGTGGAGCTCATCCTGCCACGCTCTAGAGCTAAAGGGAAACTCAACGTGAGTACTGGCCTCGAGGTAAGTCCCTGAGTAGCCGCGCAGAAAGGGAGGCATGCAGCTGTTTCCATGAGGTCTTAGTCGCTGTTCTGCTTGATTTTATTTTATTTTTTTATTTTTTATTTTTTTTTAAGATTTATTTTTTGATTGATTGATCGCTATGTTGGGTCTTCGTTTCTGTGCTAGGGCTCTCTCCAGTTGCGGCAAATGGGGCCACTCTTCATCGCGGTGCACGGGCCTCTCACTATCGCGGCCTCTCTTGTTGTGGAGCACAGGCTCCAGAAGCGCAGGTTCAATCATTGTGGCCCACGGGCCCAGTTTCTCCGCGGCATGTGTGATCCTTTGAGACCAGGGCTCGAACCCGTGTCCCCTGCATTGGCAGGCATATTCTCAACCACTGCGCCCCCAGGGAAGCCCCTGTTCTGCTTTATTTTAAAGGAAATACCTTTTCAGTACTTGTAGGCCCATCGGGTGTGCATCATTTTCCCTCCAAGAACCCTGAGTACCTCCAGACTCTTGTGGGCCTGCTGAGCAACATCGA
This sequence comes from Balaenoptera physalus, assembly GCF_965194825.1. Lineage (NCBI taxonomy): Eukaryota > Metazoa > Chordata > Mammalia > Artiodactyla > Balaenopteridae > Balaenoptera > Balaenoptera physalus. The sequence continues at coordinate 178,076,718 of NC_138890.1, forward strand.
GGCCCAAAGGTCGGTCCCTCGGAGGCCCTCTGTGTATGCCGAGTGATGGGCAACACACTGCATGTTCCTTAAGGACAGCTACATTTCCAGAGCACTGGAACAGCCTCAGGACCACATTTCTAGCCAGTGCGACGTGCCCTGGAAGTGTTCGTCACGGCCCCGGTCTGAGCTGCCATGAGAAAACACTCTGCGTAGAATTCTTCGAGGGCCTCGTACCTGAAGTCACTCTGCTCGAGGAGAAAGTCAGCATCCTACCATGCTGTGGCGCTAACGGGACACTCAGCCTCAGCACTAGCCTCAAGGTAAGGCCCTGAATTGCCGTGCAGAAGCGGAGGCGTGCGGCAGTTTTCAGGAGGCCGTATCCACTGCTCTGCATTAGTTAATTTATTTATTTATTTGTTTATCTATCTATCTATTTATTTATTTATTTAATATATCATTTTTTTTTTACTGTGTTGGGTCGTCGTTGCTGCATGAGAGCTTTCTCTAGTTGCAGCGAGCGGGGGCTACTCTTCGTTGCGGTGCGCGGGCTTCTCATTGCGGTGACTCCTCTTGTTGTGGAGCACAGGCTCTAGGCACGTGGACTTCATTAGTTCTGGCATGCGGGCTCAGTCGTTGTGGCTCCCGGGCTCTAGAGTGCAGGCTCAGGCGTTGTGGTTCACGGGCTTAAGTGGTCCGCAGCATGTGAGATCTTGGTGGACCAGGGCTCGAACCCATGTCCGCTGCATCGGCAGGTGGATTCCCAAACATTGCACCACAAGGGAAGCCCCTGCTCTGCATTATTTAAATGTCAGTATGCTTTGCAGGACATCTAGGAGTCTCACGTGGGCACCCTATTTCCTGCAAGAACACTGAGTACCCCGAGGCTCCCATGGGCCCGCCAACCCACATCCAGGCCCATAGCCCTTCGGAGCCACTCTGTGTATGCCGAGTGTAGGGCAACACACTGCAGTCCTTCCTGGGACAGCTTGATTTCCCCAGCACTCGAACAGGTCCACGAACACCGTTCTAGCAGGTCCAACGTGCCGTGCAAGTCAGGCTCATTGTCCAAGTCTGAGCTGCACTGAGTAAAACCCTCGGCTTCGTATTCCATCTGGGAGTCCCTGCCTGAAGTCACCCTGCCTCCAAGAGAAAGTCGGCTTGCGTTCCGAGTGCAACTAAAGGCCATTTCCTCGGGTAACACTGCAGGCTTTTGAAGAGCCACGGGCCCGGAGGCCTAGCTGGGGCGTTCCTTGGTTGAGGCAGTTCGCTATTTGCAGAAACACCCTGCTTCCAGGAGTTGATTCAGGGAAGGAACCACTGGGTAACCTGTGTCTCTTTGGACTTCTTAGAAAGCACCGGGATATATGCTGCGTGTGCCCTTGGAAATGGGGGCCTGATGGAACTAGCCTTGCTTTCCCATTTTGAAAGCTCCATTCATGCTGCCTTGAAGCTACTTGAAATTGACTGCTGTTGACAGGCCACTAGCCACTGTAGGCATGGCTCTGGGTAGAAAATGAGTTTTCTCTAGCTATGCCGGGTGCTTCAATGGCCGGCGTGGAGCTCGTCCTGCCACGCTCTAGAGCTAAAGGGAAACTCAACGTGAGTACTGGCCTCGAGGTACGTCCCTGAGTAGCCTCCCAGAAAGGGAGGCATGCAGCTGTTTCCATGAGGTCTTAGTCGCTGTTCTGCTTGATTTTATTTTATTTTTTTATTTTTTATTTTTTTTTAAGATTTATTTTTTGATTGATTGATCGCTATGTTGGGTCTTCGTTTCTGTGCTAGGGCTCTCTCCAGTTGCGGCAAATGGGGCCACTCTTCATCGCGGTGCGCGGGCCTCTCACTATCGCGGCCTCTCTTGTTGTGGAGCACAGGCTCCAGAAGCGCAGGTTCAATCATTGTGGCCCACGGGCCCAGTTTCTCCGCGGCATGTGTGATCCTTTGAGACCAGGGCTCGAACCCGTGTCCCCTGCATTGGCAGGCATATTCTCAACCACTGCGCCCCCAGGGAAGCCCCTGTTCTGCTTTATTTTAAAGGAAGTACCTTTTCAGGACTTGTAGGCCCCTCGGGTGTGCATCATTGTCCCTCCAAGAACCCTGAGTACCTCCAGACTCCTGTGGGCCTGCTGAGCAACATCGAGGCCCAAAGGTCGGTCCCTCGGAGGCCCTCTGTGTATGCCGAGTGATGGGCAACACACTGCATGTTCCTTAAGGACAGCTACATTTCCAGAGCACTGGAACAGCCTCAGGACCACATTTCTAGCCAGTGCGACGTGCCCTGGAAGTGTTCGTCACGGCCCCGGTCTGAGCTGCCATGAGAAAACACTCTGCGTAGAATTCTTCGAGGGCCTCGTACCTGAAGTCACTCTGCTCGAGGAGAAAGTCAGCATCCTACCATGCTGTGGCGCTAACGGGACACTCAGCCTCAGCACTAGCCTCAAGGTAAGGCCCTGAATTGCCGTGCAGAAGCGGAGGCGTGCGGCAGTTTTCAGGAGGCCGTATCCACTGCTCTGCATTAGTTAATTTATTTATTTATTTGTTTATCTATCTATCTATTTATTTATTTATTTAATATATCATTTTTTTTTTACTGTGTTGGGTCGTCGTTGCTGCATGAGAGCTTTCTCTAGTTGCAGCGAGCGGGGGCTACTCTTCGTTGCGGTGCGCGGGCTTCTCATTGCGGTGACTCCTCTTGTTGTGGAGCACAGGCTCTAGGCACGTGGACTTCATTAGTTCTGGCATGCGGGCTCAGTCGTTGTGGCTCCCGGGCTCTAGAGTGCAGGCTCAGGCGTTGTGGTTCACGGGCTTAAGTGGTCCGCAGCATGTGAGATCTTGGTGGACCAGGGCTCGAACCCATGTCCGCTGCATCGGCAGGTGGATTCCCAAACATTGCACCACAAGGGAAGCCCCTGCTCTGCATTATTTAAATGTCAGTATGCTTTGCAGGACATCTAGGAGTCTCACGTGGGCACCCTATTTCCTGCAAGAACACTGAGTACCCCGAGGCTCCCATGGGCCCGCCAACCCACATCCAGGCCCATAGCCCTTCGGAGCCACTCTGTGTATGCCGAGTGTAGGGCAACACACTGCAGTCCTTCCTGGGACAGCTTGATTTCCCCAGCACTCGAACAGGTCCACGAACACCGTTCTAGCAGGTCCAACGTGCCGTGCAAGTCAGGCTCATTGTCCAAGTCTGAGCTGCACTGAGTAAAACCCTCGGCTTCGTATTCCATCTGGGAGTCCCTGCCTGAAGTCACCCTGCCTCCAAGAGAAAGTCGGCTTGCGTTCCGAGTGCAACTAAAGGCCATTTCCTCGGGTAACACTGCAGGCTTTTGAAGAGCCACGGGCCCGGAGGCCTAGCTGGGGCGTTCCTTGGTTGAGGCAGTTCGCTATTTGCAGAAACACCCTGCTTCCAGGAGTTGATTCAGGGAAGGAACCACTGGGTAACCTGTGTCTCTTTGGACTTCTTAGAAAGCACCGGGATATATGCTGCGTGTGCCCTTGGAAATGGGGGCCTGATGGAACTAGCCTTGCTTTCCCATTTTGAAAGCTCCATTCATGCTGCCTTGAAGCTACTTGAAATTGACTGCTGTTGACAGGCCACTAGCCACTGTAGGCATGGCTCTGGGTAGAAAATGAGTTTTCTCTAGCTATGCCGGGTGCTTCAATGGCCGGCGTGGAGCTCGTCCTGCCACGCTCTAGAGCTAAAGGGAAACTCAACGTGAGTACTGGCCTCGAGGTACGTCCCTGAGTAGCCTCCCAGAAAGGGAGGCATGCAGCTGTTTCCATGAGGTCTTAGTCGCTGTTCTGCTTGATTTTATTTTATTTTTTTATTTTTTATTTTTTTTTAAGATTTATTTTTTGATTGATTGATCGCTATGTTGGGTCTTCGTTTCTGTGCTAGGGCTCTCTCCAGTTGCGGCAAATGGGGCCACTCTTCATCGCGGTGCGCGGGCCTCTCACTATCGCGGCCTCTCTTGTTGTGGAGCACAGGCTCCAGAAGCGCAGGTTCAATCATTGTGGCCCACGGGCCCAGTTTCTCCGCGGCATGTGTGATCCTTTGAGACCAGGGCTCGAACCCGTGTCCCCTGCATTGGCAGGCATATTCTCAACCACTGCGCCCCCAGGGAAGCCCCTGTTCTGCTTTATTTTAAAGGAAGTACCTTTTCAGGACTTGTAGGCCCCTCGGGTGTGCATCATTGTCCCTCCAAGAACCCTGAGTACCTCCAGACTCCTGTGGGCCTGCTGAGCAACATCGAGGCCCAAAGGTCGGTCCCTCGGAGGCCCTCTGTGTATGCCGAGTGATGGGCAACACACTGCATGTTCCTTAAGGACAGCTACATTTCCAGAGCACTGGAACAGCCTCAGGACCACATTTCTAGCCAGTGCGACGTGCCCTGGAAGTGTTCGTCACGGCCCCGGTCTGAGCTGCCATGAGAAAACACTCTGCGTAGAATTCTTCGAGGGCCTCGTACCTGAAGTCACTCTGCTCGAGGAGAAAGTCAGCATCCTACCATGCTGTGGCGCTAACGGGACACTCAGCCTCAGCACTTGCCTCAAGGTAAGGCTCTGAATTGCCGTGCAGAAGCGGAGGCGTGCAGCAGTTTTCAGGAGGCCGTAGCCACTGCTCTGCATTAGTTTATTTATTTATTTATTTGTTTATCTATCTATTTATTTATTTATTTATTTAATATATCATTTTTTTTTTACTGTGTTGGGTCGTCGTTGCTGCATGTGAGCTTTCTCTAGTTGCAGCGAGCGGGGGCTACTCTTCGTTGCGGTGCGCGGGCTTCTCGTTGCGGTGACTCCTCTTGTTGTGGAGCACAGGCTCTAGGCACGTGGACTTCATTAGTTCTGGCATGCGGGCTCAGTCGTTGTGGCTCCCGGGCTCTAGAGTGCAAGCTCAGGCGTTGTGGTTTACGGGCTTAAGTGCTCCGCAGCATGTGAGATCTTGGTGGACCAGGGCTCGAACCCATGTCCGCTGCATCGGCAGGTGGATTCCCAAACATTGCACCACAAGGGAAGCCCCTGCTCTGCATTATTTAAGTGTCAGTATGCTTTGCAGGACATCTAGGAGTCTCACGTGGGCACCCTATTTCCTGCAAGAACACTGAGTACCCCGAGGCTCCCATGGGCCCGCCAACCCACATCCAGGCCCATAGCCCTTCGGAGCCACTCTGTGTATGCCGAGTGTAGGGCAACACACTGCAGTCCTTCCTGGGACAGCTTGATTTCCCCAGCACTCGAACAGGTCCACGAACACCGTTCTAGCAGGTCCAACGTGCCGTGCAAGTCTGGCTCATTGCCCAAGTCTGAGCTGCACTGAGAAAAACCCTCGGCTTCGTATTCCATCTGGGAGTCCCTGCCTGAAGTCACCCTGCCTCCAAGAGAAAGTCGGCTTGCGTTCCGAGTGCAACTAAACGCCAGTTCCTCGGGTAACACTGCAGGCTTTTGAAGAGCCACGGGCCCGGAGGCCTAGCTGGGGCGTTCCTTGGTTGAGGCAGTTCGCTATTTGCAGAAACACCCTGCTTCGAGGAGTTGATTCAGGGACGGAACCACTGGGTAACCTGTGTCTCTTTGGACTTCTTAGAAAGCACCGGGATATATGCTGCGTGTGCCCTTGGAAATGGGGGCCTGATGGAACTAGCCTTGCTTTCCCATTTTGAAAGCTCCATTCATGCTGCCTTGAAGCTACTTGAAATTGACTGCTGTTGACAGGCCACTAGCCACTGTAGGCATGGCTCTGGGTAGAAAATGAGTTTTCTCTAGCTATGCCGGGTGCTTCAATGGCCGGGGTGGAGCTCGTCCTGCCACGCTCTAGAGTTAAAGGGAAACTCAACGTGAGTACTGGCCTCGAGGTACGTCCCTGAGTAGCCTCCCAGAAAGGGAGGCATGCAGCTGTTTCCATGAGGTCTTAGTCGCTGTTCTGCTTGATTTTATTTTATTTTTTTATTTTTTATTTTTTTTTAAGATTTATTTTTTGATTGATTGATCGCTATGTTGGGTCTTCGTTTCTGTACTAGGGCTCTCTCCAGTTGCGGCAAATGGGGCCACTCTTCATCGCGGTGCGCGGGCCTCTCACTATCGCGGCCTCTCTTGTTGTGGAGCACAGGCTCCAGAAGCGCAGGTTCAATCATTGTGGCCCACGGGCCCAGTTTCTCCGCGGCATGTGTGATCCTTTGAGACCAGGGCTCGAACCCGTGTCCCCTGCATTGGCAGGCATATTCTCAACCACTGCGCCCCCAGGGAAGCCCCTGTTCTGCTTTATTTTAAAGGAAATACCTTTTCAGGACTTGTAGGCCCCTCGGGTGTGCATCATTGTCCCTCCAAGAACCCTGAGTACCTCCAGACTCCTGTGGGCCTGCTGAGCAACATCGAGGCCCAAAGGTCGGTCCCTCGGAGGCCCTCTGTGTATGCCGAGTGATGGGCAACACACTGCATGTTCCTTAAGGACAGCTACATTTCCAGAGCACTGGAACAGCCTCAGGACCACATTTCTAGCCAGTGCGACGTGCCCTGGAAGTGTTCGTCACGGCCCCGGTCTGAGCTGCCATGAGAAAACACTCTGCGTAGAATTCTTCGAGGGCCTCGTACCTGAAGTCACTCTGCTCGAGGAGAAAGTCAGCATCCTACCACGCTGTGGCGCTAACGGGACACTCAGCCTCAGCACTTGCCTCAAGGTAAGGCTCTGAATTGCCGTGCAGAAGCGGAGGCGTGCAGCAGTTTTCAGGAGGCCGTAGCCACTGCTCTGCATTAGTTTATTTATTTATTTATTTGTTTATCTATCTATTTATTTATTTATTTATTTAATATATCATTTTTTTTTTACTGTGTTGGGTCGTCGTTGCTGCATGTGAGCTTTCTCTAGTTGCAGCGAGCGGGGGCTACTCTTCGTTGCGGTGCGCGGGCTTCTCGTTGCGGTGACTCCTCTTGTTGTGGAGCACAGGCTCTAGGCACGTGGACTTCATTAGTTCTGGCATGCGGGCTCAGTCGTTGTGGCTCCCGGGCTCTAGAGTGCAGGCTCAGGCGTTGTGGTTTACGGGCTTAAGTGCTCCGCAGCATGTGAGATCTTGGTGGACCAGGGCTCGAACCCATGTCCGCTGCATCGGCAGGTGGATTCCCAAACATTGCACCACAAGGGAAGCCCCTGCTCTGCATTATTTAAGTGTCAGTATGCTTTGCAGGACATCTAGGAGTCTCACGTGGGCACCCTATTTCCTGCAAGAACACTGAGTACCCCGAGGCTCCCATGGGCCCGCCAACCCACATCCAGGCCCATAGCCCTTCGGAGCCACTCTGTGTATGCCGAGTGTAGGGCAACACACTGCAGTCCTTCCTGGGACAGCTTGATTTCCCCAGCACTCGAACAGGTCCACGAACACCGTTCTAGCAGGTCCAACGTGCCGTGCAAGTCTGGCTCATTGCCCAAGTCTGAGCTGCACTGAGAAAAACCCTCGGCTTCGTATTCCATCTGGGAGTCCCTGCCTGAAGTCACCCTGCCTCCAAGAGAAAGTCGGCTTGCGTTCCGAGTGCAACTAAAGGCCAGTTCCTCGGGTAACACTGCAGGCTTTTGAAGAGCCACGGGCCCGGAGGCCTAGCTGGGGCGTTCCTTGGTTGAGGCAGTTCGCTATTTGCAGAAACACCCTGCTTCGAGGAGTTGATTCAGGGACGGAACCACTGGGTAACCTGTGTCTCTTTGGACTTCTTAGAAAGCACCGGGATATATGCTGCGTGTGCCCTTGGAAATGGGGGCCTGATGGAACTAGCCTTGCTTTCCCATTTTGAAAGCTCCATTCATGCTGCCTTGAAGCTACTTGAAATTGACTGCTGTTGACAGGCCACTAGCCACTGTAGGCATGGCTCTGGGTAGAAAATGAGTTTTCTCTAGCTATGCCGGGTGCTTCAATGGCCGGGGTGGAGCTCGTCCTGCCACGCTCTAGAGTTAAAGGGAAACTCAACGTGAGTACTGGCCTCGAGGTACGTCCCTGAGTAGCCTCCCAGAAAGGGAGGCATGCAGCTGTTTCCATGAGGTCTTAGTCGCTGTTCTGCTTGATTTTATTTTATTTTTTTATTTTTTATTTTTTTTTAAGATTTATTTTTTGATTGATTGATCGCTATGTTGGGTCTTCGTTTCTGTGCTAGGGCTCTCTCCAGTTGCGGCAAATGGGGCCACTCTTCATCGCGGTGCACGGGCCTCTCACTATCGCGGCCTCTCTTGTTGCGGAGCACAGGCTCCAGACGCGCAGGTTAAGTCATTGTGGCCCACGGGCCCAGTTTCTCCGCGGCATGTGTGATCCTCTCAGACCAGGGCTCGAACCCGTGTCCCCTGCATTGGCAGGCATATTGTCAACCACTGCGCCACCAGGGAAGCCCCTGTTCTGCTTTATTTTAAAGGAAGTACCCTTTTCAGGACTCGTAGGCCCCTCGGATGTGCATCATTTTCCCTCCAAGAACCCTGAATACCTCCAGACTCCTGTGGGCCTGCTGAGCATCATCGAGGCCCAAAGGTCGGTCCCTCGGAGGCCCTCTGTGTATGCCGAGTGATGGGCAACACACTGCTCGTTCCTTAAGGACAGCTACATTTCCAGAGCACTGGAACAGCCCCAGGACCACATTTCTAGCCAGTGCGACGTGCCGTGGAAGTGTTCGTCACGGCCCCCGTCTGAGCTGCCATGAGAAAACACTCTGCGTAGAATTCTTCGAGGGCCTCGTACCTGAAGTCACTCTGCTCGAGGAGAAAGTCAGCATCCTACCATGCTATGGCGCTAACGGGACACTCAGCGTGAGCACTTGCCTCAAGGTAAGGCCCTGAATTGCCGGGCAGAAGCGGAGGCGTGCGGCAGTTTTCAGGAGGCCGGAGCCACTGCTCTGCATTAGTTAATTTATTTATTTATTTGTTTATCTATCTATCTATTTATTTATTTATTTAATATATCATTTTTTTTTAACTGTGTTGGGTCGTCGTTGCTGCATGTGAGCTTTCTCTAGTTGCAGCGAGCGGCGGCTACTCTTCGTTGCGGTGTGTGGGCTTCTAATTGCGGTGACTCCTCTTGTTGTGGAGCACAGGCTCTAGGCACGTGGACTTCATTAGTTCTGGCATGCGGGCTCAGTCGTTGTGGCTCCCGGGCTCTTGAGCGCAGGCTCAGTCGTTGTGGTTCACAGTCTTATGTGCTCCGCAGCATGTGAGATCTTGGTGGACCAGGGCTCGAACCCATGTCCGCTGCATCGGCAGGTGGATTCCCAAACATTGCACCACAAGGGAAGCCCCTGCTCTGCATTATTTTAATGTCAGTATGCTTTGCAGGACATCTAGGAGCCTCGCGTGGGCACCCTATTTCCTGCAAGAACACTGAGTACCCCGGGGCCCCCATGGGCCCGCTAAGCCACATCCAGGCCCATAGCCCTTCGGAGCCACTCTGTGTATGCCGAGTGTAGGGCAACACACTGCACTCCTTCCTGGGACAGCTTGATTTCTCCAGCACTCGAACAGGTCCGCGATCACCGTTCTAGCAGGTCCAACGTGCCGTGCAAGTCTGGCTCATTGCCCAAGTCTGAGCTGCACTGAGAAAAACCCTCGGCTTCGTATTCCATCTGGGAGTCCCTGCCTGAAGTCACCCTGCCTCCAAGAGAAAGTCGGCTTGCGTTCCGACTGCAACTAAAGCCCTGTTCCTTGGGTAACACTTCAGGCTTTTGAAGAGCCACGGGCCCGGAGTCCTAGCTGGGGCGTTCCTTCGTTGAGGCAGTTCACTATTTGCAGAACACCCTGCTTCGAGGAGTTGATTCAGGGAAGGAACCACTGGGTAACCTGTGTCTCTTTGGACTTCTTAGAAAGCACAGGGATATATGCTGCGTGTGCCCTTGGAAATGGGGGCCTGATGGAACTAGCCTTGCTTTGCCATTTTGAAAGCTCCACTCATGCTGCCTTGAAGCTACTTGAAATTGACTGCTGTTGAGAGTTCACGAGCCACTTTAGGCATGGCTCTGGGTAGAAAATGAGTTTTCTCTAGCTATGCCGGCTGCTTCGATGGCCGGGGTGGAGCTCATCCTGCCACGCTCTAGAGCTAAAGGGAAACTCAACGTGAGTACTGGCCTCGAGGTAAGTCCCTGAGTAGCCTCCCAGAAAGGGAGGCATGCAGCTGTTTCCATGAGGTCTTAGTCGCTGTTCTGCTTGATTTTATTTTATTTTTTTATTTTTTATTTTTTTTTAAGATTTATTTTTTGATTGATTGATCGCTATGTTGGGTCTTCGTTTCTGTGCTAGGGCTCTCTCCAGTTGCGGCAAATGGGGCCACTCTTCATCGCGGTGCACGGGCCTCTCACTATCGCGGCCTCTCTTGTTGTGGAGCACAGGCTCCAGAAGCGCAGGTTCAATCATTGTGGCCCACGGGCCCAGTTTCTCCGCGGCATGTGTGATCCTTTGAGACCAGGGCTCGAACCCGTGTCCCCTGCATTGGCAGGCATATTCTCAACCACTGCGCCCCCAGGGAAGCCCCTGTTCTGCTTTATTTTAAAGGAAATACCTTTTCAGGACTTGTAGGCCCATCGGGTGTGCATCATTTTCCCTCCAAGAACCCTGAGTACCTCCAGACTCTTGTGGGCCTGCTGAGCAACATCGAGGCCCAAAGGTCGGTCCCTCGGAGGCCCTCTGTGTATGCCGAGTGATGGGCAACACACTGCATGTTCCTTAAGGACAGCTACATTTCCAGAGCACTGGAACAGCCTCAGGACCACATTTCTAGCCAGTGCGACGTGCCCTGGAAGTGTTCGTCACGGCCCCGGTCTGAGCTGCCATGAGAAAACACTCTGCGTAGAATTCTTCGAGGGCCTCGTACCTGAAGTCACTCTGCTCGAGGAGAAAGTCAGCATCCTACCATGCTGTGGCGCTAACGGGACACTCAGCCTCAGCACTAGCCTCAAGGTAAGGCCCTGAATTGCCGTGCAGAAGCGGAGGCGTGCGGCAGTTTTCAGGAGGCCGTATCCACTGCTCTGCATTAGTTAATTTATTTATTTATTTGTTTATCTATCTATCTATTTATTTATTTATTTAATATATCATTTTTTTTTTACTGTGTTGGGTCGTCGTTGCTGCATGAGAGCTTTCTCTAGTTGCAGCGAGCGGGGGCTACTCTTCGTTGCGGTGCGCGGGCTTCTCATTGCGGTGACTCCTCTTGTTGTGGAGCACAGGCTCTAGGCACGTGGACTTCATTAGTTCTGGCATGCGGGCTCAGTCGTTGTGGCTCCCGGGCTCTAGAGTGCAGGCTCAGGCGTTGTGGTTCACGGGCTTAAGTGGTCCGCAGCATGTGAGATCTTGGTGGACCAGGGCTCGAACCCATGTCCGCTGCATCGGCAGGTGGATTCCCAAACATTGCACCACAAGGGAAGCCCCTGCTCTGCATTATTTAAATGTCAGTATGCTTTGCAGGACATCTAGGAGTCTCACGTGGGCACCCTATTTCCTGCAAGAACACTGAGTACCCCGAGGCTCCCATGGGCCCGCCAACCCACATCCAGGCCCATAGCCCTTCGGAGCCACTCTGTGTATGCCGAGTGTAGGGCAACACACTGCAGTCCTTCCTGGGACAGCTTGATTTCCCCAGCACTCGAACAGGTCCACGAACACCGTTCTAGCAGGTCCAACGTGCCGTGCAAGTCAGGCTCATTGTCCAAGTCTGAGCTGCACTGAGTAAAACCCTCGGCTTCGTATTCCATCTGGGAGTCCCTGCCTGAAGTCACCCTGCCTCCAAGAGAAAGTCGGCTTGCGTTCCGAGTGCAACTAAAGGCCATTTCCTCGGGTAACACTGCAGGCTTTTGAAGAGCCACGGGCCCGGAGGCCTAGCTGGGGCGTTCCTTGGTTGAGGCAGTTCGCTATTTGCAGAAACACCCTGCTTCCAGGAGTTGATTCAGGGAAGGAACCACTGGGTAACCTGTGTCTCTTTGGATTTCTTAGAAAGCACCGGGATATATGCTGCGTGTGCCCTTGGAAATGGGGGCCTGATGGAACTAGCCTTGCTTTCCCATTTTGAAAGCTCCATTCATGCTGCCTTGAAGCTACTTGAAATTGACTGCTGTTGACAGGCCACTAGCCACTGTAGGCATGGCTCTGGGTAGAAAATGAGTTTTCTCTAGCTATGCCGGGTGCTTCAATGGCCGGGGTGGAGCTCGTCCTGCCACGCTCTAGAGCTAAAGGGAAACTCAACGTGAGTACTGGCCTCGAGGTACGTCCCTGAGTAGCCTCCCAGAAAGGGAGGCATGCAGCTGTTTCCATGAGGTCTTAGTCGCTGTTCTGCTTGATTTTATTTTATTTTTTTATTTTTTATTTTTTTTTAAGATTTATTTTTTGATTGATTGATCGCTATGTTGGGTCTTCGTTTCTGTGCTAGGGCCCTCTCCAGTTGCGGTAAGTGGGGGCCACTCTTCATCGCGGTGCGTAGGCCTCTCACTATCGCGGCCTCTCTTGTTGCGGAGCACAGGGTCCAGAAGCGCAGGTTCAATCATTGTGGCCCACGGGCCCAGTTTCTCCGCGGCATGTGGGAACCTCCTAGACCAGGGCTCGAACCCGTGTCCTCTGCATTGGCAGGCAGATTCTCAACCACTGCGCCACCGGGGAAGCCCCTGTTCTGCTTTATTTTAAAAGAAGTACCCTTTTCAGGCCTCCTAGGCCCCTCGGGTGTGCATCATTTTCCCTCCAAGATCAGTGAGTACCTCCAGACCCCTGTGGGCCTGCTGAGCAACATTGAGGCCCAAAGGTCGGTCTCCCGTAGGCCCTCTGTGTATGCCGAGTGATGGGCAACACACTGCTCGTTCCTTAAGGAGAGCTACATTTCCAGAGCACCGGAACAGCCTCAGGACCACATTTCTAGGCAGTGCGACGTGCCATGGAAGTGTTCGTCATGGCCCCCGTCTGAGCTGCCATGAGAAAACACTGTGCTTAGAATTCTTCGAGGACCTCGTACCTGAAGTCACTCTGCTCGAGGAGAAAGCCAGCATCCTACCATGCTGTGGCGCTAACGGGACACTCAGCGTGAGCACTTGCCTCGAGGTAAGGCCCAGAATTGCCGTGCAGAAGCGGAGGCGTGCTGCAGTTTTCAGGAGGCCGTAGCCCCTGCTCAGCGTTAGTTTATTTATTTATTCATTTGTTTATCTATCTGTCTATCTAGTTCTTTATTTTCTTATGTAATTTATCATTTTTGTTTTACTGTGTTGGGTCTTCGTTGCTGCATGTGAGCTTTCTCTAGTTGTAGCGAGCGGGGGCTACTCTTCGTTGCGGTGCTCGGGCTTCTCATTGCGGTGGCTCCTCTTGTTGTGGAGCAGAAGCTCTAGGCACGTGGACTTCAGTAGTTGTTGCATGCGGGCTCAGTCGTTGTGGCTCCCAGACTCTAGAGCGCAGGCTCAGTCGTTGTGGAGCACGGGCTTAGTTGCTCCGCAGCATGTGAGATCTTGGTGGACCAAGGCTCGAACCCACGTCCCCTGCATCGGCAGGTGGATTCGCAGCCACTGCACCACAAGCGAAGCCCCTGCTCTGCATTATTTTAACGTCAGTCCGCTTGGCAGGACATCTAGGAGCCTCGCGTGGGCACCCTATTCCCTGCAAGAACACTGAGTAACCCCAGGCCCCCATGGGCCCGCTATGCCACATCCAGGCCCGTAGCCCTTCGGAGCCACTCTGTGTATGCCGAGTGTAGGGCAACAGACTGCACTCTTTCTTGGGACAGCTTGATTTCCTCAACACTCCCACAGGTCGACGAACACCTTTCTAGCAGGTCCAACATTCCGTGCAAGTCTGCCTCATTACCCTAGTCTGAGCTGCACTGAGAATAACCCTCGGCTTCGCATTCCATCTGGGACCCCCTGCCTGAAGTCACCCTGCCTCCAGGAGAATGTCAGCCTGCGTTCCGACTGCAACTAAAGCCCAGGTCCTCGTGTAACACTGCAGGGTTTTGAAGAGCCATGGGCCCGGAGGCCTAGCTGGGGCGATCCTTGGTTGAGACAGTTCGCTATTTGCAGAACACCCTGCTTCGAGGAGTTGATTCAGGGAAGGAACCACTGGGTCACCTGTGTCTGTTTGGACTTGTTAGAAAGCACAGGGATGTATGCTGCGTGTGCCCGTGGAAATGGGGGCCTGATGGAACTAGCCTTGCTTTCCCATTTTGAAAGCTCCATTCATGCTGCCTTGAAGCTACTTGAAATTGACTGCTGTTGACAGGCCACTAGCCACTGTAGGCATGGCTCTGGGAAGAAAAGGAGTTTTCTCTAGCTAAGCCGGGTGCTTCGATGGCCGGGGTGGAGCTCATCCTGCCACGCTCTAGAGCTAAAGGGAAACTCAACGTGAGTACTGGCCTCGAGGTAAGTCCCTGAGTAGCCGCGCAGAAATGGAGGCATGCAGCCCTTTCCACGAGGTCTTAGTCGCTGTTCTGCTTTATTGTATTTTATTTTTTTAATGTTTTATTGTTTTTTTAAGATTTATGTATTGATTGATTGATTGCTATGTTGGGTCTTCGTTTCTGTGCTAGGGCCCTCTCCAGTTGCGGTAAGTGGGGGCCACTCTTCATCGCGGTGCGTAGGCCTCTCACTATCGCGGCCTCTCTTGTTGCGGAGCACAGGGTCCAGAGGCGCAGGCTCAGTGGTTGTGTCTCACGTGCCCAGTTGCTCCGCGGCATGTGGGAACCTCCTAGACCAGGGCTCGAACCCGTGTCCCCTGCATTGGCAGGCAGATTCTCAACCACTGCGCCACCGGGGAAGCCCCTGTTCTGCTTTATTTTAAAAGAAGTACCCTTTTCAGGCCTCCTAGGCCCCTCGGGTGTGCATCATTTTCCCTCCAAGATCAGTGAGTACCTCCAGACCCCTGTGGGCCTGCTGAGCAACATTGAGGCCCAAAGGTCGGTCTCCCGTAGGCCCTCTGTGTATGCCGAGTGATGGGCAACACACTGCTCGTTCCTTAAGGAGAGCTACATTTCCAGAGCACCGGAACAGCCTCAGGACCACATTTCTAGGCAGTGCGACGTGCCATGGAAGTGTTCGTCATGGCCCCCGTCTGAGCTGCCATGAGAAAACACTGTGCTTAGAATTCTTCGAGGACCTCGTACCTGAAGTCACTCTGCTCGAGGAGAAAGCCAGCATCCTACCATGCTGTGGCGCTAACGGGACACTCAGCGTGAGCACTTGCCTCGAGGTAAGGCCCAGAATTGCCGTGCAGAAGCGGAGGCGTGCTGCAGTTTTCAGGAGGCCGTAGCCCCTGCTCAGCGTTAGTTTATTTATTTATTCATTTGTTTATCTATCTGTCTATCTAGTTCTTTATTTTCTTATGTAATTTATCATTTTTGTTTTTACTGTGTTGGGTCTTCGTTGCTGCATGTGAGCTTTCTCTAGTTGTAGCGAGCGGGGGTTACTCTTCGTTGCGGTGCTCGGGCTTCTCATTGCGGTGGCTCCTCTTGTTGTGGAGCAGAAGCTCTAGGCACGTGGACTTCAGTAGTTGTTGCATGCGGGCTCAGTCGTTGTGGCTCCCGGACTCTAGAGCGCAGGCTCAGTCATTGTGGAGCACGGGCTTAGTTGCTCCGCAGCATGTGAGATCTTGGTGGACCAAGGCTCGAACCCACGTCCCCTGCATCGGCAGGTGGATTCGCAGCCACTGCACCACAAGCGAAGCCCCTGCTCTGCATTATTTTAACGTCAGTCCGCTTGGCAGGACATCTAGGAGCCTCGCGTGGGCACCCTATTCCCTGCAAGAACACTGAGTAACCCCAGGCCCCCATGGGCCCGCTATGCCACATCCAGGCCCGTAGCCCTTCGGAGCCACTCTGTGTATGCCGAGTGTAGGGCAACAGACTGCACTCTTTCTTGGGACAGCTTGATTTCCTCAACACTCCCACAGGTCGACGAACACCTTTCTAGCAGGTCCAACATTCCGTGCAAGTCTGCCTCATTACCCTAGTCTGAGCTGCACTGAGAATAACCCTCGGCTTCGCATTCCATCTGGGACCCCCTGCCTGAAGTCACCCTGCCTCCAGGAGAATGTCAGCCTGCGTTCCGACTGCAACTAAAGCCCAGGTCCTCGTGTAACACTGCAGGCTTTTGAAGAGCCATGGGCCCGGAGGCCTAGTTGGGGCGATCCTTGGTTGAGACAGTTCGCTATTTGCAGAACACCCTGCTTCGAGGAGTTGATTCAGGGAAGGAACCACTGGGTCACCTGTGTCTGTTTGGACTTGTTAGAAAGCACAGGGATGTATGCTGCGTGTGCCCGTGGAAATGGGGGCCTGATGGAACTAGCCTTGCTTTCCCATTTTGAAAGCTCCATTCATGCTGCCTTGAAGCTACTTGAAATTGACTGCTGTTGACAGGCCACTAGCCACTGTAGGCATGGCTCTGGGAAGAAAAGGAGTTTTCTCTAGCTAAGCCGGGTGCTTCGATGGCCGGGGTGGAGCTCATCCTGCCACGCTCTAGAGCTAAAGGGAAACTCAACGTGAGTACTGGCCTCGAGGTAAGTCCCTGAGTAGCCGCGCAGAAATGGAGGCATGCAGCCCTTTCCACGAGGTCTTAGTCGCTGTTCTGCTTTATTGTATTTTATTTTTTTAATGTTTTATTGTTTTTTTAAGATTTATGTATTGATTGATTGATTGCTATGTTGGGTCTTCGTTTCTGTGCTAGGGCCCTCTCCAGTTGCGGTAAGTGGGGGCCACTCTTCATCGCGGTGCGTAGGCCTCTCACTATCGCGGCCTCTCTTGTTGCGGAGCACAGGGTCCAGAGGCGCAGGCTCAGTGGTTGTGTCTCACGTGCCCAGTTGCTCCGCGGCATGTGGGAACCTCCTAGACCAGGGCTCGAACCCGTGTCCCCTGCATTGGCAGGCAGATTCTCAACCACTGCGCCACCGGGGAAGCCCCTGTTCTGCTTTATTTTAAAAGAAGTACCCTTTTCAGGCCTCCTAGGCCCCTCGGGTGTGCATCATTTTCCCTCCAAGATCAGTGAGTACCTCCAGACCCCTGTGGGCCTGCTGAGCAACATTGAGGCCCAAAGGTCGGTCTCCCGTAGGCCCTCTGTGTATGCCGAGTGATGGGCAACACACTGCTCGTTCCTTAAGGAGAGCTACATTTCCAGAGCACCGGAACAGCCTCAGGACCACATTTCTAGGCAGTGCGACGTGCCATGGAAGTGTTCGTCATGGCCCCCGTCTGAGCTGCCATGAGAAAACACTGTGCTTAGAATTCTTCGAGGACCTCGTACCTGAAGTCACTCTGCTCGAGGAGAAAGCCAGCATCCTACCATGCTGTGGCGCTAACGGGACACTCAGCGTGAGCACTTGCCTCGAGGTAAGGCCCAGAATTGCCGTGCAGAAGCGGAGGCGTGCTGCAGTTTTCAGGAGGCCGTAGCCCCTGCTCAGCGTTAGTTTATTTATTTATTCATTTGTTTATCTATCTGTCTATCTAGTTCTTTATTTTCTTATGTAATTTATCATTTTTGTTTTACTGTGTTGGGTCTTCGTTGCTGCATGTGAGCTTTCTCTAGTTGTAGCGAGCGGGGGCTACTCTTCGTTGCGGTGCTCGGGCTTCTCATTGCGGTGGCTCCTCTTGTTGTGGAGCAGAAGCTCTAGGCACGTGGACTTCAGTAGTTGTTGCATGCGGGCTCAGTCGTTGTGGCTCCCAGACTCTAGAGCGCAGGCTCAGTCGTTGTGGAGCACGGGCTTAGTTGCTCCACAGCATGTGAGATCTTGGTGGACCAAGGCTCGAACCCACGTCCCCTGCATCGGCAGGTGGATTCGCAGCCACTGCACCACAAGCGAAGCCCCTGCTCTGCATTATTTTAACGTCAGTCCGCTTGGCAGGACATCTAGGAGCCTCGCGTGGGCACCCTATTCCCTGCAAGAACACTGAGTAACCCCAGGCCCCCATGGGCCCGCTATGCCACATCCAGGCCCGTAGCCCTTCGGAGCCACTCTGTGTATGCCGAGTGTAGGGCAACAGACTGCACTCTTTCTTGGGACAGCTTGATTTCCTCAACACTCCCACAGGTCGACGAACACCTTTCTAGCAGGTCCAACATTCCGTGCAAGTCTGCCTCATTACCCTAGTCTGAGCTGCACTGAGAATAACCCTCGGCTTCGCATTCCATCTGGGACCCCCTGCCTGAAGTCACCCTGCCTCCAGGAGAATGTCAGCCTGCGTTCCGACTGCAACTAAAGCCCAGGTCCTCGTGTAACACTGCAGGCTTTTGAAGAGCCATGGGCCCGGAGGCCTAGCTGGGGCGATCCTTGGTTGAGACAGTTCGCTATTTGCAGAACACCCTGCTTCGAGGAGTTGATTCAGGGAAGGAACCACTGGGTCACCTGTGTCTGTTTGGACTTGTTAGAAAGCACAGGGATGTATGCTGCGTGTGCCCGTGGAAATGGGGGCCTGATGGAACTAGCCTTGCTTTCCCATTTTGAAAGCTCCATTCATGCTGCCTTGAAGCTACTTGAAATTGACTGCTGTTGACAGGCCACTAGCCACTGTAGGCATGGCTCTGGGAAGAAAAGGAGTTTTCTCTAGCTAAGCCGGGTGCTTCGATGGCCGGGGTGGAGCTCATCCTGCCACGCTCTAGAGCTAAAGGGAAACTCAACGTGAGTACTGGCCTCGAGGTAAGTCCCTGAGTAGCCGCGCAGAAATGGAGGCATGCAGCCCTTTCCACGAGGTCTTAGTCGCTGTTCTGCTTTATTGTATTTTATTTTTTTAATGTTTTATTGTTTTTTTAAGATTTATGTATTGATTGATTGATTGCTATGTTGGGTCTTCGTTTCTGTGCTAGGGCCCTCTCCAGTTGCGGTAAGTGGGGGCCACTCTTCATCGCGGTGCGTAGGCCTCTCACTATCGCGGCCTCTCTTGTTGCGGAGCACAGGGTGCAGAGGCGCAGGTTCAGTGGTTGTGTCTCACGTGCCCAGTTGCTCCGCGGCATGTGGGAACCTCCTAGACCAGGGCTCGAACCCGTGTCCCCTGCATTGGCAGGCAGATTCTCAACCACTGCGCCACCGGGGAAGCCCCTGTTCTGCTTTATTTTAAAAGAAGTACCCTTTTCAGGCCTCCTAGGACCCTCTGGTGTGCATCATTTTCCCTCCAAGATCAGTGAGTACCTCCAGACGCCTGTGGGCCTGCTGAGCAACATCGAGGCCCAAAGGTCGGTCTCCCGTAGGCCCTCTGTGTATGCCGAGTGATGGGCAACACACTGCTCGTTCCTTAAGGAGAGCTACATTTCCAGAGCACCGGAACAGCCTCAGGACCACATTTCTAGGCAGTGCGACGTGCCATGGAAGTGTTCGTCATGGCCCCCGTCTGAGCTGCCATGAGAAAACACTGTGCTTAGAATTCTTCGAGGACCTCGTACCTGAAGTCACTCTGCTCGAGGAGAAAGCCAGCATCCTACCATGCTGTGGCGCTAACGGGACACTCAGCGTGAGCACTTGCCTCGAGGTAAGGCCCAGAATTGCCGTGCAGAAGCGGAGGCGTGCTGCAGTTTTCAGGAGGCCGTAGCCCCTGCTCAGCGTTAGTTTATTTATTTATTCATTTGTTTATCTATCTGTCTATCTAGTTCTTTATTTTCTTATGTAATTTATCATTTTTGTTTTACTGTGTTGGGTCTTAATTGCTGCATGTGAGCTTTCTCTAGTTGCAGCGAGCGGGGGCTACTCTTCGTTGCGGTGCGCGGGCTTCTCATTGCGGTGGCTCCTCTTGTTGTGGAGCAGAAGCTCTAGGCACGTGGACTTCAGTAGTTGTTGCATGCGGGCTCAGTCGTTGTGGCTCCCGGACTCTAGAGCGCAGGCTCAGTCGTTGTGGAGCACGGGCTTAGTTGCTCCGCAGCATGTGAGATCTTGGTGGACCAAGGCTCGAACCCACGTCCCCTGCATCGGCAGGTGGATTCCCAGCCACTGCACCACAAGCGAAGCCCCTGCTCTGCATTATTTTAACGTCAGTCCGCTTGGCAGGACATCTAGGAGCCTCGCGTGGGCACCCTATTCCCTGCAAGAACACTGAGTAACCCCAGGCCCCCATGGGCCCGCTATGCCACATCCAGGCCCGTAGCCCTTCGGAGCCACTCTGTGTATGCCGAGTGTAGGGCAACAGACTGCACTCTTTCTTGGGACAGCTTGATTTCCTCAACACTCCCACAGGTCGACGAACACCTTTCTAGCAGGTCCAACATTCCGTGCAAGTCTGCCTCATTACCCTAGTCTGAGCTGCACTGAGAATAACCCTCGGCTTCGCATTCCATCTGGGACCCCCTGCCTGAAGTCACCCTGCCTCCAGGAGAATGTCAGCCTGCGTTCCGACTGCAACTAAAGCCCAGGTCCTCGTGTAACACTGCAGGCTTTTGAAGAGCCATGGGCCCGGAGGCCTAGCTGGGGCGATCCTTGGTTGAGACAGTTCGCTATTTGCAGAACACCCTGCTTCGAGGAGTTGATTCAGGGAAGGAACCACTGGGTCACCTGTGTCTGTTTGGACTTGTTAGAAAGCACAGGGATGTATGCTGCGTGTGCCCGTGGAAATGGGGGCCTGATGGAACTAGCCTTGCTTTCCCATTTTGAAAGCTCCATTCATGCTGCCTTGAAGCTACTTGAAATTGACTGCTGTTGACAGGCCACTAGCCACTGTAGGCATGGCTCTGGGAAGAAAAGGAGTTTTCTCTAGCTAAGCCGGGTGCTTCGATGGCCGGGGTGGAGCTCATCCTGCCACGCTCTAGAGCTAAAGGGAAACTCAACGTGAGTACTGGCCTCGAGGTAAGTCCCTGAGTAGCCGCGCAGAAATGGAGGCATGCAGCCCTTTCCACGAGGTCTTAGTCGCTGTTCTGCTTTATTGTATTTTATTTTTTTAATGTTTTATTGTTTTTTTAAGATTTATGTATTGATTGATTGATTGCTATGTTGGGTCTTCGTTTCTGTGCTAGGGCCCTCTCCAGTTGCGGTAAGTGGGGGCCACTCTTCATCGCGGTGCGTAGGCCTCTCACTATCGCGGCCTCTCTTGTTGCGGAGCACAGGGTCCAGAGGCGCAGGCTCAGTGGTTGTGTCTCACGTGCCCAGTTGCTCCGCGGCATGTGGGAACCTCCTAGACCAGGGCTCGAACCCGTGTCCCCTGCATTGGCAGGCAGATTCTCCACCACTGCGCCACCGGGGAAGCCCCTGTTCTGCTTTATTTTAAAAGAAGTACCCTTTTCAGGCCTCCTAGGCCCCTCGGGTGTGCATCATTTTCCCTCCAAGATCAGTGAGTACCTCCAGACCCCTGTGGGCCTGCTGAGCAACATCGAGGCCCAAAGGTCGGTCTCCCGTAGGCCCTCTGTGTATGCCGAGTGATGGGCAACACACTGCTCGTTCCTTAAGGAGAGCTACATTTCCAGAGCACCGGAACAGCCTCAGGACCACATTTCTAGGCAGTGCGACGTGCCATGGAAGTGTTCGTCATGGCCCCCGTCTGAGCTGCCATGAGAAAACACTGTGCTTAGAATTCTTCGAGGACCTCGTACCTGAAGTCACTCTGCTCGAGGAGAAAGCCAGCATCCTACCATGCTGTGGCGCTAACGGGACACTCAGCGTGAGCACTTGCCTCGAGGTAAGGCCCAGAATTGCCGTGCAGAAGCGGAGGCGTGCTGCAGTTTTCAGGAGGCCGTAGCCCCTGCTCAGCGTTAGTTTATTTATTTATTCATTTGTTTATCTATCTGTCTATCTAGTTCTTTATTTTCTTATGTAATTTATCATTTTTGTTTTACTGTGTTGGGTCTTCGTTGCTGCATGTGAGCTTTCTCTAGTTGCAGCGAGCGGGGGCTACTCTTCGTTGCGGTGCGCGGGCTTCTCATTGCGGTGGCTCCTCTTGTTGTGGAGCAGAAGCTCTAGGCACGTGGACTTCAGTAGTTGTTGCATGCGGGCTCAGTCGTTGTGGCTCCCAGACTCTAGAGCGCAGGCTCAGTCATTGTGGAGCACGGGCTTAGTTGCTCCGCAGCATGTGAGATCTTGGTGGACCAAGGCTCGAACCCACGTCCCCTGCATCGGCAGGTGGATTCGCAGCCACTGCACCACAAGCGAAGCCCCTGCTCTGCATTATTTTAACGTCAGTCCGCTTGGCAGGACATCTAGGAGCCT
The DNA here is from genome assembly GCF_965194825.1 of Balaenoptera physalus. Lineage (NCBI taxonomy): Eukaryota > Metazoa > Chordata > Mammalia > Artiodactyla > Balaenopteridae > Balaenoptera > Balaenoptera physalus. The sequence continues at coordinate 178,098,784 of NC_138890.1, forward strand.
CGCGTGGGCACCCTATTCCCTGCAAGAACACTGAGTAACCCCAGGCCCCCATGGGCCCGCTATGCCACATCCAGGCCCGTAGCCCTTCGGAGCCACTCTGTGTATGCCGAGTGTAGGGCAACAGACTGCACTCTTTCTTGGGACAGCTTGATTTCCTCAACACTCCCACAGGTCGACGAACACCTTTCTAGCAGGTCCAACATTCCGTGCAAGTCTGCCTCATTACCCTAGTCTGAGCTGCACTGAGAATAACCCTCGGCTTCGCATTCCATCTGGGACCCCCTGCCTGAAGTCACCCTGCCTCCAGGAGAATGTCAGCCTGCGTTCCGACTGCAACTAAAGCCCAGGTCCTCGTGTAACACTGCAGGCTTTTGAAGAGCCATGGGCCCGGAGGCCTAGCTGGGGCGATCCTTGGTTGAGACAGTTCGCTATTTGCAGAACACCCTGCTTCGAGGAGTTGATTCAGGGAAGGAACCACTGGGTCCCCTGTGTCTGTTTGGACTTGTTAGAAAGCACAGGGATGTATGCTGCGTGTGCCCGTGGAAATGGGGGCCTGATGGAACTAGCCTTGCTTTCCCATTTTGAAAGCTCCATTCATGCTGCCTTGAAGCTACTTGAAATTGACTGCTGTTGACAGGCCACTAGCCACTGTAGGCATGGCTCTGGGAAGAAAAGGAGTTTTCTCTAGCTAAGCCGGGTGCTTCGATGGCCGGGGTGGAGCTCATCCTGCCACGCTCTAGAGCTAAAGGGAAACTCAACGTGAGTACTGGCCTCGAGGTAAGTCCCTGAGTAGCCGCGCAGAAATGGAGGCATGCAGCCCTTTCCACGAGGTCTTAGTCGCTGTTCTGCTTTATTGTATTTTATTTTTTTAATGTTTTATTGTTTTTTTAAGATTTATGTATTGATTGATTGATTGCTATGTTGGGTCTTCGTTTCTGTGCTAGGGCCCTCTCCAGTTGCGGTAAGTGGGGGCCACTCTTCATCGCGGTGCGTAGGCCTCTCACTATCGCGGCCTCTCTTGTTGCGGAGCACAGGGTGCAGAGGCGCAGGTTCAGTGGTTGTGTCTCACGTGCCCAGTTGCTCCGCGGCATGTGGGAACCTCCTAGACCAGGGCTCGAACCCGTGTCCCCTGCATTGGCAGGCAGATTCTCAACCACTGCGCCACCGGGGAAGCCCCTGTTCTGCTTTATTTTAAAAGAAGTACCCTTTTCAGGCCTCCTAGGCCCCTCTGGTGTGCATCATTTTCCATCCAAGATCAGTGAGTACCTCCAGACGCCTGTGGGCCTGCTGAGCAACATCGAGGCCCAAAGGTCGGTCTCCCGTAGGCCCTCTGTGTATGCCGAGTGATGGGCAACACACTGCTCGTTCCTTAAGGAGAGCTACATTTCCAGAGCACCGGAACAGCCTCAGGACCACATTTCTAGGCAGTGCGACGTGCCATGGAAGTGTTCGTCATGGCCCCCGTCTGAGCTGCCATGAGAAAACACTGTGCTTAGAATTCTTCGAGGACCTCGTACCTGAAGTCACTCTGCTCGAGGAGAAAGCCAGCATCCTACCATGCTGTGGCGCTAACGGGACACTCAGCGTGAGCACTTGCCTCGAGGTAAGGCCCAGAATTGCCGTGCAGAAGCGGAGGCGTGCTGCAGTTTTCAGGAGGCCGTAGCCCCTGCTCAGCGTTAGTTTATTTATTTATTCATTTGTTTATCTATCTGTCTATCTAGTTCTTTATTTTCTTATGTAATTTATCATTTTTGTTTTACTGTGTTGGGTCTTAATTGCTGCATGTGAGCTTTCTCTAGTTGCAGCGAGCGGGGGCTACTCTTCGTTGCGGTGCGCGGGCTTCTCATTGCGGTGGCTCCTCTTGTTGTGGAGCAGAAGCTCTAGGCACGTGGACTTCAGTAGTTGTTGCATGCGGGCTCAGTCGTTGTGGCTCCCGGACTCTAGAGCGCAGGCTCAGTCGTTGTGGAGCACGGGCTTAGTTGCTCCGCAGCATGTGAGATCTTGGTGGACCAAGGCTCGAACCCACGTCCCCTGCATCGGCAGGTGGATTCCCAGCCACTGCACCACAAGCGAAGCCCCTGCTCTGCATTATTTTAACGTCAGTCCGCTTGGCAGGACATCTAGGAGCCTCGCGTGGGCACCCTATTCCCTGCAAGAACACTGAGTAACCCCAGGCCCCCATGGGCCCGCTATGCCACATCCAGGCCCGTAGCCCTTCGGAGCCACTCTGTGTATGCCGAGTGTAGGGCAACAGACTGCACTCTTTCTTGGGACAGCTTGATTTCCTCAACATTCCCACAGGTCGACGAACACCTTTCTAGCAGGTCCAACATTCCGTGCAAGTCTGCCTCATTACCCTAGTCTGAGCTGCACTGAGAATAACCCTCGGCTTCGCATTCCATCTGGGACCCCCTGCCTGAAGTCACCCTGCCTCCAGGAGAATGTCAGCCTGCGTTCCGACTGCAACTAAAGCCCAGGTCCTCGTGTAACACTGCAGGCTTTTGAAGAGCCACGGGCCCGGAGGCCTAGCTGGGGCGATCCTTGGTTGAGACAGTTCGCTATTTGCAGAAAACCCTGCTTCGAGGATTTGATGCAGGGAAGGAACCACTGGGTCACCTGTGTCTGTTTGGACTTGTTAGAAAGCACAGGGATGTATGCTGCGTGTGCCCGTGGAAATGGGGGCCTGATGGAACTAGCCTTGCTTTCCCATTTTGAAAGCTCCATTCATGCTGCCTTGAAGCTACTTGAAATTGACTGCTGTTGACAGGCCACTAGCCACTGTAGGCATGGCTCTGGGAAGAAAAGGAGTTTTCTCTAGCTAAGCCGGGTGCTTCGATGGCCGGGGTGGAGCTCATCCTGCCACGCTCTAGAGCTAAAGGGAAACTCAACGTGAGTACTGGCCTCGAGGTAAGTCCCTGAGTAGCCGCGCAGAAATGGAGGCATGCAGCCCTTTCCACGAGGTCTTAGTCGCTGTTCTGCTTTATTGTATTTTATTTTTTTAATGTTTTATTGTTTTTTTAAGATTTATGTATTGATTGATTGATTGCTATGTTGGGTCTTCGTTTCTGTGCTAGGGCCCTCTCCAGTTGCGGTAAGTGGGGGCCACTCTTCATCGTGGTGCATAGGCCTCTCACTAGCGCGGCCTCTCTTGTTGCGGAGCACAGGGTCCAGAGGCGCAGGCTCAGTGGTTGTGTCTCACGTGCCCAGTTGCTCCGCGGCATGTGGGAACCTCCTAGACCAGGGCTCGAACCCGTGTCCCCTGCATTGGCAGGCAGATTCTCAACCACTGCGCCACCGGGGAAGCCCCTGTTCTGCTTTATTTTAAAAGAAGTACCCTTTTCAGTCCTCCTAGGCCCCTCGGGTGTGCATCATTTTCCCTCCAAGATCAGTGAGTACCTCCAGACCCCTGTGGGCCTGCTGAGCAACATCGAGGCCCAAAGGTCGGTCTCCCGTAGGCCCTCTGTGTATGCCGAGTGATGGGCAACACACTGCTCGTTCCTTAAGGAGAGCTACATTTCCAGAGAACCGGAACAGCCTCAGGACCACATTTCTAGGCAGTGCGATGTGCCATGGAAGTGTTCGTCATGGCCCCCGTCTGCGCTGCCATGAGAAAACACTGTGCTTAGAATTCTTCGAGGACCTCGTACCTGTAGTCACTCTGCTCGAGGAGAAAGCCAGCATCCTACCATGGGTGGCGCTAACGGGACACTCAGCGTGAGCACTTGCCTCGAGGTAATGCCCAGAATTGCCGTGCAGAAGCGGAGGCGTGCTGCAGTTTTCAGGAGGCCGTAGCCCCTGCTCAGCGTTAGTTTATTTATTTATTCATTTGTTTATCTATCTGTCTATCTAGTTCTTTATTTTCTTATGTAATTTATCATTTTTGTTTTACTGTGTTGGGTCTTCGTTGCTGCATGTGAGCTTTCTCTAGTTGTAGCGAGCGGGGGCTACTCTTCGTTGCGGTGCTTGGGCTTCTCATTGCGGTGGCTCCTCTTGTTGTGGAGCAGAAGCTCTAGGCACGTGGACTTCAGTAGTTGTTGCATGCGGGCTCAGTCGTTGTGGCTCCCGGACTCTAGAGCGCAGGCTCAGTCGTTGTGGAGCACGGGCTTAGTTGCTCCGCAGCATGTGAGATCTTGGTGGACCAAGGCTCGAACCCACGTCCCCTGCATCGGCAGGTGGATTCGCAGCCACTGCACCACAAGCGAAGCCCCTGCTCTGCATTATTTTAACGTCAGTCCGCTTGGCAGGACATCTAGGAGCCTCGCGTGGGCACCCTATTCCCTGCAAGAACACTGAGTAACCCCAGGCCCCCATGGGCCCGCTATGCCACATCCAGGCCCGCAGCCCTTCGGAGCCACTCTGTGTATGCCGAGTGTAGGGCAACAGACTGCACTCTTTCTTGGGACAGCTTGATTTCCTCAACACTCCCACAGGTCGACGAACACCTTTCTAGCAGGTCCAACATTCCGTGCAAGTCTGCCTCATTACCCTAGTCTGAGCTGCACTGAGAATAACCCTCGGCTTCGCATTCCATCTGGGACCCCCTGCCTGAAGTCACCCTGCCTCCAGGAGAATGTCAGCCTGCGTTCCGACTGCAACTAAAGCCCAGGTCCTCGTGTAACACTGCAGGCTTTTGAAGAGCCATGGGCCCGGAGGCCTAGCTGGGGCGATCCTTGGTTGAGACAGTTCGCTATTTGCAGAACACCCTGCTTCGAGGAGTTGATTCAGGGAAGGAACCACTGGGTCACCTGTGTCTGTTTGGACTTGTTAGAAAGCACAGGGATGTATGCTGCGTGTGCCCGTGGAAATGGGGGCCTGATGGAACTAGCCTTGCTTTCCCATTTTGAAAGCTCCATTCATGCTGCCTTGAAGCTACTTGAAATTGACTGCTGTTGACAGGCCACTAGCCACTGTAGGCATGGCTCTGGGAAGAAAAGGAGTTTTCTCTAGCTAAGCCGGGTGCTTCGATGGCCGGGGTGGAGCTCATCCTGCCACGCTCTAGAGCTAAAGGGAAACTCAACGTGAGTACTGGCCTCGAGGTAAGTCCCTGAGTAGCCGCGCAGAAATGGAGGCATGCAGCCCTTTCCACGAGGTCTTAGTCGCTGTTCTGCTTTATTGTATTTTATTTTTTTAATGTTTTATTGTTTTTTTAAGATTTATGTATTGATTGATTGATTGCTATGTTGGGTCTTCGTTTCTGTGCTAGGGCCCTCTCCAGTTGAGGTAAGTGGGGGCCACTCTTCATCGCGGTGCGTAGGCCTCTCACTATCGCGGCCTCTCTTGTTGCGGAGCACAGGGTCCAGAGGCGCAGGCTCAGTGGTTGTGTCTCACGTGCCCAGTTGCTCCGCGGCATGTGGGAACCTCCTAGACCAGGGCTCGAACCCGTGTCCCCTGCATTGGCAGGCAGATTCTCAACCACTGCGCCACCGGGGAAGCCCCTGTTCTGCTTTATTTTAAAAGAAGTACCCTTTTCAGGCCTCCTAGGCCCCTCGGGTGTGCATCATTTTCCCTCCAAGATCAGTGAGTACCTCCAGACCCCTGTGGGCCTGCTGAGCAACATCGAGGCCCAAAGGTCGGTCTCCCGTAGGCCCTCTGTGTATGCCGAGTGATGGGCAACACACTGCTCGTTCCTTAAGGAGAGCTACATTTCCAGAGCACCGGAACAGCCTCAGGACCACATTTCTAGGCAGTGCGACGTGCCATGGAAGTGTTCGTCATGGCCCCCGTCTGAGCTGCCATGAGAAAACACTGTGCTTAGAATTCTTCGAGGACCTCGTACCTGAAGTCACTCTGCTCGAGGAGAAAGCCAGCATCCTACCATGCTGTGGCGCTAACGGGACACTCAGCGTGAGCACTTGCCTCGAGGTAAGGCCCAGAATTGCCGTGCAGAAGCGGAGGCGTGCTGCAGTTTTCAGGAGGCCGTAGCCCCTGCTCAGCGTTAGTTTATTTATTTATTCATTTGTTTATCTATCTGTCTATCTAGTTCTTTATTTTCTTATGTAATTTATCATTTTTGTTTTACTGTGTTGGGTCTTCGTTGCTGCATGTGAGCTTTCTCTAGTTGTAGCGAGCGGGGGCTACTCTTCGTTGCGGTGCGCGGGCTTCTCATTGCGGTGGCTCCTCTTGTTGTGGAGCAGAAGCTCTAGGCACGTGGACTTCAGTAGTTGTTGCATGCGGGCTCAGTCGTTGTGGCTCCCGGACTCTAGAGCGCAGGCTCAGTCGTTGTGGAGCACGGGCTTAGTTGCTCCGCAGCATGTGAGATCTTGGTGGACCAAGGCTCGAACCCACGTCCCCTGCATCGGCAGGTGGATTCCCAGCCACTGCACCACAAGCGAAGCCCCTGCTCTGCATTATTTTAACGTCAGTCCGCTTGGCAGGACATCTAGGAGCCTCGCGTGGGCACCCTATTCCCTGCAAGAACACTGAGTAACCCCAGGCCCCCATGGGCCCGCTATGCCACATCCAGGCCCGTAGCCCTTCGGAGCCACTCTGTGTATGCCGAGTGTAGGGCAACAGACTGCACTCTTTCTTGGGACAGCTTGATTTCCTCAACACTCCCACAGGTCGACGAACACCTTTCTAGCAGGTCCAACATTCCGTGCAAGTCTGCCTCATTACCCTAGTCTGAGCTGCACTGAGAATAACCCTCGGCTTCGCATTCCATCTGGGACCCCCTGCCTGAAGTCACCCTGCCTCCAGGAGAATGTCAGCCTGCGTTCCGACTGCAACTAAAGCCCAGGTCCTCGTGTAACACTGCAGGCTTTTGAAGAGCCACGGGCCCGGAGGCCTAGCTGGGGCGATCCTTGGTTGAGACAGTTCGCTATTTGCAGAACACCCTGCTTCGAGGAGTTGATGCAGGGAAGGAACCACTGGGTCACCTGTGTCTGTTTGGACTTGTTAGAAAGCACAGGGATGTATGCTGCGTGTGCCCGTGGAAATGGGGGCCTGATGGAACTAGCCTTGCTTTCCCATTTTGAAAGCTCCATTCATCCTGCCTTGAAGCTACTTGAAATTGACTGCTGTTGACAGGCCACTAGCCACTGTAGGCATGGCTCTGGGAAGAAAAGGAGTTTTCTCTAGCTAAGCCGGGTGCTTCGATGGCCGGGGTGGAGCTCATCCTGCCACGCTCTAGAGCTAAAGGGAAACTCAACGTGAGTACTGGCCTCGAGGTAAGTCCCTGAGTAGCCGCGCAGAAATGGAGGCATGCAGCCCTTTCCACGAGGTCTTAGTCGCTGTTCTGCTTTATTGTATTTTATTTTTTTAATGTTTTATTGTTTTTTTAAGATTTATGTATTGCTTGATTGATTGCTATGTTGGGTCTTCGTTTCTGTGCTAGGGCTCTCTCCAGTTGCGGTAAGTGGGGGCCACTCTTCATCGAGGTGCGTAGGCCTCTCACTATCGCGGCCTCTCTTGTTGCGGAGCACAGGGTCCAGAGGCGCAGGCTCAGTGGTTGTGTCTCACGTGCCCAGTTGCTCCGCGGCATGTGGGAACCTCCTAGACCAGGGCTCGAACCCGTCTCCCCTGCATTGGCAGGCAGATTCTCAACCACTGCGCCACCGGGGAAGCCCCTGTTCTGCTTTATTTTAAAAGAAGTACCCTTTTCAGGCCTCCTAGGCCCCTCGGGTGTGCATCATTTTCCCTCCAAGATCAGTGAGTACCTCCAGACCCCTGTGGGCCTGCTGAGCAACATCGAGGCCCAAAGGTCGGTCTCCCGTAGGCCCTCTGTGTATGCCGAGTGATGGGCAACACACTGCTCGTTCCTTAAGGAGAGCTACATTTCCAGAGCACCGGAACAGCCTCAGGACTACATTTCTAGGCAGTGCGACGTGCCATGGAAGTGTTCGTCATGGCCCCCGTCTGAGCTGCCATGAGAAAACACTGTGCTTAGAATTCTTCGAGGACCTCGTACCTGAAGTCACTCTGCTCGAGGAGAAAGCCAGCATCCTACCATGCTGTGGCGCTAACGGGGCACTCAGCGTGAGCACTTGCCTCGAGGTAAGGCCCTGAAATGCCGTGCAGAAGCGGAGGCGTGCTGCAGTTTTCAGGAGGCCGTAGCCCCTGCTCAGCATTAGTTTATTTATTTATTCATTTGTTTATCTATCTGTCTATCTAGTTCTTTATTTTCTTATGTAATTTATCATTTTTGTTTTACTGTGTTGGGTCTTCGTTGCTGCATGTGAGCTTTCTCTAGTTGTAGCGAGCGGGGGCTACTCTTCGTTGCGGTGCGCGGGCTTCTCATTGCGGTGGCTCCTCTTGTTGTGGAGCAGAAGCTCTAGGCACGTGGACTTCAGTAGTTGTTGCATGCGGGCTCAGTCGTTGTGGCTCCCGGACTCTAGAGCGCAGGCTCAGTCGTTGTGGAGCACGGGCTTAGTTGCTCCGCAGCATGTGAGATCTTGGTGGACCAAGGCTCGAACCCACGTCCCCTGCATCGGCAGGTGGATTCCCAGCCACTGCACCACAAGCGAAGCCCCTGCTCTGCATTATTTTAACGTCAGTCCGCTTGGCAGGACATCTAGGAGCCTCGCGTGGGCACCCTATTCCCTGCAAGAACACTGAGTAACCCCAGGCCCCCATGGGCCCGCTATGCCACATCCAGGCCCGTAGCCCTTCGGAGCCACTCTGTGTATGCCGAATGTAGGGCAACAGACTGCACTCTTTCTTGGGACAGCTTGATTTCCTCAACACTCCCACAGGTCGACGAACACCTTTCTAGCAGGTCCAACATTCCGTGCAAGTCTGCCTCATTACCCTAGTCTGAGCTGCACTGAGAATAACCCTCGGCTTCGCATTCCATCTGGGACCCCCTGCCTGAAGTCACCCTGCCTCCAGGAGAATGTCAGCCTGCGTTCCGACTGCAACTAAAGCCCAGGTCCTCGTGTAACACTGCAGGCTTTTGAAGAGCCACGGGCCCGGAGGCCTAGCTGGGGCGATCCTTGGTTGAGACAGTTCGCTATTTGCAGAACACCCTGCTTTGAGGAGTTGATGCAGGGAAGGAACCACTGGGTCACCTGTGTCTGTTTGGACTTGTTAGAAAGCACAGGGATGTATGCTGCGTGTGCCCGTGGAAATGTGGGCCTGATGGAACTAGCCTTGCTTTCCCATTTTGAAAGCTCCATTCATGCTGCCTTGAAGCTACTTGAAATTGACTGCTGTTGACAGGCCACTAGCCACTGTAGGCATGGCTCTGGGAAGAAAAGGAGTTTTCTCTAGCTAAGCCGGGTGCTTCGATGGCCGGGGTGGAGCTCATCCTGCCACGCTCTAGAGCTAAAGGGAAACTCAACGTGAGTACTGGCCTCGAGGTAAGTCCCTGAGTAGCCGCGCAGAAATGGAGGCATGCAGCCCTTTCCACGAGGTCTTAGTCGCTGTTCTGCTTTATTGTATTTTATTTTTTTAATGTTTTATTGTTTTTTTAAGATTTATGTATTGATTGATTGATTGCTATGTTGGGTCTTCGTTTCTGTGCTAGGGGCCTCTCCAGTTGCGGTAAGTGGGGGAGACTCTTCATCGCGGTGCGTAGGCCTCTCACTATCGCGGCCTCTCTTGTTGCGGAGCACAGGGTCCAGAGGCGCAGGCTCAGTGGTTGTGTCTCACGTGCCCAGTTGCTCCGCGGCCTGTGGGAACCTCCTAGACCAGGGCTCGAACCCGTGTCCCCTGCATTGGCAGGCAGATTCTCAACCACTGCGCCACCGGGGAAGCCCCTGTTCTGCTTTATTTTAAAAGAAGTACCCTTTTCAGGCCTCCTAGGCCCCTCGGGTGTGCATCATTTTCCCTCCAAGATCAGTGAGTACCTCCAGACCCCTGTGGGCCTGCTGAGCAACATCGAGGCCCAAAGGTCGGTCTCCCGTAGGCCCTCTGTGTATGCCGAGTGATGGGCAACACACTGCTCGTTCCTTAAGGAGAGCTACATTTCCAGAGCACCGGAACAGCCTCAGGACCACATTTCTAGGCAGTGCGACGTGCCATGGAAGTGTTCGTCATGGCCCCCGTCTGAGCTGCCATGAGAAAACACTGTGCTTAGAATTCTTCGAGGACCTCGTACCTGAAGTCACTCTGCTCGAGGAGAAAGCCAGCATCCTACCATGCTGTGGCGCTAACGGGACACTCAGCGTGAGCACTTGCCTCGAGGTAAGGCCCAGAATTGCCGTGCAGAAGCGGAGGCGTGCTGCAGTTTTCAGGAGGCCGTAGCCCCTGCTCAGCGTTAGTTTATTTATTTATTCATTTGTTTATCTATCTGTCTATCTAGTTCTTTATTTTCTTATGTAATTTATCATTTTTGTTTTACTGTGTTGGGTCTTAATTGCTGCATGTGAGCTTTCTCTAGTTGCAGCGAGCGGGGGCTACTCTTCGTTGCGGTGCGCGGGCTTCTCATTGCGGTGGCTCCTCTTGTTGTGGAGCAGAAGCTCTAGGCACGTGGACTTCAGTAGTTGTTGCATGCGGGCTCAGTCGTTGTGGCTCCCGGACTCTAGAGCGCAGGCTCAGTCGTTGTGGAGCACGGGCTTAGTTGCTCCGCAGCATGTGAGATCTTGGTGGACCAAGGCTCGAACCCACGTCCCCTGCATCGGCAGGTGGATTCCCAGCCACTGCACCACAAGCGAAGCCCCTGCTCTGCATTATTTTAACGTCAGTCCGCTTGGCAGGACATCTAGGAGCCTCGCGTGGGCACCCTATTCCCTGCAAGAACACTGAGTAACCCCAGGCCCCCATGGGCCCGCTATGCCACATCCAGGCCCGTAGCCCTTCGGAGCCACTCTGTGTATGCCGAGTGTAGGGCAACAGACTGCACTCTTTCTTGGGACAGCTTGATTTCCTCAACACTCCCACAGGTCGACGAACACCTTTCTAGCAGGTCCAACATTCCGTGCAAGTCTGCCTCATTACCCTAGTCTGAGCTGCACTGAGAATAACCCTCGGCTTCGCATTCCATCTGGGACCCCCTGCCTGAAGTCACCCTGCCTCCAGGAGAATGTCAGCCTGCGTTCCGACTGCAACTAAAGCCCAGGTCCTCGTGTAACACTGCAGGCTTTTGAAGAGCCACGGGCCCGGAGGCCTAGCTGGGGCGATCCTTGGTTGAGACAGTTCGCTATTTGCAGAACACCCTGCTTCGAGGAGTTGATGCAGGGAAGGAACCACTGGGTCACCTGTGTCTGTTTGGACTTGTTAGAAAGCACAGGGATGTATGCTGCGTGTGCCCGTGGAAATGGGGGCCTGATGGAACTAGCCTTGCTTTCCCATTTTGAAAGCTCCATTCATCCTGCCTTGAAGCTACTTGAAATTGACTGCTGTTGACAGGCCACTAGCCACTGTAGGCATGGCTCTGGGAAGAAAAGGAGTTTTCTCTAGCTAAGCCGGGTGCTTCGATGGCCGGGGTGGAGCTCATCCTGCCACGCTCTAGAGCTAAAGGGAAACTCAACGTGAGTACTGGCCTCGAGGTAAGTCCCTGAGTAGCCGCGCAGAAATGGAGGCATGCAGCCCTTTCCACGAGGTCTTAGTCGCTGTTCTGCTTTATTGTATTTTATTTTTTTAATGTTTTATTGTTTTTTTAAGATTTATGTATTGCTTGATTGATTGCTATGTTGGGTCTTCGTTTCTGTGCTAGGGCTCTCTCCAGTTGCGGTAAGTGGGGGCCACTCTTCATCGAGGTGCGTAGGCCTCTCACTATCGCGGCCTCTCTTGTTGCGGAGCACAGGGTCCAGAGGCGCAGGCTCAGTGGTTGTGTCTCACGTGCCCAGTTGCTCCGCGGCATGTGGGAACCTCCTAGACCAGGGCTCGAACCCGTCTCCCCTGCATTGGCAGGCAGATTCTCAACCACTGCGCCACCGGGGAAGCCCCTGTTCTGCTTTATTTTAAAAGAAGTACCCTTTTCAGGCCTCCTAGGCCCCTCGGGTGTGCATCATTTTCCCTCCAAGATCAGTGAGTACCTCCAGACCCCTGTGGGCCTGCTGAGCAACATCGAGGCCCAAAGGTCGGTCTCCCGTAGGCCCTCTGTGTATGCCGAGTGATGGGCAACACACTGCTCGTTCCTTAAGGAGAGCTACATTTCCAGAGCACCGGAACAGCCTCAGGACTACATTTCTAGGCAGTGCGACGTGCCATGGAAGTGTTCGTCATGGCCCCCGTCTGAGCTGCCATGAGAAAACACTGTGCTTAGAATTCTTCGAGGACCTCGTACCTGAAGTCACTCTGCTCGAGGAGAAAGCCAGCATCCTACCATGCTGTGGCGCTAACGGGGCACTCAGCGTGAGCACTTGCCTCGAGGTAAGGCCCTGAAATGCCGTGCAGAAGCGGAGGCGTGCTGCAGTTTTCAGGAGGCCGTAGCCCCTGCTCAGCATTAGTTTATTTATTTATTCATTTGTTTATCTATCTGTCTATCTAGTTCTTTATTTTCTTATGTAATTTATCATTTTTGTTTTACTGTGTTGGGTCTTCGTTGCTGCATGTGAGCTTTCTCTAGTTGTAGCGAGCGGGGGCTACTCTTCGTTGCGGTGCTTGGGCTTCTCATTGCGGTGGCTCCTCTTGTTGTGGAGCAGAAGCTCTAGGCACGTGGACTTCAGTAGTTGTTGCATGCGGGCTCAGTCGTTGTGGCTCCCGGACTCTAGAGCGCAGGCTCAGTCGTTGTGGAGCACGGGCTTAGTTGCTCCGCAGCATGTGAGATCTTGGTGGACCAAGGCTCGAACCCACGTCCCCTGCATCGGCAGGTGGATTCCCAGCCACTGCACCACAAGCGAAGCCCCTGCTCTGCATTATTTTAACGTCAGTCCGCTTGGCAGGACATCTAGGAGCCTCGCGTGGGCACCCTATTCCCTGCAAGAACACTGAGTAACCCCAGGCCCCCATGGGCCCGCTATGCCACATCCAGGCCCGTAGCCCTTCGGAGCCACTCTGTGTATGCCGAATGTAGGGCAACAGACTGCACTCTTTCTTGGGACAGCTTGATTTCCTCAACACTCCCACAGGTCGACGAACACCTTTCTAGCAGGTCCAACATTCCGTGCAAGTCTGCCTCATTACCCTAGTCTGAGCTGCACTGAGAATAACCCTCGGCTTCGCATTCCATCTGGGACCCCCTGCCTGAAGTCACCCTGCCTCCAGGAGAATGTCAGCCTGCGTTCCGACTGCAACTAAAGCCCAGGTCCTCGTGTAACACTGCAGGCTTTTGAAGAGCCACGGGCCCGGAGGCCTAGCTGGGGCGATCCTTGGTTGAGACAGTTCGCTATTTGCAGAACACCCTGCTTTGAGGAGTTGATGCAGGGAAGGAACCACTGGGTCACCTGTGTCTGTTTGGACTTGTTAGAAAGCACAGGGATGTATGCTGCGTGTGCCCGTGGAAATGTGGGCCTGATGGAACTAGCCTTGCTTTCCCATTTTGAAAGCTCCATTCATGCTGCCTTGAAGCTACTTGAAATTGACTGCTGTTGACAGGCCACTAGCCACTGTAGGCATGGCTCTGGGAAGAAAAGGAGTTTTCTCTAGCTAAGCCGGGTGCTTCGATGACCGGGGTGGAGCTCATCCTGCCACGCTCTAGAGCTAAAGGGAAACTCAACGTGAGTACTGGCCTCGAGGTAAGTCCCTGAGTAGCCGCGCAGAAATGGAGGCATGCAGCCCTTTCCACGAGGTCTTAGTCGCTGTTCTGCTTTATTGTATTTTATTTTTTTAATGTTTTATTGTTTTTTTAAGATTTATGTATTGATTGATTGATTGCTATGTTGGGTCTTCGTTTCTGTGCTAGGGGCCTCTCCAGTTGCGGTAAGTGGGGGAGACTCTTCATCGCGGTGCGTAGGCCTCTCACTATCGCGGCCTCTCTTGTTGCGGAGCACAGGGTCCAGAGGCGCAGGCTCAGTGGTTGTGTCTCACGTGCCCAGTTGCTCCGCGGCCTGTGGGAACCTCCTAGACCAGGGCTCGAACCCGTGTCCCCTGCATTGGCAGGCAGATTCTCAACCACTGCGCCACCGGGGAAGCCCCTGTTCTGCTTTATTTTAAAAGAAGTACCCTTTTCAGGCCTCCTAGGCCCCTCGGGTGTGCATCATTTTCCCTCCAAGATCAGTGAGTACCTCCAGACCCCTGTGGGCCTGCTGAGCAACATCGAGGCCCAAAGGTCGGTCTCCCGTAGGCCCTCTGTGTATGCCGAGTGATGGGCAACACACTGCTCGTTCCTTAAGGAGAGCTACATTTCCAGAGCACCGGAACAGCCTCAGGACCACATTTCTAGGCAGTGCGACGTGCCATGGAAGTGTTCGTCATGGCCCCCGTCTGAGCTGCCATGAGAAAACACTGTGCTTAGAATTCTTCGAGGACCTCGTACCTGAAGTCACTCTGCTCGAGGAGAAAGCCAGCATCCTACCATGCTGTGGCGCTAACGGGACACTCAGCGTGAGCACTTGCCTCGAGGTAAGGCCCAGAATTGCCGTGCAGAAGCGGAGGCGTGCTGCAGTTTTCAGGAGGCCGTAGCCCCTGCTCAGCGTTAGTTTATTTATTTATTCATTTGTTTATCTATCTGTCTATCTAGTTCTTTATTTTCTTATGTAATTTATCATTTTTGTTTTACTGTGTTGGGTCTTAATTGCTGCATGTGAGCTTTCTCTAGTTGCAGCGAGCGGGGGCTACTCTTCGTTGCGGTGCGCGGGCTTCTCATTGCGGTGGCTCCTCTTGTTGTGGAGCAGAAGCTCTAGGCACGTGGACTTCAGTAGTTGTTGCATGCGGGCTCAGTCGTTGTGGCTCCCGGACTCTAGAGCGCAGGCTCAGTCGTTGTGGAGCACGGGCTTAGTTGCTCCGCAGCATGTGAGATCTTGGTGGACCAAGGCTCGAACCCACGTCCCCTGCATCGGCAGGTGGATTCCCAGCCACTGCACCACAAGCGAAGCCCCTGCTCTGCATTATTTTAACGTCAGTCCGCTTGGCAGGACATCTAGGAGCCTCGCGTGGGCACCCTATTCCCTGCAAGAACACTGAGTAACCCCAGGCCCCCATGGGCCCGCTATGCCACATCCAGGCCCGTAGCCCTTCGGAGCCACTCTGTGTATGCCGAGTGTAGGGCAACAGACTGCACTCTTTCTTGGGACAGCTTGATTTCCTCAACACTCCCACAGGTCGACGAACACCTTTCTAGCAGGTCCAACATTCCGTGCAAGTCTGCCTCATTACCCTAGTCTGAGCTGCACTGAGAATAACCCTCGGCTTCGCATTCCATCTGGGACCCCCTGCCTGAAGTCACCCTGCCTCCAGGAGAATGTCAGCCTGCGTTCCGACTGCAACTAAAGCCCAGGTCCTCGTGTAACACTGCAGGCTTTTGAAGAGCCACGGGCCCGGAGGCCTAGCTGGGGCGATCCTTGGTTGAGACAGTTCGCTATTTGCAGAACACCCTGCTTCGAGGAGTTGATGCAGGGAAGGAACCACTGGGTCACCTGTGTCTGTTTGGACTTGTTAGAAAGCACAGGGATGTATGCTGCGTGTGCCCGTGGAAATGCGGGCCTGATGGAACTAGCCTTGCTTTCCCATTTTGAAAGCTCCATTCATCCTGCCTTGAAGCTACTTGAAATTGACTGCTGTTGACAGGCCACTAGCCACTGTAGGCATGGCTCTGGGAAGAAAAGGAGTTTTCTCTAGCTAAGCCGGGTGCTTCGATGGCCGGGGTGGAGCTCATCCTGCCACGCTCTAGAGCTAAAGGGAAACTCAACGTGAGTACTGGCCTCGAGGTAAGTCCCTGAGTAGCCGCGCAGAAATGGAGGCATGCAGCCCTTTCCACGAGGTCTTAGTCGCTGTTCTGCTTTATTGTATTTTATTTTTTTAATGTTTTATTGTTTTTTTAAGATTTATGTATTGCTTGATTGATTGCTATGTTGGGTCTTCGTTTCTGTGCTAGGGCTCTCTCCAGTTGCGGTAAGTGGGGGCCACTCTTCATCGAGGTGCGTAGGCCTCTCACTATCGCGGCCTCTCTTGTTGCGGAGCACAGGGTCCAGAGGCGCAGGCTCAGTGGTTGTGTCTCACGTGCCCAGTTGCTCCGCGGCATGTGGGAACCTCCTAGACCAGGGCTCGAACCCGTCTCCCCTGCATTGGCAGGCAGATTCTCAACCACTGCGCCACCGGGGAAGCCCCTGTTCTGCTTTATTTTAAAAGAAGTACCCTTTTCAGGCCTCCTAGGCCCCTCGGGTGTGCATCATTTTCCCTCCAAGATCAGTGAGTACCTCCAGACCCCTGTGGGCCTGCTGAGCAACATCGAGGCCCAAAGGTCGGTCTCCCGTAGGCCCTCTGTGTATGCCGAGTGATGGGCAACACACTGCTCGTTCCTTAAGGAGAGCTACATTTCCAGAGCACCGGAACAGCCTCAGGACTACATTTCTAGGCAGTGCGACGTGCCATGGAAGTGTTCGTCATGGCCCCCGTCTGAGCTGCCATGAGAAAACACTGTGCTTAGAATTCTTCGAGGACCTCGTACCTGAAGTCACTCTGCTCGAGGAGAAAGCCAGCATCCTACCATGCTGTGGCGCTAACGGGGCACTCAGCGTGAGCACTTGCCTCGAGGTAAGGCCCAGAATTGCCGTGCAGAAGCGGAGGCGTGCTGCAGTTTTCAGGAGGCCGTAGCCCCTGCTCAGCGTTAGTTTATTTATTTATTCATTTGTTTATCTATCTGTCTATCTAGTTCTTTATTTTCTTATGTAATTTATCATTTTTGTTTTACTGTGTTGGGTCTTCGTTGCTGCATGTGAGCTTTCTCTAGTTGTAGCGAGCGGGGGCTACTCTTCGTTGCGGTGCGCGGGCTTCTCATTGCGGTGGCTCCTCTTGTTGTGGAGCAGAAGCTCTAGGCACGTGGACTTCAGTAGTTGTTGCATGCGGGCTCAGTCGTTGTGGCTCCCGGACTCTAGAGCGCAGGCTCAGTCGTTGTGGAGCACGGGCTTAGTTGCTCCGCAGCATGTGAGATCTTGGTGGACCAAGGCTCGAACCCACGTCCCCTGCATCGGCAGGTGGATTCCCAGCCACTGCACCACAAGCGAAGCCCCTGCTCTGCATTATTTTAACGTCAGTCCGCTTGGCAGGACATCTAGGAGCCTCGCGTGGGCACCCTATTCCCTGCAAGAACACTGAGTAACCCCAGGCCCCCATGGGCCCGCTATGCCACATCCAGGCCCGTAGCCCTTCGGAGCCACTCTGTGTATGCCGAATGTAGGGCAACAGACTGCACTCTTTCTTGGGACAGCTTGATTTCCTCAACACTCCCACAGGTCGACGAACACCTTTCTAGCAGGTCCAACATTCCGTGCAAGTCTGCCTCATTACCCTAGTCTGAGCTGCACTGAGAATAACCCTCGGCTTCGCATTCCATCTGGGACCCCCTGCCTGAAGTCACCCTGCCTCCAGGAGAATGTCAGCCTGCGTTCCGACTGCAACTAAAGCCCAGGTCCTCGTGTAACACTGCAGGCTTCTGAAGAGCCACGGGCCCGGAGGCCTAGCTGGGGCGATCCTTGGTTGAGACAGTTCGCTATTTGCAGAACACCCTGCTTTGAGGAGTTGATGCAGGGAAGGAACCACTGGGTCACCTGTGTCTGTTTGGACTTGTTAGAAAGCACAGGGATGTATGCTGCGTGTGCCCGTGGAAATGTGGGCCTGATGGAACTAGCCTTGCTTTCCCATTTTGAAAGCTCCATTCATGCTGCCTTGAAGCTACTTGAAATTGACTGCTGTTGACAGGCCACTAGCCACTGTAGGCATGGCTCTGGGAAGAAAAGGAGTTTTCTCTAGCTAAGCCGGGTGCTTCGATGGCCGGGGTGGAGCTCATCCTGCCACGCTCTAGAGCTAAAGGGAAACTCAACGTGAGTACTGGCCTCGAGGTAAGTCCCTGAGTAGCCGCGCAGAAATGGAGGCATGCAGCCCTTTCCACGAGGTCTTAGTCGCTGTTCTGCTTTATTGTATTTTATTTTTTTAATGTTTTATTGTTTTTTTAAGATTTATGTATTGATTGATTGATTGCTATGTTGGGTCTTCGTTTCTGTGCTAGGGGCCTCTCCAGTTGCGGTAAGTGGGGGAGACTCTTCATCGCGGTGCGTAGGCCTCTCACTATCGCGGCCTCTCTTGTTGCGGAGCACAGGGTCCAGAGGCGCAGGCTCAGTGGTTGTGTCTCACGTGCCCAGTTGCTCCGCGGCCTGTGGGAACCTCCTAGACCAGGGCTCGAACCCGTGTCCCCTGCATTGGCAGGCAGATTCTCAACCACTGCGCCACCGGGGAAGCCCCTGTTCTGCTTTATTTTAAAAGAAGTACCCTTTTCAGGCCTCCTAGGCCCCTCGGGTGTGCATCATTTTCCCTCCAAGATCAGTGAGTACCTCCAGACCCCTGTGGGCCTGCTGAGCAACATCGAGGCCCAAAGGTCGGTCTCCCGTAGGCCCTCTGTGTATGCCGAGTGATGGGCAACACACTGCTCGTTCCTTAAGGAGAGCTACATTTCCAGAGCACCGGAACAGCCTCAGGACCACATTTCTAGGCAGTGCGACGTGCCATGGAAGTGTTCGTCATGGCCCCCGTCTGAGCTGCCATGAGAAAACACTGTGCTTAGAATTCTTCGAGGACCTCGTACCTGAAGTCACTCTGCTCGAGGAGAAAGCCAGCATCCTACCATGCTGTGGCGCTAACGGGACACTCAGCGTGAGCACTTGCCTCGAGGTAAGGCCCAGAATTGCCGTGCAGAAGCGGAGGCGTGCTGCAGTTTTCAGGAGGCCGTAGCCCCTGCTCAGTGTTAGTTTATTTATTTATTCATTTGTTTATCTATCTGTCTATCTAGTTCTTTATTTTCTTATGTAATTTATCATTTTTGTTTTACTGTGTTGGGTCTTAATTGCTGCATGTGAGCTTTCCTTACTTGTAGCGAGCGGGGGCTACTCTTCGTTGCGGTGCGCGGGCTTCTCATTGCGGTGGCTCCTCTTGTTGTGGAGCAGAAGCTCTAGGCACGTGGACTTCAGTAGTTGTTGCATGCGGGCTCAGTCGTTGTGGCTCCCGGACTCTAGAGCGCAGGCTCAGTCGTTGTGGAGCACGGGCTTAGTTGCTCCGCAGCATGTGAGATCTTGGTGGACCAAGGCTCGAACCCACGTCCCCTGCATCGGCAGGTGGATTCCCAGCCACTGCACCACAAGCGAAGCCCCTGCTCTGCATTATTTTAACGTCAGTCCGCTTGGCAGGACATCTAGGAGCCTCGCGTGGGCACCCTATTCCCTGCAAGAACACTGAGTAACCCCAGGCCCCCATGGGCCCGCTATGCCACATCCAGGCCCGTAGCCCTTCGGAGCCACTCTGTGTATGCCGAGTGTAGGGCAACAGACTGCACTCTTTCTTGGGACAGCTTGATTTCCTCAACACTCCCACAGGTCGACGAACACCTTTCTAGCAGGTCCAACATTCCGTGCAAGTCTGCCTCATTACCCTAGTCTGAGCTGCACTGAGAATAACCCTCGGCTTCGCATTCCATCTGGGACCCCCTGCCTGAAGTCACCCTGCCTCCAGGAGAATGTCAGCCTGCGTTCCGACTGCAACTAAAGCCCAGGTCCTCGTGTAACACTGCAGGCTTTTGAAGAGCCACGGGCCCGGAGGCCTAGCTGGGGCGATCCTTGGTTGAGACAGTTCGCTATTTGCAGAACACCCTGCTTCGAGGAGTTGATTCAGGGAAGGAACCACTGGGTCACCTGTGTCTGTTTGGACTTGTTAGAAAGCACAGGGATGTATGCTGCGTGTGCCCGTGGAAATGGGGGCCTGATGGAACTAGCCTTGCTTTCCCATTTTGAAAGCTCCATTCATCCTGCCTTGAAGCTACTTGAAATTGACTGCTGTTGACAGGCCACTAGCCACTGTAGGCATGGCTCTGGGAAGAAAAGGAGTTTTCTCTAGCTAAGCCGGGTGCTTCGATGGCCGGGGTGGAGCTCATCCTGCCACGCTCTAGAGCTAAAGGGAAACTCAACGTGAGTACTGGCCTCGAGGTAAGTCCCTGAGTAGCCGCGCAGAAATGGAGGCATGCAGCCCTTTCCACGAGGTCTTAGTCGCTGTTCTGCTTTATTGTAATTTATTCTTTTAATGTTTTATTGTTTTTTTAAGATTTATGTATTGCTTGATTGATTGCTATGTTGGGTCTTCGTTTCTGTGCTAGGGCCCTCTCCAGTTGCGGTAAGTGGGGGCCACTCTTCATCGCGGTGCGTAGGCCTCTCACTATCGCGGCCTCTCTTGTTGCGGAGCACAGGGTCCAGAGGCGCAGGCTCAGTGGTTGTGTCTCACGTGCCCAGTTGCTCCGCGGCATGTGGGAACCTCCTAGACCAGGGCTCGAACCCGTCTCCCCTGCATTGGCAGGCAGATTCTCAACCACTGTGCCACCGGGGAAGCCCCTGTTCTGCTTTATTTTAAAAGAAGTACCCTTTTCAGGCCTCCTAGGCCCCTCGGGTGTGCATCATTTTCCCTCCAAGATCAGTGAGTACCTCCAGACCCCTGTGGGCCTGCTGAGCAACATCGAGGCCCAAAGGTCGGTCTCCCGTAGGCCCTCTGTGTATGCCGAGTGATGGGCAACACACTGCTCGTTCCTTAAGGAGAGCTACATTTCCAGAGCACCGGAACAGCCTCAGGACCACATTTCTAGGCAGTGCGACGTGCCATGGAAGTGTTCGTCATGGCCCCCGTCTGAGCTGCCATGAGAAAACACTGTGCTTAGAATTCTTCGAGGACCTCGTACCTGAAGTCACTCTGCTCGAGGAGAAAGCCAGCATCCTACCATGCTGTGGCGCTAACGGGACACTCAGCGTGAGCACTTGCCTCGAGGTAAGGCCCAGAATTGCCGTGCAGAAGCGGAGGCGTGCTGCAGTTTTCAGGAGGCCGTAGCCCCTGCTCAGCGTTAGTTTATTTATTTATTCATTTGTTTATCTATCTGTCTATCTAGTTCTTTATTTTCTTATGTAATTTATCATTTTTGTTTTACTGTGTTGGGTCTTCGTTGCTGCATGTGAGCTTTCTCTAGTTGTAGCGAGCGGGGGCTACTCTTCGTTGCGGTGCGCGGGCTTCTCATTGCGGTGGCTCCTCTTGTTGTGGAGCAGAAGCTCTAGGCACGTGGACTTCAGTAGTTGTTGCATGCGGGCTCAGTCGTTGTGGCTCCCGGACTCTAGAGCGCAGGCTCAGTCGTTGTGGAGCACGGGCTTAGTTGCTCCGCAGCATGTGAGATCTTGGTGGACCAAGGCTCGAACCCACGTCCCCTGCATCGGCAGGTGGATTCCCAGCCACTGCACCACAAGCGAAGCCCCTGCTCTGCATTATTTTAACGTCAGTCCGCTTGGCAGGACATCTAGGAGCCTCGCGTGGGCACCCTATTCCCTGCAAGAACACTGAGTAACCCCAGGCCCCCATGGGCCCGCTATGCCACATCCAGGCCCGTAGCCCTTCGGAGCCACTCTGTGTATGCCGAATGTAGGGCAACAGACTGCACTCTTTCTTGGGACAGCTTGATTTCCTCAACACTCCCACAGGTCGACGAACACCTTTCTAGCAGGTCCAACATTCCGTGCAAGTCTGCCTCATTACCCTAGTCTGAGCTGCACTGAGAATAACCCTCGGCTTCGCATTCCATCTGGGACCCCCTGCCTGAAGTCACCCTGCCTCCAGGAGAATGTCAGCCTGCGTTCCGACTGCAACTAAAGCCCAGGTCCTCGTGTAACACTGCAGGCTTTTGAAGAGCCACGGGCCCGGAGGCCTAGCTGGGGCGATCCTTGGTTGAGACAGTTCGCTATTTGCAGAACACCCTGCTTTGAGGAGTTGATGCAGGGAAGGAACCACTGGGTCACCTGTGTCTGTTTGGACTTGTTAGAAAGCACAGGGATGTATGCTGCGTGTGCCCGTGGAAATGTGGGCCTGATGGAACTAGCCTTGCTTTCCCATTTTGAAAGCTCCATTCATGCTGCCTTGAAGCTACTTGAAATTGACTGCTGTTGACAGGCCACTAGCCACTGTAGGCATGGCTCTGGGAAGAAAAGGAGTTTTCTCTAGCTAAGCCGGGTGCTTCGATGGCCGGGGTGGAGCTCATCCTGCCACGCTCTAGAGCTAAAGGGAAACTCAACGTGAGTACTGGCCTCGAGGTAAGTCCCTGAGTAGCCGCGCAGAAATGGAGGCATGCAGCCCTTTCCACGAGGTCTTAGTCGCTGTTCTGCTTTATTGTATTTTATTTTTTTAATGTTTTATTGTTTTTTTAAGATTTATGTATTGATTGATTGATTGCTATGTTGGGTCTTCGTTTCTGTGCTAGGGGCCTCTCCAGTTGCGGTAAGTGGGGGAGACTCTTCATCGCGGTGCGTAGGCCTCTCACTATCGCGGCCTCTCTTGTTGCGGAGCACAGGGTCCAGAGGCGCAGGCTCAGTGGTTGTGTCTCACGTGCCCAGTTGCTCCGCGGCCTGTGGGAACCTCCTACACCAGGGCTCGAACCCGTGTCCCCTGCATTGGCAGGCAGATTCTCAACCACTGTGCCACCGGGGAAGCCCCTGTTCTGCTTTATTTTAAAAGAAGTACCCTTTTCAGGCCTCCTAGGCCCCTCGGGTGTGCATCATTTTCCCTCCAAGATCAGTGAGTACCTCCAGACCCCTGTGGGCCTGCTGAGCAACATCGAGGCCCAAAGGTCGGTCTCCCGTAGGCCCTCTGTGTATGCCGAGTGATGGGCAAC
This sequence comes from Balaenoptera physalus, assembly GCF_965194825.1. NCBI lineage: Eukaryota > Metazoa > Chordata > Mammalia > Artiodactyla > Balaenopteridae > Balaenoptera > Balaenoptera physalus. The sequence continues at coordinate 178,121,438 of NC_138890.1, forward strand.
ACACTGCTCGTTCCTTAAGGAGAGCTACATTTCCAGAGCACCGGAACAGCCTCAGGACCACATTTCTAGGCAGTGCGACGTGCCATGGAAGTGTTCGTCATGGCCCCCGTCTGAGCTGCCATGAGAAAACACTGTGCTTAGAATTCTTCGAGGACCTCGTACCTGAAGTCACTCTGCTCGAGGAGAAAGCCAGCATCCTACCATGCTGTGGCGCTAACGGGACACTCAGCGTGAGCACTTGCCTCGAGGTAAGGCCCACAATTGCCGTGCAGAAGCGGAGGCGTGCTGCAGTTTTCAGGAGGCCGTAGCCCCTGCTCAGCGTTAGTTTATTTATTTATTCATTTGTTTATCTATCTGTCTATCTAGTTCTTTATTTTCTTATGTAATTTATCATTTTTGTTTTACTGTGTTGGGTCTTAATTGCTGCATGTGAGCTTTCTCTAGTTGCAGCGAGCGGGGGCTACTCTTCGTTGCGGTGTGCGGGCTTCTCATTGCAGTGGCTCCTCTTGTTGTGGAGCAGAAGCTCTAGGCACGTGGACTTCAGTAGTTGTTGCATGCGGGCTCAGTCGTTGTGGCTCCCGGACTCTAGAGCGCAGGCTCAGTCGTTGTGGAGCACGGGCTTAGTTGCTCCGCAGCATGTGAGATCTTGGTGGACCAAGGCTCGAACCCACGTCCCCTGCATCGGCAGGTGGATTCCCAGCCACTGCACCACAAGCGAAGCCCCTGCTCTGCATTATTTTAACGTCAGTCCGCTTGGCAGGACATCTAGGAGCCTCGCGTGGGCACCCTATTCCCTGCAAGAACACTGAGTAACCCCAGGCCCCCATGGGCCCGCTATGCCACATCCAGGCCCGTAGCCCTTCGGAGCCACTCTGTGTATGCCGAGTGTAGGGCAACAGACTGCACTCTTTCTTGGGACAGCTTGATTTCCTCAACACTCCCACAGGTCGACGAACACCTTTCTAGCAGGTCCAACATTCCGTGCAAGTCTGCCTCATTACCCTAGTCTGAGCTGCACTGAGAATAACCCTCGGCTTCGCATTCCATCTGGGACCCCCTGCCTGAAGTCACCCTGCCTCCAGGAGAATGTCAGCCTGCGTTCCGACTGCAACTAAAGCCCAGGTCCTCGTGTAACACTGCAGGCTTTTGAAGAGCCACGGGCCCGGAGGCCTAGCTGGGGCGATCCTTGGTTGAGACAGTTCGCTATTTGCAGAACACCCTGCTTCGAGGAGTTGATGCAGGGAAGGAACCACTGGGTCACCTGTGTCTGTTTGGACTTGTTAGAAAGCACAGGGATGTATGCTGCGTGTGCCCGTGGAAATGGGGGCCTGATGGAACTAGCCTTGCTTTCCCATTTTGAAAGCTCCATTCATCCTGCCTTGAAGCTACTTGAAATTGACTGCTGTTGACAGGCCACTAGCCACTGTAGGCATGGCTCTGGGAAGAAAAGGAGTTTTCTCTAGCTAAGCCGGGTGCTTCGATGGCCGGGGTGGAGCTCATCCTGCCACGCTCTAGAGCTAAAGGGAAACTCAACGTGAGTACTGGCCTCGAGGTAAGTCCCTGAGTAGCCGCGCAGAAATGGAGGCATGCAGCCCTTTCCACGAGGTCTTAGTCGCTGTTCTGCTTTATTGTATTTTATTTTTTTAATGTTTTATTGTTTTTTTAAGATTTATGTATTGATTGATTGATTGCTATGTTGGGTCTTCGTTTCTGTGCTAGGGCCCTCTCCAGTTGCGGTAAGTGGGGGCCACTCTTCATCGCGGTGCGTAGGCCTCTCACTATCGCGGCCTCTCTTGTTGCGGAGCACAGGGTCCAGAGGCGCAGGCTCAGTGGTTGTGTCTCACATGCCCAGTTGCTCCGCGGCCTGTGGGAACATCCTAGACCAGGGCTCGAACCCGTGTCCCCTGCATTGGCAGGCAGATTCTCAACCACTGCGCCACCGGGGAAGCCCCTGTTCTGCTTTATTTTAAAAGAAGTACCCTTTTCAGGCCTCCTAGGCCCCTCGGGTGTGCATCATTTTCCCTCCAAGATCAGTGAGTACCTCCAGACCCCTGTGGGCCTGCTGAGCAACATCGAGGCCCAAAGGTCGGTCTCCCGTAGGCCCTCTGTGTATGCCGAGTGATGGGCAACACACTGCTCGTTCCTTAAGGAGAGCTACATTTCCAGAGCACCGGAACAGCCTCAGGACCACATTTCTAGGCAGTGCGACGTGCCATGGAAGTGTTCGTCATGGCCCCCGTCTGAGCTGCCATGAGAAAACACTGTGCTTAGAATTCTTCGAGGACCTCGTACCTGAAGTCACTCTGCTCGAGGAGAAAGCCAGCATCCTACCATGCTGTGGCGCTAACGGGACACTCAGCGTGAGCACTTGCCTCGAGGTAAGGCCCAGAATTGCCGTGCAGAAGCGGAGGCGTGCTGCAGTTTTCAGGAGGCCGTAGCCCCTGCTCAGCGTTAGTTTATTTATTTATTCATTTGTTTATCTATCTGTCTATCTAGTTCTTTATTTTCTTATGTAATTTATCATTTTTGTTTTACTGTGTTGGGTCTTAATTGCTGCATGTGAGCTTTCCTTACTTGTAGCGAGCGGGGGCTACTCTTCGTTGCGGTGCGCGGGCTTCTCATTGCGGTGGCTCCTCTTGTTGTGGAGCAGAAGCTCTAGGCACGTGGACTTCAGTAGTTGTTGCATGCGGGCTCAGTCGTTGTGGCTCCCGGACTCTAGAGCGCAGGCTCAGTCGTTGTGGAGCACGGGCTTAGTTGCTCCGCAGCATGTGAGATCTTGGTGGACCAAGGCTCGAACCCACGTCCCCTGCATCGGCAGGTGGATTCGCAGCCACTGCACCACAAGCGAAGCCCCTGCTCTGCATTATTTTAACGTCAGTCCGCTTGGCAGGACATCTAGGAGCCTCGCGTGGGCACCCTATTCCCTGCAAGAACACTGAGTAACCCCAGGCCCCCATGGGCCCGCTATGCCACATCCAGGCCCGTAGCCCTTCGGAGCCACTCTGTGTATGCCGAGTGTAGGGCAACAGACTGCACTCTTTCTTGGGACAGCTTGATTTCCTCAACACTCCCACAGGTCGACGAACACCTTTCTAGCAGGTCCAACATTCCGTGCAAGTCTGCCTCATTACCCTAGTCTGAGCTGCACTGAGAATAACCCTCGGCTTCGCATTCCATCTGGGACCCCCTGCCTGAAGTCACCCTGCCTCCAGGAGAATGTCAGCCTGCGTTCCGACTGCAACTAAAGCCCAGGTCCTCGTGTAACACTGCAGGCTTTTGAAGAGCCACGGGCCCGGAGGCCTAGCTGGGGCGATCCTTGGTTGAGACAGTTCGCTATTTGCAGAACACCCTGCTTCGAGGAGTTGATGCAGGGAAGGAACCACTGGGTCACCTGTGTCTGTTTGGACTTGTTAGAAAGCACAGGGATGTATGCTGCGTGTGCCCGTGGAAATGGGGGCCTGATGGAACTAGCCTTGCTTTCCCATTTTGAAAGCTCCATTCATCCTGCCTTGAAGCTACTTGAAATTGACTGCTGTTGACAGGCCACTAGCCACTGTAGGCATGGCTCTGGGAAGAAAAGGAGTTTTCTCTAGCTAAGCCGGGTGCTTCGATGGCCGGGGTGGAGCTCATCCTGCCACGCTCTAGAGCTAAAGGGAAACTCAACGTGAGTACTGGCCTCGAGGTAAGTCCCTGAGTAGCCGCGCAGAAATGGAGGCATGCAGCCCTTTCCACGAGGTCTTAGTCGCTGTTCTGCTTTATTGTAATTTATTCTTTTAATGTTTTATTGTTTTTTTAAGATTTATGTATTGCTTGATTGATTGCTATGTTGGGTCTTCGTTTCTGTGCTAGGGCCCTCTCCAGTTGCGGTAAGTGGGGGCCACTCTTCATCGCGGTGCGTAGGCCTCTCACTATCGCGGCCTCTCTTGTTGCGGAGCACAGGGTCCAGAGGCGCAGGCTCAGTGGTTGTGTCTCACGTGCCCAGTTGCTCCGCGGCATGTGGGAACCTCCTAGACCAGGGCTCGAACCCGTCTCCCCTGCATTGGCAGGCAGATTCTCAACCACTGCGCCACCGGGGAAGCCCCTGTTCTGCTTTATTTTAAAAGAAGTACCCTTTTCAGGCCTCCTAGGCCCCTCGGGTGTGCATCATTTTCCCTCCAAGATCAGTGAGTACCTCCAGACCCCTGTGGGCCTGCTGAGCAACATCGAGGCCCAAAGGTCGGTCTCCCGTAGGCCCTCTGTGTATGCCGAGTGATGGGCAACACACTGCTCGTTCCTTAAGGAGAGCTACATTTCCAGAGCACCGGAACAGCCTCAGGACTACATTTCTAGGCAGTGCGACGTGCCATGGAAGTGTTCGTCATGGCCCCCGTCTGAGCTGCCATGAGAAAACACTGTGCTTAGAATTCTTCGAGGACCTCGTACCTGAAGTCACTCTGCTCGAGGAGAAAGCCAGCATCCTACCATGCTGTGGCGCTAACGGGACACTCAGCGTGAGCACTTGCTTCGAGGTAAGGCCCTGAATTGCCGTGCAGAAGCGGAGGCGTGCTGCAGTTTTCAGGAGGCCGTAGCCCCTGCTCAGCATTAGTTTATTTATTTATTCATTTGTTTATCTATCTGTCTATCTAGTTCTTTATTTTCTTATGTAATTTATCATTTTTGTTTTACTGTGTTGGGTCTTCGTTGCTGCATGTGAGCTTTCTCTACTTGTAGCGAGCGGGGGCTACTCTTCGTTGCGGTGCGCGGGCTTCTCATTGCGGTGGCTCCTCTTGTTGTGGAGCAGAAGCTCTAGGCACGTGGACTTCAGTAGTTGTTGCATGCGGGCTCAGTCGTTGTGGCTCCCGGACTCTAGAGCGCAGGCTCAGTCGTTGTGGAGCACGGGCTTAGTTGCTCCGCAGCATGTGAGATCTTGGTGGACCAAGGCTCGAACCCACGTCCCCTGCATCGGCAGGTGGATTCGCAGCCACTGCACCACAAGCGAAGCCCCTGCTCTGCATTATTTTAACGTCAGTCCGCTTGGCAGGACATCTAGGAGCCTCGCGTGGGCACCCTATTCCCTGCAAGAACACTGAGTAACCCCAGGCCCCCATGGGCCCGCTATGCCACATCCAGGCCCGTAGCCCTTCGGAGCCACTCTGTGTATGCCGAGTGTAGGGCAACAGACTGCACTCTTTCTTGGGACAGCTTGATTTCCTCAACACTCCCACAGGTCGACGAACACCTTTCTAGCAGGTCCAACATTCCGTGCAAGTCTGCCTCATTACCCTAGTCTGAGCTGCACTGAGAATAACCCTCGGCTTCGCATTCCATCTGGGACCCCCTGCCTGAAGTCACCCTGCCTCCAGGAGAATGTCAGCCTGCGTTCCGACTGCAACTAAAGCCCAGGTCCTCGTGTAACACTGCAGGCTTTTGAAGAGCCACGGGCCCGGAGGCCTAGCTGGGGCGATCCTTGGTTGAGACAGTTCGCTATTTGCAGAACACCCTGCTTCGAGGAGTTGATGCAGGGAAGGAACCACTGGGTCACCTGTGTCTGTTTGGACTTGTTAGAAAGCACAGGGATGTATGCTGCGTGTGCCCGTGGAAATGGGGGCCTGATGGAACTAGCCTTGCTTTCCCATTTTGAAAGCTCCATTCATCCTGCCTTGAAGCTACTTGAAATTGACTGCTGTTGACAGGCCACTAGCCACTGTAGGCATGGCTCTGGGAAGAAAAGGAGTTTTCTCTAGCTAAGCCGGGTGCTTCGATGGCCGGGGTGGAGCTCATCCTGCCACGCTCTAGAGCTAAAGGGAAACTCAACGTGAGTACTGGCCTCGAGGTAAGTCCCTGAGTAGCCGCGCAGAAATGGAGGCATGCAGCCCTTTCCACGAGGTCTTAGTCGCTGTTCTGCTTTATTGTATTTTATTTTTTTAATGTTTTATTGTTTTTTTAAGATTTATGTATTGATTGATTGATTGGTATGTTGGGTCTTCGTTTCTGTGCTAGGGCCCTCTCCAGTTGCGGTAAGTTGGGGCCACTCTTCATCGCGGTGCGTAGGCCTCTCACTATCGCGGCCTCTCTTGTTGTGGAGCACAGGGTCCAGAGGCGCAGGCTCAGTGGTTGTGTCTCACGTGCCCAGTTGCTCCGCGGCCTGTGGGAACCTCCTAGACCAGGGCTCGAACCCGTGTCCCCTGCATTGGCAGGCAGATTCTCAACCACTGCGCCACCGGGGAAGCCCCTGTTCTGCTTTATTTTAAAAGAAGTACCCTTTTCAGGCCTCCTAGGCCCCTCGGGTGTGCATCATTTTCCCTCCAAGATCAGTGAGTACCTCCAGACCCCTGTGGGCCTGCTGAGCAACATCGAGGCCCAAAGGTCGGTCTCCCGTAGGCCCTCTGTGTATGCCGAGTGATGGGCAACACACTGCTCGTTCCTTAAGGAGAGCTACATTTCCAGAGCACCGGAACAACCTCAGGACCACATTTCTAGGCAGTGCGACGTGCCATGGAATTGTTCGTCATGGCCCCCGTCTGAGCTGCCATGAGAAAACACTGTGCTTAGAATTCTTCGAGGACCTCGTACCTGAAGTCACTGCTCGAGGAGAAAGCCAGCATCCTACCATGCTGTGGCGCTAACGGGACACTCTACGTGAGCACTTGCCTCGAGGTAATGCCCAGAATTGCCGTGCAGAAGCGGAGGCGTGCTGCAGTTTTCAGGAGGCCGTAGCCCCTGCTCAGCGTTAGTTTATTTATTTATTCATTTGTTTATCTATCTGTCTATCTAGTTCTTTATTTTCTTATGTAATTTATCATTTTTGTTTTACTGTGTCGGGTCTTCGTTGCTGCATGTGAGCTTTCTCTAGTTGTAGCGAGCGGGGGCTACTCTTCGTTGCGGTGCTCGGGCTTCTCATTGCGGTGGCTCCTCTTGTTGTGGAGCAGAAGCTCTAGGCACGGGGACTTCAGTAGTTGTTGCATGCGGGCTCAGTCGTTGTGGCTCCCGGACTCTAGAGCGCTGGCTCAGTCGTTGTGGAGCACGGGCTTAGTTGCTCCGCAGCATGTGAGATCTTGGTGGACCAAGGCTCGAACCCACGTCCCCTGCATCGGCAGGTGGATTCCCAGCCACTGCACCACAAGCGAAGCCCCTGCTCTGCATTATTTTAACGTCAGTCCGCTTGGCAGGACATCTAGGAGCCTCGCGTGGGCACCCTATTCCCTGCAAGAACACTGAGTAACCCCAGGCCCCCATGGGCCCGCTATGCCACATCCAGGCCCGTAGCCCTTCGGAGCCACTCTGTGTATGCCGAGTGTAGGGCAACAGACTGCACTCTTTCTTGGGACAGCTTGATTTCCTCAACACTCCCACAGGTCGACGAACACCTTTCTAGCAGGTCCAACATTCCGTGCAAGTCTGCCTCATTACCCTAGTCTGAGCTGCACTGAGAATAACCCTCGGCTTCGCATTCCATCTGGGACCCCCTGCCTGAAGTCACCCTGCCTCCAGGAGAATGTCAGCCTGCGTTCCGACTGCAACTAAAGCCCAGGTCCTCGTGTAACACTGCAGGCTTTTGAAGAGCCACGGGCCCGGAGGCCTAGCTGGGGCGATCCTTGGTTGAGACAGTTCGCTATTTGCAGAACACCCTGCTTCGAGGAGTTGATTCAGGGAAGGAACCACTGGGTCACCTGTGTCTGTTTGGACTTGTTAGAAAGCACAGGGATGTATGCTGCGTGTGCCCGTGGAAATGGGGGCCTGATGGAACTAGCCTTGCTTTCCCATTTTGAAAGCTCCATTCATCCTGCCTTGAAGCTACTTGAAATTGACTGCTGTTGACAGGCCACTAGCCAGTGTAGGCATGGCTCTGGGAAGAAAAGGAGTTTTCTCTAGCTAAGCCGGGTGCTTCGATGGCCGGGGTGGAGCTCATCCTGCCACGCTCTAGAGCTAAAGGGAAACTCAACGTGAGTACTGGCCTCGAGGTAAGTCCCTGAGTAGCCGCGCAGAAATGGAGGCATGCAGCCCTTTCCACGAGGTCTTAGTCGCTGTTCTGCTTTATTGTATTTTATTTTTTTAATGTTTTATTGTTTTTTTAAGATTTATGTATTGATTGATTGATTGCTATGTTGGGTCTTCGTTTCTGTGCTAGGGCTCTCTCCAGTTGCGGTAAGTGGGGGCCACTCTTCATCGCGGTGCGTAGGCCTCTCACTATCGCGGCCTCTCTTGTTGCGGAGCACAGGGTCCAGAGGCGCTGGCTCAGTGGTTGTGTCTCACGTGCCCAGTTGCTCCGCGGCATGTGGGAACCTCCTAGACCAGGGCTCGAACCCGTCTCCCCTGCATTGGCAGGCAGATTCTCAACCACTGCGCCACCGGGGAAGCCCCTGTTCTGCTTTATTTTAAAAGAAGTACCCTTTTCAGGCCTCCTAGGCCCCTCGGGTGTGCATCATTTTCCCTCCAAGATCAGTGAGTACCTCCAGACCCCTGTGGGCCTGCTGAGCAACATCGAGGCCCAAAGGTCGGTCTCCCGTAGGCCCTCTGTGTATGCCGAGTGATGGGCAACACACTGCTCGTTCCTTAAGGAGAGCTACATTTCCAGAGCACCGGAACAGCCTCAGGACTACATTTCTAGGCAGTGCGACGTGCCATGGAAGTGTTCGTCATGGCCCCCGTCTGAGCTGCCATGAGAAAACACTGTGCTTAGAATTCTTCGAGGACCTCGTACCTGAAGTCACTCTGCTCGAGGAGAAAGCCAGCATCCTACCTTGCTGTGGCGCTAACGGGACACTCAGCGTGAGCACTTGCCTCGAGGTAAGGCCCTGAATTGCCGTGCAGAAGCGCAGGCGTGCTGCAGTTTTCAGGAGGCCGTAGCCCCTGCTCAGCATTAGTTTATTTATTTATTCATTTGTTTATCTATCTGTCTATCTAGTTCTTTATTTTCTTATGTAATTTATCATTTTTGTTTTACTGTGTTGGGTCTTCGTTGCTGCATGTGAGCTTTCTCTACTTGTAGCGAGCGGGGGCTACTCTTCGTTGCGGTGCGCGGGCTTCTCATTGCGGTGGCTCCTCTTGTTGTGGAGCAGAAGCTCTAGGCACGTGGACTTCAGTAGTTGCTGCATGCGGGCTCAGTCGTTGTGGCTCCCGGACTCTAGAGCGCAGGCTCAGTCATTGTGGAGCACAGGCTTAGTTGCTCCGCAGCATGTGAGATCTTGGTGGACCAAGGCTCGAACCCACGTCCCCTGCATCGGCAGGTGGATTCCCAGCCACTGCACAACAAGCGAAGCCCCTGCTCTGCATTATTTTAACGTCAGTCCGCTTGGCAGGACATCTAGGAGCCTCGCGTGGGCACCCTATTCCCTGCAAGAACACTGAGTAACCCCAGGCCCCCATGGGCCCGCTATGCCACATCCAGGCCCGTAGCCCTTCGGAGCCACTCTGTGTATGCCGAGTGTAGGGCAACAGACTGCACTCTTTCTTGGGACAGCTTGATTTCCTCAACACTCCCACAGGTCGACGAACACCTTTCTAGCAGGTCCAACATTCCGTGCAAGTCTGCCTCATTACCCTAGTCTGAGCTGCACTGAGAATAACCCTCGGCTTCGCATTCCATCTGGGACCCCCTGCCTGAAGTCACCCTGCCTCCAGGAGAATGTCAGCCTGCGTTCCGACTGCAACTAAAGCCCAGGTCCTCGTGTAACACTGCAGGCTTTTGAAGAGCCACGGGCCCGGAGGCCTAGCTGGGGCGATCCTTGGTTGAGACAGTTCGCTATTTGCAGAACACCCTGCTTCGAGGAGTTGATGCAGGGAAGGAACCACTGGGTCACCTGTGTCTGTTTGGACTTGTTAGAAAGCACAGGGATGTATGCTGCGTGTGCCCGTGGAAATGGGGGCCTGATGGAACCAGCCTTGCTTTCCCATTTTGAAAGCTCCATTCATCCTGCCTTGAAGCTACTTGAAATTGACTGCTGTTGACAGGCCACTAGCCAGTGTAGGCATGGCTCTGGGAAGAAAAGGAGTTTTCTCTAGCTAAGCCGGGTGGTTCGATGGCCGGGGTGGAGCTCATCCTGCCACGCTCTAGAGCTAAAGGGAAACTCAACGTGAGTACTGGCCTCGAGGTAAGTCCCTGAGTAGCCGCGCAGAAATGGAGGCATGCAGCCCTTTCCACGAGGTCTTAGTCGCTGTTCTGCTTTATTGTAATTTATTTTTTTAATGTTTTATTGTTTTTTTAAGATTTATGTATTGCTTGATTGATTGCTATGTTGGGTCTTCGTTTCTTTGCTAGGGCTCTCTCCAGTTGCGGTAAGTGGGGGCCACTCTTCATCGCGGTGCGTAGGCCTCTCACTATCACGGCCTCTCTTGTTGCGGAGCACAGGGTTCAGAGGCGCAGGCTCAGTGGTTGTGTCTCACGTGCCCAGTTGCTCCGCGGCATGTGGGAACCTCCTAGACCAGGGCTCGAACCCGTGTCCCCTGCATTGGCAGGCAGATTCTCAACCACTGCGCCACCGGGGAAGCCCCTGTTCTGCTTTATTTTAAAAGAAGTACCCTTTTCAGGCCTCCTAGGCCCCTCGGGTGTGCATCATTTTCCCTCCAAGATCAGTGAGTACCTCCAGACCCCTGTGGGCCTGCTGAGCAACATCGAGGCCCAAAGGTCGGTCTCCCGTAGGCCCTCTGTGTATGCCGAGTGATGGGCAACACACTGCTCGTTCCTTAAGGAGAGCTACATTTCCAGAGCACCGGAACAGCCTCAGGACTACATTTCTAGGCAGTGTGACGTGCCATGGAAGTGTTCGTCATGGCCCCCGTCTGAGCTGCCATGAGAAAACACTGTGCTTAGAATTCTTCGAGGACCTCGTACCTGAAGTCACTCTGCTCGAGGAGAAAGCCAGCATCCTACCATGCTGTGGCGCTAACGGGGCACTCAGCGTGAGCACTTGCCTCGAGGTAAGGCCCTGAATTGCCGTGCAGAAGCGGAGGCGTGCTGCAGTTTTCAGGAGGCCGTAGCCCCTGCTCAGCATTAGTTTATTTATTTATTCATTTGTTTATCTATCTGTCTATCTAGTTCTTTATTTTCTTATGTAATTTATCATTTTTGTTTTACTGTGTTGGGTCTTCGTTGCTTCATGTGAGCTTTCTCTACTTGTAGCGAGCGGGGGCTACTCTTCGTTGCGGTGCGCGGGCTTCTCATTGCGGTGGCTCCTCTTGTTGTGGAGCAGAAGCTCTAGGCACGTGGACTTCAGTAGTTGTTGCATGCGGGCTCAGTCGTTGTGGCTCCCAGACTCTACAGCGCTGGCTCAGTCGTTGTGGAGCACGGGCTTAGTTGCTCCGCAGCATGTGAGATCTTGGTGGACCAAGGCTCGAACCCACGTCCCCTGCATCGGCAGGTGGATTCCCAGCCACTGCACCACAAGCGAAGCCCCTGCTCTGCATTATTTTAACGTCAGTCCGCTTGGCAGGACATCTAGGAGCCTCGCGTGGGCACCCTATTCCCTGCAAGAACACTGAGTAACCCCAGGCCCCCATGGGCCCGCTATGCCACATCCAGGCCCGTAGCCCTTCGGAGCCACTCTGTGTATGCCGAGTGTAGGGCAACAGACTGCACTCTTTCTTGGGACAGCTTGATTTCCTCAACACTCCCACAGGTCGACGAACACCTTTCTAGCAGGTCCAACATTCCGTGCAAGTCTGCCTCATTACCCTAGTCTGAGCTGCACTGAGAATAACCCTCGGCTTCGCATTCCATCTGGGACCCCCTGCCTGAAGTCACCCTGCCTCCAGGAGAATGTCAGCCTGCGTTCCGACTGCAACTAAAGCCCAGGTCCTCGTGTAACACTGCAGGCTTTTGAAGAGCCACGGGCCCGGAGGCCTAGCTGGGGCGATCCTTGGTTGAGACAGTTCGCTATTTGCAGAACACCTTGCTTCGAGGAGTTGATTCAGGGAAGGAACCACTGGGTCACCTGTGTCTGTTTGGACTTGTTAGAAAGCACAGGGATGTATGCTGCGTGTGCCCGTGGAAATGGGGGCCTGATGGAACTAGCCTTGCTTTCCCATTTTGAAAGCTCCATTCATGCTGCCTTGAAGCTACTTGAAATTGACTGCTGTTGACAGGCCACTAGCCACTGTAGGCATGGCTCTGGGAAGAAAAGGAGTTTTCTCTAGCTAAGCCGGGTGCTTCGATGGCCGGGGTGGAGCTCATCCTGCCACGCTCTAGAGCTAAAGGGAAACTCAACGTGAGTACTGGCCTCGAGGTAAGTCCCTGAGTAGCCGCGCAGAAATGGAGGCATGCAGCCCTTTCCACGAGGTCTTAGTCGCTGTTCTGCTTTATTGTATTTTATTTTTTTAATGTTTTATTGTTTTTTTAAGATTTATGTATTGATTGATTGATTGCTATGTTGGGTCTTCGTTTCTGTGCTAGGGCCCTCTCCAGTTGCGGTAAGTGGGGGCCACTCTTCATTGCGGTGCGTAGGCCTCTCACTATCGCGGCCTCTCTTGTTGCGGAGCACAGGGTCCAGAGGCGCAGGCTCAGTGGTTGTGTCTAACGTGCCCAGTTGCTCCGCGGCATGTGGGAACCTCCTAGACCAGGGCTCGAACCCGTGTCCCCTGCATTGGCAGGCAGATTCTCAACCACTGCGCCACCGGGGAAGCCCCTGTTCTGCTTTATTTTAAAAGAAGTACCCTTTTCAGGCCTCCTAGGCCCCTCGGGTGTGCATCATTTTCCCTCCAAGATCAGTGAGTACCTCCAGACCCCTGTGGGCCTGCTGAGCAACATCGAGGCCCAAAGGTCGGTCTCCCGTAGGCCCTCTGTGTATGCCGAGTGATGGGCAACACACTGCTCGTTCCTTAAGGAGAGCTACATTTCCAGAGCACCGGAACAGCCTCAGGACCACATTTCTAGGCAGTGCGACGTGCCATGGAAGTGTTCGTCATGGCCCCCGTCTGAGCTGCCATGAGAAAACACTGTGCTTAGAATTCTTCGAGGACCTCGTACCTGTAGTCACTCTCCTCGAGGAGAAAGCCAGCATCCTACCATGCTGTGGCGCTAACGGGACACTCAGCGTGAGCACTTGCCTCGAGGTAATGCCCAGAATTGCCGTGCAGAAGCGGAGGCGTGCTGCAGTTTTCAGGAGGCCGTAGCCCCTGCTCAGCGTTAGTTTATTTATTTATTCATTTGTTTATCTATCTGTCTATCTAGTTCTTTATTTTCTTATGTAATTTATCATTTTTTTTTTACTGTGTTGGGTCGTCGTTGCTGCATGTGAGCTTTCTCTACTTGTAGCGAGCGGGGGCTACTCTTCGTTGCGGTGCGCGGGCTTCTCATTGCGGTGGCTCCTCTTGTTGTGGAGCAGAAGCTCTAGGCACGTGGACTTCAGTAGTTGCTGCATGCGGGCTCAGTCGTTGTGGCTCCCGGACTCTAGAGCGCAGGCTCAGTCGTTGTGGAGCACAGGCTTAGTTGCTCCGCAGCATGTGAGATCTTGGTGGACCAAGGCTCGAACCCACGTCCCCTGCATCGGCAGGTGGATTCCCAGCCACTGCACAACAAGCGAAGCCCCTGCTCTGCATTATTTTAACGTCAGTCCGCTTGGCAGGACATCTAGGAGCCTCGCGTGGGCACCCTATTCCCTGCAAGAACACTGAGTAACCCCAGGCCCCCATGGGCCCGCTATGCCACATCCAGGCCCGTAGCCCTTCGGAGCCACTCTGTGTATGCCGAGTGTAGGGCAACAGACTGCACTCTTTCTTGGGACAGCTTGATTTCCTCAACACTCCCACAGGTCGACGAACACCTTTCTAGCAGGTCCAACATTCCGTGCAAGTCTGCCTCATTACCCTAGTCTGAGCTGCACTGAGAATAACCCTCGGCTTCGCATTCCATCTGGGACCCCCTGCCTGAAGTCACCCTGCCTCCAGGAGAATGTCAGCCTGCGTTCCGACTGCAACTAAAGCCCAGGTCCTCGTGTAACACTGCAGGCTTTTGAAGAGCCACGGGCCCGGAGGCCTAGCTGGGGCGATCCTTGGTTGAGACAGTTCGCTATTTGCAGAACACCCTGCTTCGAGGAGTTGATGCAGGGAAGGAACCACTGGGTCACCTGTGTCTGTTTGGACTTGTTAGAAAGCACAGGGATGTATGCTGCGTGTGCCCGTGGAAATGGGGGCCTGATGGAACTAGCCTTGCTTTCCCATTTTGAAAGCTCCATTCATCCTGCCTTGAAGCTACTTGAAATTGACTGCTGTTGACAGGCCACTAGCCAGTGTAGGCATGGCTCTGGGAAGAAAAGGAGTTTTCTCTAGCTAAGCCGGGTGCTTCGATGGCCGGGGTGGAGCTCATCCTGCCACGCTCTAGAGCTAAAGGGAAACTCAACGTGAGTACTGGCCTCGAGGTAAGTCCCTGAGTAGCCGCGCAGAAATGGAGGCATGCAGCCCTTTCCACGAGGTCTTAGTCGCTGTTCTGCTTTATTGTATTTTATTTTTTTAATGTTTTATTGTTTTTTTAAGATTTATGTATTGATTGATTGATTGGTATGTTGGGTCTTCGTTTCTGTGCTAGGGCCCTCTCCAGTTGCGGTAAGTTGGGGCCACTCTTCATCGCGGTGCGTAGGCCTCTCACTATCGCGGCCTCTCTTGTTGTGGAGCACAGGGTCCAGAGGCGCAGGCTCAGTGGTTGTGTCTCACGTGCCCAGTTGCTCCGCGGCCTGTGGGAACCTCCTAGACCAGGGCTCGAACCCGTGTCCCCTGCATTGGCAGGCAGATTCTCAACCACTGCGCCACCGGGGAAGCCCCTGTTCTGCTTTATTTTAAAAGAAGTACCCTTTTCAGGCCTCCTAGGCCCCTCGGGTGTGCATCATTTTCCCTCCAAGATCAGTGAGTACCTCCAGACCCCTGTGGGCCTGCTGAGCAACATCGAGGCCCAAAGGTCGGTCTCCCGTAGGCCCTCTGTGTATGCCGAGTGATGGGCAACACACTGCTCGTTCCTTAAGGAGAGCTACATTTCCAGAGCACCGGAACAACCTCAGGACCACATTTCTAGGCAGTGCGACGTGCCATGGAAGTGTTCGTCATGGCCCCCGTCTGAGCTGCCATGAGAAAACACTGTGCTTAGAATTCTTCGAGGACCTCGTACCTGAAGTCACTGCTCGAGGAGAAAGCCAGCATCCTACCATGCTGTGGCGCTAACGGGACACTCTACGTGAGCACTTGCCTCGAGGTAATGCCCAGAATTGCCGTGCAGAAGCGGAGGCGTGCTGCAGTTTTCAGGAGGCCGTAGCCCCTGCTCAGCGTTAGTTTATTTATTTATTCATTTGTTTATCTATCTGTCTATCTAGTTCTTTATTTTCTTATGTAATTTATCATTTTTGTTTTACTGTGTCGGGTCTTCGTTGCTGCATGTGAGCTTTCTCTAGTTGTAGCGAGCGGGGGCTACTCTTCGTTGCGGTGCTCGGGCTTCTCATTGCGGTGGCTCCTCTTGTTGTGGAGCAGAAGCTCTAGGCACGGGGACTTCAGTAGTTGTTGCATGCGGGCTCAGTCGTTGTGGCTCCCGGACTCTAGAGCGCTGGCTCAGTCGTTGTGGAGCACGGGCTTAGTTGCTCCGCAGCATGTGAGATCTTGGTGGACCAAGGCTCGAACCCACGTCCCCTGCATCGGCAGGTGGATTCCCAGCCACTGCACCACAAGCGAAGCCCCTGCTCTGCATTATTTTAACGTCAGTCCGCTTGGCAGGACATCTAGGAGCCTCGCGTGGGCACCCTATTCCCTGCAAGAACACTGAGTAACCCCAGGCCCCCATGGGCCCGCTATGCCACATCCAGGCCCGTAGCCCTTCGGAGCCACTCTGTGTATGCCGAGTGTAGGGCAACAGACTGCACTCTTTCTTGGGACAGCTTGATTTCCTCAACACTCCCACAGGTCGACGAACACCTTTCTAGCAGGTCCAACATTCCGTGCAAGTCTGCCTCATTACCCTAGTCTGAGCTGCACTGAGAATAACCCTCGGCTTCGCATTCCATCTGGGACCCCCTGCCTGAAGTCACCCTGCCTCCAGGAGAATGTCAGCCTGCGTTCCGACTGCAACTAAAGCCCAGGTCCTCGTGTAACACTGCAGGCTTTTGAAGAGCCACGGGCCCGGAGGCCTAGCTGGGGCGATCCTTGGTTGAGACAGTTCGCTATTTGCAGAACACCCTGCTTCGAGGAGTTGATTCAGGGAAGGAACCACTGGGTCACCTGTGTCTGTTTGGACTTGTTAGAAAGCACAGGGATGTATGCTGCGTGTGCCCGTGGAAATGGGGGCCTGATGGAACTAGCCTTGCTTTCCCATTTTGAAAGCTCCATTCATCCTGCCTTGAAGCTACTTGAAATTGACTGCTGTTGACAGGCCACTAGCCAGTGTAGGCATGGCTCTGGGAAGAAAAGGAGTTTTCTCTAGCTAAGCCGGGTGCTTCGATGGCCGGGGTGGAGCTCATCCTGCCACGCTCTAGAGCTAAAGGGAAACTCAACGTGAGTACTGGCCTCGAGGTAAGTCCCTGAGTAGCCGCGCAGAAATGGAGGCATGCAGCCCTTTCCACGAGGTCTTAGTCGCTGTTCTGCTTTATTGTATTTTATTTTTTTAATGTTTTATTGTTTTTTTAAGATTTATGTATTGATTGATTGATTGCTATGTTGGGTCTTCGTTTCTGTGCTAGGGCTCTCTCCAGTTGCGGTAAGTGGGGGCCACTCTTCATCGCGGTGCGTAGGCCTCTCACTATCGCGGCCTCTCTTGTTGCGGAGCACAGGGTCCAGAGGCGCTGGCTCAGTGGTTGTGTCTCACGTGCCCAGTTGCTCCGCGGCATGTGGGAACCTCCTAGACCAGGGCTCGAACCCGTCTCCCCTGCATTGGCAGGCAGATTCTCAACCACTGCGCCACCGGGGAAGCCCCTGTTCTGCTTTATTTTAAAAGAAGTACCCTTTTCAGGCCTCCTAGGCCCCTCGGGTGTGCATCATTTTCCCTCCAAGATCAGTGAGTACCTCCAGACCCCTGTGGGCCTGCTGAGCAACATCGAGGCCCAAAGGTCGGTCTCCCGTAGGCCCTCTGTGTATGCCGAGTGATGGGCAACACACTGCTCGTTCCTTAAGGAGAGCTACATTTCCAGAGCACCGGAACAGCCTCAGGACTACATTTCTAGGCAGTGCGACGTGCCATGGAAGTGTTCGTCATGGCCCCCGTCTGAGCTGCCATGAGAAAACACTGTGCTTAGAATTCTTCGAGGACCTCGTACCTGAAGTCACTCTGCTCGAGGAGAAAGCCAGCATCCTACCTTGCTGTGGCGCTAACGGGACACTCAGCGTGAGCACTTGCCTCGAGGTAAGGCCCTGAATTGCCGTGCAGAAGCGCAGGCGTGCTGCAGTTTTCAGGAGGCCGTAGCCCCTGCTCAGCATTAGTTTATTTATTTATTCATTTGTTTATCTATCTGTCTATCTAGTTCTTTATTTTCTTATGTAATTTATCATTTTTGTTTTACTGTGTTGGGTCTTCGTTGCTGCATGTGAGCTTTCTCTACTTGTAGCGAGCGGGGGCTACTCTTCGTTGCGGTGCGCGGGCTTCTCATTGCGGTGGCTCCTCTTGTTGTGGAGCAGAAGCTCTAGGCACGTGGACTTCAGTAGTTGCTGCATGCGGGCTCAGTCGTTGTGGCTCCCGGACTCTAGAGCGCAGGCTCAGTCATTGTGGAGCACAGGCTTAGTTGCTCCGCAGCATGTGAGATCTTGGTGGACCAAGGCTCGAACCCACGTCCCCTGCATCGGCAGGTGGATTCCCAGCCACTGCACAACAAGCGAAGCCCCTGCTCTGCATTATTTTAACGTCAGTCCGCTTGGCAGGACATCTAGGAGCCTCGCGTGGGCACCCTATTCCCTGCAAGAACACTGAGTAACCCCAGGCCCCCATGGGCCCGCTATGCCACATCCAGGCCCGTAGCCCTTCGGAGCCACTCTGTGTATGCCGAGTGTAGGGCAACAGACTGCACTCTTTCTTGGGACAGCTTGATTTCCTCAACACTCCCACAGGTCGACGAACACCTTTCTAGCAGGTCCAACATTCCGTGCAAGTCTGCCTCATTACCCTAGTCTGAGCTGCACTGAGAATAACCCTCGGCTTCGCATTCCATCTGGGACCCCCTGCCTGAAGTCACCCTGCCTCCAGGAGAATGTCAGCCTGCGTTCCGACTGCAACTAAAGCCCAGGTCCTCGTGTAACACTGCAGGCTTTTGAAGAGCCACGGGCCCGGAGGCCTAGCTGGGGCGATCCTTGGTTGAGACAGTTCGCTATTTGCAGAACACCCTGCTTCGAGGAGTTGATGCAGGGAAGGAACCACTGGGTCACCTGTGTCTGTTTGGACTTGTTAGAAAGCACAGGGATGTATGCTGCGTGTGCCCGTGGAAATGGGGGCCTGATGGAACCAGCCTTGCTTTCCCATTTTGAAAGCTCCATTCATCCTGCCTTGAAGCTACTTGAAATTGACTGCTGTTGACAGGCCACTAGCCAGTGTAGGCATGGCTCTGGGAAGAAAAGGAGTTTTCTCTAGCTAAGCCGGGTGGTTCGATGGCCGGGGTGGAGCTCATCCTGCCACGCTCTAGAGCTAAAGGGAAACTCAACGTGAGTACTGGCCTCGAGGTAAGTCCCTGAGTAGCCGCGCAGAAATGGAGGCATGCAGCCCTTTCCACGAGGTCTTAGTCGCTGTTCTGCTTTATTGTAATTTATTTTTTTAATGTTTTATTGTTTTTTTAAGATTTATGTATTGCTTGATTGATTGCTATGTTGGGTCTTCGTTTCTTTGCTAGGGCTCTCTCCAGTTGCGGTAAGTGGGGGCCACTCTTCATCGCGGTGCGTAGGCCTCTCACTATCACGGCCTCTCTTGTTGCGGAGCACAGGGTCCAGAGGCGCAGGCTCAGTGGTTGTGTCTCACGTGCCCAGTTGCTCCGCGGCATGTGGGAACCTCCTAGACCAGGGCTCGAACCCGTGTCCCCTGCATTGGCAGGCAGATTCTCAACCACTGCGCCACCGGGGAAGCCCCTGTTCTGCTTTATTTTAAAAGAAGTACCCTTTTCAGGCCTCCTAGGCCCCTCGGGTGTGCATCATTTTCCCTCCAAGATCAGTGAGTACCTCCAGACCCCTGTGGGCCTGCTGAGCAACATCGAGGCCCAAAGGTCGGTCTCCCGTAGGCCCTCTGTGTATGCCGAGTGATGGGCAACACACTGCTCGTTCCTTAAGGAGAGCTACATTTCCAGAGCACCGGAACAGCCTCAGGACTACATTTCTAGGCAGTGTGACGTGCCATGGAAGTGTTCGTCATGGCCCCCGTCTGAGCTGCCATGAGAAAACACTGTGCTTAGAATTCTTCGAGGACCTCGTACCTGAAGTCACTCTGCTCGAGGAGAAAGCCAGCATCCTACCATGCTGTGGCGCTAACGGGGCACTCAGCGTGAGCACTTGCCTCGAGGTAAGGCCCTGAATTGCCGTGCAGAAGCGGAGGCGTGCTGCAGTTTTCAGGAGGCCGTAGCCCCTGCTCAGCATTAGTTTATTTATTTATTCATTTGTTTATCTATCTGTCTATCTAGTTCTTTATTTTCTTATGTAATTTATCATTTTTGTTTTACTGTGTTGGGTCTTCGTTGCTTCATGTGAGCTTTCTCTACTTGTAGCGAGCGGGGGCTACTCTTCGTTGCGGTGCGCGGGCTTCTCATTGCGGTGGCTCCTCTTGTTGTGGAGCAGAAGCTCTAGGCACGTGGACTTCAGTAGTTGTTGCATGCGGGCTCAGTCGTTGTGGCTCCCAGACTCTACAGCGCTGGCTCAGTCGTTGTGGAGCACGGGCTTAGTTGCTCCGCAGCATGTGAGATCTTGGTGGACCAAGGCTCGAACCCACGTCCCCTGCATCGGCAGGTGGATTCCCAGCCACTGCACCACAAGCGAAGCCCCTGCTCTGCATTATTTTAACGTCAGTCCGCTTGGCAGGACATCTAGGAGCCTCGCGTGGGCACCCTATTCCCTGCAAGAACACTGAGTAACCCCAGGCCCCCATGGGCCCGCTATGCCACATCCAGGCCCGTAGCCCTTCGGAGCCACTCTGTGTATGCCGAGTGTAGGGCAACAGACTGCACTCTTTCTTGGGACAGCTTGATTTCCTCAACACTCCCACAGGTCGACGAACACCTTTCTAGCAGGTCCAACATTCCGTGCAAGTCTGCCTCATTACCCTAGTCTGAGCTGCACTGAGAATAACCCTCGGCTTCGCATTCCATCTGGGACCCCCTGCCTGAAGTCACCCTGCCTCCAGGAGAATGTCAGCCTGCGTTCCGACTGCAACTAAAGCCCAGGTCCTCGTGTAACACTGCAGGCTTTTGAAGAGCCACGGGCCCGGAGGCCTAGCTGGGGCGATCCTTGGTTGAGACAGTTCGCTATTTGCAGAACACCTTGCTTCGAGGAGTTGATTCAGGGAAGGAACCACTGGGTCACCTGTGTCTGTTTGGACTTGTTAGAAAGCACAGGGATGTATGCTGCGTGTGCCCGTGGAAATGGGGGCCTGATGGAACTAGCCTTGCTTTCCCATTTTGAAAGCTCCATTCATGCTGCCTTGAAGCTACTTGAAATTGACTGCTGTTGACAGGCCACTAGCCACTGTAGGCATGGCTCTGGGAAGAAAAGGAGTTTTCTCTAGCTAAGCCGGGTGCTTCGATGGCCGGGGTGGAGCTCATCCTGCCACGCTCTAGAGCTAAAGGGAAACTCAACGTGAGTACTGGCCTCGAGGTAAGTCCCTGAGTAGCCGCGCAGAAATGGAGGCATGCAGCCCTTTCCACGAGGTCTTAGTCGCTGTTCTGCTTTATTGTATTTTATTTTTTTAATGTTTTATTGTTTTTTTAAGATTTATGTATTGATTGATTGATTGCTATGTTGGGTCTTCGTTTCTGTGCTAGGGCCCTCTCCAGTTGCGGTAAGTGGGGGCCACTCTTCATTGCGGTGCGTAGGCCTCTCACTATCGCGGCCTCTCTTGTTGCGGAGCACAGGGTCCAGAGGCGCAGGCTCAGTGGTTGTGTCTAACGTGCCCAGTTGCTCCGCGGCATGTGGGAACCTCCTAGACCAGGGCTCGAACCCGTGTCCCCTGCATTGGCAGGCAGATTCTCAACCACTGCGCCACCGGGGAAGCCCCTGTTCTGCTTTATTTTAAAAGAAGTACCCTTTTCAGGCCTCCTAGGCCCCTCGGGTGTGCATCATTTTCCCTCCAAGATCAGTGAGTACCTCCAGACCCCTGTGGGCCTGCTGAGCAACATCGAGGCCCAAAGGTCGGTCTCCCGTAGGCCCTCTGTGTATGCCGAGTGATGGGCAACACACTGCTCGTTCCTTAAGGAGAGCTACATTTCCAGAGCACCGGAACAGCCTCAGGACCACATTTCTAGGCAGTGCGACGTGCCATGGAAGTGTTCGTCATGGCCCCCGTCTGAGCTGCCATGAGAAAACACTGTGCTTAGAATTCTTCGAGGACCTCGTACCTGTAGTCACTCTCCTCGAGGAGAAAGCCAGCATCCTACCATGCTGTGGCGCTAACGGGACACTCAGCGTGAGCACTTGCCTCGAGGTAATGCCCAGAATTGCCGTGCAGAAGCGGAGTGGTGCTGCAGTTTTCAGGAGGCCGTAGCCCCTGCTCAGCGTTAGTTTATTTATTTATTCATTTGTTTATCTATCTGTCTATCTAGTTCTTTATTTTCTTATGTAATTTATCATTTTTTTTTTACTGTGTTGGGTCGTCGTTGCTGCATGTGAGCTTTCTCTACTTGTAGCGAGCGGGGGCTACTCTTCGTTGCGGTGCGCGGGCTTCTCATTGCGGTGGCTCCTCTTGTTGTGGAGCAGAAGCTCTAGGCACGTGGACTTCAGTAGTTGCTGCATGCGGGCTCAGTCGTTGTGGCTCCCGGACTCTAGAGCGCAGGCTCAGTCGTTGTGGAGCACAGGCTTAGTTGCTCCGCAGCATGTGAGATCTTGGTGGACCAAGGCTCGAACCCACGTCCCCTGCATCGGCAGGTGGATTCCCAGCCACTGCACAACAAGCGAAGCCCCTGCTCTGCATTATTTTAACGTCAGTCCGCTTGGCAGGACATCTAGGAGCCTCGCGTGGGCACCCTATTCCCTGCAAGAACACTGAGTAACCCCAGGCCCCCATGGGCCCGCTATACCACATCCAGGCCCGTAGCCCTTCGGAGCCACTCTGTGTATGCCGAGTGTAGGGCAACAGACTGCACTCTTTCTTGGGACAGCTTGATTTCCTCAACACTCCCACAGGTCGACGAACACCTTTCTAGCAGGTCCAACATTCCGTGCAAGTCTGCCTCATTACCCTAGTCTGAGCTGCACTGAGAATAACCCTCGGCTTCGCATTCCATCTGGGACCCCCTGCCTGAAGTCACCCTGCCTCCAGGAGAATGTCAGCCTGCGTTCCGACTGCAACTAAAGCCCAGGTCCTCGTGTAACACTGCAGGCTTTTGAAGAGCCACGGGCCCGGAGGCCTAGCTGGGGCGATCCTTGGTTGAGACAGTTCGCTATTTGCAGAACACCCTGCTTCGAGGAGTTGATGCAGGGAAGGAACCACTGGGTCACCTGTGTCTGTTTGGACTTGTTAGAAAGCACAGGGATGTATGCTGCGTGTGCCCGTGGAAATGGGGGCCTGATGGAACCAGCCTTGCTTTCCCATTTTGAAAGCTCCATTCATCCTGCCTTGAAGCTACTTGAAATTGACTGCTGTTGACAGGCCACTAGCCAGTGTAGGCATGGCTCTGGGAAGAAAAGGAGTTTTCTCTAGCTAAGCCGGGTGGTTCGATGGCCGGGGTGGAGCTCATCCTGCCACGCTCTAGAGCTAAAGGGAAACTCAACGTGAGTACTGGCCTCGAGGTAAGTCCCTGAGTAGCCGCGCAGAAATGGAGGCATGCAGCCCTTTCCACGAGGTCTTAGTCGCTGTTCTGCTTTATTGTAATTTATTTTTTTAATGTTTTATTGTTTTTTTAAGATTTATGTATTGCTTGATTGATTGCTATGTTGGGTCTTCGTTTCTTTGCTAGGGCTCTCTCCAGTTGCGGTAAGTGGGGGCCACTCTTCATCGCGGTGCGTAGGCCTCTCACTATCACGGCCTCTCTTGTTGCGGAGCACAGGGTCCAGAGGCGCAGGCTCAGTGGTTGTGTCTCACGTGCCCAGTTGCTCCGCGGCATGTGGGAACCTCCTAGACCAGGGCTCGAACCCGTGTCCCCTGCATTGGCAGGCAGATTCTCAACCACTGCGCCACCGGGGAAGCCCCTGTTCTGCTTTATTTTAAAAGAAGTACCCTTTTCAGGCCTCCTAGGCCCCTCGGGTGTGCATCATTTTCCCTCCAAGATCAGTGAGTACCTCCAGACCCCTGTGGGCCTGCTGAGCAACATCGAGGCCCAAAGGTCGGTCTCCCGTAGGCCCTCTGTGTATGCCGAGTGATGGGCAACACACTGCTCGTTCCTTAAGGAGAGCTACATTTCCAGAGCACCGGAACAGCCTCAGGACTACATTTCTAGGCAGTGCGACGTGCCATGGAAGTGTTCGTCATGGCCCCCGTCTGAGCTGCCATGAGAAAACACTGTGCTTAGAATTCTTCGAGGACCTCGTACCTGAAGTCACTCTGCTCGAGGAGAAAGCCAGCATCCTACCATGCTGTGGCGCTAACGGGGCACTCAGCGTGAGCACTTGCCTCGAGGTAAGGCCCTGAATTGCCGTGCAGAAGCGGAGGCGTGCTGCAGTTTTCAGGAGGCCGTAGCCCCTGCTCAGCATTAGTTTATTTATTTATTCATTTGTTTATCTATCTGTCTATATAGTTCTTTATTTTCTTATGTAATTTATCATTTTTGTTTTACTGTGTTGGGTCTTCGTTGCTGCATGTGAGCTTTCTCTACTTGTAGCGAGCGGGGGCTACTCTTCGTTGCGGTGCGCGGGCTTCTCATTGCGGTGGCTCCTCTTGTTGTGGAGCAGAAGCTCTAGGCACGTGGACTTCAGTAGTTGTTGCATGCGGGCTCAGTCGTTGTGGCTCCCAGACTCTACAGCGCTGGCTCAGTCGTTGTGGAGCACGGGCTTAGTTGCTCCGCAGCATGTGAGATCTTGGTGGACCAAGGCTCGAACCCACGTCCCCTGCATCGGCAGGTGGATTCCCAGCCACTGCACAACAAGCGAAGCCCCTGCTCTGCATTATTTTAACGTCAGTCCGCTTGGCAGGACATCTAGGAGCCTCGCGTGGGCACCCTATTCCCTGCAAGAACACTGAGTAACCCCAGGCCCCCATGGGCCCGCTATGCCACATCCAGGCCCGTAGCCCTTCGGAGCCACTCTGTGTATGCCGAGTGTAGGGCAACAGACTGCACTCTTTCTTGGGACAGCTTGATTTCCTCAACACTCCCACAGGTCGACGAACACCTTTCTAGCAGGTCCAACATTCCGTGCAAGTCTGCCTCATTACCCTAGTCTGAGCTGCACTGAGAATAACCCTCGGCTTCGCATTCCATCTGGGACCCCCTGCCTGAAGTCACCCTGCCTCCAGGAGAATGTCAGCCTGCGTTCCGACTGCAACTAAAGCCCAGGTCCTCGTGTAACACTGCAGGCTTTTGAAGAGCCACGGGCCCGGAGGCCTAGCTGGGGCGATCCTTGGTTGAGACAGTTCGCTATTTGCAGAACACCCTGCTTCGAGGAGTTGATTCAGGGAAGGAACCACTGGGTCACCTGTGTCTGTTTGGACTTGTTAGAAAGCACAGGGATGTATGCTGCGTGTGCCCGTGGAAATGGGGGCCTGATGGAACTAGCCTTGCTTTCCCATTTTGAAAGCTCCATTCATGCTGCCTTGAAGCTACTTGAAATTGACTGCTGTTGACAGGCCACTAGCCACTGTAGGCATGGCTCTGGGAAGAAAAGGAGTTTTCTCTAGCTAAGCCGGGTGCTTCGATGGCCGGGGTGGAGCTCATCCTGCCACGCTCTAGAGCTAAAGGGAAACTCAACGTGAGTACTGGCCTCGAGGTAAGTCCCTGAGTAGCCGCGCAGAAATGGAGGCATGCAGCCCTTTCCACGAGGTCTTAGTCGCTGTTCTGCTTTATTGTATTTTATTTTTTTAATGTTTTATTGTTTTTTTAAGATTTATGTATTGATTGATTGATTGCTATGTTGGGTCTTCGTTTCTGTGCT
Organism: Balaenoptera physalus; assembly: GCF_965194825.1. NCBI lineage: Eukaryota > Metazoa > Chordata > Mammalia > Artiodactyla > Balaenopteridae > Balaenoptera > Balaenoptera physalus. Next base: position 178,146,581 of record NC_138890.1, read on the forward strand.
AGGGCCCTCTCCAGTTGCGGTAAGTGGGGGCCACTCTTCATTGCGGTGCGTAGGCCTCTCACTATCGCGGCCTCTCTTGTTGCGGAGCACAGGGTCCAGAGGCGCAGGCTCAGTGGTTGTGTCTAACGTGCCCAGTTGCTCCGCGGCATGTGGGAACCTCCTAGACCAGGGCTCGAACCCGTGTCCCCTGCATTGGCAGGCAGATTCTCAACCACTGCGCCACCGGGGAAGCCCCTGTTCTGCTTTATTTTAAAAGAAGTACCCTTTTCAGGCCTCCTAGGCCCCTCGGGTGTGCATCATTTTCCCTCCAAGATCAGTGAGTACCTCCAGACCCCTGTGGGTCTGCTGAGCAACATCGAGGCCCAAAGGTCGGTCTCCCGTAGGCCCTCTGTGTATGCCGAGTGATGGGCAACACACTGCTCGTTCCTTAAGGAGAGCTACATTTCCAGAGCACCGGAACAGCCTCAGGACCACATTTCTAGGCAGTGCGACGTGCCATGGAAGTGTTCGTCATGGCCCCCGTCTGAGCTGCCATGAGAAAACACTGTGCTTAGAATTCTTCGAGGACCTCGTACCTGTAGTCACTCTGCTCGAGGAGAAAGCCAGCATCCTACCATGCTGTGGCGCTAACGGGACACTCAGCGTGAGCACTTGCCTCGAGGTAATGCCCAGAATTGCCGTGCAGAAGCGGAGGCATGCTGCAGTTTTTAGGAGGCCGTAGCCCCTGCTCAGCGTTAGTTTATTTATTTATTCATTTGTTTATCTATCTGTCTATCTAGTTCTTTATTTTCTTATGTAATTTATCATTTTTGTTTTACTGTGTTGGGTCTTAATTGCTGCATGTGAGCTTTCTCTAGTTGCAGCGAGCGGGGGCTACTCTTCTTTGCGGTGTGCGGGCTTCTCATTGAGGTGGCTCCTCTTGTTGTGGAGCAGAAGCTCTAGGCACGTGGATCTTCAGTAGTTGTTACATGCGGGCTCAGTCGTTGTGGCTCCCGGACTCTAGAGCGCAGGCTCAGTCGTTGTGGAGCACGGGCTTAGTTGCTCCGCAGCATGTGAGATCTTGGTGGACCAAGGCTCGAACCCACGTCCCCTGCATCGGCAGGTGGATTCGCAGCCACTGCACCACAAGCGAAGCCCCTGCTCTGCATTATTTTAACGTCAGTCCGCTTGGCAGGACATCTAGGAGCCTCGCGTGGGCACCCTATTCCCTGAAAGAACACTGAGTAACCCCAGGCCCCCATGGGCCCGCTATGCCACATCCAGGCCCGCAGCCCTTCGGAGCCACTCTGTGTATGCCGAGTGTAGGGCAACAGACTGCACTCTTTCTTGGGACAGCTTGATTTCCTCAACACTCCCACAGGTCGACGAACACCTTTCTAGCAGGTCCAACATTCCGTGCAAGTCTGCCTCATTACCCTAGTCTGAGCTGCACTGAGAATAACCCTCGGCTTCGCATTCCATCTGGGACCCCCTGCCTGAAGTCACCCTGCCTCCAGGAGAATGTCAGCCTGCGTTCCGACTGCAACTAAAGCCCAGGTCCTCGTGTAACACTGCAGGCTTTTGAAGAGCCACGGGCCCGGAGGCCTAGCTGGGGCGATCCTTGGTTGAGACAGTTCGCTATTTGCAGAACACCCTGCTTCGAGGAGTTGATGCAGGGAAGGAACCACTGGGTCACCTGTGTCTGTTTGGACTTGTTAGAAAGCACAGGGATGTATGCTGCGTGTGCCCGTGGAAATGGGGGCCTGATGGAACCAGCCTTGCTTTCCCATTTTGAAAGCTCCATTCATCCTGCCTTGAAGCTACTTGAAATTGACTGCTGTTGACAGGCCACTAGCCAGTGTAGGCATGGCTCTGGGAAGAAAAGGAGTTTTCTCTAGCTAAGCCGGGTGGTTCGATGGCCGGGGTGGAGCTCATCCTGCCACGCTCTAGAGCTAAAGGGAAACTCAACGTGAGTACTGGCCTCGAGGTAAGTCCCTGAGTAGCCGCGCAGAAATGGAGGCATGCAGCCCTTTCCACGAGGTCTTAGTCGCTGTTCTGCTTTATTGTAATTTATTTTTTTAATGTTTTATTGTTTTTTTAAGATTTATGTATTGATTGATTGATTGCTATGTTGGGTCTTCGTTTCTGTGCTAGGGCCCTCTCCAGTTGCGGTAAGTGGGGGCCACTCTTCATCGCGGTGCGTAGGCCTCTCACTATCGCGGCCTCTCTTGTTGCGGAGCACAGGGTCCAGAGGCGCAGGCTCAGTGGTTGTGTCTCACGTGCCCAGTTGCTCCGCGGCCTGTGGGAACCTCCTAGACCAGGGCTCGAACCCGTCTCCCCTGCATTGGCAGGCAGATTCTCAACCACTGCGCCACCGGGGAAGCCCCTGTTCTGCTTTATTTTAAAAGAAGTACCCTTTTCAGGCCTCCTAGGCCCCTCGGGTGTGCATCATTTTCCCTCCAAGATCAGTGAGTACCTCCAGACCCCTGTGGGCCTGCTGAGCAACATCGAGGCCCAAAGGTCGGTCTCCCGTAGGCCCTCTGTGTATGCCGAGTGATGGGCAACACACTGCTCGTTCCTTAAGGAGAGCTACATTTCCAGAGCGCCGGAACAGCCTCAGGACCACATTTCTAGGCAGTGCGACGTGCCATGGAAGTGTTCGTCATGGCCCCCGTCTGAGCTGCCATGAGAAAACACTGCGCTTAGAATTCTTCGAGTACCTCGTACCTGTAGTCACTCTGCTCGAGGAGAAAGCCAGCATCCTACCATGCTGTGGCGCTAACGGGACACTCAGCGTGAGCACTTGCCTCGAGGTAATGCCCAGAATTGCCGTGCAGAAGCGGAGGCATGCTGCAGTTTTCAGGAGGCCGTAGCCCCTGGTCAGCGTTAGTTTATTTATTTATTCATTTGTTTATCTATCTGTCTATCTAGTTCTTTATTTTCTTATGTAATTTATCATTTTTGTTTTACTGTGTTGGGTCCTAATTGCTGCATGTGAGCTTTCTCTAGTTGCAGCGAGCGGGGGCTACTCTTCGTTGCGGTGTGCGGGCTTCTCATTGAGGTGGCTCCTCTTGTTGTGGAGCAGAAGCTCTAGGCACGTGGACTTCAGTAGTTGTTGCATGCGGGCTCAGTCGTTGTGGCTCCCGGACTCTAGAGCGCAGGCTCAGTCGTTGTGGAGCACGGGCTTAGTTGCTCCGCAGCATGTGAGATCTTGGTGGACCAAGGCTCGAACCCACGTCCCCTGCATCGGCAGGTGGATTCGCAGCCACTGCACCACAAGCGAAGCCCCTGCTCTGCATTATTTTAACGTCAGTCCGCTTGGCAGGACATCTAGGAGCCTCGCGTGGGCACCCTATTCCCTGCAAGAACACTGAGTAACCCCAGGCCCCCATGGGCCCGCTATGCCACATCCAGGCCCGTAGCCCTTCGGAGCCACTCTGTGTATGCCGAGTGTAGGGCAACAGACTGCACTCTTTCTTGGGACAGCTTGATTTCCTCAACACTCCCACAGGTCGACGAACACCTTTCTAGCAGGTCCAACATTCCGTGCAAGTCTGCCTCATTACCCTAGTCTGAGCTGCACTGAGAATAACCCTCGGCTTCGCATTCCATCTGGGACCCCCTGCCTGAAGTCACCCTGCCTCCAGGAGAATGTCAGCCTGCGTTCCGACTGCAACTAAAGCCCAGGTCCTCGTGTAACACTGCAGGCTTTTGAAGAGCCACGGGCCCGGAGGCCTAGCTGGGGCGATCCTTGGTTGAGACAGTTCGCTATTTGCAGAACACCCTGCTTCGAGGAGTTGATGCAGGGAAGGAACCACTGGGTCACCTGTGTCTGTTTGGACTTGTTAGAAAGCACAGGGATGTATGCTGCGTGTGCCCGTGGAAATGGGGGCCTGATGGAACCAGCCTTGCTTTCCCATTTTGAAAGCTCCATTCATCCTGCCTTGAAGCTACTTGAAATTGACTGCTGTTGACAGGCCACTAGCCACTGTAGGCATGGCTCTGGGAAGAAAAGGAGTTTTCTCTAGCTAAGCCGGGTGCTTCGATGGCCGGGGTGGAGCTCATCCTGCCACGCTCTAGAGCTAAAGGGAAACTCAACGTGAGTACTGGCCTCGAGGTAAGTCCCTGAGTAGCCGCGCAGAAATGGAGGCATGCAGCCCTTTCCACGAGGTCTTAGTCGCTGTTCTGCTTTATTGTAATTTATTTTTTTAATGTTTTATTGATTTTTTAAGATTTATGTATTGATTGATTGATTGCTATGTTGGGTCTTCGTTTCTGTGCTAGGGCCCTCTCCAGTTGCGGTAAGTGGGGGCCACTCTTCATCGCGGTGCGTAGGCCTCTCACTATCGCGGCCTCTCTTGTTGCGGAGCACAGGGTCCAGAGGCGCAGGCTCAGTGGTTGTGTCTCACGTGCCCAGTTGCTCCGCGGCCTGTGGGAACCTCCTAGACCAGGGCTCGAACCCGTGTCCCCTGCATTGGCAGGCAGATTCTCAACCACTGCACCACCGGGGAAGCCCCTGTTCTGCTTTATTTTAAAAGAAGTACCCTTTTCAGGCCTCCTAGGCCCCTCGGGTGTGCATCATTTTCCCTCCAAGATCAGTGAGTACCTCCAGACCCCTGTGGGCCTGCTGAGCAACATCGAGGCCCAAAGGTCGGTCTCCCGTAGGCCCTCTGTGTATGCCGAGTGATGGGCAACACACTGCTCGTTCCTTAAGGAGAGCTACATTTCCAGAGCACCGGAACAGCCTCAGGACCACATTTCTAGGCAGTGCGACGTGCCATGGAAGTGTTCGTCATGGCCCCCGTCTGAGCTGCCATGAGAAAACACTGCGCTTAGAATTCTTCGAGTACCTCGTACCTGTAGTCACTCTGCTCGAGGAGAAAGCCAGCATCCTACCATGCTGTGGCGCTAACGGGACACTCAGCGTGAGCACTTGCCTCGAGGTAATGCCCAGAATTGCCGTGCAGAAGCGGAGGCGTGCTGCAGTTTTCAGGAGGCCGTAGCCCCTGCTCAGCTTTAGTTTATTTATTTATTCATTTGTTTATCTATCTGTCTATCTAGTTCTTTATTTTCTTATGTAATTTATCATTTTTGTTTTACTGTGTTGGGTCTTCGTTGCTGCATGTGAGCTTTCTCTACTTGTAGCGAGCGGGGGCTACTCTTCGTTGCGGTGCTCGGGCTTCTCATTGTGGTGGCTCCTCTTGTTGTGGAGCAGAAGCTCTAGGCACGTGGACTTCAGTAGTTGTTGCATGCGGGCTCAGTCGTTGTGGCTCCCGGACTCTAGAGCGCAGGCTCAGTCGTTGTGGAGCACGGGCTTAGTTGCTCCGCAGCATGTGAGATCTTGGTGGACCAAGGCTCGAACCCACGTCCCCTGCATCGGCAGGTGGATTCCCAGCCACTGCACCACAAGCGAAGCCCCTGCTCTGCATTATTTTAACGTCAGTCCGCTTGGCAGGACATCTAGGAGCCTCGCGTGGGCACCCTATTCCCTGCAAGAACACTGAGTAACCCCAGGCCCCCATGGGCCCGCTATGCCACATCCAGGCCCGTAGCCCTTCGGAGCCACTCTGTGTATGCCGAGTGTAGGGCAACAGACTGCACTCTTTCTTGGGACAGCTTGATTTCCTCAACACTCCCACAGGTCGACGAACACCTTTCTAGCAGGTCCAACATTCCGTGCAAGTCTGCCTCATTACCCTAGTCTGAGCTGCACTGAGAATAACCCTCGGCTTCGCATTCCATCTGGGACCCCCTGCCTGAAGTCACCCTGCCTCCAGGAGAATGTCAGCCTGCGTTCCGACTGCAACTAAAGCCCAGGTCCTCGTGTAACACTGCAGGCTTTTGAAGAGCCACGGGCCCGGAGGCCTAGCTGGGGCGATCCCTGGTTGAGACAGTTCGCTATTTGCAGAACACCCTGCTTCGAGGAGTTGATTCAGGGAAGGAACCACTGGGTCACCTGTGTCTGTTTGGACTTGTTAGAAAGCACAGGGATGTATGCTGCGTGTGCCCATGGAAATGGGGTCCTGATGGAACTAGCCTTGGTTTCCCATTTTGAAAGCTCCATTCATGCTGCCTTGAAGCTACTTGAAATTGACTGCTGTTGACAGGCCACTAGCCACTGTAGGCATGGCTCTGGGAAGAAAAGGAGTTTTCTCTAGCTAAGCCGGGTGCTTCGATGGCAGGGGTGGAGCTCATCCTGCCACGCTCTAGAGCTAAAGGGAAACTCAACGTGAGTACTGGCCTCGAGGTAAGTCCCTGAGTAGCCGTGCAGAAATGGAGGCATGCAGCCCTTTCCACGAGGTCTTAGTCGCTGTTCTGCTTTATTGTATTTTATTTTTTTAATGTTTTATTGTTTTTTTAAGATTTATGTATTGATTGATTGATTGCTATGTTGGGTCTTCGTTTCTGTGCTAGGGCCCTCTCCAGTTGCGGTAAGTGGGGGCCACTCTTCATCGCGGTGCGTAGGCCTCTCACTATCGCGGCCTCTCTTGTTGCGGAGCACAGGGTCCAGAGGCGCAGGCTCAGTGGTTGTGTCTCACGTGCCCAGTTGCTCCGCGGCCTGTGGGAACCTCCTAGACCAGGGCTCGAACCCGTGTCCCCTGCATTGGCAGGCAGATTCTCAACCACTGCGCCACCGGGGAAGCCCCTGTTCTGCTTTATTTTAAAAGAAGTACCCTTTTCAGGCCTCCTAGGCCCCTCGGGTGTGCATCATTTTCCCTCCAAGATCAGTGAGTACCTCCAGACCCCTGTGGGCCTGCTGAGCAACATCGAGGCCCAAAGGTCGGTCTCCCGTAGGCCCTCTGTGTATGCCGAGTGATGGGCAACACACTGCTCGTTCCTTAAGGAGAGCTACATTTCCAGAGCACCGGAACAGCCTCAGGACCACATTTCTAGGCAGTGCGACGTGCCATGGAAGTGTTCGTCATGGCCCCCGTCTGAGCTGCCATGAGAAAACACTGTGCTTAGAATTCTTCGAGGACCTCGTACCTGAAGTCACTCTGCTCGAGGAGAAAGCCAGCATCCTACCATGCTGTGGCGCTAACGGGACACTCAGCGTGAGCACTTGCCTCGAGGTAAGGCCCAGAATTGCCGTGCAGAAGCGGAGGCGTGCTGCAGTTTTCAGGAGGCCGTAGCCCCTGCTCAGCGTTAGTTTATTTATTTATTCATTTGTTTATCTATCTGTCTATCTAGTTCTTTATTTTCTTATGTAATTTATCATTTTTGTTTTACTGTGTTGTGTCTTAATTGCTGCATGTGAGCTTTCCTTACTTGTAGCGAGCGGGGGCTACTCTTCGTTGCGGTGCGCGGGCTTCTCATTGCGGTGGCTCCTCTTGTTGTGGAGCAGAAGCTCTAGGCACGTGGACTTCAGTAGTTGTTGCATGCGGGCTCAGTCGTTGTGGCTCCCGGACTCTAGAGCGCAGGCTCAGTCGTTGTGGAGCACGGGCTTAGTTGCTCCGCAGCATGTGAGATCTTGGTGGACCAAGGCTCGAACCCACGTCCCCTGCATCGGCAGGTGGATTCGCAGCCACTGCACCACAAGCGAAGCCCCTGCTCTGCATTATTTTAACGTCAGTCCGCTTGGCAGGACATCTAGGAGCCTCGCGTGGGCACCCTATTCCCTGCAAGAACACTGAGTAACCCCAGGCCCCCATGGGCCCGCTATGCCACATCCAGGCCCGTAGCCCTTCGGAGCCACTCTGTGTATGCCGAGTGTAGGGCAACAGACTGCACTCTTTCTTGGGACAGCTTGATTTCCTCAACACTCCCACAGGTCGACGAACACCTTTCTAGCAGGTCCAACATTCCGTGCAAGTCTGCCTCATTACCCTAGTCTGAGCTGCACTGAGAATAACCCTCGGCTTCGCATTCCATCTGGGACCCCCTGCCTGAAGTCACCCTGCCTCCAGGAGAATGTCAGCCTGCGTTCCGACTGCAACTAAAGCCCAGGTCCTCGTGTAACACTGCAGGCTTTTGAAGAGCCACGGGCCCGGAGGCCTAGCTGGGGCGATCCTTGGTTGAGACAGTTCGCTATTTGCAGAACACCCTGCTTCGAGGAGTTGATGCAGGGAAGGAACCACTGGGTCACCTGTGTCTGTTTGGACTTGTTAGAAAGCACAGGGATGTATGCTGCGTGTGCCCGTGGAAATGGGGGCCTGATGGAACTAGCCTTGCTTTCCCATTTTGAAAGCTCCATTCATCCTGCCTTGAAGCTACTTGAAATTGACTGCTGTTGACAGGCCACTAGCCACTGTAGGCATGGCTCTGGGAAGAAAAGGAGTTTTCTCTAGCTAAGCCGGGTGCTTCGATGGCCGGGGTGGAGCTCATCCTGCCACGCTCTAGAGCTAAAGGGAAACTCAACGTGAGTACTGGCCTCGAGGTAAGTCCCTGAGTAGCCGCGCAGAAATGGAGGCATGCAGCCCTTTCCACGAGGTCTTAGTCGCTGTTCTGCTTTATTGTAATTTATTCTTTTAATGTTTTATTGTTTTTTTAAGATTTATGTATTGCTTGATTGATTGCTATGTTGGGTCTTCGTTTCTGTGCTAGGGCCCTCTCCAGTTGCGGTAAGTGGGGGCCACTCTTCATCGCGGTGCGTAGGCCTCTCACTATCGCGGCCTCTCTTGTTGCGGAGCACAGGGTCCAGAGGCGCAGGCTCAGTGGTTGTGTCTCACGTGCCCAGTTGCTCCGCGGCATGTGGGAACCTCCTAGACCAGGGCTCGAACCCGTCTCCCCTGCATTGGCAGGCAGATTCTCAACCACTGCGCCACCGGGGAAGCCCCTGTTCTGCTTTATTTTAAAAGAAGTACCCTTTTCAGGCCTCCTAGGCCCCTCGGGTGTGCATCATTTTCCCTCCAAGATCAGTGAGTACCTCCAGACCCCTGTGGGCCTGCTGAGCAACATCGAGGCCCAAAGGTCGGTCTCCCGTAGGCCCTCTGTGTATGCCGAGTGATGGGCAACACACTGCTCGTTCCTTAAGGAGAGCTACATTTCCAGAGCACCGGAACAGCCTCAGGACTACATTTCTAGGCAGTGCGACGTGCCATGGAAGTGTTCGTCATGGCCCCCGTCTGAGCTGCCATGAGAAAACACTGTGCTTAGAATTCTTCGAGGACCTCGTACCTGAAGTCACTCTGCTCGAGGAGAAAGCCAGCATCCTACCATGCTGTGGCGCTAACGGGACACTCAGCGTGAGCACTTGCTTCGAGGTAAGGCCCTGAATTGCCGTGCAGAAGCGGAGGCGTGCTGCAGTTTTCAGGAGGCCGTAGCCCCTGCTCAGCATTAGTTTATTTATTTATTCATTTGTTTATCTATCTGTCTATCTAGTTCTTTATTTTCTTATGTAATTTATCATTTTTGTTTTACTGTGTTGGGTCTTCGTTGCTGCATGTGAGCTTTCTCTACTTGTAGCGAGCGGGGGCTACTCTTCGTTGCGGTGCGCGGGCTTCTCATTGCGGTGGCTCCTCTTGTTGTGGAGCAGAAGCTCTAGGCACGTGGACTTCAGTAGTTGTTGCATGCGGGCTCAGTCGTTGTGGCTCCCGGACTCTAGAGCGCAGGCTCAGTCGTTGTGGAGCACGGGCTTAGTTGCTCCGCAGCATGTGAGATCTTGGTGGACCAAGGCTCGAACCCACGTCCCCTGCATCGGCAGGTGGATTCGCAGCCACTGCACCACAAGCGAAGCCCCTGCTCTGCATTATTTTAACGTCAGTCCGCTTGGCAGGACATCTAGGAGCCTCGCGTGGGCACCCTATTCCCTGCAAGAACACTGAGTAACCCCAGGCCCCCATGGGCCCGCTATGCCACATCCAGGCCCGTAGCCCTTCGGAGCCACTCTGTGTATGCCGAGTGTAGGGCAACAGACTGCACTCTTTCTTGGGACAGCTTGATTTCCTCAACACTCCCACAGGTCGACGAACACCTTTCTAGCAGGTCCAACATTCCGTGCAAGTCTGCCTCATTACCCTAGTCTGAGCTGCACTGAGAATAACCCTCGGCTTCGCATTCCATCTGGGACCCCCTGCCTGAAGTCACCCTGCCTCCAGGAGAATGTCAGCCTGCGTTCCGACTGCAACTAAAGCCCAGGTCCTCGTGTAACACTGCAGGCTTTTGAAGAGCCACGGGCCCGGAGGCCTAGCTGGGGCGATCCTTGGTTGAGACAGTTCGCTATTTGCAGAACACCCTGCTTCGAGGAGTTGATGCAGGGAAGGAACCACTGGGTCACCTGTGTCTGTTTGGACTTGTTAGAAAGCACAGGGATGTATGCTGCGTGTGCCCGTGGAAATGGGGGCCTGATGGAACTAGCCTTGCTTTCCCATTTTGAAAGCTCCATTCATCCTGCCTTGAAGCTACTTGAAATTGACTGCTGTTGACAGGCCACTAGCCACTGTAGGCATGGCTCTGGGAAGAAAAGGAGTTTTCTCTAGCTAAGCCGGGTGCTTCGATGGCCGGGGTGGAGCTCATCCTGCCACGCTCTAGAGCTAAAGGGAAACTCAACGTGAGTACTGGCCTCGAGGTAAGTCCCTGAGTAGCCGCGCAGAAATGGAGGCATGCAGCCCTTTCCACGAGGTCTTAGTCGCTGTTCTGCTTTATTGTATTTTATTTTTTTAATGTTTTATTGTTTTTTTAAGATTTATGTATTGATTGATTGATTGGTATGTTGGGTCTTCGTTTCTGTGCTAGGGCCCTCTCCAGTTGCGGTAAGTTGGGGCCACTCTTCATCGCGGTGCGTAGGCCTCTCACTATCGCGGCCTCTCTTGTTGTGGAGCACAGGGTCCAGAGGCGCAGGCTCAGTGGTTGTGTCTCACGTGCCCAGTTGCTCCGCGGCCTGTGGGAACCTCCTAGACCAGGGCTCGAACCCGTGTCCCCTGCATTGGCAGGCAGATTCTCAACCACTGCGCCACCGGGGAAGCCCCTGTTCTGCTTTATTTTAAAAGAAGTACCCTTTTCAGGCCTCCTAGGCCCCTCGGGTGTGCATCATTTTCCCTCCAAGATCAGTGAGTACCTCCAGACCCCTGTGGGCCTGCTGAGCAACATCGAGGCCCAAAGGTCGGTCTCCCGTAGGCCCTCTGTGTATGCCGAGTGATGGGCAACACACTGCTCGTTCCTTAAGGAGAGCTACATTTCCAGAGCACCGGAACAACCTCAGGACCACATTTCTAGGCAGTGCGACGTGCCATGGCAGTGTTCGTCATGGCCCCCGTCTGAGCTGCCATGAGAAAACACTGTGCTTAGAATTCTTCGAGGACCTCGTACCTGAAGTCACTGCTCGAGGAGAAAGCCAGCATCCTACCATGCTGTGGCGCTAACGGGACACTCTACGTGAGCACTTGCCTCGAGGTAATGCCCAGAATTGCCGTGCAGAAGCGGAGGCGTGCTGCAGTTTTCAGGAGGCCGTAGCCCCTGCTCAGCGTTAGTTTATTTATTTATTCATTTGTTTATCTATCTGTCTATCTTGTTCTTTATTTTCTTATGTAATTTATCATTTTTGTTTTACTGTGTTGGGTCTTCGTTGCTGCATGTGAGCTTTCTCTACTTGTAGCGAGCGGGGGCTACTCTTCGTTGCGGTGCGCGGGCTTCTCATTGCGGTGGCTCCTCTTGTTGTGGAGCAGAAGCTCTAGGCACGTGGACTTCAGTAGTTGTTGCATGCGGGCTCAGTCGTTGTGGCTCCCGGACTCTAGAGCGCAGGCTCAGTCGTTGTGGAGCACGGGCTTAGTTGCTCCGCAGCATGTGAGATCTTGGTGGACCAAGGCTCGAACCCACGTCCCCTGCATCGGCAGGTGGATTCGCAGCCACTGCACCACAAGCGAAGCCCCTGCTCTGCATTATTTTAACGTCAGTCCGCTTGGCAGGACATCTAGGAGCCTCGCGTGGGCACCCTATTCCCTGCAAGAACACTGAGTAACCCCAGGCCCCCATGGGCCCGCTATGCCACATCCAGGCCCGTAGCCCTTCGGAGCCACTCTGTGTATGCCGAGTGTAGGGCAACAGACTGCACTCTTTCTTGGGACAGCTTGATTTCCTCAACACTCCCACAGGTCGACGAACACCTTTCTAGCAGGTCCAACATTCCGTGCAAGTCTGCCTCATTACCCTAGTCTGAGCTGCACTGAGAATAACCCTCGGCTTCGCATTCCATCTGGGACCCCCTGCCTGAAGTCACCCTGCCTCCAGGAGAATGTCAGCCTGCGTTCCGACTGCAACTAAAGCCCAGGTCCTCGTGTAACACTGCAGGCTTTTGAAGAGCCACGGGCCCGGAGGCCTAGCTGGGGCGATCCTTGGTTGAGACAGTTCGCTATTTGCAGAACACCCTGCTTCGAGGAGTTGATGCAGGGAAGGAACCACTGGGTCACCTGTGTCTGTTTGGACTTGTTAGAAAGCACAGGGATGTATGCTGCGTGTGCCCGTGGAAATGGGGGCCTGATGGAACTAGCCTTGCTTTCCCATTTTGAAAGCTCCATTCATCCTGCCTTGAAGCTACTTGAAATTGACTGCTGTTGACAGGCCACTAGCCACTGTAGGCATGGCTCTGGGAAGAAAAGGAGTTTTCTCTAGCTAAGCCGGGTGCTTCGATGGCCGGGGTGGAGCTCATCCTGCCACGCTCTAGAGCTAAAGGGAAACTCAACGTGAGTACTGGCCTCGAGGTAAGTCCCTGAGTAGCCGCGCAGAAATGGAGGCATGCAGCCCTTTCCACGAGGTCTTAGTCGCTGTTCTGCTTTATTGTATTTTATTTTTTTAATGTTTTATTGTTTTTTTAAGATTTATGTATTGATTGATTGATTGGTATGTTGGGTCTTCGTTTCTGTGCTAGGGCCCTCTCCAGTTGTGGTAAGTTGGGGCCACTCTTCATCGCGGTGCGTAGGCCTCTCACTATCGCGGCCTCTCTTGTTGTGGAGCACAGGGTCCAGAGGCGCAGGCTCAGTGGTTGTGTCTCACGTGCCCAGTTGCTCCGCGGCCTGTGGGAACCTCCTAGACCAGGGCTCGAACCCGTGTCCCCTGCATTGGCAGGCAGATTCTCAACCACTGCGCCACCGGGGAAGCCCCTGTTCTGCTTTATTTTAAAAGAAGTACCCTTTTCAGGCCTCCTAGGCCCCTCGGGTGTGCATCATTTTCCCTCCAAGATCAGTGAGTACCTCCAGACCCCTGTGGGCCTGCTGAGCAACATCGAGGCCCAAAGGTCGGTCTCCCGTAGGCCCTCTGTGTATGCCGAGTGATGGGCAACACACTGCTCGTTCCTTAAGGAGAGCTACATTTCCAGAGCACCGGAACAACCTCAGGACCACATTTCTAGGCAGTGCGACGTGCCATGGCAGTGTTCGTCATGGCCCCCGTCTGAGCTGCCATGAGAAAACACTGTGCTTAGAATTCTTCGAGGACCTCGTACCTGAAGTCACTGCTCGAGGAGAAAGCCAGCATCCTACCATGCTGTGGCGCTAACGGGACACTCTACGTGAGCACTTGCCTCGAGGTAATGCCCAGAATTGCCGTGCAGAAGCGGAGGCGTGCTGCAGTTTTCAGGAGGCCGTAGCCCCTGCTCAGCGTTAGTTTATTTATTTATTCATTTGTTTATCTATCTGTCTATCTTGTTCTTTATTTTCTTATGTAATTTATCATTTTTGTTTTACTGTGTTGGGTCTTAATTGCTGCATGTGAGCTTTCTCTAGTTGCAGCGAGCGGGGGCTACTCTTCGTTGCGGTGCTCGGGCTTCTCATTGCGGTGGCTCCTCTTGTTGTGGAGCAGAAGCTCTAGGCACGGGGACTTCAGTAGTTGTTGCATGCGGGCTCAGTCGTTGTGGCTCCCGGACTCTAGAGCGCTGGCTCAGTCGTTGTGGAGCACGGGCTTAGTTGCTCCGCAGCATGTGAGATCTTGGTGGACCAAGGCTCGAACCCACGTCCCCTGCATCGGCAGGTGGATTCCCAGCCACTGCACCACAAGCGAAGCCCCTGCTCTGCATTATTTTAACGTCAGTCCGCTTGGCAGGACATCTAGGAGCCTCGCGTGGGCACCCTATTCCCTGCAAGAACACTGAGTAACCCCAGGCCCCCATGGGCCCGCTATGCCACATCCAGGCCCGTAGCCCTTCGGAGCCACTCTGTGTATGCCGAGTGTAGGGCAACAGACTGCACTCTTTCTTGGGACAGCTTGATTTCCTCAACACTCCCACAGGTCGACGAACACCTTTCTAGCAGGTCCAACATTCCGTGCAAGTCTGCCTCATTACCCTAGTCTGAGCTGCACTGAGAATAACCCTCGGCTTCGCATTCCATCTGGGACCCCCTGCCTGAAGTCACCCTGCCTCCAGGAGAATGTCAGCCTGCGTTCCGACTGCAACTAAAGCCCAGGTCCTCGTGTAACACTGCAGGCTTTTGAAGAGCCACGGGCCCGGAGGCCTAGCTGGGGCGATCCTTGGTTGAGACAGTTCGCTATTTGCAGAACACCCTGCTTCGAGGAGTTGATTCAGGGAAGGAACCACTGGGTCACCTGTGTCTGTTTGGACTTGTTAGAAAGCACAGGGATGTATGCTGCGTGTGCCCGTGGAAATGGGGGCCTGATGGAACTAGCCTTGCTTTCCCATTTTGAAAGCTCCATTCATCCTGCCTTGAAGCTACTTGAAATTGACTGCTGTTGACAGGCCACTAGCCAGTGTAGGCATGGCTCTGGGAAGAAAAGGAGTTTTCTCTAGCTAAGCCGGGTGCTTCGATGGCCGGGGTGGAGCTCATCCTGCCACGCTCTAGAGCTAAAGGGAAACTCAACGTGAGTACTGGCCTCGAGGTAAGTCCCTGAGTAGCCGCGCAGAAATGGAGGCATGCAGCCCTTTCCACGAGGTCTTAGTCGCTGTTCTGCTTTATTGTATTTTATTTTTTTAATGTTTTATTGTTTTTTTAAGATTTATGTATTGATTGATTGATTGCTATGTTGGGTCTTCGTTTCTGTGCTAGGGCTCTCTCCAGTTGCGGTAAGTGGGGGCCACTCTTCATCGCGGTGCGTAGGCCTCTCACTATCGCGGCCTCTCTTGTTGCGGAGCACAGGGTCCAGAGGCGCTGGCTCAGTGGTTGTGTCTCACGTGCCCAGTTGCTCCGCGGCATGTGGGAACCTCCTAGACCAGGGCTCGAACCCGTCTCCCCTGCATTGGCAGGCAGATTCTCAACCACTGCGCCACCGGGGAAGCCCCTGTTCTGCTTTATTTTAAAAGAAGTACCCTTTTCAGGCCTCCTAGGCCCCTCGGGTGTGCATCATTTTCCCTCCAAGATCAGTGAGTACCTCCAGACCCCTGTGGGCCTGCTGAGCAACATCGAGGCCCAAAGGTCGGTCTCCCGTAGGCCCTCTGTGTATGCCGAGTGATGGGCAACACACTGCTCGTTCCTTAAGGAGAGCTACATTTCCAGAGCACCGGAACAGCCTCAGGACTACATTTCTAGGCAGTGCGACGTGCCATGGAAGTGTTCGTCATGGCCCCCGTCTGAGCTGCCATGAGAAAACACTGTGCTTAGAATTCTTCGAGGACCTCGTACCTGAAGTCACTCTGCTCGAGGAGAAAGCCAGCATCCTACCTTGCTGTGGCGCTAACGGGACACTCAGCGTGAGCACTTGCCTCGAGGTAAGGCCCTGAATTGCCGTGCAGAAGCGCAGGCGTGCTGCAGTTTTCAGGAGGCCGTAGCCCCTGCTCAGCATTAGTTTATTTATTTATTCATTTGTTTATCTATCTGTCTATCTAGTTCTTTATTTTCTTATGTAATTTATCATTTTTGTTTTACTGTGTTGGGTCTTCGTTGCTGCATGTGAGCTTTCTCTACTTGTAGCGAGCGGGGGCTACTCTTCGTTGCGGTGCGCGGGCTTCTCATTGCGGTGGCTCCTCTTGTTGTGGAGCAGAAGCTCTAGGCACGTGGACTTCAGTAGTTGCTGCATGCGGGCTCAGTCGTTGTGGCTCCCGGACTCTAGAGCGCAGGCTCAGTCGTTGTGGAGCACAGGCTTAGTTGCTCCGCAGCATGTGAGATCTTGGTGGACCAAGGCTCGAACCCACGTCCCCTGCATCGGCAGGTGGATTCCCAGCCACTGCACAACAAGCGAAGCCCCTGCTCTGCATTATTTTAACGTCAGTCCGCTTGGCAGGACATCTAGGAGCCTCGCGTGGGCACCCTATTCCCTGCAAGAACACTGAGTAACCCCAGGCCCCCATGGGCCCGCTATGCCACATCCAGGCCCGTAGCCCTTCGGAGCCACTCTGTGTATGCCGAGTGTAGGGCAACAGACTGCACTCTTTCTTGGGACAGCTTGATTTCCTCAACACTCCCACAGGTCGACGAACACCTTTCTAGCAGGTCCAACATTCCGTGCAAGTCTGCCTCATTACCCTAGTCTGAGCTGCACTGAGAATAACCCTCGGCTTCGCATTCCATCTGGGACCCCCTGCCTGAAGTCACCCTGCCTCCAGGAGAATGTCAGCCTGCGTTCCGACTGCAACTAAAGCCCAGGTCCTCGTGTAACACTGCAGGCTTTTGAAGAGCCACGGGCCCGGAGGCCTAGCTGGGGCGATCCTTGGTTGAGACAGTTCGCTATTTGCAGAACACCCTGCTTCGAGGAGTTGATGCAGGGAAGGAACCACTGGGTCACCTGTGTCTGTTTGGACTTGTTAGAAAGCACAGGGATGTATGCTGCGTGTGCCCGTGGAAATGGGGGCCTGATGGAACCAGCCTTGCTTTCCCATTTTGAAAGCTCCATTCATCCTGCCTTGAAGCTACTTGAAATTGACTGCTGTTGACAGGCCACTAGCCAGTGTAGGCATGGCTCTGGGAAGAAAAGGAGTTTTCTCTAGCTAAGCCGGGTGGTTCGATGGCCGGGGTGGAGCTCATCCTGCCACGCTCTAGAGCTAAAGGGAAACTCAACGTGAGTACTGGCCTCGAGGTAAGTCCCTGAGTAGCCGCGCAGAAATGGAGGCATGCAGCCCTTTCCACGAGGTCTTAGTCGCTGTTCTGCTTTATTGTAATTTATTTTTTTAATGTTTTATTGTTTTTTTAAGATTTATGTATTGCTTGATTGATTGCTATGTTGGGTCTTCGTTTCTTTGCTAGGGCTCTCTCCAGTTGCGGTAAGTGGGGGCCACTCTTCATCGCGGTGCGTAGGCCTCTCACTATCACGGCCTCTCTTGTTGCGGAGCACAGGGTCCAGAGGCGCAGGCTCAGTGGTTGTGTCTCACGTGCCCAGTTGCTCCGCGGCATGTGGGAACCTCCTAGACCAGGGCTCGAACCCGTGTCCCCTGCATTGGCAGGCAGATTCTCAACCACTGCGCCACCGGGGAAGCCCCTGTTCTGCTTTATTTTAAAAGAAGTACCCTTTTCAGGCCTCCTAGGCCCCTCGGGTGTGCATCATTTTCCCTCCAAGATCAGTGAGTACCTCCAGACCCCTGTGGGCCTGCTGAGCAACATCGAGGCCCAAAGGTCGGTCTCCCGTAGGCCCTCTGTGTATGCCGAGTGATGGGCAACACACTGCTCGTTCCTTAAGGAGAGCTACATTTCCAGAGCACCGGAACAGCCTCAGGACTACATTTCTAGGCAGTGTGACGTGCCATGGAAGTGTTCGTCATGGCCCCCGTCTGAGCTGCCATGAGAAAACACTGTGCTTAGAATTCTTCGAGGACCTCGTACCTGAAGTCACTCTGCTCGAGGAGAAAGCCAGCATCCTACCATGCTGTGGCGCTAACGGGGCACTCAGCGTGAGCACTTGCCTCGAGGTAAGGCCCTGAATTGCCGTGCAGAAGCGGAGGCGTGCTGCAGTTTTCAGGAGGCCGTAGCCCCTGCTCAGCATTAGTTTATTTATTTATTCATTTGTTTATCTATCTGTCTATCTAGTTCTTTATTTTCTTATGTAATTTATCATTTTTGTTTTACTGTGTTGGGTCTTCGTTGCTGCATGTGAGCTTTCTCTACTTGTAGCGAGCGGGGGCTACTCTTCGTTGCGGTGCGCGGGCTTCTCATTGCGGTGGCTCCTCTTGTTGTGGAGCAGAAGCTCTAGGCACGTGGACTTCAGTAGTTGTTGCATGCGGGCTCAGTCGTTGTGGCTCCCAGACTCTACAGCGCTGGCTCAGTCGTTGTGGAGCACGGGCTTAGTTGCTCCGCAGCATGTGAGATCTTGGTGGACCAAGGCTCAAACCCACGTCCCCTGCATCGGCAGGTGGATTCCCAGCCACTGCACCACAAGCGAAGCCCCTGCTCTGCATTATTTTAACGTCAGTCCGCTTGGCAGGACATCTAGGAGCCTCGCGTGGGCACCCTATTCCCTGCAAGAACACTGAGTAACCCCAGGCCCCCATGGGCCCGCTATGCCACATCCAGGCCCGTAGCCCTTCGGAGCCACTCTGTGTATGCCGAGTGTAGGGCAACAGACTGCACTCTTTCTTGGGACAGCTTGATTTCCTCAACACTCCCACAGGTCGACGAACACCTTTCTAGCAGGTCCAACATTCCGTGCAAGTCTGCCTCATTACCCTAGTCTGAGCTGCACTGAGAATAACCCTCGGCTTCGCATTCCATCTGGGACCCCCTGCCTGAAGTCACCCTGCCTCCAGGAGAATGTCAGCCTGCGTTCCGACTGCAACTAAAGCCCAGGTCCTCGTGTAACACTGCAGGCTTTTGAAGAGCCACGGGCCCGGAGGCCTAGCTGGGGCGATCCTTGGTTGAGACAGTTCGCTATTTGCAGAACACCTTGCTTCGAGGAGTTGATTCAGGGAAGGAACCACTGGGTCACCTGTGTCTGTTTGGACTTGTTAGAAAGCACAGGGATGTATGCTGCGTGTGCCCGTGGAAATGGGGGCCTGATGGAACTAGCCTTGCTTTCCCATTTTGAAAGCTCCATTCATCCTGCCTTGAAGCTACTTGAAATTGACTGCTGTTGACAGGCCACTAGCCAGTGTAGGCATGGCTCTGGGAAGAAAAGGAGTTTTCTCTAGCTAAGCCGGGTGCTTCGATGGCCGGGGTGGAGCTCATCCTGCCACGCTCTAGAGCTAAAGGGAAACTCAACGTGAGTACTGGCCTCGAGGTAAGTCCCTGAGTAGCCGCGCAGAAATGGAGGCATGCAGCCCTTTCCACGAGGTCTTAGTCGCTGTTCTGCTTTATTGTATTTTATTTTTTTAATGTTTTATTGTTTTTTTAAGATTTATGTATTGATTGATTGATTGCTATGTTGGGTCTTCGTTTCTGTGCTAGGGCTCTCTCCAGTTGCGGTAAGTGGGGGCCACTCTTCATCGCGGTGCGTAGGCCTCTCACTATCGCGGCCTCTCTTGTTGCGGAGCACAGGGTCCAGAGGCGCTGGCTCAGTGGTTGTGTCTCACGTGCCCAGTTGCTCCGCGGCATGTGGGAACCTCCTAGACCAGGGCTCGAACCCGTCTCCCCTGCATTGGCAGGCAGATTCTCAACCACTGCGCCACCGGGGAAGCCCCTGTTCTGCTTTATTTTAAAAGAAGTACCCTTTTCAGGCCTCCTAGGCCCCTCGGGTGTGCATCATTTTCCCTCCAAGATCAGTGAGTACCTCCAGACCCCTGTGGGCCTGCTGAGCAACATCGAGGCCCAAAGGTCGGTCTCCCGTAGGCCCTCTGTGTATGCCGAGTGATGGGCAACACACTGCTCGTTCCTTAAGGAGAGCTACATTTCCAGAGCACCGGAACAGCCTCAGGACTACATTTCTAGGCAGTGCGACGTGCCATGGAAGTGTTCGTCATGGCCCCCGTCTGAGCTGCCATGAGAAAACACTGTGCTTAGAATTCTTCGAGGACCTCGTACCTGAAGTCACTCTGCTCGAGGAGAAAGCCAGCATCCTACCTTGCTGTGGCGCTAACGGGACACTCAGCGTGAGCACTTGCCTCGAGGTAAGGCCCTGAATTGCCGTGCAGAAGCGCAGGCGTGCTGCAGTTTTCAGGAGGCCGTAGCCCCTGCTCAGCATTAGTTTATTTATTTATTCATTTGTTTATCTATCTGTCTATCTAGTTCTTTATTTTCTTATGTAATTTATCATTTTTGTTTTACTGTGTTGGGTCTTCGTTGCTGCATGTGAGCTTTCTCTACTTGTAGCGAGCGGGGGCTACTCTTCGTTGCGGTGCGCGGGCTTCTCATTGCGGTGGCTCCTCTTGTTGTGGAGCAGAAGCTCTAGGCACGTGGACTTCAGTAGTTGCTGCATGCGGGCTCAGTCGTTGTGGCTCCCGGACTCTAGAGCGCAGGCTCAGTCGTTGTGGAGCACAGGCTTAGTTGCTCCGCAGCATGTGAGATCTTGGTGGACCAAGGCTCGAACCCACGTCCCCTGCATCGGCAGGTGGATTCCCAGCCACTGCACAACAAGCGAAGCCCCTGCTCTGCATTATTTTAACGTCAGTCCGCTTGGCAGGACATCTAGGAGCCTCGCGTGGGCACCCTATTCCCTGCAAGAACACTGAGTAACCCCAGGCCCCCATGGGCCCGCTATGCCACATCCAGGCCCGTAGCCCTTCGGAGCCACTCTGTGTATGCCGAGTGTAGGGCAACAGACTGCACTCTTTCTTGGGACAGCTTGATTTCCTCAACACTCCCACAGGTCGACGAACACCTTTCTAGCAGGTCCAACATTCCGTGCAAGTCTGCCTCATTACCCTAGTCTGAGCTGCACTGAGAATAACCCTCGGCTTCGCATTCCATCTGGGACCCCCTGCCTGAAGTCACCCTGCCTCCAGGAGAATGTCAGCCTGCGTTCCGACTGCAACTAAAGCCCAGGTCCTCGTGTAACACTGCAGGCTTTTGAAGAGCCACGGGCCCGGAGGCCTAGCTGGGGCGATCCTTGGTTGAGACAGTTCGCTATTTGCAGAACACCCTGCTTCGAGGAGTTGATGCAGGGAAGGAACCACTGGGTCACCTGTGTCTGTTTGGACTTGTTAGAAAGCACAGGGATGTATGCTGCGTGTGCCCGTGGAAATGGGGGCCTGATGGAACCAGCCTTGCTTTCCCATTTTGAAAGCTCCATTCATCCTGCCTTGAAGCTACTTGAAATTGACTGCTGTTGACAGGCCACTAGCCAGGGTAGGCATGGCTCTGGGAAGAAAAGGAGTTTTCTCTAGCTAAGCCGGGTGGTTCGATGGCCGGGGTGGAGCTCATCCTGCCACGCTCTAGAGCTAAAGGGAAACTCAACGTGAGTACTGGCCTCGAGGTAAGTCCCTGAGTAGCCGCGCAGAAATGGAGGCATGCAGCCCTTTCCACGAGGTCTTAGTCGCTGTTCTGCTTTATTGTAATTTATTTTTTTAATGTTTTATTGTTTTTTTAAGATTTATGTATTGCTTGATTGATTGCTATGTTGGGTCTTCGTTTCTTTGCTAGGGCTCTCTCCAGTTGCGGTAAGTGGGGGCCACTCTTCATCGCGGTGCGTAGGCCTCTCACTATCACGGCCTCTCTTGTTGCGGAGCACAGGGTCCAGAGGCGCAGGCTCAGTGGTTGTGTCTCACGTGCCCAGTTGCTCCGCGGCATGTGGGAACCTCCTAGACCAGGGCTCGAACCCGTGTCCCCTGCATTGGCAGGCAGATTCTCAACCACTGCGCCACCGGGGAAGCCCCTGTTCTGCTTTATTTTAAAAGAAGTACCCTTTTCAGGCCTCCTAGGCCCCTCGGGTGTGCATCATTTTCCCTCCAAGATCAGTGAGTACCTCCAGACCCCTGTGGGCCTGCTGAGCAACATCGAGGCCCAAAGGTCGGTCTCCCGTAGGCCCTCTGTGTATGCCGAGTGATGGGCAACACACTGCTCGTTCCTTAAGGAGAGCTACATTTCCAGAGCACCGGAACAGCCTCAGGACTACATTTCTAGGCAGTGTGACGTGCCATGGAAGTGTTCGTCATGGCCCCCGTCTGAGCTGCCATGAGAAAACACTGTGCTTAGAATTCTTCGAGGACCTCGTACCTGAAGTCACTCTGCTCGAGGAGAAAGCCAGCATCCTACCATGCTGTGGCGCTAACGGGGCACTCAGCGTGAGCACTTGCCTCGAGGTAAGGCCCTGAATTGCCGTGCAGAAGCGGAGGCGTGCTGCAGTTTTCAGGAGGCCGTAGCCCCTGCTCAGCATTAGTTTATTTATTTATTCATTTGTTTATCTATCTGTCTATCTAGTTCTTTATTTTCTTATGTAATTTATCATTTTTGTTTTACTGTGTTGGGTCTTCGTTGCTGCATGTGAGCTTTCTCTACTTGTAGCGAGCGGGGGCTACTCTTCGTTGCGGTGCGCGGGCTTCTCATTGCGGTGGCTCCTCTTGTTGTGGAGCAGAAGCTCTAGGCACGTGGACTTCAGTAGTTGTTGCATGCGGGCTCAGTCGTTGTGGCTCCCAGACTCTACAGCGCTGGCTCAGTCGTTGTGGAGCACGGGCTTAGTTGCTCCGCAGCATGTGAGATCTTGGTGGACCAAGGCTCGAACCCACGTCCCCTGCATCGGCAGGTGGATTCCCAGCCACTGCACCACAAGCGAAGCCCCTGCTCTGCATTATTTTAACGTCAGTCCGCTTGGCAGGACATCTAGGAGCCTCGCGTGGGCACCCTATTCCCTGCAAGAACACTGAGTAACCCCAGGCCCCCATGGGCCCGCTATGCCACATCCAGGCCCGTAGCCCTTCGGAGCCACTCTGTGTATGCCGAGTGTAGGGCAACAGACTGCACTCTTTCTTGGGACAGCTTGATTTCCTCAACACTCCCACAGGTCGACGAACACCTTTCTAGCAGGTCCAACATTCCGTGCAAGTCTGCCTCATTACCCTAGTCTGAGCTGCACTGAGAATAACCCTCGGCTTCGCATTCCATCTGGGACCCCCTGCCTGAAGTCACCCTGCCTCCAGGAGAATGTCAGCCTGCGTTCCGACTGCAACTAAAGCCCAGGTCCTCGTGTAACACTGCAGGCTTTTGAAGAGCCACGGGCCCGGAGGCCTAGCTGGGGCGATCCTTGGTTGAGACAGTTCGCTATTTGCAGAACACCTTGCTTCGAGGAGTTGATTCAGGGAAGGAACCACTGGGTCACCTGTGTCTGTTTGGACTTGTTAGAAAGCACAGGGATGTATGCTGCGTGTGCCCGTGGAAATGGGGGCCTGATGGAACTAGCCTTGCTTTCCCATTTTGAAAGCTCCATTCATGCTGCCTTGAAGCTACTTGAAATTGACTGCTGTTGACAGGCCACTAGCCACTGTAGGCATGGCTCTGGGAAGAAAAGGAGTTTTCTCTAGCTAAGCCGGGTGCTTCGATGGCCGGGGTGGAGCTCATCCTGCCACGCTCTAGAGCTAAAGGGAAACTCAACGTGAGTACTGGCCTCGAGGTAAGTCCCTGAGTAGCCGCGCAGAAATGGAGGCATGCAGCCCTTTCCACGAGGTCTTAGTCGCTGTTCTGCTTTATTGTATTTTATTTTTTTAATGTTTTATTGTTTTTTTAAGATTTATGTATTGATTGATTGATTGCTATGTTGGGTCTTCGTTTCTGTGCTAGGGCCCTCTCCAGTTGCGGTAAGTGGGGGCCACTCTTCATTGCGGTGCGTAGGCCTCTCACTATCGCGGCCTCTCTTGTTGCGGAGCACCGGGTCCAGAGGCGCAGGCTCAGTGGTTGTGTCTAACGTGCCCAGTTGCTCCGCGGCATGTGGGAACCTCCTAGACCAGGGCTCGAACCCGTGTCCCCTGCATTGGCAGGCAGATTCTCAACCACTGCGCCACCGGGGAAGCCCCTGTTCTGCTTTATTTTAAAAGAAGTACCCTTTTCAGGCCTCCTAGGCCCCTCGGGTGTGCATCATTTTCCCTCCAAGATCAGTGAGTACCTCCAGACCCCTGTGGGCCTGCTGAGCAACATCGAGGCCCAAAGGTCGGTCTCCCGTAGGCCCTCTGTGTATGCCGAGTGATGGGCAACACACTGCTCGTTCCTTAAGGAGAGCTACATTTCCAGAGCACCGGAACAGCCTCAGGACCACATTTCTAGGCAGTGCGACGTGCCATGGAAGTGTTCGTCATGGCCCCCGTCTGAGCTGCCATGAGAAAACACTGTGCTTAGAATTCTTCGAGGACCTCGTACCTGTAGTCACTCTCCTCGAGGAGAAAGCCAGCATCCTACCATGCTGTGGCGCTAACGGGACACTCAGCGTGAGCACTTGCCTCGAGGTAATGCCCAGAATTGCCGTGCAGAAGCGGAGGCATGCTGCAGTTTTTAGGAGGCCGTAGCCCCTGCTCAGCGTTAGTTTATTTATTTATTCATTTGTTTATCTATCTGTCTATCTAGTTCTTTATTTTCTTATGTAATTTATCATTTTTGTTTTACTGTGTTGGGTCTTAATTGCTGCATGTGAGCTTTCTCTAGTTGCAGCGAGCGGGGGCTACTCTTCTTTGCGGTGTGCGGGCTTCTCATTGAGGTGGCTCCTCTTGTTGTGGAGCAGAAGCTCTAGGCACGTGGACTTCAGTAGTTGTTACATGCGGGCTCAGTCGTTGTGGCTCCCGGACTCTAGAGCGCAGGCTCAGTCGTTGTGGAGCACGGGCTTAGTTGCTCCGCAGCATGTGAGATCTTGGTGGACCAAGGCTCGAACCCACGTCCCCTGCATCGGCAGGTGGATTCCCAGCCACTGCACCACAAGCGAAGCCCCTGCTCTGCATTATTTTAACGTCAGTCCGCTTGGCAGGACATCTAGGAGCCTCGCGTGGGCACCCTATTCCCTGCAAGAACACTGAGTAACCCCAGGCCCCCATGGGCCCGCTATGCCACATCCAGGCCCGCAGCCCTTCGGAGCCACTCTGTGTATGCCGAGTGTAGGGCAACAGACTGCACTCTTTCTTGGGACAGCTTGATTTCCTCAACACTCCCACAGGTCGACGAACACCTTTCTAGCAGGTCCAACATTCCGTGCAAGTCTGCCTCATTACCCTAGTCTGAGCTGCACTGAGAATAACCCTCGGCTTCGCATTCCATCTGGGACCCCCTGCCTGAAGTCACCCTGCCTCCAGGAGAATGTCAGCCTGCGTTCCGACTGCAACTAAAGCCCAGGTCCTCGTGTAACACTGCAGGCTTTTGAAGAGCCACGGGCCCGGAGGCCTAGCTGGGGCGATCCTTGGTTGAGACAGTTCGCTATTTGCAGAACACCCTGCTTCGAGGAGTTGATGCAGGGAAGGAACCACTGGGTCACCTGTGTCTGTTTGGACTTGTTAGAAAGCACAGGGATGTATGCTGCGTGTGCCCGTGGAAATGGGGGCCTGATGGAACCAGCCTTGCTTTCCCATTTTGAAAGCTCCATTCATCCTGCCTTGAAGCTACTTGAAATTGACTGCTGTTGACAGGCCACTAGCCACTGTAGGCATGGCTCTGGGAAGAAAAGGAGTTTTCTCTAGCTAAGCCGGGTGCTTCGATGGCCGGGGTGGAGCTCATCCTGCCACGCTCTAGAGCTAAAGGGAAACTCAACGTGAGTACTGGCCTCGAGGTAAGTCCCTGAGTAGCCGCGCAGAAATGGAGGCATGCAGCCCTTTCCACGAGGTCTTAGTCGCTGTTCTGCTTTATTGTAATTTATTTTTTTAATGTTTTATTGTTTTTTTAAGATTTATGTATTGATTGATTGATTGCTATGTTGGGTCTTCGTTTCTGTGCTAGGGCCCTCTCCAGTTGCGGTAAGTGGGGGCCACTCTTCATCGCGGTGCGTAGGCCTCTCACTATCGCGGCCTCTCTTGTTGCGGAGCACAGGGTCCAGAGGCGCAGGCTCAGTGGTTGTGTCTCACGTGCCCAGTTGCTCCGCGGCCTGTGGGAACCTCCTAGACCAGGGCTCGAACCCGTGTCCCCTGCATTGGCAGGCAGATTCTCAACCACTGCGCCACCGGGGAAGCCCCTGTTCTGCTTTATTTTAAAAGAAGTACCCTTTTCAGGCCTCCTAGGCCCCTCGGGTGTGCATCATTTTCCCTCCAAGATCAGTGAGTACCTCCAGACCCCTGTGGGCCTGCTGAGCAACATCGAGGCCCAAAGGTCGGTCTCCCGTAGGCCCTCTGTGTATGCCGAGTGATGGGCAACACACTGCTCGTTTCTTAAGGAGAGCTACATTTCCAGAGCACCGGAACAACCTCAGGACCACATTTCTAGGCAGTGCGACGTGCCATGGCAGTGTTCGTCATGGCCCCCGTCTGAGCTGCCATGAGAAAACACTGTGCTTAGAATTCTTCGAGGACCTCGTACCTGAAGTCACTCTGCTCGAGGAGAAAGCCAGCATCCTACGATGCTGTGGCGCTAACGGGACACTCTACGTGAGCACTTGCCTCGAGGTAATGCCCAGAATTGCCGTGCAGAAGCGGAGGCGTGCTGCAGTTTTCAGGAGGCCGTAGCCCCTGCTCAGCGTTAGTTTATTTATTTATTCATTTGTTTATCTATCTGTCTATCTAGTTCTTTATTTTCTTATGTAATTTATCATTTTTTTTTTACTGTGTTGGGTCGTCGTTGCTGCATGTGAGCTTTCTCTAGTTGCAGCGAGCGGGGGCTACTCTTCGTTGCGGTGCTCGGGCTTCTCATTGCGGTGGCTCCTCTTGTTGTGGAGCAGAAGCTCTAGGCACGGAGACTTCAGTAGTTGTTGCATGCGGGCTCAGTCGTTGTGGCTCCCGGACTCTAGAGCGCTGGCTCAGTCGTTGTGGAGCACGGGCTTAGTTGCTCCGCAGCATGTGAGATCTTGGTGGACCAAGGCTCGAACCCACGTCCCCTGCATCGGCAGGTGGATTCCCAGCCACTGCACCACAAGCGAAGCCCCTGCTCTGCATTATTTTAACGTCAGTCCGCTTGGCAGGACATCTAGGAGCCTCGCGTGGGCACCCTATTCCCTGCAAGAACACTGAGTAACCCCAGGCCCCCATGGGCCCGCTATGCCACATCCAGGCCCGTAGCCCTTCGGAGCCACTCTGTGTATGCCGAGTGTAGGGCAACAGACTGCACTCTTTCTTGGGACAGCTTGATTTCCTCAACACTCCCACAGGTCGACGAACACCTTTCTAGCAGGTCCAACATTCCGTGCAAGTCTGCCTCATTACCCTAGTCTGAGCTGCACTGAGAATAACCCTCGGCTTCGCATTCCATCTGGGACCCCCTGCCTGAAGTCACCCTGCCTCCAGGAGAATGTCAGCCTGCGTTCCGACTGCAACTAAAGCCCAGGTCCTCGTGTAACACTGCAGGCTTTTGAAGAGCCACGGGCCCGGAGGCCTAGCTGGGGCGATCCTTGGTTGAGACAGTTCGCTATTTGCAGAACACCCTGCTTCGAGGAGTTGATTCAGGGAAGGAACCACTGGGTCACCTGTGTCTGTTTGGACTTGTTAGAAAGCACAGGGATGTATGCTGCGTGTGCCCGTGGAAATGGGGGCCTGATGGAACTAGCCTTGCTTTCCCATTTTGAAAGCTCCATTCATCCTGCCTTGAAGCTACTTGAAATTGACTGCTGTTGACAGGCCACTAGCCACTGTAGGCATGGCTCTGGGAAGAAAAGGAGTTTTCTCTAGCTAAGGCGGGTGCTTCGATGGCCGGGGTGGAGCTCATCCTGCCACGCTCTAGAGCTAAAGGGAAACTCAACGTGAGTACTGGCCTCGAGGTAAGTCCCTGAGTAGCCGCGCAGAAATGGAGGCATGCAGCCCTTTCCACGAGGTCTTAGTCGCTGTTCTGCTTTATTGTATTTTATTTTTTTAATGTTTTATTGTTTTTTTAAGATTTATGTATTGATTGATTGATTGCTATGTTGGGTCTTCGTTTCTGTGCTAGGGCTCTCTCCAGTTGCGGTAAGTGGGGGCCACTCTTCATCGCGGTGCGTAGGCCTCTCACTATCGCGGCCTCTCTTGTTGCGGAGCACAGGGTCCAGAGGCGCTGGCTCAGTGGTTGTGTCTCACGTGCCCAGTTGCTCCGCGGCATGTGGGAACCTCCTAGACCAGGGCTCGAACCCGTCTCCCCTGCATTGGCAGGCAGATTCTCAACCACTGCGCCACCGGGGAAGCCCCTGTTCTGCTTTATTTTAAAAGAAGTACCCTTTTCAGGCCTCCTAGGCCCCTCGGGTGTGCATCATTTTCCCTCCAAGATCAGTGAGTACCTCCAGACCCCTGTGGGCCTGCTGAGCAACATCGAGGCCCAAAGGTCGGTCTCCCGTAGGCCCTCTGTGTATGCCGAGTGATGGGCAACACACTGCTCGTTCCTTAAGGAGAGCTACATTTCCAGAGCACCGGAACAGCCTCAGGACTACATTTCTAGGCAGTGCGACGTGCCATGGAAGTGTTCGTCATGGCCCCCGTCTGAGCTGCCATGAGAAAACACTGTGCTTAGAATTCTTCGAGGACCTCGTACCTGAAGTCACTCTGCTCGAGGAGAAAGCCAGCATCCTACCTTGCTGTGGCGCTAACGGGACACTCAGCGTGAGCACTTGCCTCGAGGTAAGGCCCTGAATTGCCGTGCAGAAGCGCAGGCGTGCTGCAGTTTTCAGGAGGCCGTAGCCCCTGCTCAGCATTAGTTTATTTATTTATTCATTTGTTTATCTATCTGTCTATCTAGTTCTTTATTTTCTTATGTAATTTATCATTTTTGTTTTACTGTGTTGGGTCTTCGTTGCTGCATGTGAGCTTTCTCTACTTGTAGCGAGCGGGGGCTACTCTTCGTTGCGGTGCGCGGGCTTCTCATTGCGGTGGCTCCTCTTGTTGTGGAGCAGAAGCTCTAGGCACGTGGACTTCAGTAGTTGCTGCATGCGGGCTCAGTCGTTGTGGCTCCCGGACTCTAGAGCGCAGGCTCAGTCGTTGTGGAGCACAGGCTTAGTTGCTCCGCAGCATGTGAGATCTTGGTGGACCAAGGCTCGAACCCACGTCCCCTGCATCGGCAGGTGGATTCCCAGCCACTGCACAACAAGCGAAGCCCCTGCTCTGCATTATTTTAACGTCAGTCCGCTTGGCAGGACATCTAGGAGCCTCGCGTGGGCACCCTATTCCCTGCAAGAACACTGAGTAACCCCAGGCCCCCATGGGCCCGCTATGCCACATCCAGGCCCGTAGCCCTTCGGAGCCACTCTGTGTATGCCGAGTGTAGGGCAACAGACTGCACTCTTTCTTGGGACAGCTTGATTTCCTCAACACTCCCACAGGTCGACGAACACCTTTCTAGCAGGTCCAACATTCCGTGCAAGTCTGCCTCATTACCCTAGTCTGAGCTGCACTGAGAATAACCCTCGGCTTCGCATTCCATCTGGGACCCCCTGCCTGAAGTCACCCTGCCTCCAGGAGAATGTCAGCCTGCGTTCCGACTGCAACTAAAGCCCAGGTCCTCGTGTAACACTGCAGGCTTTTGAAGAGCCACGGGCCCGGAGGCCTAGCTGGGGCGATCCTTGGTTGAGACAGTTCGCTATTTGCAGAACACCCTGCTTCGAGGAGTTGTTGCAGGGAAGGAACCACTGGGTCACCTGTGTCTGTTTGGACTTGTTAGAAAGCACAGGGATGTATGCTGCGTGTGCCCGTGGAAATGGGGGCCTGATGGAACCAGCCTTGCTTTCCCATTTTGAAAGCTCCATTCATCCTGCCTTGAAGCTACTTGAAATTGACTGCTGTTGACAGGCCACTAGCCACTGTAGGCATGGCTCTGGGAAGAAAAGGAGTTTTCTCTAGCTAAGCCGGGTGCTTCGATGGCCGGGGTGGAGCTCATCCTGCCACGCTCTAGAGCTAAAGGGAAACTCAACGTGAGTACTGGCCTCGAGGTAAGTCCCTGAGTAGCCGCGCAGAAATGGAGGCATGCAGCCCTTTCCACGAGGTCTTAGTCGCTGTTCTGCTTTATTGTAATTTATTTTTTTAATGTTTTATTGTTTTTTTAAGATTTATGTATTGATTGATTGATTGCTATGTTGGGTCTTCGTTTCTGTGCTAGGGCCCTCTCCAGTTGCGGTAAGTGGGGGCCACTCTTCATCGCGGTGCGTAGGCCTCTCACTATCGCGGCCTCTCTTGTTGCGGAGCACAGGGTCCAGAGGCGCAGGCTCAGTGGTTGTGTCTCACGTGCCCAGTTGCTCCGCGGCCTGTGGGAACCTCCTAGACCAGGGCTCGAACCCGTGTCCCCTGCATTGGCAGGCAGATTCTCAACCACTGCGCCACCGGGGAAGCCCCTGTTCTGCTTTATTTTAAAAGAAGTACCCTTTTCAGGCCTCCTAGGCCCCTCGGGTGTGCATCATTTTCCCTCCAAGATCAGTGAGTACCTCCAGACCCCTGTGGGCCTGCTGAGCAACATCGAGGCCCAAAGGTCGGTCTCCCGTAGGCCCTCTGTGTATGCCGAGTGATGGGCAACACACTGCTCGTTTCTTAAGGAGAGCTACATTTCCAGAGCACCGGAACAACCTCAGGACCACATTTCTAGGCAGTGCGACGTGCCATGGCAGTGTTCGTCATGGCCCCCGTCTGAGCTGCCATGAGAAAACACTGTGCTTAGAATTCTTCGAGGACCTCGTACCTGAAGTCACTCTGCTCGAGGAGAAAGCCAGCATCCTACGATGCTGTGGCGCTAACGGGACACTCTACGTGAGCACTTGCCTCGAGGTAATGCCCAGAATTGCCGTGCAGAAGCGGAGGCGTGCTGCAGTTTTCAGGAGGCCGTAGCCCCTGCTCAGCGTTAGTTTATTTATTTATTCATTTGTTTATCTATCTGTCTATCTAGTTCTTTATTTTCTTATGTAATTTATCATTTTTTTTTTACTGTGTTGGGTCGTCGTTGCTGCATGTGAGCTTTCTCTAGTTGCAGCGAGCGGGGGCTACTCTTCGTTGCGGTGCTCGGGCTTCTCATTGCGGTGGCTCCTCTTGTTGTGGAGCAGAAGCTCTAGGCACGGGGACTTCAGTAGTTGTTGCATGCGGGCTCAGTCGTTGTGGCTCCCGGACTCTAGAGCGCTGGCTCAGTCGTTGTGGAGCACGGGCTTAGTTGCTCCGCAGCATGTGAGATCTTGGTGGACCAAGGCTCGAACCCACGTCCCCTGCATCGGCAGGTGGATTCCCAGCCACTGCACCACAAGCGAAGCCCCTGCTCTGCATTATTTTAACGTCAGTCCGCTTGGCAGGACATCTAGGAGCCTCGCGTGGGCACCCTATTCCCTGCAAGAACACTGAGTAACCCCAGGCCCCCATGGGCCCGCTATGCCACATCCAGGCCCGTAGCCCTTCGGAGCCACTCTGTGTATGCCGAGTGTAGGGCAACAGACTGCACTCTTTCTTGGGACAGCTTGATTTCCTCAACACTCCCACAGGTCGACGAACACCTTTCTAGCAGGTCCAACATTCCGTGCAAGTCTGCCTCATTACCCTAGTCTGAGCTGCACTGAGAATAACCCTCGGCTTCGCATTCCATCTGGGACCCCCTGCCTGAAGTCACCCTGCCTCCAGGAGAATGTCAGCCTGCGTTCCGACTGCAACTAAAGCCCAGGTCCTCGTGTAACACTGCAGGCTTTTGAAGAGCCACGGGCCCGGAGGCCTAGCTGGGGCGATCCTTGGTTGAGACAGTTCGCTATTTGCAGAACACCCTGCTTCGAGGAGTTGATTCAGGGAAGGAACCACTGGGTCACCTGTGTCTGTTTGGACTTGTTAGAAAGCACAGGGATGTATGCTGCGTGTGCCCGTGGAAATGGGGGCCTGATGGAACTAGCCTTGCTTTCCCATTTTGAAAGCTCCATTCATCCTGCCTTGAAGCTACTTGAAATTGACTGCTGTTGACAGGCCACTAGCCACTGTAGGCATGGCTCTGGGAAGAAAAGGAGTTTTCTCTAGCTAAGCCGGGTGCTTCGATGGCCGGGGTGGAGCTCATCCTGCCACGCTCTAGAGCTAAAGGGAAACTCAACGTGAGTACTGGCCTCGAGGTAAGTCCCTGAGTAGCCGCGCAGAAATGGAGGCATGCAGCCCTTTCCACGAGGTCTTAGTCGCTGTTCTGCTTTATTGTATTTTATTTTTTTAATGTTTTATTGTTTTTTTAAGATTTATGTATTGATTGATTGATTGCTATGTTGGGTCTTCGTTTCTGTGCTAGGGCTCTCTCCAGTTGCGGTAAGTGGGGGCCACTCTTCATCGCGGTGCGTAGGCCTCTCACTATCGCGGCCTCTCTTGTTGCGGAGCACAGGGTCCAGAGGCGCAGGCTCAGTGGTTGTGTCTCACGTGCCCAGTTGCTCCGCGGCATGTGGGAACCTCCTAGACCAGGGCTCGAACCCGTCTCCCCTGCATTGGCAGGCAGATTCTCAACCACTGCGCCACCGGGGAAGCCCCTGTTCTGCTTTATTTTAAAAGAAGTACCCTTTTCAGGCCTCCTAGGCCCCTCGGGTGTGCATCATTTTCCCTCCAAGATCAGTGAGTACCTCCAGACCCCTGTGGGCCTGCTGAGCAACATCGAGGCCCAAAGGTCGGTCTCCCGTAGGCCCTCTGTGTATGCCGAGTGATGGGCAACACACTGCTCGTTCCTTAAGGAGAGCTACATTTCCAGAGCACCGGAACAGCCTCAGGACTACATTTCTAGGCAGTGCGACGTGCCATGGAAGTGTTCGTCATGGCCCCCGTCTGAGCTGCCATGAGAAAACACTGTGCTTAGAATTCTTCGAGGACCTCGTACCTGAAGTCACTCTGCTCGAGGAGAAAGCCAGCATCCTACCTTGCTGTGGCGCTAACGGGACACTCAGCGTGAGCACTTGCCTCGAGGTAAGGCCCTGAATTGCCGTGCAGAAGCGCAGGCGTGCTGCAGTTTTCAGGAGGCCGTAGCCCCTGCTCAGCATTAGTTTATTTATTTATTCATTTGTTTATCTATCTGTCTATCTAGTTCTTTATTTTCTTATGTAATTTATCATTTTTGTTTTACTGTGTTGGGTCTTCGTTGCTGCATGTGAGCTTTCTCTACTTGTAGCGAGCGGGGGCTACTCTTCGTTGCGGTGCGCGGGCTTCTCATTGCGGTGGCTCCTCTTGTTGTGGAGCAGAAGCTCTAGGCACGTGGACTTCAGTAGTTGCTGCATGCGGGCTCAGTCGTTGTGGCTCCCGGACTCTAGAGCGCAGGCTCAGTCGTTGTGGAGCACAGGCTTAGTTGCTCCGCAGCATGTGAGATCTTGGTGGACCAAGGCTCGAACCCACGTCCCCTGCATCGGCAGGTGGATTCCCAGCCACTGCACAACAAGCGAAGCCCCTGCTCTGCATTATTTTAACGTCAGTCCGCTTGGCAGGACATCTAGGAGCCTCGCGTGGGCACCCTATTCCCTGCAAGAACACTGAGTAACCCCAGGCCCCCATGGGCCCGCTATGCCACATCCAGGCCCGTAGCCCTTCGGAGCCACTCTGTGTATGCCGAGTGTAGGGCAACAGACTGCACTCTTTCTTGGGACAGCTTGATTTCCTCAACACTCCCACAGGTCGACGAACACCTTTCTAGCAGGTCCAACATTCCGTGCAAGTCTGCCTCATTACCCTAGTCTGAGCTGCACTGAGAATAACCCTCGGCTTCGCATTCCATCTGGGACCCCCTGCCTGAAGTCACCCTGCCTCCAGGAGAATGTCAGCCTGCGTTCCGACTGCAACTAAAGCCCAGGTCCTCGTGTAACACTGCAGGCTTTTGAAGAGCCACGGGCCCGGAGGCCTAGCTGGGGCGATCCTTGGTTGAGACAGTTCGCTATTTGCAGAACACCCTGCTTCGAGGAGTTGATGCAGGGAAGGAACCACTGGGTCACCTGTGTCTGTTTGGACTTGTTAGAAAGCACAGGGATGTATGCTGCGTGTGCCCGTGGAAATGGGGGCCTGATGGAACCAGCCTTGCTTTCCCATTTTGAAAGCTCCATTCATCCTGCCTTGAAGCTACTTGAAATTGACTGCTGTTGACAGGCCACTAGCCAGTGTAGGCATGGCTCTGGGAAGAAAAGGAGTTTTCTCTAGCTAAGCCGGGTGGTTCGATGGCCGGGGTGGAGCTCATCCTGCCACGCTCTAGAGCTAAAGGGAAACTCAACGTGAGTACTGGCCTCGAGGTAAGTCCCTGAGTAGCCGCGCAGAAATGGAGGCATGCAGCCCTTTCCACGAGGTCTTAGTCGCTGTTCTGCTTTATTGTAATTTATTTTTTTAATGTTTTATTGTTTTTTTAAGATTTATGTATTGCTTGATTGATTGCTATGTTGGGTCTTCGTTTCTTTGCTAGGGCTCTCTCCAGTTGCGGTAAGTGGGGGCCACTCTTCATCGCGGTGCGTAGGCCTCTCACTATCACGGCCTCTCTTGTTGCGGAGCACAGGGTCCAGAGGCGCAGGCTCAGTGGTTGTGTCTCACGTGCCCAGTTGCTCCGCGGCATGTGGGAACCTCCTAGACCAGGGCTCGAACCCGTGTCCCCTGCATTGGCAGGCAGATTCTCAACCACTGCGCCACCGGGGAAGCCCCTGTTCTGCTTTATTTTAAAAGAAGTACCCTTTTCAGGCCTCCTAGGCCCCTCGGGTGTGCATCATTTTCCCTCCAAGATCAGTGAGTACCTCCAGACCCCTGTGGGCCTGCTGAGCAACATCGAGGCCCAAAGGTCGGTCTCCCGTAGGCCCTCTGTGTATGCCGAGTGATGGGCAACACACTGCTCGTTCCTTAAGGAGAGCTACATTTCCAGAGCACCGGAACAGCCTCAGGACTACATTTCTAGGCAGTGCGACGTGCCATGGAAGTGTTCGTCATGGCCCCCGTCTGAGCTGCCATGAGAAAACACTGTGCTTAGAATTCTTCGAGGACCTCGTACCTGAAGTCACTCTGCTCGAGGAGAAAGCCAGCATCCTACCATGCTGTGGCGCTAACGGGGCACTCAGCGTGAGCACTTGCCTCGAGGTAAGGCCCTGAATTGCCGTGCAGAAGCGGAGGCGTGCTGCAGTTTTCAGGAGGCCGTAGCCCCTGCTCAGCATTAGTTTATTTATTTATTCATTTGTTTATCTATCTGTCTATCTAGTTCTTTATTTTCTTATGTAATTTATCATTTTTGTTTTACTGTGTTGGGTCTTCGTTGCTGCATGTGAGCTTTCTCTACTTGTAGCGAGCGGGGGCTACTCTTCGTTGCGGTGCGCGGGCTTCTCATTGCGGTGGCTCCTCTTGTTGTGGAGCAGAAGCTCTAGGCACGTGGACTTCAGTAGTTGTTGCATGCGGGCTCAGTCGTTGTGGCTCCCAGACTCTACAGCGCTGGCTCAGTCGTTGTGGAGCACGGGCTTAGTTGCTCCGCAGCATGTGAGATCTTGGTGGACCAAGGCTCGAACCCACGTCCCCTGCATCGGCAGGTGGATTCCCAGCCACTGCACAACAAGCGAAGCCCCTGCTCTGCATTATTTTAACGTCAGTCCGCTTGGCAGGACATCTAGGAGCCTCGCGTGGGCACCCTATTCCCTGCAAGAACACTGAGTAACCCCAGGCCCCCATGGGCCCGCTATGCCACATCCAGGCCCGTAGCCCTTCGGAGCCACTCTGTGTATGCCGAGTGTAGGGCAACAGACTGCACTCTTTCTTGGGACAGCTTGATTTCCTCAACACTCCCACAGGTCGACGAACACCTTTCTAGCAGGTCCAACATTCCGTGCAAGTCTGCCTCATTACCCTAGTCTGAGCTGCACTGAGAATAACCCTCGGCTTCGCATTCCATCTGGGACCCCCTGCCTGAAGTCACCCTGCCTCCAGGAGAATGTCAGCCTGCGTTCCGACTGCAACTAAAGCCCAGGTCCTCGTGTAACACTGCAGGCTTTTGAAGAGCCACGGGCCCGGAGGCCTAGCTGGGGCGATCCTTGGTTGAGACAGTTCGCTATTTGCAGAACACCCTGCTTCGAGGAGTTGATTCAGGGAAGGAACCACTGGGTCACCTGTGTCTGTTTGGACTTGTTAGAAAGCACAGGGATGTATGCTGCGTGTGCCCGTGGAAATGGGGGCCTGATGGAACTAGCCTTGCTTTCCCATTTTGAAAGCTCCATTCATGCTGCCTTGAAGCTACTTGAAATTGACTGCTGTTGACAGGCCACTAGCCACTGTAGGCATGGCTCTGGGAAGAAAAGGAGTTTTCTCTAGCTAAGCCGGGTGCTTCGATGGCCGGGGTGGAGCTCATCCTGCCACGCTCTAGAGCTAAAGGGAAACTCAACGTGAGTACTGGCCTCGAGGTAAGTCCCTGAGTAGCCGCGCAGAAATGGAGGCATGCAGCCCTTTCCACGAGGTCTTAGTCGCTGTTCTGCTTTATTGTATTTTATTTTTTTAATGTTTTATTGTTTTTTTAAGATTTATGTATTGATTGATTGATTGCTATGTTGGGTCTTCGTTTCTGTGCTAGGGCCCTCTCCAGTTGCGGTAAGTGGGGGCCACTCTTCATTGCGGTGCGTAGGCCTCTCACTATCGCGGCCTCTCTTGTTGCGGAGCACAGGGTCCAGAGGCGCAGGCTCAGTGGTTGTGTCTAACGTGCCCAGTTGCTCCGCGGCATGTGGGAACCTCCTAGACCAGGGCTCGAACCCGTGTCCCCTGCATTGGCAGGCAGATTCTCAACCACTGCGCCACCGGGGAAGCCCCTGTTCTGCTTTATTTTAAAAGAAGTACCCTTTTCAGGCCTCCTAGGCCCCTCGGGTGTGCATCATTTTCCCTCCAAGATCAGTGAGTACCTCCAGACCCCTGTGGGTCTGCTGAGCAACATCGAGGCCCAAAGGTCGGTCTCCCGTAGGCCCTCTGTGTATGCCGAGTGATGGGCAACACACTGCTCGTTCCTTAAGGAGAGCTACATTTCCAGAGCACCGGAACAGCCTCAGGACCACATTTCTAGGCAGTGCGACGTGCCATGGAAGTGTTCGTCATGGCCCCCGTCTGAGCTGCCATGAGAAAACACTGTGCTTAGAATTCTTCGAGGACCTCGTACCTGTAGTCACTCTGCTCGAGGAGAAAGCCAGCATCCTACCATGCTGTGGCGCTAACGGGACACTCAGCGTGAGCACTTGCCTCGAGGTAATGCCCAGAATTGCCGTGCAGAAGCGGAGGCATGCTGCAGTTTTTAGGAGGCCGTAGCCCCTGCTCAGCGTTAGTTTATTTATTTATTCATTTGTTTATCTATCTGTCTATCTAGTTCTTTATTTTCTTATGTAATTTATCATTTTTGTTTTACTGTGTTGGGTCTTAATTGCTGCATGTGAGCTTTCTCTAGTTGCAGCGAGCGGGGGCTACTCTTCTTTGCGGTGTGCGGGCTTCTCATTGAGGTGGCTCCTCTTGTTGTGGAGCAGAAGCTCTAGGCACGTGGACTTCAGTAGTTGTTACATGCGGGCTCAGTCGTTGTGGCTCCCGGACTCTAGAGCGCAGGCTCAGTCGTTGTGGAGCACGGGCTTAGTTGCTCCGCAGCATGTGAGATCTTGGTGGACCAAGGCTCGAACCCACGTCCCCTGCATCGGCAGGTGGATTCCCAGCCACTGCACCACAAGCGAAGCCCCTGCTCTGCATTATTTTAACGTCAGTCCGCTTGGCAGGACATCTAGGAGC
This sequence comes from Balaenoptera physalus, assembly GCF_965194825.1. Taxonomy (NCBI): domain Eukaryota; kingdom Metazoa; phylum Chordata; class Mammalia; order Artiodactyla; family Balaenopteridae; genus Balaenoptera; species Balaenoptera physalus. The sequence continues at coordinate 178,183,974 of NC_138890.1, forward strand.
CTCGCGTGGGCACCCTATTCCCTGCAAGAACACTGAGTAACCCCAGGCCCCCATGGGCCCGCTATGCCACATCCAGGCCCGCAGCCCTTCGGAGCCACTCTGTGTATGCCGAGTGTAGGGCAACAGACTGCACTCTTTCTTGGGACAGCTTGATTTCCTCAACACTCCCACAGGTCGACGAACACCTTTCTAGCAGGTCCAACATTCCGTGCAAGTCTGCCTCATTACCCTAGTCTGAGCTGCACTGAGAATAACCCTCGGCTTCGCATTCCATCTGGGACCCCCTGCCTGAAGTCACCCTGCCTCCAGGAGAATGTCAGCCTGCGTTCCGACTGCAACTAAAGCCCAGGTCCTCGTGTAACACTGCAGGCTTTTGAAGAGCCACGGGCCCGGAGGCCTAGCTGGGGCGATCCTTGGTTGAGACAGTTCGCTATTTGCAGAACACCCTGCTTCGAGGAGTTGATGCAGGGAAGGAACCACTGGGTCACCTGTGTCTGTTTGGACTTGTTAGAAAGCACAGGGATGTATGCTGCGTGTGCCCGTGGAAATGGGGGCCTGATGGAACCAGCCTTGCTTTCCCATTTTGAAAGCTCCATTCATCCTGCCTTGAAGCTACTTGAAATTGACTGCTGTTGACAGGCCACTAGCCACTGTAGGCATGGCTCTGGGAAGAAAAGGAGTTTTCTCTAGCTAAGCCGGGTGCTTCGATGGCCGGGGTGGAGCTCATCCTGCCACGCTCTAGAGCTAAAGGGAAACTCAACGTGAGTACTGGCCTCGAGGTAAGTCCCTGAGTAGCCGCGCAGAAATGGAGGCATGCAGCCCTTTCCACGAGGTCTTAGTCGCTGTTCTGCTTTATTGTAATTTATTTTTTTAATGTTTTATTGTTTTTTTAAGATTTATGTATTGATTGATTGATTGCTATGTTGGGTCTTCGTTTCTGTGCTAGGGCCCTCTCCAGTTGCGGTAAGTGGGGGCCACTCTTCATCGCGGTGCGTAGGCCTCTCACTATCGCGGCCTCTCTTGTTGCGGAGCACAGGGTCCAGAGGCGCAGGCTCAGTGGTTGTGTCTCACGTGCCCAGTTGCTCCGCGGCCTGTGGGAACCTCCTAGACCAGGGCTCGAACCCGTCTCCCCTGCATTGGCAGGCAGATTCTCAACCACTGCGCCACCGGGGAAGCCCCTGTTCTGCTTTATTTTAAAAGAAGTACCCTTTTCAGGCCTCCTAGGCCCCTCGGGTGTGCATCATTTTCCCTCCAAGATCAGTGAGTACCTCCAGACCCCTGTGGGCCTGCTGAGCAACATCGAGGCCCAAAGGTCGGTCTCCCGTAGGCCCTCTGTGTATGCCGAGTGATGGGCAACACACTGCTCGTTCCTTAAGGAGAGCTACATTTCCAGAGCGCCGGAACAGCCTCAGGACCACATTTCTAGGCAGTGTGACGTGCCATGGAAGTGTTCGTCATGGCCCCCGTCTGAGCTGCCATGAGAAAACACTGCGCTTAGAATTCTTCGAGTACCTCGTACCTGTAGTCACTCTGCTCGAGGAGAAAGCCAGCATCCTACCATGCTGTGGCGCTAACGGGACACTCAGCGTGAGCACTTGCCTCGAGGTAATGCCCAGAATTGCCGTGCAGAAGCGGAGGCATGCTGCAGTTTTCAGGAGGCCGTAGCCCCTGGTCAGCGTTAGTTTATTTATTTATTCATTTGTTTATCTATCTGTCTATCTAGTTCTTTATTTTCTTATGTAATTTATCATTTTTGTTTTACTGTGTTGGGTCTTAATTGCTGCATGTGAGCTTTCTCTAGTTGCAGCGAGCGGGGGCTACTCTTCGTTGCGGTGTGCGGGCTTCTCATTGAGGTGGCTCCTCTTGTTGTGGAGCAGAAGCTCTAGGCACGTGGACTTCAGTAGTTGTTGCATGCGGGCTCAGTCGTTGTGGCTCCCGGACTCTAGAGCGCAGGCTCAGTCGTTGTGGAGCACGGGCTTAGTTGCTCCGCAGCATGTGAGATCTTGGTGGACCAAGGCTCGAACCCACGTCCCCTGCATCGGCAGGTGGATTCCCAGCCACTGCACCACAAGCGAAGCCCCTGCTCTGCATTATTTTAACGTCAGTCCGCTTGGCAGGACATCTAGGAGCCTCGCGTGGGCACCCTATTCCCTGCAAGAACACTGAGTAACCCCAGGCCCCCATGGGCCCGCTATGCCACATCCAGGCCCGTAGCCCTTCGGAGCCACTCTGTGTATGCCGAGTGTAGGGCAACAGACTGCACTCTTTCTTGGGACAGCTTGATTTCCTCAACACTCCCACAGGTCGACGAACACCTTTCTAGCAGGTCCAACATTCCGTGCAAGTCTGCCTCATTACCCTAGTCTGAGCTGCACTGAGAATAACCCTCGGCTTCGCATTCCATCTGGGACCCCCTGCCTGAAGTCACCCTGCCTCCAGGAGAATGTCAGCCTGCGTTCCGACTGCAACTAAAGCCCAGGTCCTCGTGTAACACTGCAGGCTTTTGAAGAGCCACGGGCCCGGAGGCCTAGCTGGGGCGATCCTTGGTTGAGACAGTTCGCTATTTGCAGAACACCCTGCTTCGAGGAGTTGATGCAGGGAAGGAACCACTGGGTCACCTGTGTCTGTTTGGACTTGTTAGAAAGCACAGGGATGTATGCTGCGTGTGCCCGTGGAAATGGGGGCCTGATGGAACCAGCCTTGCTTTCCCATTTTGAAAGCTCCATTCATCCTGCCTTGAAGCTACTTGAAATTGACTGCTGTTGACAGGCCACTAGCCACTGTAGGCATGGCTCTGGGAAGAAAAGGAGTTTTCTCTAGCTAAGCCGGGTGCTTCGATGGCCGGGGTGGAGCTCATCCTGCCACGCTCTAGAGCTAAAGGGAAACTCAACGTGAGTACTGGCCTCGAGGTAAGTCCCTGAGTAGCCGCGCAGAAATGGAGGCATGCAGCCCTTTCCACGAGGTCTTAGTCGCTGTTCTGCTTTATTGTAATTTATTTTTTTAATGTTTTATTGATTTTTTAAGATTTATGTATTGATTGATTGATTGCTATGTTGGGTCTTCGTTTCTGTGCTAGGGCCCTCTCCAGTTGCGGTAAGTGGGGGCCACTCTTCATCGCGGTGCGTAGGCCTCTCACTATCGCGGCCTCTCTTGTTGCGGAGCACAGGGTCCAGAGGCGCAGGCTCAGTGGTTGTGTCTCACGTGCCCAGTTGCTCCGCGGCCTGTGGGAACCTCCTAGACCAGGGCTCGAACCCGTGTCCCCTGCATTGGCAGGCAGATTCTCAACCACTGCACCACCGGGGAAGCCCCTGTTCTGCTTTATTTTAAAAGAAGTACCCTTTTCAGGCCTCCTAGGCCCCTCGGGTGTGCATCATTTTCCCTCCAAGATCAGTGAGTACCTCCAGACCCCTGTGGGCCTGCTGAGCAACATCGAGGCCCAAAGGTCGGTCTCCCGTAGGCCCTCTGTGTATGCCGAGTGATGGGCAACACACTGCTCGTTCCTTAAGGAGAGCTACATTTCCAGAGCACCGGAACAGCCTCAGGACCACATTTCTAGGCAGTGCGACGTGCCATGGAAGTGTTCGTCATGGCCCCCGTCTGAGCTGCCATGAGAAAACACTGTGCTTAGAATTCTTCGAGGACCTCGTACCTGTAGTCACTCTGCTCGAGGAGAAAGCCAGCATCCTACCATGCTGTGGCGCTAACGGGATACTCAGCGTGAGCACTTGCCTCGAGGTAAGGCCCAGAATTGCCGTGCAGAAGCGGAGGCGTGCTGCAGTTTTCAGGAGGCCGTAGCCCCTGCTCAGCGTTAGTTTATTTATTTATTCATTTGTTTATCTATCTGTCTATCTAGTTCTTTATTTTCTTATGTAATTTATCATTTTTGTTTTACTGTGTTGGGTCTTAATTGCTGCATGTGAGCTTTCTCTAGTTGCAGCGAGCGGGGGCTACTCTTCGTTGCGGTGTGCGTGCTTCTCATTGAGGTGGCTCCTCTTGTTGTGGAGCAGAAGCTCTAGGCACGTGGACTTCAGTAGTTGTTGCATGCGGGCTCAGTCGTTGTGGCTCCCGGACTCTAGAGCGCAGGCTCAGTCGTTGTGGAGCACGGGCTTAGTTGCTCCGCAGCATGTGAGATCTTGGTGGACCAAGGCTCGAACCCACGTCCCCTGCATCGGCAGGTGGATTCCCAGCCACTGCACCACAAGCGAAGCCCCTGCTCTGCATTATTTTAACGTCAGTCCGCTTGGCAGGACATCTAGGAGCCTCGCGTGGGCACCCTATTCCCTGCAAGAACACTGAGTAACCCCAGGCCCCCATGGGCCCGCTATGCCACATCCAGGCCCGTAGCCCTTCGGAGCCACTCTGTGTATGCCGAGTGTAGGGCAACAGACTGCACTCTTTCTTGGGACAGCTTGATTTCCTCAACACTCCCACAGGTCGACGAACACCTTTCTAGCAGGTCCAACATTCCGTGCAAGTCTGCGTCATTACCCTAGTCTGAGCTGCACTGAGAATAACCCTCGGCTTCGCATTCCATCTGGGACCCCCTGCCTGAAGTCACCCTGCCTCCAGGAGAATGTCAGCCTGCGTTCCGACTGCAACTAAAGCCCAGGTCCTCGTGTAACACTGCAGGCTTTTGAAGAGCCATGGGCCCGGAGGCCTAGCTGGGGCGATCCTTGGGTGAGACAGTTCGCTATTTGCAGAACACCCTGCTTCGAGGAGTTGATTCAGGGAAGGAACCACTGGGTCACCTGTGTCTGTTTGGACTTGTTAGAAAGCACAGGGATGTATGCTGCGTGTGCCCGTGGAAATGGGGGCCTGATGGAACTAGCCTTGCTTTCCCATTTTGAAAGCTCCATTCATGCTGCCTTGAAGCTACTTGAAATTAGCTGCTGTTGACAGGCCACTAGCCACTGTAGGCATGGCTCTGGGAAGAAAAGGAGTTTTCTCTAGCTAAGCCGGGTGCTTCGATGGCCGGGGTGGATCTCATCCTGCCACGCTCTAGAGCTAAAGAGAAAGTCAACGTGAGTACAGGCCTCGAGGTAAGTCCCTGAGTAGGCGCGCAGAAATGGAGGCATGCAGCCCTTTCCACGAGGTCTTAGTCGCTGTTCTGCTTTATTGTATTTTATTTTTTTAATGTTTTATTGTTTTTTTAAGATTTATGTATTGATTGATTGATTGCTATGTTGGGTCTTCGTTTCTGTGCTAGGGCCCTCTCCAGTTGCGGTAAGTGGGGGCCACTCTTCATCGCGGTGCGTAGGCCTCTCACTATCGCGGCCTTTCTTGTTGCGGAGCACAGGGTCCAGAGGCGCAGGCTCAGTGGTTGTGTCTCACGTGCCCAGTTGCTCCGCGGCCTGTGGGAACCTCCTAGACCAGGGCTCGAACCCGTGTCCCCTGCATTGGCAGGCAGATTCTCAACCACTGCGCCACCGGGGAAGCCCCTGTTCTGCTTTATTTTAAAAGAAGTACCCTTTTCAGGACTCCTAGGCCCCTCGGGTGTGCATCATTTTCCCTCCAAGATCAGTGAGTACCTCCAGACCCCTGTGGGCCTGCTGAGCAACATCGAGGCACAAAGGTCGGTCTCTCGGAGGCCCTCTGTGTATGCCGAGTGATGGGCAACACACTGCTCGTTCCTTAAGGAGAGCTACATTTCCAGAGCACCGGAACAGCCTCAGGACCACATTTCTAGGCAGTGCGACGTGCCATGGAAGTGTTCGTCATGGCCCCCGTCTGAGCTGCCATGAGAAAACACTGTGCTTAGAATTTTTCGAGGACCTCTTACCTGAAGTCACTCTGCTCGAGGAGAAAGCCAGCATCCTACCATGCTGTGGCGCTAACGGGACACTCAGCGTGAGCACTTGCCTCGAGGTAAGGCCCTGAATTGCCGTGCAGAAGCGGAGGCGTGCTGCAGTTTTCAGGAGGCCGTAGCCCCTGCTCAGCGTTAGTTTATTTATTTATTTATTTGTTTATCTATCTGTCTATCTAGTTCTTTATTTTCTTATGTAATTTATCATTTTTGTTTTACTGTGTTGGGTCTTCGTTGCTGCATGTGAGCTTTCTCTAGTTGTAGCGAGCGGGGGCTACTCTTCGTTGCGGTGCTCGGGCTTCTCATTGCGGTGGCTCCTCTTGCTGTGGAGCAGAAGCTTTAGGCACGTGGACTTCAGTAGTTGTTGCATGCGGGCTCAGTCGTTGTGGCTCCCGGACTCTAGAGCGCAGGCTCAGTCGTTGTGGAGCACCGGCTTAGTTGCTCCGCAGCATGTGAGATCTTGGTGGACCAAGGCTCGAACCCACGTCCCCTGCATCGGCAGGTGGATTCCCAGCCACTGCACCACAAGCGAAGCCCCTGCTCTGCATTATTTTAACGTCAGTCCGCTTGGCAGGACATCTAGGAGCCTCGCGTGGGCACCCTATTCCCTGCAAGAACACTGAGTAACCCCAGGCCCCCATGGCCCGCTATGCCACATCCAGGCCCGTAGCCCTTCGGAGCCACTCTGTGTATGCCGAGTGTAGGGCAACAGACTGCACTCTTTCTCGGGACAGCTTGATTTCCTCAACACTCCCACAGGTCGACGAACACCTTTCTAGCAGGTCCAACATTCCGTGCAAGTCTGCCTCATTACCTTAGTCTGAGCTGCACTGAGAATAACCCTCGGCTTTGCATTCCATCTGGGACCCCCTGACTGAAGTCACCCTGCCTCCAGGAGAATGTCAGCCTACGTTCCGACTGCAACTAAAGCCCAGGTCCTCGTGTAACACTGCAGGCTTTTGAAGAGCCACGGGCCCGGAGGCCTAGCTGGGGCGATCCTTGGGTGAGACAGTTCGCTATTTGCAGAACACCCTGCTTCGAGGAGTTGATTCAGGGAAGGAACCACTGGGTAACCTGTGTCTCTTTGTACTTCTTAGAAAGCACCGGGATATATGCTGCGTGTGACCGTGGAAATGGGGGCCTGATGGAACTAGCCTTGCTTTCCCATTTTGAAAGCTCCATTCATGCTGCCTTGAAGCTACTTGAAATTGACTGCTGTTGACAGGCCACTAGCCACTGTAGGCATGGCTCTGGGAAGAAAATGAGTTTTCTCTAGCTAAGCCGGGTCCTTCGATGGCCGGGGTGGAGCTCATCCTGCCACGCTCTAGAGCTAAAGCGAAACTCAACGTGAGTACTGGCCTCGAGGTAAGTCCCTGAGTAGCCGCGCAGAAATGGAGGCATGCAGCCCTTTCCACGAGGTCTTAGTCGCTGTTCTGCTTTATTGTATTTTAGTTTTTTTAATGTTTTATTGTTTTTTTAAGATTTATGTATTGATTGATTGATTGCTATGTTGGGTCTTCGTTTCTGTGCTAGGGGCCTCTCCAGTTGCGGTAAGTGGGGGCGACTCTTCATCGCGGTGCGTATGCCTCTCGCTATCGCGGCCTCTCTTGTTGCGGAGCACAGGGTCCAGAGGCGCAGGCTCAGTGGTTGTGTCTCACGTGCCCAGTTGCTCCGCGGCATGTGGGAACCTCCCAGACCAGGGCTCGAACCCGTGTCCCCTGCATTGGCAGGCAGATTCTCAACCACTGCGCCACCAGGGAAGCCCCTGTTCTGCTTTATTTTAAAAGAAGTACCCTTTTCAGGACTCCTGGGCCCCTCGGGTGTGCATCATTTTCCCTCCAAGATCAGTGAGTACCTCCAGACCCCTGTGGGCCTGCTGAGCAACACCGAGGCCCAAAGGTCGGTCTCTCGGAGGCCCTCTGTGTATGCCGAGTGATGGGCAACACACTGCTCGTTCCCGAAGGAGAGCTACATTTCCAGAGCACTGGAACAGCCTCAGGACCACATTTCTAGGCAGTGCGACGTGCCATGGAAGTGTTCGTCATGGCCCCCGTCTGAGCTTCCATGAGAAAACACTGTGCTTAGAATTCTTCGAGGACCTCTTACCTGAAGTCACTCTGCTCGAGGAGAAAGCCAGCATCCTACCATGCTGTGGCGCTAACGGGACACTCAGCGTGAGCACTTGCCTCGAGGTAAGGCCCTGAATTGCCGTGCAGAAGCGGAGGCGTGCTGCAGTTTTCAGGAGGCCGTAGCCCCTGCTCAGCTTTAGTTTATTTATTGATTCATTTGTTTATCTATCTGTCTATGTATTTATTTATTTTCTTATGTAATTTATCATTTTTGTTTTACTGTGTCGGGTCTTCGTTGCTGCATGTGAGCTTTCTCTAGTTGTAGCGAGCGGGGGCTACTGTTCGTTGCGGTGCTCGGGCTTCTCATTGCGGTGGCTCCTCTTGTTGTGGAGCAGAAGCTCTAGGCACGTGGACTTCAGTAGTTGTTGCATGCGGGCTCAGTCATTGTGGCTCCCGGACTCTAGAGCGCAGGCTCAGTCGTTGTGGAGCACGGGCTTAGTTGCTCCGCAGCATGTGAGATCTTGGTGGACCAAGGCTCGAACCCATGTCCCCTGCATCGGCAGGTGGATTCCCAACCACTGCACCACAAGCGAAGCCCCTGCTCTGCATTATTTTAACGTCAGTCCGCTTGGCAGGACATCTAGGAGCCTCGCGTGGGCACCCTATTCCCTGCAAGAACACTGAGTAACCCCAGGCCCCCATGGGCCCGCTATGCCACATCCAGGCCCGTAGCCCTTCGGAGCCACTCTGTGTATGCCGAGTGTAGGGCAACAGACTGCACTCTTTCTTGGGACAGCTTGATTTCCTCAACACTCCCACAGGTCGACGAACACCTTTCTAGCAGGTCCAACATTCCGTGCAAGTCTGCCTCATTACCCTAGTCTGAGCTGCACTGAGAATAACCCTCGGCTTCGCATTCCATCTGGGACCCCCTGCCTGAAGTCACCCTGCCTCCAGGAGAATGTCAGCCTGCGTTCCGACTGCAACTAAAGCCCAGTTCCTCGTGTAACACTGCAGGCTTTTGAAGAGCCACGGGCCCGGAGGCCTAGCTGGGGCGATCCCTGGTTGAGACAGTTCGCTATTTGCAGAACACCCTGCTTCGAGGAGTTGATTCAGGGAAGGAACCACTGGGTCACCTGTGTCTGTTTGGACTTGTTAGAAAGCACAGGGATGTATGCTGCGTGTGCCCGTGGAAATGGGGGCCTGATGGAACTAGCCTTGCTTTCCCATTTTGAAAGCTCCATTCATGCTGCCTTGAAGCTACTTGAAATTGACTGCTGTTGACAGGCCACTAGCCACTGTAGGCATGGCTCTGGGAAGAAAAGGAGTTTTCTCTAGCTAAGCCGGGTGCTTCGATGGCCGGGGTGGAGCTCATCCTGCCACGCTCTAGAGCTAAAGGGAAACTCAACGTGAGTACTGGCCTCGAGGTAAGTCCCTGAGTAGCCGCGCAGAAATGGAGGCATGCAGCCCTTTCCACGAGGTCTTAGTCGCTGTTCTGCTTTATTGTATTTTAGTTTTTTTAATGTTTTATTGTTTTTTTAAGATTTATGTATTGATTCATTGATTGCTATGTTGGGTCTTCGTTTCTGTGCTAGGGGCCTCTCCAGTTGCGGTAAGTGGGGGCGACTCTTCATCGCGGTGCGTAGGCCTCTCGCTATCGCGGCCTCTCTTGTTGCGGAGCACAGGGTCCAGAGGCGCAGGCTCAGTGGTTGTGTCTCACGTGCCCAGTTGCTCCGCGGCATGTGGGAACCTCCCAGACCAGGGCTCGAACCCGTGTCCCCTGCATTGGCAGGCAGATTCTCAACCACTGCGCCACCAGGGAAGCCCCTGTTCTGCTTTATTTTAAAAGAAGTACCCTTTTCAGGACTCCTGGGCCCCTCGGGTGTGCATCATTTTCCCTCCAAGATCAGTGAGTACCTCCAGACCCCTGTGGGCCTGCTGAGCAACACCGAGGCCCAAAGGTCGGTCTCTCGGAGGCCCTCTGTGTATGCCGAGTGATGGGCAACACACTGCTCGTTCCCGAAGGAGAGCTACATTTCCAGAGCACTGGAACAGCCTCAGGACCACATTTCTAGGCAGTGCGACGTGCCATGGAAGTGTTCGTCATGGCCCCCGTCTGAGCTTCCATGAGAAAACACTGTGCTTAGAATTCTTCGAGGACCTCTTACCTGAAGTCACTCTGCTCGAGGAGAAAGCCAGCATCCTACCATGCTGTGGCGCTAACGGGACGCTCAGCGTGAGCACTTGCCTCGAGGTAAGGCCCTGAATTGCCGTGCAGAAGCGGAGGCGTGCTGCAGTTTTCAGGAGGCCGTAGCCCCTGCTCAGCGTTAGTTTATTTATTTATTCATTTGTTTATCTATCTGTCTATCTAGTTCTTTATTTTCTTATGTAATTTATCATTTTTGTTTTACTGTGTTGGGTCTTCGTTGCTGCATGTGAGCTTTCTCTAGTTGTAGCGAGCGGGGGCTACTCTTCGTTGCGGTGCTCGGGCTTCTCATTGCGGTGGCTCCTCTTGTTGTGGAGCAGAAGCTCTAGGCACGTGGACTTCAGTAGTTGTGGCATGCGGGCTCAGTCGTTGTGGCTCCCGGGCTCTAGAGCGCAGGCTCAGTCGTTGTGGAGCACGGGCTTAAGTACTCCGCAGCATGTGAGATCTTGGTGGACCAAGGCTCGAACCCATGTCCCCTGCATCGGCAGGTGGATTCCCAACCACTGCACCACAAGCGAAACCCCTGCTCTGCATTATTTTAACGTCAGTCTGCTTTGCAGGACATCTAGGAGCCTCGCGTGGGCACCCTATTCCCTGCAAGAACACTGAGTAACCCCAGGCCCCCATGGGCCCGCTATGCCACATCCAGGCCCGTAGCCCTTCGGAGCCACTCTGTGTATGCCGAGTGTAGGGAACAGACTGCACTCTTTCTTGGGACAGCTTGATTTCCTCAACACTCCCACAGGTCGACGAACACCTTTCTAGCAGGTCCAACATTCCGTGCAAGTCTGCCTCATTACCCTAGTCTGAGCTGCACTGAGAATAACCCTCGGCTTCGCATTCCATCTGGGACCCCTGCCTGAAGTCACCCTGCCTCCAGGAGAATGTCAGCCTGCGTTCCGACTGCAACTAAAGCCCAGTTCCTCGTGTAACACTGCAGGCTTTTGAAGAGCCACGGGCCCGGAGGCCTAGCTGGGGCGATCCTTGGTTGAGACAGTTCGCTATTTGCAGAACACCCTGCTTCGAGGAGTTGATTCAGGGAAGGAACCACTGGGTAACCTGTGTCTGTTTGGACTTGTTAGAAAGCACAGGGATGTATGCTGCGTGTGCCCGTGGAAATGGGGGCCTGATGGAACTAGCCTTGCTTTCCCATTTTGAAAGCTCCATTCATGCTGCCTTGAAGCTACTTGAAATTGACTGCTGTTGACAGGCCACTAGCCACTGTAGGCATGGCTCTAGGAAGAAAAGGAGTTTTCTCTAGCTAAGCCGGGTGCTTCGATGGCCGGGGTGGAGCTCATCCTGCCACGCTCTAGAGCTAAAGGGAAACTCAACGTGAGTACTGGCCTCGAGGTAAGTCCGTGAGTAGCCGCGCAGAAATGGAGGCATGCAGCCCTTTCCACGAGGTCTTAGTCGCTGTTCTGCTTTATTGTATTTTATTTTTTTAATGTGTTATTGTTTTTTTAAGATTTATGTATTGATTGATTGATTGCTATGTTGGGTCTTCGTTTCTGTGCTAGGGGCCTCTCCAGTTGCGGTAAGTGGGGGCGACTCTTCATCGCGGTGCGTAGGCCTCTCACTATCGCGGCCTCTCTTGTTGCGGAGCACAGGGACCAGACGCGCAGGTTCAATCATTGTGGCCCACGGGCCCAGTTTCTCCGCGGCATGTGTGATCCTTTGAGACCAGGGCTCGAACCCGTGTCCCCTGTATTGGCAGGTATATTCTCAACCACTGCGCCACCAGGGAAGCCCCTGTTCTGCTTTATTTTTTTTATTTTTATTTTTTTTTTTTAAAGAAATTCACGTTCTTTTATTTATTTATTTATTTATTTATGACTGTGTTGAGTCTTCGTTTCTGTGCGAGGGCTTTCTCTAGTTGCGGCAAGTGGGGACCACTCTTCATCGCGGTGCGCAGGCCTCTCACCATCGCGGCCTCTCTTGTTGCGGAGCACAGGCTCCAGACGCGCAGGCTCAGTAATTGTGGCTCACGGGCCCAGTTGCTCCGTGGCATGTGGGATCTTCCCAGACCAGGGCTCGAACCCGTGTCCCCTGCATTGGCAGGCAGATTCTCAACCACTGCGCCACCAGGGAAGCCCCTGTTCTGCTTTATTTTAAAGGAAGTACCCTTTACAGGACTCGTAGACCCCTCGGGTATGCATCATTTTCCCTCCAAGAACCCTGAGTACCTCCGGACTCCTGTGGGCCTGCTGAGCAACATCGAGGCCCAAAGGTCGGTCCCTCGGAGGCCCTCTGTGTATGCCGAGTGATGGGCAACACAGTTCTCGTTCCTTAAGGACAGCTACCTTTCCAGAGCAGTGGGACAGCCTCAGGACCACATTTCTAGCCAGTGCGACGTGCCCTGGAAGTGTTCGTTACGGACCCCGTCTGAGCTGCCATGAGAAAACACTCTGCGTAGAATTCTTCGAGGGCCTCGTACCTGAAGTCACTCTGCTCGAGGAGAAAGTCAGCATCCTACCATGCTGTGGCGCTAACGGGACACTCAGCCTCAGCACTTGCCTCAAGGTAAGGCCCTGAATTGCCGTGCAGTAGCGGAGGTGTGCAGCAGTTTTCAGGAGGCCGTAGCCACTGCTCTGCATTAGTTTATTTATTTATTTATTTGTTTATCTATCTATCTATTTATTTATTTAATATATCTTTTTTTTTTACTGTGTTGGGTCGTCGTTTCTGCATGTGAGCTTTCTCTAGTTGCAGCGAGCGGGGGCTACTCTCCGTTGCGGTGCGTGGGCTTCTCGTTGCGGTGACTCCTCTTGTTGTGGAGCACAGGCTCTAGGCACGTGGACTTCATTAGTTCTGGCATGCGGGCTCAGTCGTTGTGGCTCCCGGGCTCTAGAGCGCAGGCTCAGTTGTTGTGGTTCACGGGATTAAGTGCTCCGCAGCATGTGAGATCTTGGTGGACCAGGGCTCGAACCCCTCTCCGCTGCATCGGCAGGTGGATTCCCAACATTGCACCACAAGGGAAGCCCCTGCTCTGCATTATTTTAATGTCAGTATGCTTTGCAGGACACCTAGGAGCCTCGCGTGGGCACCCCATTTCCTCCAAGAACACTGAGTACCCCCAGGCCCCCATGGGCTCGCTAAGCCACATCCAGGCCCATAGCCCTTCGGAGCCACTCTGTGTATGCCGAGTGTAGGGCAACACACTGCACTCCTTCTTGGGACAGCTTGAATTCCCCAGCACTCGAACAGGTCCACGAACACCGTTCTAGCAGGTCCAAAGTGCCGTGCAAGTCTGGCTCATTGCCCAAGTCTGAGCTGCACTGAGAAAAACCGTCGGCTTCGTATTCCATCTGGGAGTCCCTGCCTGAAGTCACCCTGCTTCCAAGAGAAAGTCAGCTTGCGTTCCGAGTGCCACTAAAGGCCAGTTCCTCGGGTAACACTTCAGGCTTTTGAAGAGCCACGGGCCCGGAGGCCTAGCTGGGGCGTTCCTTTGTTGAGGCAGTTCGCTATTTGCAGAACACCCTGCTTCGAGGAGTTGATTCAGGGAAGGAACCACTGGGTAACCTGTGTCTCTTTGGACTTCTTAGAAAGCACCGGGATATATGCTGCGTGTTCCCTTGGAAAAGGGGGCCTGATGGAACTAGCCTTGCTTTCCCATTTTGAAAGCTCCATTCATGCTGCCTTGAAGCTACTTGAAATTGACTGCTGTTGACAGGCCACTAGCCACTGTAGGCATGGCTCTGGGTAGAAAATGAGTTTTCTCTAGCTAAGCCGGCTGCTTCGATGGCCGGGGTGGAGCTCATCCTGCCACGCTCTAGAGCTAAAGCGAAACTCAACGTGAGTACTGGCCTCGAGGTACGGCCCTGAGTAGCCGCGCAGAAAGGGAGGCATGCAGCTGTTTCCATGAGGTCTTAGTCGCTGTTCTGCTTGATTTTATTTTATTTTATTTTATTTTTTTTTAAGATTTAGTTTTGGATTGACTGCTCGCTATGTTGGGTCTTCGTTTCTGTGCGAGGGCTTTCTCCAGTTGCGGCAAATGGGGCCACTCTTCATCGCGGTGCACGGGCCTCTCACTATCGCGGCCTCTCTTGTTGTGGAGCACAGGCTCCAGACGCGCAGGTTCAGTCATTGTGGCCCACGGGCCCAGTTTCTCCGCGGCATGTGTGATCCTTTGAGACCAGGGCTTGAACCCGTGTCCCCTGCATTGGCAGCCGTAATCTCAACCACTGCGCCACCAGGGTAGCCCCTGTTCTGCATTATTTTAAAGGAAGTACCCTTTTCAGGACTCGTAAGCCCCTTGGGTGTGCATCATTTTCCCTCCAAGAACCCTGAGTACCTCCAGACTCCTGTGGGCCTGCTGAGTAACATCGAGGCCCAAAGGTAGGTCCCTCGGAGGCCCTCTGTGTATGCCGAGTGATTGGCAACACACTGCAAGTTCCTTATGAGAGCTACATTTCCTGAGCACTGGAACAGCCTCAGGACCACATTTCTAGCCAGTGCGAAGTGCCCTGGAAGTGTTCGTCACGGCCCCCGTCTGAGCTGCCATGAGAAAACACTCTGCGTAGAATTCTTCGAGGGCCTCGTACCTGAAGTCACTCTGCTCGAGGAGAAAGTCAGCATCCTACCATGCTGTGGCCCTAACGGGACACTCAGTTTCAGCACTTGCCTCAAGGTAAGGCCCTGAATTGCCGTGCAGAAGCGGAGGCGTGCAGCAGTTTTCAGGAGGCCGTAGCCACTGCTCTGCATTAGTTTATTTATTTATTTATTTGTTTATCTATCTATCTATTTATTTATTTATTTAATATATCATTTTTTTTTTTACTGTGTTGGGTCTTCGTTTCTGCATGTGAGCTTTCTCTAGTTGCAGCGAGCGGGGGCTACTCTCCGTTGCGGTGCGCGGGTTTCTCGTTGCGGTGACTCCGCTTATTGTGGAGCACAGGCTCTAGGCACGTGGACTTCATTAGTTCTGGCATGCGGGCTCAGTCGTTGTGGCTCCCGGGCTCTAGAGCGCAGGCTCAGTCGTTGTGGTTCACGGGATTAAGTGCTCCGCAGCATGTGAGATCTTGGTGGACCAGGGCTCGAACCCCTCTCCGCTGCATCGCCAGGTGGATTCCCAAACATTGCACCACAAGGGAAGCCCCTGCTCTGCATTATTTTAATGTCAGTATGCTTTGCAGGACATCTAGGAGCCTCGCGTGGGCACCCCATTTCCTGCAAGAACACTGAGTACCCCGAGGCCCCCATGGGCCCGCTAAGCCACATCCAGGCCCATAGCCCTTCGGAGCCACTCTGTGTATGCCGAGTGTAGGGCAACACACTGCACTCCTTCCTGGGACAGCTTGAATTCCCCAGCACTCGAACAGGTCCACGAACACCGTTCTAGCAGGTCCAACGTGCCGTGCAAGTCTGGCTCATTGCCCAAGTCTGAGCTGCACTGAGAAAAACCCTCGGCTTCGTATTCCATCTGGGAGTCCCTGCCTGAAGTCACCCTGCCTCCAAGAGAAAGTCGGCTTGCGTTCCGACTGCAACTAAAGCCCAGTTCCTCGGGTAACACTGCAGGCTTTTGAAGAGCCACGGGCCCGGAGGCCTAGCTGGGGCGTTCCTTTGTTGAGGCAGTTCGCTATTTGCAGAAACACCCTGCTTCCAGGAGTTGATTCAGGGAAGGAACCACTGGGTAACCTGTGTCTCTTTGGACTTCTTAGAAAGCACCGGGATATATGCTGCGTGTTCCCTTGGAAAAGGGGGCCTGATGGAACTAGCCTTGCTTTCCCATTTTGAAAGCTCCATTCATGCTGCCTTGAAGCTACTTGAAATTGACTGCTGTTGACAGGCCACTAGCCACTGTAGGCATGGCTCTGGGTAGAAAATGAGTTTTCTCTAGCTATGCCGGCTGTTTCGATGGCCGGGGTGGAGCTCATCCTGCCACGCTCTAGAGCTAAAGGGAAACTCAACGTGAGTACTGGCCTCGAGGTACGTCCCTGAGTAGCCGCGCAGAAAGGGAGGCATGCAGCTGTTTCCATGAGGTCTTAGTCGCTGTTCTGCTTGATTTTATTTTATTTTATTTTTTTTTAAGATTTATTTTTTGATTGATTGATCGCTATGTTGGGTCTTCGTTTCTGTGCTAGGGCTCTCTCCAGTTGCGGCACATGGGGCCACTCTTCATCGCGGTGCACGGGCCTCTCACTATCGCGGCCTCTCTTGTTGCGGAGCACAGGCTCCAGACGCGCAGGTTAAGTCATTGTGGCCCACGGGCCCAATTTCTCCGCGGCATGTGTGATCCTCTCAGACCAGGGCTCGAACCCGTGTCCCCTGCATTGGCAGGCATATTCTCAACCACTGCGCCACCAGGGAAGCCCCTGTTCTGCTTTATTTTAAAGGAAGTACCCTTTTCAGGACTCGTAGGCCCCTCGGATGTGCATCATTTTCCTTCCAAGAACCCTGAATACCTCCAGACTCCTGTGGGCCTGCTGAGCATCATCGAGGCCCAAAGGTCGGTCCCTCGGAGGCCCTCTGTGTATGCCGAGTGATGGGCAACACACTGCTCGTTCCTTAAGGACAGCTACATTTCCAGAGCACTGGAACAGCCCCAGGACCACATTTCTAGCCAGTGCGACGTGCCGTGGAAGTGTTCGTCACGGCCCCCGTCTGAGCTGCCATGAGAAAACACTCTGCGTAGAATTCTTCGAGGGCCTCGTACCTGAAGTCACTCTGCTCGAGGAGAAAGTCAGCATCCTACCATGCTATGGCGCTAACGGGACACTCAGCGTGAGCACTTGCCTCAAGGTAAGGCCCTGAATTGCCGTGCAGAAGCGGAGGCGTGCGGCAGTTTTCAGGAGGCCGGAGCCACTGCTCTGCATTAGTTAATTTATTTATTTATTTGTTTATCTATCTATCTATTTATTTATTTATTTAATATATCATTTTTTTTTAACTGTGTTGGGTCGTCGTTGCTGCATGTGAGCTTTCTCTAGTTGCAGCGAGCGGGGGCTACTCTTCGTTGCGGTGTGTGGGCTTCTAATTGCGGTGACTCCTCTTGTTGTGGAGCACAGGCTCTAGGCACGTGGACTTCATTAGTTCTGGCATGCGGGCTCAGTCGTTGTGGCTCCCGGGCTCTTGAGCGCAGGCTCAGTCGTTGTGGTTCACAGTCTTATGTGCTCCGCAGCATGTGAGATCTTGGTGGACCAGGGCTCGAACCCATGTCCGCTGCATCGGCAGGTGGATTCCCAAACATTGCACCACAAGGGAAGCCCCTGCTCTGCATTATTTTAATGTCAGTATGCTTTGCAGGACATCTAGGAGCCTCGCGTGGGCACCCTATTTCCTGCAAGAACACTGAGTACCCCGGGGCCCCCATGGGACCGCTAAGCCACATCCAGGCCCATAGCCCTTCGGAGCCACTCTGTGTATGCCGAGTGTAGGGCAACACACTGCACTCCTTCCTGGGACAGCTTGATTTCTCCAGCACTCGAACAGGTCCGCGATCACCGTTCTAGCAGGTCCAACGTGCCGTGCAAGTCTGGCTCATTGCCCAAGTCTGAGCTGCACTGAGAAAAACCCTCGGCTTCGTATTCCATCTGGGAGTCCCTGCCTGAAGTCACCCTGCCTCCAAGAGAAAGTCGGCTTGCGTTCCGACTGCAACTAAAGCCCTGTTCCTTGGGTAACACTTCAGGCTTTTGAAGAGCCACGGGCCCGGAGTCCTAGCTGGGGCGTTCCTTCGTTGAGGCAGTTCACTATTTGCAGAACACCCTGCTTCGAGGAGTTGATTCAGGGAAGGAACCACTGGGTAACCTGTGTCTCTTTGGACTTCTTAGAAAGCACAGGGATATATGCTGCGTGTGCCCTTGGAAATGGGGGCCTGATGGAACTAGCCTTGCTTTGCCATTTTGAAAGCTCCATTCATGCTGCCTTGAAGCTACTTGAAATTGACTGCTGTTGAGAGTTCACGAGCCACTTTAGGCATGGCTCTGGGTAGAAAATGAGTTTTCTCTAGCTATGCCGGCTGCTTCGATGGCCGGGGTGGAGCTCATCCTGCCACGCTCTAGAGCTAAAGGGAAACTCAACGTGAGTACTGGCCTCGAGGTAAGTCCCTGAGTAGCCGCGCAGAAAGGGAGGCATGCAGCTGTTTCCATGAGGTCTTAGTCGCTGTTCTGCTTGATTTTATTTTATTTTTTTTTAAGATTTATTTTTTGATTGATTGATCGCTATGTTGGGTCTTCTTTTCTGTGCTAGGGCTCTCTCCAGTTGCGGCAAATGGGGCCACTCTTCATCGCGGTGTGCGTGCCTCTCACTATCGCGGCCTCTCTTGTTGCGGAGCACAGGCTCCAGACACGCAGGTTCAGTCATTGTGGCCCACGCGCCCAGTTTCTCCGCGGCATGTGTGATCCTTTGAGACCAGGGCTCGAACCCGTGTCCCCTGCATTGGCAGGCATATTCTCAACCACTGTGCCACCAGGGAAGCCCCTGTTCTGCTTTATTTTAAAGGAAGTACCCTTTTCAGGACTCGTAGGCCCCTCGGGTGTGCATCATTTTCCCTCCAAGAACCCTGAGTACCTCCGGACTCCTGTGGGCCTGCTGAGCAACATCGAGGCCCAAAGGTCGGTCCCTCGGAGGCCCGCTGTGTATGCTGAGTGATGGGCAACACACTGCCTGTTCCTTAAGGAGAGCTACATTTCCAGAGCACTGGAACTGCCCCAGGACCACATTTCTAGCCAGTGCGACGTGCCCTGGAAGTGTTTGTCACGGCCCCCGTCTGAGCTGCCATGAGAAAACACTCTGCGTAGAATTCTTCGAGGGCCTCGTACCTGAAGTCACTCTGCTCGAGGAGAAAGTCAGCATCCTACCATGCTGTGGCGCTAACGGGACACTCAGCCTCAGCACTTGCCTCAAGGTAAGGCCCTGAATTGCCGTGGAGAAGCGGAGGCGTGCAGCAGTTTTCAGGAGGCCGTAGCCACTGCTCTGCATTAGTTTATTTATTTATTTATTTCTTTATCTATCTATTTATTTATTTATTTATTTAATATATCTTTTTTTTTTACTGTGTTGGGTCGTCGTTGCTGCATGTGAGCTTTCTCTAGTTGCAGCGAGCGGGGGCTACTCTTCGTTGCGGTGCGCGGGCTTCTCGTTGCGGTGACTCCTCTTGTTGTGGAGCACAGGCTCTAGGCACGTGGACTTCATTAGTTCTGGCATGCGGGCTCAGTCGTTGTGGCTCCCGGGCTGTAGAGTGCAGGCTCAGGCGTTGTGGTTTACGGGCTTAAGTGCTCCGCAGCATGTGAGATCTTGGTGGACCAGGGCTCGAACCCATGTCCGCTGCATCGGCTGGTGGATTCCCAAACATTGCACCACAAGGGAAGCCCCAGCTCTGCATTATTTTAATGTCAGTATGCTTTGCAGGACATCTAGGAGCCTCACGTGGGCACCTTATTTCCTGCAAGAACACTGAGTACCCCGAGGCTCCCATGGGCCCGCTAAGCCACATCCAGGCCCATAGCCCTTCGGAGCCACTCTGTGTATGCCGAGTGTAGGGCAACACACTGCACTCCTTCCTGGGACAGCTTGATTTCCCCAGCACTCGAACAGGTCCACGAACACCGTTCTAGCAGGTCCAACGTGCCGTGCAAGTCTGGCTCATTGCCCAAGTCTGAGCTGCACTGAGAAAAACCCTGGGCTTCGTATTCCATCTGGGAGTCCCTGCCTGAAGTCTCCCTGCCTCCAAGAGAAAGTCGGCTTGCGTTCCGTCTGCAACTAAAGCCCAGTTCCTCGGGTAACACTGCAGGCTTTTGAAGAGCCACGGGTTCGGAGGCCTAGCTGGGGCGTTCCTTCGTTGAGGCAGTTCGCTATTTGCAGAACACCCTGCTTCCAGGAGTTGATTCAGGGAAGTAACCACTGGGTAACCTGTGTCTCTTTGGACTTGTTAGAAAGCACAGGGATATATGCTGCGTGTGCCCTTGGAAATGGGGGCCTGATGGAACTAGCCTTGCTTTCCCATTTTGAAAGCTCCATTCATGCTGCCTTGAAGCTACTTGAAATTGACTGCTGTTGACAGGCCACTAGCCACTGTAGGCATGGCTCTGGGTAGAAAATGAGTTTTCTCTAGCTATGCCGGGTGCTTCAATGGCCGGGGTGGAGCTCGTCCTGCCACGCTCTAGAGCTAAAGGGAAACTCAACGTGAGTACTGGCCTCGAGGTACGTCCCTGAGTAGCCTCCCAGAAAGGGAGGCATGCAGCTGTTTCCATGAGGTCTTAGTCGCTGTTCTGCTTGATTTTATTTTATTTTTTTATTTTTTATTTTTTTTTAAGATTTATTTTTTGATTGATTGATCGCTATGTTGGGTCTTCGTTTCTGTGCTAGGGCTCTCTCCAGTTGCGGCAAATGGGGCCACTCTTCATCGCGGTGCACGGGCCTCTCACTATCGCGGCCTCTCTTGTTGTGGAGCACAGGCTCCAGAAGCGCAGGTTCAGTCATTGTGGCCCACGGGCCCAGTTTCTCCGCGGCATGTGTGATCCTTTGAGACCAGGGCTCGAACCCGTGTCCCCTGCATTGGCAGGCATATTCTCAACCACTGCGCCCCCAGGGAAGCCCCTGTTCTGCTTTATTTTAAAGGAAATACCTTTTCAGGACTTGTAGGCCCATCGGGTGTGCATCATTTTCCCTCCAAGAACCCTGAGTACCTCCAGACTCTTGTGGGCCTGCTGAGCAACATCGAGGCCCAAAGGTCGGTCCCTCGGAGGCCCTCTGTGTATGCCGAGTGATGGGCAACACACTGCATGTTCCTTAAGGACAGCTACATTTCCAGAGCACTGGAACAGCCTCAGGACCACATTTCTAGCCAGTGCGACGTGCCCTGGAAGTGTTCGTCACGGCCCCGGTCTGAGCTGCCATGAGAAAACACTCTGCGTAGAATTCTTCGAGGGCCTCGTACCTGAAGTCACTCTGCTCGAGGAGAAAGTCAGCATCCTACCATGCTGTGGCGCTAACGGGACACTCAGCCTCAGCACTTGCCTCAAGGTAAGGCCCTGAATTGCCGTGCAGAAGCGGAGGCGTGCGGCAGTTTTCAGGAGGCCGTATCCACTGCTCTGCATTAGTTAATTTATTTATTTATTTGTTTATCTATCTATCTATTTATTTATTTATTTAATATATCATTTTTTTTTTACTGTGTTGGGTCGTCGTTGCTGCATGAGAGCTTTCTCTAGTTGCAGCGAGCGGGGGCTACTCTTCGTTGCGGTGCGCGGGCTTCTCATTGCGGTGACTCCTCTTGTTGTGGAGCACAGGCTCTAGGCACGTGGACTTCATTAGTTCTGGCATACGGGATCAGTCGTTGTGGCTCCCGGGCTCTAGAGCGCAGGCTCAGTCGTTGTGGTTCACGGGCTTAAGTGGTCCGCAGCATGTGAGATCTTGGTGGACCAGGGCTCGAACCCATGTCCGCTGCATCGGCAGGTGGACTCCCAAACATTGCACCACAAGGGAAGCCCCTGCTCTGCATTATTTAAATGTCAGTATGCTTTGCAGGACATCTAGGAGTCTCACGTGGGCACCCTATTTCCTGCAAGAACACTGAGTACCCCGAGGCCCCCATGGGCCCGCTAAGCCACATCCAGGCCCATAGCCCTTCGGAGCCACTCTGTGTATGCCGAGTGTAGGGCAACACACTGCACTCCTTCTTGGGACAGCTTGAATTCCCCAGCACTCGAACAGGTCCACGAACACCGTTCTAGCAGGTCCAACGTGCCGTGCAAGTCTGGCTCATTGCCCAAGTCTGAGCTGCACTGAGAAAAACCCTCGGCTTCGTATTCCATCTGGGAGTCCCTGCCTGAAGTCACCCTGCCTCCAAGAGAAAGTCGGCTTGCGTTCCGAGTGCAACTAAAGGCCAGTTCCTCGGGTAACACTGCAGGCTTTTGAAGAGCCACGGGCCCGGAGTCCTAGCTGGGGCGTTCCTTCGTTGAGGCAGTTCGCTATTTGCAGAACACCCTGCTTCGAGGAGTTGATTCAGGGAAGGAACCATTGGGTAACCTGTGTCTCTTTGGACTTCTTAGAAAGCACCGGGATATATGCTGCGTGTGCCCTTGGAAATGGGGGCCTGATGGAACTAGCCTTGCTTTGCCATTTTGAAAGCTCCATTCATGCTGCCTTGAAGCTACTTGAAATTGACCGCTGTTGACAGGCCACTAGCCACTGTAGGCATGGCTCTGGGTAGAAAATGAGTTTTCTCTAGCTAAGCCGGCTTCTTTGATGGCCAGGGTGGAGCTCATCCTGCCACGCTCTAGAGCTAAAGCGAAACTCAACGTGAGTACTGGCCTCGAGGTACGGCCCTGAGTAGCCGCGCAGAAAGGGAGGCATGCAGCTGTTTCCATGAGGTCTTAGTCGCTGTTCTGCTTGATTTTATTTTATTTTATTTTTTTTTAAGATTTATTTTTTGATTGATTGATCGCTATGTTGGGTCTTCGTTTCTGTGCTAGGGCTCTCTCCAGTTGCGGCAAATGGGGCCACTCTTCATCGCGGTGCACGGGCCTCTCACTATCGCGGCCTCTCTTGTTGCGGAGCACAGGCTCCAGACGCGCAGGTTAAGTCATTGTGGCCCACGGGCCCAGTTTCTCCGCGGCATGTGTGATCCTCTCAGACCAGGGCTCGAACCCGTGTCCCCTGCATTGGCAGGCATATTGTCAACCACTGCGCCACCAGGGAAGCCCCTGTTCTGCTTTATTTTAAAGGAAGTACCCTTTTCAGGACTCGTAGGCCCCTCGGATGTGCATCATTTTCCCTCCAAGAACCCTGAATACCTCCAGACTCCTGTGGGCCTGCTGAGCATCATCGAGGCCCAAAGGTCGGTCCCTCGGAGGCCCTCTGTGTATGCCGAGTGATGGGCAACACACTGCTCGTTCCTTAAGGACAGCTACATTTCCAGAGCACTGGAACAGCCCCAGGACCACATTTCTAGCCAGTGCGACGTGCCGTGGAAGTGTTCGTCACGGCCCCCGTCTGAGCTGCCATGAGAAAACACTCTGCGTAGAATTCTTCGAGGGCCTCGTACCTGAAGTCACTCTGCTCGAGGAGAAAGTCAGCATCCTACCATGCTATGGCGCTAACGGGACACTCAGCGTGAGCACTTGCCTCAAGGTAAGGCCCTGAATTGCCGGGCAGAAGCGGAGGCGTGCGGCAGTTTTCAGGAGGCCGGAGCCACTGCTCTGCATTAGTTAATTTATTTATTTATTTGTTTATCTATCTATCTATTTATTTATTTATTTAATATATCATTTTTTTTTAACTGTGTTGGGTCGTCGTTGCTGCATGTGAGCTTTCTCTAGTTGCAGCGAGCGGCGGCTACTCTTCGTTGCGGTGTGTGGGCTTCTAATTGCGGTGACTCCTCTTGTTGTGGAGCACAGGCTCTAGGCACGTGGACTTCATTAGTTCTGGCATGCGGGCTCAGTCGTTGTGGCTCCCGGGCTCTTGAGCGCAGGCTCAGTCGTTGTGGTTCACAGTCTTATGTGCTCCGCAGCATGTGAGATCTTGGTGGACCAGGGCTCGAACCCATGTCCGCTGCATCGGCAGGTGGATTCCCAAACATTGCACCACAAGGGAAGCCCCTGCTCTGCATTATTTTAATGTCAGTATGCTTTGCAGGACATCTAGGAGCCTCGCGTGGGCACCCTATTTCCTGCAAGAACACTGAGTACCCCGGGGCCCCCATGGGCCCGCTAAGCCACATCCAGGCCCATAGGCCTTCGGAGCCACTCTGTGTATGCCGAGTGTAGGGCAACACACTGCACTCCTTCCTGGGACAGCTTGATTTCTCCAGCACTCGAACAGGTCCGCGATCACCGTTCTAGCAGGTCCAACGTGCCGTGCAAGTCTGGCTCATTGCCCAAGTCTGAGCTGCACTGAGAAAAACCCTCGGCTTCGTATTCCATCTGGGAGTCCCTGCCTGAAGTCACCCTGCCTCCAAGAGAAAGTCGGCTTGCGTTCCGACTGCAACTAAAGCCCTGTTCCTTGGGTAACACTTCAGGCTTTTGAAGAGCCACGGGCCCGGAGTCCTAGCTGGGGCGTTCCTTCGTTGAGGCAGTTCACTATTTGCAGAACACCCTGCTTCGAGGAGTTGATTCAGGGAAGGAACCACTGGGTAACCTGTGTCTCTTTGGACTTCTTAGAAAGCACAGGGATATATGCTGCGTGTGCCCTTGGAAATGGGGGCCTGATGGAACTAGCCTTGCTTTGCCATTTTGAAAGCTCCACTCATGCTGCCTTGAAGCTACTTGAAATTGACTGCTGTTGAGAGTTCACGAGCCACTTTAGGCATGGCTCTGGGTAGAAAATGAGTTTTCTCTAGCTATGCCGGCTGCTTCGATGGCCGGGGTGGAGCTCATCCTGCCACGCTCTAGAGCTAAAGGGAAACTCAACGTGAGTACTGGCCTCGAGGTAAGTCCCTGAGTAGCCGCGCAGAAAGGGAGGCATGCAGCTGTTTCCATGAGGTCTTAGTCGCTGTTCTGCTTGATTTTATTTTATTTTTTTATTTTTTATTTTTTTTTAAGATTTATTTTTTGATTGATTGATCGCTATGTTGGGTCTTCGTTTCTGTGCTAGGGCTCTCTCCAGTTGCGGCAAATGGGGCCACTCTTCATCGCGGTGCACGGGCCTCTCACTATCGCGGCCTCTCTTGTTGTGGAGCACAGGCTCCAGAAGCGCAGGTTCAATCATTGTGGCCCACGGGCCCAGTTTCTCCGCGGCATGTGTGATCCTTTGAGACCAGGGCTCGAACCCGTGTCCCCTGCATTGGCAGGCATATTCTCAACCACTGAGCCCCCAGGGAAGCCCCTGTTCTGCTTTATTTTAAAGGAAATACCTTTTCAGTACTTGTAGGCCCATCGGGTGTGCATCATTTTCCCTCCAAGAACCCTGAGTACCTCCAGACTCTTGTGGGCCTGCTGAGCAACATCGAGGCCCAAAGGTCGGTCCCTCGGAGGCCCTCTGTGTATGCCGAGTGATGGGCAACACACTGCATGTTCCTTAAGGACAGCTACATTTCCAGAGCACTGGAACAGCCTCAGGATCACATTTCTAGCCAGTGCGACGTGCCCTGGAAGTGTTCGTCACGGCCCCGGTCTGAGCTGCCATGAGAAAACACTCTGCGTAGAATTCTTCGAGGGCCTCGTACCTGAAGTCACTCTGCTCGAGGAGAAAGTCAGCATCCTACCATGCTGTGGCGCTAACGGGACACTCAGCCTCAGCACTAGCCTCAAGGTAAGGCCCTGAATTGCCGTGCAGAAGCGGAGGCGTGCGGCAGTTTTCAGGAGGCCGTATCCACTGCTCTGCATTAGTTAATTTATTTATTTATTTGTTTATCTATCTATCTATTTATTTATTTATTTAATATATCATTTTTTTTTTACTGTGTTGGGTCGTCGTTGCTGCATGAGAGCTTTCTCTAGTTGCAGCGAGCGGGGGCTACTCTTCGTTGCGGTGCGCGGGCTTCTCATTGCGGTGACTCCTCTTGTTGTGGAGCACAGGCTCTAGGCACGTGGACTTCATTAGTTCTGGCATGCGGGCTCAGTCGTTGTGGCTCCCGGGCTCTAGAGTGCAGGCTCAGGCGTTGTGGTTCACGGGCTTAAGTGGTCCGCAGCATGTGAGATCTTGGTGGACCAGGGCTCGAACCCATGTCCGCTGCATCGGCAGGTGGATTCCCAAACATTGCACCACAAGGGAAGCCCCTGCTCTGCATTATTTAAATGTCAGTATGCTTTGCAGGACATCTAGGAGTCTCACGTGGGCACCCTATTTCCTGCAAGAACACTGAGTACCCCGAGGCTCCCATGGGCCCGCCAACCCACATCCAGGCCCATAGCCCTTCGGAGCCACTCTGTGTATGCCGAGTGTAGGGCAACACACTGCAGTCCTTCCTGGGACAGCTTGATTTCCCCAGCACTCGAACAGGTCCACGAACACCGTTCTAGCAGGTCCAACGTGCCGTGCAAGTCAGGCTCATTGTCCAAGTCTGAGCTGCACTGAGTAAAACCCTCGGCTTCGTATTCCATCTGGGAGTCCCTGCCTGAAGTCACCCTGCCTCCAAGAGAAAGTCGGCTTGCGTTCCGAGTGCAACTAAAGGCCATTTCCTCGGGTAACACTGCAGGCTTTTGAAGAGCCACGGGCCCGGAGGCCTAGCTGGGGCGTTCCTTGGTTGAGGCAGTTCGCTATTTGCAGAAACACCCTGCTTCCAGGAGTTGATTCAGGGAAGGAACCACTGGGTAACCTGTGTCTCTTTGGACTTCTTAGAAAGCACCGGGATATATGCTGCGTGTGCCCTTGGAAATGGGGGCCTGATGGAACTAGCCTTGCTTTCCCATTTTGAAAGCTCCATTCATGCTGCCTTGAAGCTACTTGAAATTGACTGCTGTTGACAGGCCACTAGCCACTGTAGGCATGGCTCTGGGTAGAAAATGAGTTTTCTCTAGCTATGCCGGGTGCTTCAATGGCCGGCGTGGAGCTCGTCCTGCCACGCTCTAGAGCTAAAGGGAAACTCAACGTGAGTACTGGCCTCGAGGTACGTCCCTGAGTAGCCTCCCAGAAAGGGAGGCATGCAGCTGTTTCCATGAGGTCTTAGTCGCTGTTCTGCTTGATTTTATTTTATTTTTTTATTTTTTATTTTTTTTTAAGATTTATTTTTTGATTGATTGATCGCTATGTTGGGTCTTCGTTTCTGTGCTAGGGCTCTCTCCAGTTGCGGCAAATGGGGCCACTCTTCATCGCGGTGCGCGGGCCTCTCACTATCGCGGCCTCTCTTGTTGTGGAGCACAGGCTCCAGAAGCGCAGGTTCAATCATTGTGGCCCACGGGCCCAGTTTCTCCGCGGCATGTGTGATCCTTTGAGACCAGGGCTCGAACCCGTGTCCCCTGCATTGGCAGGCATATTCTCAACCACTGCGCCCCCAGGGAAGCCCCTGTTCTGCTTTATTTTAAAGGAAGTACCTTTTCAGGACTTGTAGGCCCCTCGGGTGTGCATCATTGTCCCTCCAAGAACCCTGAGTACCTCCAGACTCCTGTGGGCCTGCTGAGCAACATCGAGGCCCAAAGGTCGGTCCCTCGGAGGCCCTCTGTGTATGCCGAGTGATGGGCAACACACTGCATGTTCCTTAAGGACAGCTACATTTCCAGAGCACTGGAACAGCCTCAGGACCACATTTCTAGCCAGTGCGACGTGCCCTGGAAGTGTTCGTCACGGCCCCGGTCTGAGCTGCCATGAGAAAACACTCTGCGTAGAATTCTTCGAGGGCCTCGTACCTGAAGTCACTCTGCTCGAGGAGAAAGTCAGCATCCTACCATGCTGTGGCGCTAACGGGACACTCAGCCTCAGCACTAGCCTCAAGGTAAGGCCCTGAATTGCCGTGCAGAAGCGGAGGCGTGCGGCAGTTTTCAGGAGGCCGTAGCCACTGCTCTGCATTAGTTTATTTATTTATTTATTTGTTTATCTATCTATTTATTTATTTATTTATTTAATATATCATTTTTTTTTTACTGTGTTGGGTCGTCGTTGCTGCATGTGAGCTTTCTCTAGTTGCAGCGAGCGGGGGCTACTCTTCGTTGCGGTGCGCGGGCTTCTCGTTGCGGTGACTCCTCTTGTTGTGGAGCACAGGCTCTAGGCACGTGGACTTCATTAGTTCTGGCATGCGGGCTCAGTCGTTGTGGCTCCCGGGCTCTAGAGTGCAGGCTCAGGCGTTGTGGTTTACGGGCTTAAGTGCTCCGCAGCATGTGAGATCTTGGTGGACCAGGGCTCGAACCCATGTCCGCTGCATCGGCAGGTGGATTCCCAAACATTGCACCACAAGGGAAGCCCCTGCTCTGCATTATTTAAGTGTCAGTATGCTTTGCAGGACATCTAGGAGTCTCACGTGGGCACCCTATTTCCTGCAAGAACACTGAGTACCCCGAGGCTCCCATGGGCCCGCCAACCCACATCCAGGCCCATAGCCCTTCGGAGCCACTCTGTGTATGCCGAGTGTAGGGCAACACACTGCAGTCCTTCCTGGGACAGCTTGATTTCCCCAGCACTCGAACAGGTCCACGAACACCGTTCTAGCAGGTCCAACGTGCCGTGCAAGTCTGGCTCATTGCCCAAGTCTGAGCTGCACTGAGAAAAACCCTCGGCTTCGTATTCCATCTGGGAGTCCCTGCCTGAAGTCACCCTGCCTCCAAGAGAAAGTCGGCTTGCGTTCCGAGTGCAACTAAAGGCCAGTTCCTCGGGTAACACTGCAGGCTTTTGAAGAGCCACGGGCCCGGAGGCCTAGCTGGGGCGTTCCTTGGTTGAGGCAGTTCGCTATTTGCAGAAACACCCTGCTTCGAGGAGTTGATTCAGGGACGGAACCACTGGGTAACCTGTGTCTCTTTGGACTTCTTAGAAAGCACCGGGATATATGCTGCGTGTGCCCTTGGAAATGGGGGCCTGATGGAACTAGCCTTGCTTTCCCATTTTGAAAGCTCCATTCATGCTGCCTTGAAGCTACTTGAAATTGACTGCTGTTGACAGGCCACTAGCCACTGTAGGCATGGCTCTGGGTAGAAAATGAGTTTTCTCTAGCTATGCCGGGTGCTTCAATGGCCGGGGTGGAGCTCGTCCTGCCACGCTCTAGAGTTAAAGGGAAACTCAACGTGAGTACTGGCCTCGAGGTACGTCCCTGAGTAGCCTCCCAGAAAGGGAGGCATGCAGCTGTTTCCATGAGGTCTTAGTCGCTGTTCTGCTTGATTTTATTTTATTTTTTTATTTTTTATTTTTTTTTAAGATTTATTTTTTGATTGATTGATCGCTATGTTGGGTCTTCGTTTCTGTACTAGGGCTCTCTCCAGTTGCGGCAAATGGGGCCACTCTTCATCGCGGTGCGCGGGCCTCTCACTATCGCGGCCTCTCTTGTTGTGGAGCACAGGCTCCAGAAGGGCAGGTTCAATCATTGTGGCCCACGGGCCCAGTTTCTCCGCGGCATGTGTGATCCTTTGAGACCAGGGCTCGAACCCGTGTCCCCTGCATTGGCAGGCATATTCTCAACCACTGCGCCCCCAGGGAAGCCCCTGTTCTGCTTTATTTTAAAGGAAGTAACTGTTCAGGACTTGTAGGCCCCTCGGGTGTGCATCATTGTCCCTCCAAGAACCCTGAGTACCTCCAGACTCCTGTGGGCCTGCTGAGCAACATCGAGGCCCAAAGGTCGGTCCCTCGGAGGCCCTCTGTGTATGCCGAGTGATGGGCAACACACTGCATGTTCCTTAAGGACAGCTACATTTCCAGAGCACTGGAACAGCCTCAGGACCACATTTCTAGCCAGTGCGACGTGCCCTGGAAGTGTTCGTCACGGCCCCGGTCTGAGCTGCCATGAGAAAACACTCTGCGTAGAATTCTTCGAGGGCCTCGTACCTGAAGTCACTCTGCTCGAGGAGAAAGTCAGCATCCTACCACGCTGTGGCGCTAACGGGACACTCAGCCTCAGCACTTGCCTCAAGGTAAGGCTCTGAATTGCCGTGCAGAAGCGGAGGCGTGCAGCAGTTTTCAGGAGGCCGTAGCCACTGCTCTGCATTAGTTTATTTATTTATTTATTTGTTTATCTATCTATTTATTTATTTATTTATTTAATATATCATTTTTTTTTTACTGTGTTGGGTCGTCGTTGCTGCATGTGAGCTTTCTCTAGTTGCAGCGAGCGGGGGCTACTCTTCGTTGCGGTGCGCGGGCTTCTCGTTGCGGTGACTCCTCTTGTTGTGGAGCACAGGCTCTAGGCACGTGGACTTCATTAGTTCTGGCATGCGGGCTCAGTCGTTGTGGCTCCCGGGCTCTAGAGTGCAGGCTCAGGCGTTGTGGTTTACGGGCTTAAGTGCTCCGCAGCATGTGAGATCTTGGTGGACCAGGGCTCGAACCCATGTCCGCTGCATCGGCAGGTGGATTCCCAAACATTGCACCACAAGGGAAGCCCCTGCTCTGCATTATTTAAGTG
The DNA here is from genome assembly GCF_965194825.1 of Balaenoptera physalus. Taxonomy (NCBI): domain Eukaryota; kingdom Metazoa; phylum Chordata; class Mammalia; order Artiodactyla; family Balaenopteridae; genus Balaenoptera; species Balaenoptera physalus. The sequence continues at coordinate 178,213,964 of NC_138890.1, forward strand.
TCAGTATGCTTTGCAGGACATCTAGGAGTCTCACGTGGGCACCCTATTTCCTGCAAGAACAGAGTACCCCGAGGCTCCCATGGGCCCGCCAACCCACATCCAGGCCCATAGCCCTTCGGAGCCACTCTGTGTATGCCGAGTGTAGGGCAACACACTGCAGTCCTTCCTGGGACAGCTTGATTTCCCCAGCACTCGAACAGGTCCACGAACACCGTTCTAGCAGGTCCAACGTGCCGTGCAAGTCTGGCTCATTGCCCAAGTCTGAGCTGCACTGAGAAAAACCCTCGGCTTCGTATTCCATCTGGGAGTCCCTGCCTGAAGTCACCCTGCCTCCAAGAGAAAGTCGGCTTGCGTTCCGAGTGCAACTAAAGGCCAGTTCCTCGGGTAACACTGCAGGCTTTTGAAGAGCCACGGGCCCGGAGGCCTAGCTGGGGCGTTCCTTGGTTGAGGCAGTTCGCTATTTGCAGAAACACCCTGCTTCGAGGAGTTGATTCAGGGACGGAACCACTGGGTAACCTGTGTCTCTTTGGACTTCTTAGAAAGCACCGGGATATATGCTGCGTGTGCCCTTGGAAATGGGGGCCTGATGGAACTAGCCTTGCTTTCCCATTTTGAAAGCTCCATTCATGCTGCCTTGAAGCTACTTGAAATTGACTGCTGTTGACAGGCCACTAGCCACTGTAGGCATGGCTCTGGGTAGAAAATGAGTTTTCTCTAGCTATGCCGGGTGCTTCAATGGCCGGGGTGGAGCTCGTCCTGCCACGCTCTAGAGTTAAAGGGAAACTCAACGTGAGTACTGGCCTCGAGGTACGTCCCTGAGTAGCCTCCCAGAAAGGGAGGCATGCAGCTGTTTCCATGAGGTCTTAGTCGCTGTTCTGCTTGATTTTATTTTATTTTTTTATTTTTTATTTTTTTTTAAGATTTATTTTTTGATTGATTGATCGCTATGTTGGGTCTTCGTTTCTGTACTAGGGCTCTCTCCAGTTGCGGCAAATGGGGCCACTCTTCATCGCGGTGCGCGGGCCTCTCACTATCGCGGCCTCTCTTGTTGTGGAGCACAGGCTCCAGAAGGGCAGGTTCAATCATTGTGGCCCACGGGCCCAGTTTCTCCGCGGCATGTGTGATCCTTTGAGACCAGGGCTCGAACCCGTGTCCCCTGCATTGGCAGGCATATTCTCAACCACTGCGCCCCCAGGGAAGCCCCTGTTCTGCTTTATTTTAAAGGAAGTAACTGTTCAGGACTTGTAGGCCCCTCGGGTGTGCATCATTGTCCCTCCAAGAACCCTGAGTACCTCCAGACTCCTGTGGGCCTGCTGAGCAACATCGAGGCCCAAAGGTCGGTCCCTCGGAGGCCCTCTGTGTATGCCGAGTGATGGGCAACACACTGCATGTTCCTTAAGGACAGCTACATTTCCAGAGCACTGGAGCAGCCTCAGGACCACATTTCTAGCCAGTGCGACGTGCCCTGGAAGTGTTCGTCACGGCCCCGGTCTGAGCTGCCATGAGAAAACACTCTGCGTAGAATTCTTCGAGGGCCTCGTACCTGAAGTCACTCTGCTCGAGGAGAAAGTCAGCATCCTACCATGCTGTGGCGCTAACGGGACACTCAGCCTCAGCACTTGCCTCAAGGTAAGGCTCTGAATTGCCGTGCAGAAGCGGAGGCGTGCGGCAGTTTTCAGGAGGCCGTAGCCACTGCTCTGCATTAGTTTATTTATTTATTTATTTGTTTATCTATCTATTTATTTATTTATTTATTTAATATATCATTTTTTTTTTACTGTGTTGGGTCGTCGTTGCTGCATGTGAGCTTTCTCTAGTTGCAGCGAGCGGGGGCTACTCTTCGTTGCGGTGCGCGGGCTTCTCGTTGCGGTGACTCCTCTTGTTGTGGAGCACAGGCTCTAGGCACGTGGACTTCATTAGTTCTGGCATGCGGGCTCAGTCGTTGTGGCTCCCGGGCTCTAGAGTGCAGGCTCAGGCGTTGTGGTTTACGGGCTTAAGTGCTCCGCAGCATGTGAGATCTTGGTGGACCAGGGCTCGAACCCATGTCCGCTGCATCGGCAGGTGGATTCCCAAACATTGCACCACAAGGGAAGCCCCTGCTCTGCATTATTTAAGTGTCAGTATGCTTTGCAGGACATCTAGGAGTCTCACGTGGGCACCCTATTTCCTGCAAGAACACTGAGTACCCCGAGGCTCCCATGGGCCCGCCAACCCACATCCAGGCCCATAGCCCTTCGGAGCCACTCTGTGTATGCCGAGTGTAGGGCAACACACTGCAGTCCTTCCTGGGACAGCTTGATTTCCCCAGCACTCGAACAGGTCCACGAACACCGTTCTAGCAGGTCCAACGTGCCGTGCAAGTCTGGCTCATTGCCCAAGTCTGAGCTGCACTGAGAAAAACCCTCGGCTTCGTATTCCATCTGGGAGTCCCTGCCTGAAGTCACCCTGCCTCCAAGAGAAAGTCGGCTTGCGTTCCGAGTGCAACTAAAGGCCAGTTCCTCGGGTAACACTGCAGGCTTTTGAAGAGCCACGGGCCCGGAGGCCTAGCTGGGGCGTTCCTTGGTTGAGGCAGTTCGCTATTTGCAGAAACACCCTGCTTCGAGGAGTTGATTCAGGGACGGAACCACTGGGTAACCTGTGTCTCTTTGGACTTCTTAGAAAGCACCGGGATATATGCTGCGTGTGCCCTTGGAAATGGGGGCCTGATGGAACTAGCCTTGCTTTCCCATTTTGAAAGCTCCATTCATGCTGCCTTGAAGCTACTTGAAATTGACTGCTGTTGACAGGCCACTAGCCACTGTAGGCATGGCTCTGGGTAGAAAATGAGTTTTCTCTAGCTATGCCGGGTGCTTCAATGGCCGGGGTGGAGCTCGTCCTGCCACGCTCTAGAGTTAAAGGGAAACTCAACGTGAGTACTGGCCTCGAGGTACGTCCCTGAGTAGCCTCCCAGAAAGGGAGGCATGCAGCTGTTTCCATGAGGTCTTAGTCGCTGTTCTGCTTGATTTTATTTTATTTTTTTATTTTTTATTTTTTTTTAAGATTTATTTTTTGATTGATTGATCGCTATGTTGGGTCTTCGTTTCTGTACTAGGGCTCTCTCCAGTTGCGGCAAATGGGGCCACTCTTCATCGCGGTGCGCGGGCCTCTCACTATCGCGGCCTCTCTTGTTGTGGAGCACAGGCTCCAGAAGGGCAGGTTCAATCATTGTGGCCCACGGGCCCAGTTTCTCCGCGGCATGTGTGATCCTTTGAGACCAGGGCTCGAACCCGTGTCCCCTGCATTGGCAGGCATATTCTCAACCACTGCGCCCCCAGGGAAGCCCCTGTTCTGCTTTATTTTAAAGGAAGTAACTGTTCAGGACTTGTAGGCCCCTCGGGTGTGCATCATTGTCCCTCCAAGAACCCTGAGTACCTCCAGACTCCTGTGGGCCTGCTGAGCAACATCGAGGCCCAAAGGTCGGTCCCTCGGAGGCCCTCTGTGTATGCCGAGTGATGGGCAACACACTGCATGTTCCTTAAGGACAGCTACATTTCCAGAGCACTGGAGCAGCCTCAGGACCACATTTCTAGCCAGTGCGACGTGCCCTGGAAGTGTTCGTCACGGCCCCGGTCTGAGCTGCCATGAGAAAACACTCTGCGTAGAATTCTTCGAGGGCCTCGTACCTGAAGTCACTCTGCTCGAGGAGAAAGTCAGCATCCTACCATGCTGTGGCGCTAACGGGACACTCAGCCTCAGCACTTGCCTCAAGGTAAGGCTCTGAATTGCCGTGCAGAAGCGGAAGCGTGCAGCAGTTTTCAGGAGGCCGTAGCCACTGCTCTGCATTAGTTTATTTATTTATTTATTTGTTTATCTATCTATTTATTTATTTATTTATTTAATATATCATTTTTTTTTTACTGTGTTGGGTCGTCGTTGCTGCATGTGAGCTTTCTCTAGTTGCAGCGAGCGGGGGATACTCTTCGTTGCGGTGCGCGGGCTTCTCATTGCGGTGACTCCTCTTGTTGTGGAGCACAGGCTCTAGGCACGTGGACTTCATTAGTTCTGGCATGCGGGCTCAGTCGTTGTGGCTCCCGGGCTCTAGAGTGCAGGCTCAGGCGTTGTGGTTTACGGGCTTAAGTGCTCCGCAGCATGTGAGATCTTGGTGGACCAGGGCTCGAACCCATGTCCGCTGCATCGGCTGGTGGATTCCCAAACATTGCACCACAAGGGAAGCCCCAGCTCTGCATTATTTTAATGTCAGTATGCTTTGCAGGACATCTAGGAGCCTCACGTGGGCACCTTATTTCCTGCAAGAACACTGAGTACCCCGAGCCTCCCATGGGCCCGCTAAGCCACATCCAGGCCCATAGCCCTTCGGAGCCACTCTGTGTATGCCGAGTGTAGGGCAACACACTGCACTCCTTCCTGGGACAGCTTGATTTCCCCAGCACTCGAACAGGTCCACGAACACCGTTCTAGCAGGTCCAACGTGCCGTGCAAGTCTGGCTCATTGCCCAAGTCTGAGCTGCACTGAGAAAAACCCTCGGCTTCGTATTCCATCTGGGAGTCCCTGCCTGAAGTCTCCCTGCCTCCAAGAGAAAGTCGGCTTGCGTTCCGACTGCAACTAAAGCCCAGTTCCTCGGGTAACACTGCAGGCTTTTGAAGAGCCACAGGCCCGGAGGCCTAGCTGGGGCGTTCCTTCGTTGAGGCAGTTCGCTATTTGCAGAACACCCTGCTTCCAGGAGTTGATTCAGGGAAGGAACCACTGGGTAACCTGTGTCTCTTTGGACTTGTTAGAAAGCACAGGGTTTTCGGTTTCGGTTGGATCGCAGGGAGAGGACTGGGGCTGGCAGCGTGAACACAGCCTGAAGGGATTAGCGCACAACAGCTGGCTGGGAGGGAGACCGGGAAAAAGTCTGCAGCTGCCGAAGAGGCAAGGGACTTTTTCTTACCTCTTTGTTTCGCGGCGCGCAAGGAGAGGGGATTCAGAGCGCCGCCTAAACGAACTCCAGAGAAGGGCGCGAGCCGCGGCGATCACCGCAGACCCCACAGCAACAGGGGCGCAGAGAAAAAAAAACGGAGAGACTCCCGCACAGAGGCTCGGCGCCGAGCAGCACTCTCCAGCCCGAGAGGCTTGTCTGCTCCCCCGCCGGGGCGGGCGGGGCTGGGAGCTGAGGCTCCGGTTTCGGTTTCGGTTGGATCGCAGGGAGAGGACTGGGGCTGGCGGCGTGAACACAGCCTGAAGGGGTTAGCGCACCACAGCTGGCTGGTAGGGAGTCCGGGAAAAAGTCTGCAGCTGCCGAAGAGGCAAGAGACTTTTTCTTGCCTCTTTGTTTCGCGGCGCGCAAGGAGAGGGGATTCAGAGTGCCGCCTAAACGAACTCCAGAGAAAGGCGTGAGCCGCGGCGATCAGCACGGACCCCAGAGACGGGCGTGAGACGCTGGGGCTGCTGCTGCCGCCTCCAAAAAGCCTGTGTGTGAGCACAAGTCACTCTCCACATCGCCCCTCCCGGGAGCCTGTGCAGCCCGCCACTGCCAGGGTCCCGTGATCCGGGGACAAGTTCCCCGGGAGAACGCACTGCCCGCCTCAGGCTGGTGCAACGTCACGCCGGCCTCGGCCGCCGCAGGCTCACCCCGCCTCCTCTGTACACCTCCCTCCCCGCGGCCTGAGTGAGCCAGAGCCCCCGAAGCAGCTGCTCCTTTAACCCCGTCCTGTCTGTGCGGGGAATAGACGCCCTCAGGCGACCTACACGCAGAGGCGGGTCCAAATCCAAAGCTGAACCCCAGGAACTGTGCGAACAGGGAAGATAAGGGGAAATCTCTCCCAGCAACCTTAGAAGCAGCGGATTAAAACTCCACAAACAACTTGATGTGCCTGCATCTGGTGAATACCTGAATAGACAACGAATCATCCCAAATTCAGGAGGTGGACTTTGGGAGCAGGATATATTAATTTTTCCCCTTTTCCTTTATTTGTGAGTGTATATGTATATGCTTCTGGGTGCGATTTCGTCTGTATAGCTTTGCTTTACAATAGCTTTATTTTACTTCACTATATTATAGCCTCTTTCTTTCTTTCTTTCTTTCTATTTTTTCTCCCTTCTACTCTGAGCCGTGTGGACGAAAGGCTCTTGGTGCTCCAGCCAGGCATCAGGGCCGTGCCTCTGAGGTGGGAGAGCCAACTTCAGGACACTGGTCCACAAGAGACCTCCCAGCTTCACGTAATACCAAACGGCAAAAATCTCTCAGAGATCTCCATCTCAACATCAAGACCCAGCTTCACTCAACGACCAACAAGCTACAGTGCTGGACACCCTATGCCAAACAACTAGCAAGACAGGAACACAGCCCCATCCATTAGCAGAGAGGCTGCCTAAAATCATAATAAGGCCACAGACACCCCAAAATACACCACCAGAGGTGGACGTGCCCACCAGAAAGACAAGAGCCAACCTCATCCACCAGAGCTCAGGCACTAGTTCCCTCCACCAGGAAGCCGACACAACCCACTGAACCAACCTTAGCCACTGGGGACAGATACCAAAAACAACAGGAACTACGAACCTGCAGCCTGTGAAAAGGAGACCCCAAACACAGTAAGATAAGCAAAATGAGACGACAGAAAAACACACAGCAGATGAAGGAGCAGGGTCAGAACATACCAGACTTAACAAATGAAGAGGAAATAGGTAGTCTACCTGAAAAAGAATTCAGAATAATGATAGTAAGGATGATCCAAAATCTTGGAAATAGAATAGACAAAATGCAAGAAACATTTAACAAGGACGTAGAAGAACTAAAGAGGAACCAAGCAATGATGAAAACCACAATAAATGAAATTAAAAATACTCTAGATGGGATCAATAGCAGAATAACTGAGGCAGAAGAAAGGATAAGTGACCTGGAAGATAAAATGGTGGAAATAACTACTGCAGAGCAGGATAAAGAAAAAAGAATGAAAAGAACTGAGGACAGTCTCAGAGACCTCTGGGACAACATTAAACGCGCCAACATTCGAATTATAGGGGTCCCAGAAGAAGAAGAGAAAAAGAAAGGGACTGAGAAGATATTTGAAGAGATTATAGTTGAAAACTTCCCTAATATGGGAAAGGAAATAGTTAATCAAGTCCTGGAAGCACAGAGAGTCCCATACAGGATAAACCCAAGGAGAAACACACCAAGACACATATTAATCAAACTGTCAAAAATTAAATATAAGGAAAACATATTAAAGGCAGCAAGGGAAAAAAAACAAATAACACACAAGGGAATCCCCATAAGGTTAACATCTGATCTTTCAGCAGAAACTCTGCAAGCCAGAAGGGAGTGGCAGGATATACTTAAAGTGATGAAGGAGAAAAACCTGCAACCAAGATTACACTACCCAGCAAGGATCTCATTCAGATTCGATGGAGAAATTAAAACCTTTACAGACAAGCAAAAGCTGAGAGAGTTCAGCACCACCAAACCAGCTTTACAACAAATGCTAAAGGAACTTCTCTAGGCAAGAAACACAAGAGAAGGAAAACACCTACAATAACAAACCCAAAACATTTAAGAAAATGGGAATAGGAACATACATATCGATAATTACCTTGAATGTAAATGGATTAAATGCTCCCACCAAAAGACACAGGCTGGCTGAATGGATACAAAAACAAGACCCATATATATGCTGTCTACAAGAGACCCACTTCAGACCTAGAGACACATATAGACTGAAAGTGAGGGGATGGAAAAAGATATTCCATGCAAATGGAAATCAAAAGAAAGCTGGAGTAGCAATTCTCATATCAGACAAAATAGACTTTAAAATAAAGACTATTACAAGAGACAAAGAAGGACACTATATAATGATCAAGGGATCGATACAAGAGGAAGGTATAACAATTGTAAATATTTATGCACCCAACATAGGAGCACCTCAATACATAAGGCAAATACTAACAGCCATAAAAGGGGACATCGACAGCAACACAATCATAGTAGGGGACTTTAACACCCCACTCTCACCAATGGACAGATCATCCAAAATGAAAATAAATAAGGAAACACAAGCTTTAAATGATACATTAAACAAGATAGACTTAATTGATATTTATAGGACATTCCATCCAAAAACAACAGAATACACATTTTTCTCAAGTGCTCATGGAACATTCTCCAGGATAGATCATATCTTGGGTCACAAATCAAGCCTTGGTAAATTTAAGAAAATTGAAATAGTATCAAGTATCTTTTCCGACCACAACGCTATGAGACTAGATATCAATTACAGGAAAAGACCTGTAAAAAATACAAACACATGGAGGCTACACAATACATTACTTAATAACGAAGTGATCACTGAAGAAATCAAAGGGGAAATCAAAAAATACCTAGAAACAAATGACAATGGAGATACGACGACCCAAAACCTATGGGACGCAGCAAAAGCAGTGCTAAGAGGGAAGTTTATAGCAATACAAGCCTACCTCAAGAAACAGGAAACATCTCGAATAAACAACCTAACCTTGCACCTAAAGCAATTAGAGAAAGAAGAACAAAAAAACCCCAAAGCCAGCAGAAGGAAAGAAATTATAAAGATCAGGTCAGAAATAAATGAAAAAGAAATGAAGGAAACAATAGCAAAAATCAATGAAACTAAAAGCTGGTTCTTTGAGAAGATAAACAAAATTGATAAACCATTAGCCAGACTCATCAAGAGAAAAAGGGAGAAGACTCAGATCAATAGAATTAGAAATGAAAAAGGAGAAGTAACCACTGACACTGCAGAAATACAAAAGATCATGAGAGATTACTACAAGCAACTCTATGCCAATAAAATGGACAACCTGGAAGAAATGGACAGATTCTTAGAAAGGCACAAACTGCCGAGACTGAACCAGGAAGAAATAGAAAATATGAACAGACCAATCACAAGCACTGAAATTGAAACTGTGATTAAAAACCTTCCAACAAACAAAAGCCCAGGACCAGATGGCTTCACAGGTGAATTCTATCAAACATTTAGAGAAGAGCTAACACCTATCCTTCTCAAACTCTTCCAAAATATTGCAGAGGGAGGAACACTCCCAAACTCATTCTACGAGGCCACCATCACCCTGATACCAAAACCAGACAAAGATGTCACAAAGAAAGAAAACTACAGGCCAATATCACTGATGAACATAGATGCAAAAATCCTCAACAAAATACTAGCAAACAGAATCCAACAGCACATTAAAAGGATCATACACCATGATCAAGTGGGGTTTATCCCAGGAATGCAAGGATTCTTCAATATACGCAAATCAATCAATGTGATACATCATATTAACAAACTGAAGGAGAAAAACCATATGATCATCTCAATAGATGCAGAGAAAGCTTTCGACAAAATTCAACACCCATTTATGATAAAAGCCCTGCAGAAAGTAGGCATAGAGGGAACTTTCCTCAACATAATAAAGGCCATATATGACAAACCCACAGCCAACATTGTCCTCAATGGGGAAAAACTGAAACCATTTCCACTAAGATCAGGAACAAGACAAGGTTGCCCACTCTCACCACTATTATTCAACATAGTTTTGGAAGTGTTAGCCACAGCAATCAGAGAAGACAAAGAAATAAAAGGAATCCAAATCGGAAAAGAAGAAGTAAAGCTGTCACTATTTGCAGATGACATGATACTATACATAGAGAATCCTAAAGATGCTACCAGAAAACTCCTAGAGCTAATCAATGAATTTGGTAAAGTAGCAGGATACAAAATTAATGCACAGAAATCTCTTGCATTTCTATACACTAATGACGAAAAATCTGAAAGTGAAATTAAGAAAACACTCCCATTTACCATTGCAACAAAAAGAATAAAATATCTAGGAATAAACCTACCTAAGGAGACAAAAGACCTGTATGCAGAAAATTATAAGACACTGATGAAAGAAATTAAAGATGATACAAATAGATGGAGAGATATACCATGTTCCTGGATTGGAAGAATCAACATTGTGAAAATGACTCTACTACCCAAAGCAATCTACAGATTCAATGCAATCCCTATCAAACTACCACTGGCATTTTTCACAGAACTAGAACAAAAAATTTCACAATTTGTATGGAAACACAAAAGACCCCCGAATAGCCAAAGCAATCTTGAGAACGAAAAATGGAGCTGGGGGAATCAGGCTCCCTGACTTCAGACTATATTACAAAGCTTCAGTAATCAAGACAGTTTGGTACTGGCACAAAAACAGAAATATAGATCAATGGAACAGGATAGAAAGCCCAGAGATAAACCCACACACATATGGGCACCTTATTTTTGATAAAGGAGGCAAGCATATACAGTGGAGAAAAGACAGCCTCTTCAATAAGTGGTGCTGGGAAAATTGGACAGGTACATGTAAAAGTATGAAAATAGAACACTCCCTGACACCATGCACAAAAATAAACTCAAAATGGATTAAAGACCTAAGTGTAAGGGCAGACACTATCAAACTCTTAGAGGAAAACATAGGCAGAACACTCTATGACATACATCACAGCAAGATTCTTTTTGACCCAGCTCCCAGAGAAATGGAAATAAGAACACAAATAAACAAATGGGACCTAATGAAACTTAAAAGCTTTTGCACAGCAAAGGAAACCATAAACAAGACCAAAAGACAACCATCAGAATGGGAGAAAATATTTGCAAATGAAGCAACTGACAAAGGATTAATCTCCAAGATTTACAAGCAGCTCATGCAGCTCAATAACAAAAAAACGAACAACCCAATCCAAAAATGGGCCGAAGACCTAAATAGACATTTCTCCAAAGAAGATATACAGATGGCCTACAGACACATGAAAGAATGCTCAACATCATTAATCATTAGAGAAATGCAAATCAAAACTACAATGAGATATCATCTCACACCGGTCAGAATGGCCATCATCAAAAAATCTAGAAACAATAAATGCTGGAGAGGGTGTGGAGGAAAGGGAACACTCTTGCACTGTTGGTGGGAATGTAAATTGATACAGCCACTATGGAGAACAGTATGGAGGTTCCTTAAAAAACTACAAATAGAACTACCATACGACCCAGCAATCCCACTACTGGGCATATACCCTGAGAAAACCATAGGTCAAAAAGAGTCATGTACCAAAATGTTCATTGCAGCTCTATTTACAATAGCCAGGACATGGAAGCAATCTAAATGTCCATCGACAGATGAATGGATAAAGAAGATGTGGCACATATATACAATGGAATATTACTCAGCCATAAAAAGAAATGAAATGGAGGTATTTGTAATGAGGTGGATGGAGTTAGAGTCTGTCATACAGAGTGAAGTAAGTCAGAAAGAGAAAAACAAATACAGTATGCTAACACATATATACGGAATCTAAGGGGAAAAAAAAAAAAAAAAAAAAAGGCCATGAAGAACCTAGTGGCAAGACGGGAATAAAGACACAGACCTACTAGAGAATGGACTTGAGGATATGGGGAGGGGGTGGGGTGAGATGTGACAGGGTAAGAGAGTGTCATGGACATATATACACTACCAAATGTAAAATAGATAACTAGTGGGAAGCAGCCGCATAGCACAGGGAGATCAGCTCGGTGCTTTGTGACCATCTAGAGGGATGGGATGGGGAGGGTGGGAGGGAGGGAGATGCAAGAGGGAAGAGAAATGGGAACATATTGTATATGTATAACTGATTCACTTTGTTATAAAGCAGAAGCTAACACACCATTGTAAGGCAATTATACTTCAATAAAGATGTTAAAAAAAAAAAAAAAAAAAGAAAGCACAGGGATATATGCTGCGTGTGCCCTTGGAAATGGGGGCCTGATTGAACTAGCCTTGCTTTCCCATTTTGAAAGCTCCATTCATGCTGCCTTGAAGCTACTTGAAATTGACTGCTGTTGACAGGCCACTAGCCACTGTAGGCATGGCTCTGGGTAGAAAATGAGTTTTCTCTAGCTATGCCGACTGCTTCGATGGCTGGGGTGGAGCTCATCCTGCCACACTCTAGAGCTAAAGGGAAACTCAATGTGAGTACTGGCCTCGAGGTACGTCCCTGAGTAGCCGCCCAGAAAGGGAGGCATGCAGCTGTTTCCATGAGGTCTTAGTCGCTGTTCTGCTTGATTTTATTTTATTTTTTTATTTTTTATTTTTTTTTAAGATTTATTTTTTGATTGATTGATCGCTATGTTGGGTCTTCGTTTCTGTGCTAGGGCTCTCTCCAGTTGCGGCAAATGGGGCCACTCTTCATCGCGGTGCGCGGGCCTCTCACTATCGCGGCCTCTCTTGTTGTGGAGCACAGGCTCCAGACACGCAGGTTCAATCATTGTGGCCCACGGGCCCAGTTTCTCCGCGGCATGTGTTATCCTTTGAGACCAGGGCTCGAACCCGTGTCCCCTGCATTGGCAGGCATATTCTCAACCACTGCGCCCCCAGGGAAGCCCCTGTTCTGCTTTATTTTAAAGGAAGTACCCTTTTCAGGACTCGTAGGCCCCTCGGGTGTGCATCATTTTCCCTCCAAGAACCCTGAGTACCTCCAGACTCCTGTGGGCCTGCTGAGCAACATCGAGGCCCAAAGGTCGGTCCCTCGGAGGCCCTCTGTGTATGCCGAGTGATGGGCAACACACTGCACGTTCCTTAAGGACAGCTACATTTCCAGAGCACTGGAACAGCCCCAGGACCACATTTCTAGACAGTGCGACGTGCCCTGGAAGTGTTCGTCATGGCCCCCGTCTGAGCTGCCATGAGAAAACACACTGCGTAGAATTCTTCGAGGGCCTCGTACCTGAAGTCACTCAGCTCGAGGAGAAAGTCAGCATCCTACCATGCTGTGGCGCTAACGGGACACTCAGCGTGAGCACTTGCCTCAAGGTAAGGCCCTGAATTGCCGTGCAGAAGCGGAGGCGTGTAGCAGTTTTCAGGAGGCCATAGCCACTGCTCTGCATTAGTTTATTTATTTATTTATTTGTTTATCTATCTATCTATTTATTTATTTATTTAATATATCATTTTTTTTTTACTGTGTTGGGTCGTCGTTGCTGCATGTGAGCTTTCTCTAGTTGCAGCGAGCGGGGGCTACTCTTCGTTGCGGTGCGCTGGCTTCTCGTTGCGGTGACTCCTCTTGTTGTGGAGCACAGGCTCTAGGCACGTGGACTTCATTAGTTCTGGCATGCGGGCTCAGTCGTTGTGGCTCCCGGGCTCTAGAGTGCAGGCTCAGGCGTTGTGGTTTACGGGCTTAAGTGCTCCGCAGCATGTGAGATCTTGGTGGACCAGGGCTCGAACCCATGTCCGCTGCATCGGCAGGTGGATTCCCAAACATTGCACCACAAGGGAAGCCCCTGCTCTGCATTATTTAAGTGTCAGTATGCTTTGCAGGACATCTAGGAGTCTCACGTGGGCACCCTATTTCCTGCAAGAACACTGAGTACCCCGAGGCCCCCATGGGCCCGCTAAGCCACATCCAGGCCCATAGCCCTTCGGAGCCACTCTGTGTATGCCGAGTGTAGGGCAACACACTGCACTCCTTCCTGGGACAGCTTGATTTCCCCAGCACTCGAACAGGTCCACGAACACCGTTCTAGCAGGTCCAACGTGCCGTGCAAGTCTGGCTCATTGCCCAAGTCTGAGCTGCACTGAGAAAAACCCTCGGCTTCGTATTCCATCTGGGAGTCCCTGCCTGAAGTCACCCTGCCTCCAAGAGAAAGTCGGCTTGCGTTCCGAGTGCAACTAAAGGCCAGTTCCTCGGGTAACACTGCAGGCTTTTGAAGAGCCACGGGCCCGGAGGCCTAGCTGGGGCGTTCCTTGGTTGAGGCAGTTCGCTATTTGCAGAAACACCCTGCTTCGAGGAGTTGATTCAGGGACGGAACCACTGGGTAACCTGTGTCTCTTTGGACTTCTTAGAAAGCACCGGGATATATGCTGCGTGTGCCCTTGGAAATGGGGGCCTGATGGAACTAGCCTTGCTTTCCCATTTTGAAAGCTCCATTCATGCTGCCTTGAAGCTACTTGAAATTGACTGCTGTTGACAGGCCACTAGCCACTGTAGGCATGGCTCTGGGTAGAAAATGAGTTTTCTCTAGCTATGCCGGGTGCTTTAATGGCCGGGGTGGAGCTCGTCCTGCCACGCTCCAGAGTTAAAGGGAAACTCAACGTGAGTACTGGCCTCGAGGTACGTCCCTGAGTAGCCTCCCAGAAAGGGAGGCATGCAGCTGTTTCCATGAGGTCTTAGTCGCTGTTCTGCTTGATTTTATTTTATTTTTTTATTTTTTATTTTTTTTTAAGATTTATTTTTTGATTGATTGATCGCTATGTTGGGTCTTCGTTTCTGTACTAGGGCTCTCTCCAGTTGCGGCAAATGGGGCCACTCTTCATCGCGGTGCGCGGGCCTCTCACTATCGCGGCCTCTCTTGTTGTGGAGCACAGGCTCCAGAAGCGCAGGTTCAATCATTGTGGCCCACGGGCCCAGTTTCTCCGCGGCATGTGTGATCCTTTGAGACCAGGGCTCGAACCCGTGTCCCCTGCATTGGCAGGCATATTCTCAACCACTGCGCCCCCAGGGAAGCCCCTGTTCTGCTTTATTTTAAAGGAAGTACCTTTTCAGGACTTGTAGGCCCCTCGGGTGTGCATCATTTTCCCTCCAAGAACCCTGAGTACCTCCAGACTCCTGTGGGCCTGCTGAGCAACATCGAGGCCCAAAGGTCGGTCCCTCGGAGGCCCTCTGTGTATGCCGAGTGATGGGCAACACACTGCATGTTCCTTAAGGACAGCTACATTTCCAGAGCACTGGAACAGCCTCAGGACCACATTTCTAGCCAGTGCGACGTGCCATGGAAGTGTTCGTCACGGCCCCGGTCTGAGCTGCCATGAGAAAACACTCTGCGTAGAATTCTTCGAGGGCCTCGTACCTGAAGTCACTCTGCTCGAGGAGAAAGTCAGCATCCTACCATGCTGTGGCGCTAACGGGACACTCAGCCTCAGCACTTGCCTCAAGGTAAGGCTCTGAATTGCCGTGCAGAAGCGGAGGCGTGCAGCAGTTTTCAGGAGGCCGTAGCCACTGCTCTGCATTAGTTTATTTATTTATTTATTTGTTTATCTATCTATTTATTTATTTATTTATTTAATATATCATTTTTTTTTTACTGTGTTGGGTCGTCGTTGCTGCATGTGAGCTTTCTCTAGTTGCAGCGAGCGGGGGCTACTCTTCGTTGCGGTGCGCGGGCTTCTCGTTGCGGTGACTCCTCTTGTTGTGGAGCACAGGCTCTAGGCACGTGGACTTCATTAGTTCTGGCATGCGGGCTCAGTCGTTGTGGCTCCCGGGCTCTAGAGTGCAGGCTCAGGCGTTGTGGTTTACGGGCTTAAGTGCTCCGCAGCATGTGAGATCTTGGTGGACCAGGGCTCGAACCCATGTCCGCTGCATCGGCTGGTGGATTCCCAAACATTGCACCACAAGGGAAGCCCCAGCTCTGCATTATTTTAATGTCAGTATGCTTTGCAGGACATCTAGGAGCCTCACGTGGGCACCTTATTTCCTGCAAGAACACTGAGTACCCCGAGCCTCCCATGGGCCCGCTAAGCCACATCCAGGCCCATAGCCCTTCGGAGCCACTCTGTGTATGCCGAGTGTAGGGCAACACACTGCACTCCTTCCTGGGACAGCTTGATTTCCCCAGCACTCGAATAGGTCCACGAACACCGTTCTAGCAGGTCCAACGTGCCGTGCAAGTCTGGCTTATTGCCCAAGTCTGAGCTGCACTGAGAAAAACCCTCGGCTTCGTATTCCATCTGGGAGTCCCTGCCTGAAGTCTCCCTGCCTCCAAGAGAAAGTCGGCTTGCGTTCCGACTGCAACTAAAGCCCAGTTCCTCGGGTAACACTGCAGGCTTTTGAAGAGCCACAGGCCCGGAGGCCTAGCTGGGGCGTTCCTTCGTTGAGGCAGTTCGCTATTTGCAGAACACCCTGCTTCCAGGAGTTGATTCAGGGAAGGAACCACTGGGTAACCTGTGTCTCTTTGGACTTGTTAGAAAGCACAGGGTTTTCGGTTTCGGTTGGATCGCAGGGAGAGGACTGGGGCTGGCAGCGTGAACACAGCCTGAAGGGATTAGCGCACAACAGCTGGCTGGGAGGGAGACCGGGAAAAAGTCTGCAGCTGCCGAAGAGGCAAGGGACTTTTTCTTGCCTCTTTGTTTCGCGGCGCGCAAGGAGCGGGGATTCAGAGCGCCGCCTAAACGAACTCCAGAGAAGGGCGCGAGCCGCGGCGATCACCGCAGACCCCACAGCAACAGGGGCGCAGAGAAAAAAAAACGGAGAGACTCCCGCACAGAGGCTCGGCGCCGAGCAGCACTCTCCAGCCCGAGAGGCTTGTCTGCTCCCCCGCCGGGGCGCGCGGGGCTGGGAGCTGAGGCTCCGGTTTCGGTTTCGGTTGGATCGCAGGGAGAGGACTGGGGCTGGCGGCGTGAACACAGCCTGAAGGGGTTAGCGCACCACAGCTGGCTGGTAGGGAGTCCGGGGAAAAGTCTGCAGCTGCCGAAGAGGCAAGAGACTTTTTCTTGCCTCTTTGTTTCGCGGCGCGCAAGGAGAGGGGATTCAGAGTGCCGCCTAAACGAACTCCAGAGAAAGGCGTGAGCCGCGGCGATCAGCACGGACCCCAGAGACGGGCGTGAGACGCTGGGGCTGCTGCTGCCGCCTCCAAAAAGCCTGTGTGTGAGCACAAGTCACTCTCCACATCGCCCCTCCCGGGAGCCTGTGCAGCCCGCCACTGCCAGGGTCCCGTGATCCGGGGACAAGTTCCCCGGGAGAACGCACTGCCCGCCTCAGGCTGGTGCAACGTCACGCCGGCCTCGGCCGCCGCAGGCTCACCCCGCCTCCTCTGTACACCTCCCTCCCCGCGGCCTGAGTGAGCCAGAGCCCCCGAAGCAGCTGCTCCTTTAACCCCGTCCTGTCTGTGCGGGGAATAGACGCCCTCAGGCGACCTACACGCAGAGGCGGGTCCAAATCCAAAGCTGAACCCCAGGAACTGTGCGAACAGGGAAGATAAGGGGAAATCTCTCCCAGCAACCTTAGAAGCAGCGGATTAAAACTCCACAAACAACTTGATGTGCCTGCATCTGGTGAATACCTGAATAGACAACGAATCATCCCAAATTCAGGAGGTGGACTTTGGGAGCAGGATATATTAATTTTTCCCCTTTTCCTTTATTTGTGAGTGTATATGTATATGCTTCTGGGTGCGATTTCGTCTGTATAGCTTTGCTTTACAATAGCTTTATTTTACTTCACTATATTATAGCCTCTTTCTTTCTTTCTTTCTTTCTATTTTTTCTCCCTTCTACTCTGAGCCGTGTGGACGAAAGGCTCTTGGTGCTCCAGCCAGGCATCAGGGCCGTGCCTCTGAGGTGGGAGAGCCAACTTCAGGACACTGGTCCACAAGAGACCTCCCAGCTTCACGTAATACCAAACGGCAAAAATCTCTCAGAGATCTCCATCTCAACATCAAGACCCAGCTTCACTCAACGACCAACAAGCTACAGTGCTGGACACCCTATGCCAAACAACTAGCAAGACAGGAACACAGCCCCATCCATTAGCAGAGAGGCTGCCTAAAATCATAATAAGGCCACAGACACCCCAAAATACACCACCAGAGGTGGACGTGCCCACCAGAAAGACAAGAGCCAACCTCATCCACCAGAGCTCAGGCACTAGTTCCCTCCACCAGGAAGCCGACACAACCCACTGAACCAACCTTAGCCACTGGGGACAGATACCAAAAACAACAGGAACTACGAACCTGCAGCCTGTGAAAAGGAGACCCCAAACACAGTAAGATAAGCAAAATGAGACGACAGAAAAACACACAGCAGATGAAGGAGCAGGGTCAGAACATACCAGACTTAACAAATGAAGAGGAAATAGGTAGTCTACCTGAAAAAGAATTCAGAATAATGATAGTAAGGATGATCCAAAATCTTGGAAATAGAATAGACAAAATGCAAGAAACATTTAACAAGGACGTAGAAGAGGAACCAAGCAATGATGAAAACCACAATAAATGAAATTAAAAATACTCTAGATGGGATCAATAGCAGAATAACTGAGGCAGAAGAAAGGATAAGTGACCTGGAAGATAAAATGGTGGAAATAACTACTGCAGAGCAGGATAAAGAAAAAAGAATGAAAAGAACTGAGGACAGTCTCAGAGACCTCTGGGACAACATTAAACGCGCCAACATTCGAATTATAGGGGTCCCAGAAGAAGAAGAGAAAAAGAAAGGGACTGAGAAGATATTTGAAGAGATTATAGTTGAAAACTTCCCTAATATGGGAAAGGAAATAGTTAATCAAGTCCTGGAAGCACAGAGAGTCCCATACAGGATAAACCCAAGGAGAAACACACCAAGACACATATTAATCAAACTGTCAAAAATTAAATATAAGGAAAACATATTAAAGGCAGCAAGGGAAAAAAAACAAATAACACACAAGGGAATCCCCATAAGGTTAACATCTGATCTTTCAGCAGAAACTCTGCAAGCCAGAAGGGAGTGGCAGGATATACTTAAAGTGATGAAGGAGAAAAACCTGCAACCAAGATTACACTACCCAGCAAGGATCTCATTCAGATTCGATGGAGAAATTAAAACCTTTACAGACAAGCAAAAGCTGAGAGAGTTCAGCACCACCAAACCAGCTTTACAACAAATGCTAAAGGAACTTCTCTAGGCAAGAAACACAAGAGAAGGAAAACACCTACAATAACAAACCCAAAACATTTAAGAAAATGGGAATAGGAACATACATATCGATAATTACCTTGAATGTAAATGGATTAAATGCTCCCACCAAAAGACACAGGCTGGCTGAATGGATACAAAAACAAGACCCATATATATGCTGTCTACAAGAGACCCACTTCAGACCTAGAGACACATATAGACTGAAAGTGAGGGGATGGAAAAAGATATTCCATGCAAATGGAAATCAAAAGAAAGCTGGAGTAGCAATTCTCATATCAGACAAAATAGACTTTAAAATAAAGACTATTACAAGAGACAAAGAAGGACACTATATAATGATCAAGGGATCGATACAAGAGGAAGGTATAACAATTGTAAATATTTATGCACCCAACATAGGAGCACCTCAATACATAAGGCAAATACTAACAGCCATAAAAGGGGACATCGACAGCAACACAATCATAGTAGGGGACTTTAACACCCCACTCTCACCAATGGACAGATCATCCAAAATGAAAATAAATAAGGAAACACAAGCTTTAAATGATACATTAAACAAGATAGACTTAATTGATATTTATAGGACATTCCATCCAAAAACAACAGAATACACATTTTTCTCAAGTGCTCATGGAACATTCTCCAGGATAGATCATATCTTGGGTCACAAATCAAGCCTTGGTAAATTTAAGAAAATTGAAATAGTATCAAGTATCTTTTCCGACCACAACGCTATGAGACTAGATATCAATTACAGGAAAAGACCTGTAAAAAATACAAACACATGGAGGCTACACAATACATTACTTAATAACGAAGTGATCACTGAAGAAATCAAAGGGGAAATCAAAAAATACCTAGAAACAAATGACAATGGAGATACGACGACCCAAAACCTATGGGACGCAGCAAAAGCAGTGCTAAGAGGGAAGTTTATAGCAATACAAGCCTACCTCAAGAAACAGGAAACATCTCGAATAAACAACCTAACCTTGCACCTAAAGCAATTAGAGAAAGAAGAACAAAAAAACCCCAAAGCCAGCAGAAGGAAAGAAATTATAAAGATCAGGTCAGAAATAAATGAAAAAGAAATGAAGGAAACAATAGCAAAAATCAATGAAACTAAAAGCTGGTTCTTTGAGAAGATAAACAAAATTGATAAACCATTAGCCAGACTCATCAAGAGAAAAAGGGAGAAGACTCAGATCAATAGAATTAGAAATGAAAAAGGAGAAGTAACCACTGACACTGCAGAAATACAAAAGATCATGAGAGATTACTACAAGCAACTCTATGCCAATAAAATGGACAACCTGGAAGAAATGGACAGATTCTTAGAAAGGCACAAACTGCCGAGACTGAACCAGGAAGAAATAGAAAATATGAACAGACCAATCACAAGCACTGAAATTGAAACTGTGATTAAAAACCTTCCAACAAACAAAAGCCCAGGACCAGATGGCTTCACAGGTGAATTCTATCAAACATTTAGAGAAGAGCTAACACCTATCCTTCTCAAACTCTTCCAAAATATTGCAGAGGGAGGAACACTCCCAAACTCATTCTACGAGGCCACCATCACCCTGATACCAAAACCAGACAAAGATGTCACAAAGAAAGAAAACTACAGGCCAATATCACTGATGAACATAGATGCAAAAATCCTCAACAAAATACTAGCAAACAGAATCCAACAGCACATTAAAAGGATCATACACCATGATCAAGTGGGGTTTATCCCAGGAATGCAAGGATTCTTCAATATACGCAAATCAATCAATGTGATACATCATATTAACAAACTGAAGGAGAAAAACCATATGATCATCTCAATAGATGCAGAGAAAGCTTTCGACAAAATTCAACACCCATTTATGATAAAAGCCCTGCAGAAAGTAGGCATAGAGGGAACTTTCCTCAACATAATAAAGGCCATATATGACAAACCCACAGCCAACATTGTCCTCAATGGGGAAAAACTGAAACCATTTCCACTAAGATCAGGAACAAGACAAGGTTGCCCACTCTCACCACTATTATTCAACATAGTTTTGGAAGTGTTAGCCACAGCAATCAGAGAAGACAAAGAAATAAAAGGAATCCAAATCGGAAAAGAAGAAGTAAAGCTGTCACTATTTGCAGATGACATGATACTATACATAGAGAATCCTAAAGATGCTACCAGAAAACTCCTAGAGCTAATCAATGAATTTGGTAAAGTAGCAGGATACAAAATTAATGCACAGAAATCTCTTGCATTTCTATACACTAATGACGAAAAATCTGAAAGTGAAATTAAGAAAACACTCCCATTTACCATTGCAACAAAAAGAATAAAATATCTAGGAATAAACCTACCTAAGGAGACAAAAGACCTGTATGCAGAAAATTATAAGACACTGATGAAAGAAATTAAAGATGATACAAATAGATGGAGAGATATACCATGTTCCTGGATTGGAAGAATCAACATTGTGAAAATGACTCTACTACCCAAAGCAATCTACAGATTCAATGCAATCCCTATCAAACTACCACTGGCATTTTTCACAGAACTAGAACAAAAAATTTCACAATTTGTATGGAAACACAAAAGACCCCCGAATAGCCAAAGCAATCTTGAGAACGAAAAATGGAGCTGGGGGAATCAGGCTCCCTGACTTCAGACTATATTACAAAGCTTCAGTAATCAAGACAGTTTGGTACTGGCACAAAAACAGAAATATAGATCAATGGAACAGGATAGAAAGCCCAGAGATAAACCCACACACATATGGGCACCTTATTTTTGATAAAGGAGGCAAGCATATACAGTGGAGAAAAGACAGCCTCTTCAATAAGTGGTGCTGGGAAAATTGGACAGGTACATGTAAAAGTATGAAAATAGAACACTCCCTGACACCATGCACAAAAATAAACTCAAAATGGATTAAAGACCTAAGTGTAAGGGCAGACACTATCAAACTCTTAGAGGAAAACATAGGCAGAACACTCTATGACATACATCACAGCAAGATTCTTTTTGACCCAGCTCCCAGAGAAATGGAAATAAGAACACAAATAAACAAATGGGACCTAATGAAACTTAAAAGCTTTTGCACAGCAAAGGAAACCATAAACAAGACCAAAAGACAACCATCAGAATGGGAGAAAATATTTGCAAATGAAGCAACTGACAAAGGATTAATCTCCAAGATTTACAAGCAGCTCATGCAGCTCAATAACAAAAAAACGAACAACCCAATCCAAAAATGGGCCGAAGACCTAAATAGACATTTCTCCAAAGAAGATATACAGATGGCCTACAGACACATGAAAGAATGCTCAACATCATTAATCATTAGAGAAATGCAAATCAAAACTACAATGAGATATCATCTCACACCGGTCAGAATGGCCATCATCAAAAAATCTAGAAACAATAAATGCTGGAGAGGGTGTGGAGGAAAGGGAACACTCTTGCACTGTTGGTGGGAATGTAAATTGATACAGCCACTATGGAGAACAGTATGGAGGTTCCTTAAAAAACTACAAATAGAACTACCATACGACCCAGCAATCCCACTACTGGGCATATACCCTGAGAAAACCATAGGTCAAAAAGAGTCATGTACCAAAATGTTCATTGCAGCTCTATTTACAATAGCCAGGACATGGAAGCAATCTAAATGTCCATCGACAGATGAATGGATAAAGAAGATGTGGCACATATATACAATGGAATATTACTCAGCCATAAAAAGAAATGAAATGGAGGTATTTGTAATGAGGTGGATGGAGTTAGAGTCTGTCATACAGAGTGAAGTAAGTCAGAAAGAGAAAAACAAATACAGTATGCTAACACATATATACGGAATCTAAGGGGAAAAAAAAAAAAAAAAAAAAAGGCCATGAAGAACCTAGTGGCAAGACGGGAATAAAGACACAGACCTACTAGAGAATGGACTTGAGGATATGGGGAGGGGGTGGGGTGAGATGTGACAGGGTAAGAGAGTGTCATGGACATATATACACTACCAAATGTAAAATAGATAACTAGTGGGAAGCAGCCGCATAGCACAGGGAGATCAGCTCGGTGCTTTGTGACCATCTAGAGGGATGGGATGGGGAGGGTGGGAGGGAGGGAGATGCAAGAGGGAAGAGAAATGGGAACATATTGTATATGTATAACTGATTCACTTTGTTATAAAGCAGAAGCTAACACACCATTGTAAGGCAATTATACTTCAATAAAGATGTTAAAAAAAAAAAAAAAAAAAGAAAGCACAGGGATATATGCTGCGTGTGCCCTTGGAAATGGGGGCCTGATTGAACTAGCCTTGCTTTCCCATTTTGAAAGCTCCATTCATGCTGCCTTGAAGCTACTTGAAATTGACTGCTGTTGACAGGCCACTAGCCACTGTAGGCATGGCTCTGGGTAGAAAATGAGTTTTCTCTAGCTATGCCGACTGCTTCGATGGCTGGGGTGGAGCTCATCCTGCCACACTCTAGAGCTAAAGGGAAACTCAATGTGAGTACTGGCCTCGAGGTACGTCCCTGAGTAGCCGCCCAGAAAGGGAGGCATGCAGCTGTTTCCATGAGGTCTTAGTCGCTGTTCTGCTTGATTTTATTTTATTTTTTTATTTTTTATTTTTTTTTAAGATTTATTTTTTGATTGATTGATCGCTATGTTGGGTCTTCGTTTCTGTGCTAGGGCTCTCTCCAGTTGCGGCAAATGGGGCCACTCTTCATCGCGGTGCGCGGGCCTCTCACTATCGCGGCCTCTCTTGTTGTGGAGCACAGGCTCCAGACACGCAGGTTCAATCATTGTGGCCCACGGGCCCAGTTTCTCCGCGGCATGTGTTATCCTTTGAGACCAGGGCTCGAACCCGTGTCCCCTGCATTGGCAGGCATATTCTCAACCACTGCGCCCCCAGGGAAGCCCCTGTTCTGCTTTATTTTAAAGGAAGTACCCTTTTCAGGACTCGTAGGCCCCTCGGGTGTGCATCATTTTCCCTCCAAGAACCCTGAGTACCTCCAGACTCCTGTGGGCCTGCTGAGCAACATCGAGGCCCAAAGGTCGGTCCCTCGGAGGCCCTCTGTGTATGCCGAGTGATGGGCAACACACTGCACGTTCCTTAAGGACAGCTACATTTCCAGAGCACTGGAACAGCCCCAGGACCACATTTCTAGACAGTGCGACGTGCCCTGGAAGTGTTCGTCATGGCCCCCGTCTGAGCTGCCATGAGAAAACACACTGCGTAGAATTCTTCGAGGGCCTCGTACCTGAAGTCACTCAGCTCGAGGAGAAAGTCAGCATCCTACCATGCTGTGGCGCTAACGGGACACTCAGCGTGAGCACTTGCCTCAAGGTAAGGCCCTGAATTGCCGTGCAGAAGCGGAGGCGTGTAGCAGTTTTCAGGAGGCCATAGCCACTGCTCTGCATTAGTTTATTTATTTATTTATTTGTTTATCTATCTATCTATTTATTTATTTATTTAATATATCATTTTTTTTTTACTGTGTTGGGTCGTCGTTGCTGCATGTGAGCTTTCTCTAGTTGCAGCGAGCGGGGGCTACTCTTCGTTGCGGTGCGCTGGCTTCTCGTTGCGGTGACTCCTCTTGTTGTGGAGCACAGGCTCTAGGCACGTGGACTTCATTAGTTCTGGCATGCGGGCTCAGTCGTTGTGGCTCCCGGGCTCTAGAGTGCAGGCTCAGGCGTTGTGGTTTACGGGCTTAAGTGCTCCGCAGCATGTGAGATCTTGGTGGACCAGGGCTCGAACCCATGTCCGCTGCATCGGCAGGTGGATTCCCAAACATTGCACCACAAGGGAAGCCCCTGCTCTGCATTATTTAAGTGTCAGTATGCTTTGCAGGACATCTAGGAGTCTCACGTGGGCACCCTATTTCCTGCAAGAACACTGAGTACCCCGAGGCCCCCATGGGCCCGCTAAGCCACATCCAGGCCCATAGCCCTTCGGAGCCACTCTGTGTATGCCGAGTGTAGGGCAACACACTGCACTCCTTCCTGGGACAGCTTGATTTCCCCAGCACTCGAACAGGTCCACGAACACCGTTCTAGCAGGTCCAACGTGCCGTGCAAGTCTGGCTCATTGCCCAAGTCTGAGCTGCACTGAGAAAAACCCTCGGCTTCGTATTCCATCTGGGAGTCCCTGCCTGAAGTCACCCTGCCTCCAAGAGAAAGTCGGCTTGCGTTCCGAGTGCAACTAAAGGCCAGTTCCTCGGGTAACACTGCAGGCTTTTGAAGAGCCACGGGCCCGGAGGCCTAGCTGGGGCGTTCCTTGGTTGAGGCAGTTCGCTATTTGCAGAAACACCCTGCTTCGAGGAGTTGATTCAGGGACGGAACCACTGGGTAACCTGTGTCTCTTTGGACTTCTTAGAAAGCACCGGGATATATGCTGCGTGTGCCCTTGGAAATGGGGGCCTGATGGAACTAGCCTTGCTTTCCCATTTTGAAAGCTCCATTCATGCTGCCTTGAAGCTACTTGAAATTGACTGCTGTTGACAGGCCACTAGCCACTGTAGGCATGGCTCTGGGTAGAAAATGAGTTTTCTCTAGCTATGCCGGGTGCTTTAATGGCCGGGGTGGAGCTCGTCCTGCCACGCTCCAGAGTTAAAGGGAAACTCAACGTGAGTACTGGCCTCGAGGTACGTCCCTGAGTAGCCTCCCAGAAAGGGAGGCATGCAGCTGTTTCCATGAGGTCTTAGTCGCTGTTCTGCTTGATTTTATTTTATTTTTTTATTTTTTATTTTTTTTTAAGATTTATTTTTTGATTGATTGATCGCTATGTTGGGTCTTCGTTTCTGTACTAGGGCTCTCTCCAGTTGCGGCAAATGGGGCCACTCTTCATCGCGGTGCGCGGGCCTCTCACTATCGCGGCCTCTCTTGTTGTGGAGCACAGGCTCCAGAAGCGCAGGTTCAATCATTGTGGCCCACGGGCCCAGTTTCTCCGCGGCATGTGTGATCCTTTGAGACCAGGGCTCGAACCCGTGTCCCCTGCATTGGCAGGCATATTCTCAACCACTGCGCCCCCAGGGAAGCCCCTGTTCTGCTTTATTTTAAAGGAAGTACCTTTTCAGGACTTGTAGGCCCCTCGGGTGTGCATCATTTTCCCTCCAAGAACCCTGAGTACCTCCAGACTCCTGTGGGCCTGCTGAGCAACATCGAGGCCCAAAGGTCGGTCCCTCGGAGGCCCTCTGTGTATGCCGAGTGATGGGCAACACACTGCATGTTCCTTAAGGACAGCTACATTTCCAGAGCACTGGAACAGCCTCAGGACCACATTTCTAGCCAGTGCGACGTGCCATGGAAGTGTTCGTCACGGCCCCGGTCTGAGCTGCCATGAGAAAACACTCTGCGTAGAATTCTTCGAGGGCCTCGTACCTGAAGTCACTCTGCTCGAGGAGAAAGTCAGCATCCTACCATGCTGTGGCGCTAACGGGACACTCAGCCTCAGCACTTGCCTCAAGGTAAGGCTCTGAATTGCCGTGCAGAAGCGGAGGCGTGCAGCAGTTTTCAGGAGGCCGTAGCCACTGCTCTGCATTAGTTTATTTATTTATTTATTTGTTTATCTATCTATTTATTTATTTATTTATTTAATATATCATTTTTTTTTTACTGTGTTGGGTCGTCGTTGCTGCATGTGAGCTTTCTCTAGTTGCAGCGAGCGGGGGCTACTCTTCGTTGCGGTGCGCGGGCTTCTCGTTGCGGTGACTCCTCTTGTTGTGGAGCACAGGCTCTAGGCACGTGGACTTCATTAGTTCTGGCATGCGGGCTCAGTCGTTGTGGCTCCCGGGCTCTAGAGTGCAGGCTCAGGCGTTGTGGTTTACGGGCTTAAGTGCTCCGCAGCATGTGAGATCTTGGTGGACCAGGGCTCGAACCCATGTCCGCTGCATCGGCTGGTGGATTCCCAAACATTGCACCACAAGGGAAGCCCCAGCTCTGCATTATTTTAATGTCAGTATGCTTTGCAGGACATCTAGGAGCCTCACGTGGGCACCTTATTTCCTGCAAGAACACTGAGTACCCCGAGCCTCCCATGGGCCCGCTAAGCCACATCCAGGCCCATAGCCCTTCGGAGCCACTCTGTGTATGCCGAGTGTAGGGCAACACACTGCACTCCTTCCTGGGACAGCTTGATTTCCCCAGCACTCGAATAGGTCCACGAACACCGTTCTAGCAGGTCCAACGTGCCGTGCAAGTCTGGCTTATTGCCCAAGTCTGAGCTGCACTGAGAAAAACCCTCGGCTTCGTATTCCATCTGGGAGTCCCTGCCTGAAGTCTCCCTGCCTCCAAGAGAAAGTCGGCTTGCGTTCCGACTGCAACTAAAGCCCAGTTCCTCGGGTAACACTGCAGGCTTTTGAAGAGCCACAGGCCCGGAGGCCTAGCTGGGGCGTTCCTTCGTTGAGGCAGTTCGCTATTTGCAGAACACCCTGCTTCCAGGAGTTGATTCAGGGAAGGAACCACTGGGTAACCTGTGTCTCTTTGGACTTGTTAGAAAGCACAGGGTTTTCGGTTTCGGTTGGATCGCAGGGAGAGGACTGGGGCTGGCAGCGTGAACACAGCCTGAAGGGATTAGCGCACAACAGCTGGCTGGGAGGGAGACCGGGAAAAAGTCTGCAGCTGCCGAAGAGGCAAGGGACTTTTTCTTGCCTCTTTGTTTCGCGGCGCGCAAGGAGCGGGGATTCAGAGCGCCGCCTAAACGAACTCCAGAGAAGGGCGCGAGCCGCGGCGATCACCGCAGACCCCACAGCAACAGGGGCGCAGAGAAAAAAAAACGGAGAGACTCCCGCACAGAGGCTCGGCGCCGAGCAGCACTCTCCAGCCCGAGAGGCTTGTCTGCTCCCCCGCCGGGGCGCGCGGGGCTGGGAGCTGAGGCTCCGGTTTCGGTTTCGGTTGGATCGCAGGGAGAGGACTGGGGCTGGCGGCGTGAACACAGCCTGAAGGGGTTAGCGCACCACAGCTGGCTGGTAGGGAGTCCGGGGAAAAGTCTGCAGCTGCCGAAGAGGCAAGAGACTTTTTCTTGCCTCTTTGTTTCGCGGCGCGCAAGGAGAGGGGATTCAGAGTGCCGCCTAAACAAACTCCAGAGAAAGGCGTGAGCCGCGGCGATCAGCACGGACCCCAGAGACGGGCGTGAGACGCTGGGGCTGCTGCTGCCGCCTCCAAAAAGCCTGTGTGTGAGCACAAGTCACTCTCCACATCGCCCCTCCCGGGAGCCTGTGCAGCCCGCCACTGCCAGGGTCCCGTGATCCGGGGACAAGTTCCCCGGGAGAACGCACTGCCCGCCTCAGGCTGGTGCAACGTCACGCCGGCCTCGGCCGCCGCAGGCTCACCCCGCCTCCTCTGTACACCTCCCTCCCCGCGGCCTGAGTGAGCCAGAGCCCCCGAAGCAGCTGCTCCTTTAACCCCGTCCTGTCTGTGCGGGGAATAGACGCCCTCAGGCGACCTACACGCAGAGGCGGGTCCAAATCCAAAGCTGAACCCCAGGAACTGTGCGAACAGGGAAGATAAGGGGAAATCTCTCCCAGCAACCTTAGAAGCAGCGGATTAAAACTCCACAAACAACTTGATGTGCCTGCATCTGGTGAATACCTGAATAGACAACGAATCATCCCAAATTCAGGAGGTGGACTTTGGGAGCAGGATATATTAATTTTTCCCCTTTTCCTTTATTTGTGAGTGTATATGTATATGCTTCTGGGTGCGATTTCGTCTGTATAGCTTTGCTTTACAATAGCTTTATTTTACTTCACTATATTATAGCCTCTTTCTTTCTTTCTTTCTTTCTATTTTTTCTCCCTTCTACTCTGAGCCGTGTGGACGAAAGGCTCTTGGTGCTCCAGCCAGGCATCAGGGCCGTGCCTCTGAGGTGGGAGAGCCAACTTCAGGACACTGGTCCACAAGAGACCTCCCAGCTTCACGTAATACCAAACGGCAAAAATCTCTCAGAGATCTCCATCTCAACATCAAGACCCAGCTTCACTCAACGACCAACAAGCTACAGTGCTGGACACCCTATGCCAAACAACTAGCAAGACAGGAACACAGCCCCATCCATTAGCAGAGAGGCTGCCTAAAATCATAATAAGGCCACAGACACCCCAAAATACACCACCAGAGGTGGACGTGCCCACCAGAAAGACAAGAGCCAACCTCATCCACCAGAGCTCAGGCACTAGTTCCCTCCACCAGGAAGCCGACACAACCCACTGAACCAACCTTAGCCACTGGGGACAGATACCAAAAACAACAGGAACTACGAACCTGCAGCCTGTGAAAAGGAGACCCCAAACACAGTAAGATAAGCAAAATGAGACGACAGAAAAACACACAGCAGATGAAGGAGCAGGGTCAGAACATACCAGACTTAACAAATGAAGAGGAAATAGGTAGTCTACCTGAAAAAGAATTCAGAATAATGATAGTAAGGATGATCCAAAATCTTGGAAATAGAATAGACAAAATGCAAGAAACATTTAACAAGGACGTAGAAGAACTAAAGAGGAACCAAGCAATGATGAAAACCACAATAAATGAAATTAAAAATACTCTAGATGGGATCAATAGCAGAATAACTGAGGCAGAAGAAAGGATAAGTGACCTGGAAGATAAAATGGTGGAAATAACTACTGCAGAGCAGGATAAAGAAAAAAGAATGAAAAGAACTGAGGACAGTCTCAGAGACCTCTGGGACAACATTAAACGCGCCAACATTCGAATTATAGGGGTCCCAGAAGAAGAAGAGAAAAAGAAAGGGACTGAGAAGATATTTGAAGAGATTATAGTTGAAAACTTCCCTAATATGGGAAAGGAAATAGTTAATCAAGTCCTGGAAGCACAGAGAGTCCCATACAGGATAAACCCAAGGAGAAACACACCAAGACACATATTAATCAAACTGTCAAAAATTAAATATAAGGAAAACATATTAAAGGCAGCAAGGGAAAAAAAACAAATAACACACAAGGGAATCCCCATAAGGTTAACATCTGATCTTTCAGCAGAAACTCTGCAAGCCAGAAGGGAGTGGCAGGATATACTTAAAGTGATGAAGGAGAAAAACCTGCAACCAAGATTACACTACCCAGCAAGGATCTCATTCAGATTCGATGGAGAAATTAAAACCTTTACAGACAAGCAAAAGCTGAGAGAGTTCAGCACCACCAAACCAGCTTTACAACAAATGCTAAAGGAACTTCTCTAGGCAAGAAACACAAGAGAAGGAAAACACCTACAATAACAAACCCAAAACATTTAAGAAAATGGGAATAGGAACATACATATCGATAATTACCTTGAATGTAAATGGATTAAATGCTCCCACCAAAAGACACAGGCTGGCTGAATGGATACAAAAACAAGACCCATATATATGCTGTCTACAAGAGACCCACTTCAGACCTAGAGACACATATAGACTGAAAGTGAGGGGATGGAAAAAGATATTCCATGCAAATGGAAATCAAAAGAAAGCTGGAGTAGCAATTCTCATATCAGACAAAATAGACTTTAAAATAAAGACTATTACAAGAGACAAAGAAGGACACTATATAATGATCAAGGGATCGATACAAGAGGAAGGTATAACAATTGTAAATATTTATGCACCCAACATAGGAGCACCTCAATACATAAGGCAAATACTAACAGCCATAAAAGGGGACATCGACAGCAACACAATCATAGTAGGGGACTTTAACACCCCACTCTCACCAATGGACAGATCATCCAAAATGAAAATAAATAAGGAAACACAAGCTTTAAATGATACATTAAACAAGATAGACTTAATTGATATTTATAGGACATTCCATCCAAAAACAACAGAATACACATTTTTCTCAAGTGCTCATGGAACATTCTCCAGGATAGATCATATCTTGGGTCACAAATCAAGCCTTGGTAAATTTAAGAAAATTGAAATAGTATCAAGTATCTTTTCCGACCACAACGCTATGAGACTAGATATCAATTACAGGAAAAGACCTGTAAAAAATACAAACACATGGAGGCTACACAATACATTACTTAATAACGAAGTGATCACTGAAGAAATCAAAGGGGAAATCAAAAAATACCTAGAAACAAATGACAATGGAGATACGACGACCCAAAACCTATGGGACGCAGCAAAAGCAGTGCTAAGAGGGAAGTTTATAGCAATACAAGCCTACCTCAAGAAACAGGAAACATCTCGAATAAACAACCTAACCTTGCACCTAAAGCAATTAGAGAAAGAAGAACAAAAAAACCCCAAAGCCAGCAGAAGGAAAGAAATTATAAAGATCAGGTCAGAAATAAATGAAAAAGAAATGAAGGAAACAATAGCAAAAATCAATGAAACTAAAAGCTGGTTCTTTGAGAAGATAAACAAAATTGATAAACCATTAGCCAGACTCATCAAGAGAAAAAGGGAGAAGACTCAGATCAATAGAATTAGAAATGAAAAAGGAGAAGTAACCACTGACACTGCAGAAATACAAAAGATCATGAGAGATTACTACAAGCAACTCTATGCCAATAAAATGGACAACCTGGAAGAAATGGACAGATTCTTAGAAAGGCACAAACTGCCGAGACTGAACCAGGAAGAAATAGAAAATATGAACAGACCAATCACAAGCACTGAAATTGAAACTGTGATTAAAAACCTTCCAACAAACAAAAGCCCAGGACCAGATGGCTTCACAGGTGAATTCTATCAAACATTTAGAGAAGAGCTAACACCTATCCTTCTCAAACTCTTCCAAAATATTGCAGAGGGAGGAACACTCCCAAACTCATTCTACGAGGCCACCATCACCCTGATACCAAAACCAGACAAAGATGTCACAAAGAAAGAAAACTACAGGCCAATATCACTGATGAACATAGATGCAAAAATCCTCAACAAAATACTAGCAAACAGAATCCAACAGCACATTAAAAGGATCATACACCATGATCAAGTGGGGTTTATCCCAGGAATGCAAGGATTCTTCAATATACGCAAATCAATCAATGTGATACATCATATTAACAAACTGAAGGAGAAAAACCATATGATCATCTCAATAGATGCAGAGAAAGCTTTCGACAAAATTCAACACCCATTTATGATAAAAGCCCTGCAGAAAGTAGGCATAGAGGGAACTTTCCTCAACATAATAAAGGCCATATATGACAAACCCACAGCCAACATTGTCCTCAATGGGGAAAAACTGAAACCATTTCCACTAAGATCAGGAACAAGACAAGGTTGCCCACTCTCACCACTATTATTCAACATAGTTTTGGAAGTGTTAGCCACAGCAATCAGAGAAGACAAAGAAATAAAAGGAATCCAAATCGGAAAAGAAGAAGTAAAGCTGTCACTATTTGCAGATGACATGATACTATACATAGAGAATCCTAAAGATGCTACCAGAAAACTCCTAGAGCTAATCAATGAATTTGGTAAAGTAGCAGGATACAAAATTAATGCACAGAAATCTCTTGCATTTCTATACACTAATGACGAAAAATCTGAAAGTGAAATTAAGAAAACACTCCCATTTACCATTGCAACAAAAAGAATAAAATATCTAGGAATAAACCTACCTAAGGAGACAAAAGACCTGTATGCAGAAAATTATAAGACACTGATGAAAGAAATTAAAGATGATACAAATAGATGGAGAGATATACCATGTTCCTGGATTGGAAGAATCAACATTGTGAAAATGACTCTACTACCCAAAGCAATCTACAGATTCAATGCAATCCCTATCAAACTACCACTGGCATTTTTCACAGAACTAGAACAAAAAATTTCACAATTTGTATGGAAACACAAAAGACCCCCGAATAGCCAAAGCAATCTTGAGAACGAAAAATGGAGCTGGGGGAATCAGGCTCCCTGACTTCAGACTATATTACAAAGCTTCAGTAATCAAGACAGTTTGGTACTGGCACAAAAACAGAAATATAGATCAATGGAACAGGATAGAAAGCCCAGAGATAAACCCACACACATATGGGCACCTTATTTTTGATAAAGGAGGCAAGCATATACAGTGGAGAAAAGACAGCCTCTTCAATAAGTGGTGCTGGGAAAATTGGACAGGTACATGTAAAAGTATGAAAATAGAACACTCCCTGACACCATGCACAAAAATAAACTCAAAATGGATTAAAGACCTAAGTGTAAGGGCAGACACTATCAAACTCTTAGAGGAAAACATAGGCAGAACACTCTATGACATACATCACAGCAAGATTCTTTTTGACCCAGCTCCCAGAGAAATGGAAATAAGAACACAAATAAACAAATGGGACCTAATGAAACTTAAAAGCTTTTGCACAGCAAAGGAAACCATAAACAAGACCAAAAGACAACCATCAGAATGGGAGAAAATATTTGCAAATGAAGCAACTGACAAAGGATTAATCTCCAAGATTTACAAGCAGCTCATGCAGCTCAATAACAAAAAAACGAACAACCCAATCCAAAAATGGGCCGAAGACCTAAATAGACATTTCTCCAAAGAAGATATACAGATGGCCTACAGACACATGAAAGAATGCTCAACATCATTAATCATTAGAGAAATGCAAATCAAAACTACAATGAGATATCATCTCACACCGGTCAGAATGGCCATCATCAAAAAATCTAGAAACAATAAATGCTGGAGAGGGTGTGGAGGAAAGGGAACACTCTTGCACTGTTGGTGGGAATGTAAATTGATACAGCCACTATGGAGAACAGTATGGAGGTTCCTTAAAAAACTACAAATAGAACTACCATACGACCCAGCAATCCCACTACTGGGCATATACCCTGAGAAAACCATAGGTCAAAAAGAGTCATGTACCAAAATGTTCATTGCAGCTCTATTTACAATAGCCAGGACATGGAAGCAATGTCCATCGACAGATGAATGGATAAAGAAGATGTGGCACATATATACAATGGAATATTACTCAGCCATAAAAAGAAATGAAATGGAGGTATTTGTAATGAGGTGGATGGAGTTAGAGTCTGTCATACAGAGTGAAGTAAGTCAGAAAGAGAAAAACAAATACAGTATGCTAACACATATATACGGAATCTAAGGGGAAAAAAAAAAAAAAAAAAAAGGCCATGAAGAACCTAGTGGCAAGACGGGAATAAAGACACAGACCTACTAGAGAATGGACTTGAGGATATGGGGAGGGGGTGGGGTGAGATGTGACAGGGTAAGAGAGTGTCATGGACATATATACACTACCAAATGTAAAATAGATAACTAGTGGGAAGCAGCCGCATAGCACAGGGAGATCAGCTCGGTGCTTTGTGACCATCTAGAGGGATGGGATGGGGAGGGTGGGAGGGAGGGAGATGCAAGAGGGAAGAAAAATGGGAACATATTGTATATGTATAACTGATTCACTTTGTTATAAAGCAGAAGCTAACACACCATTGTAAGGCAATTATACTTCAATAAAGATGTTAAAAAAAAAAAAAAAAAAGAAAGCACAGGGATATATGCTGCGTGTGCCCTTGGAAATGGGGGCCTGATTGAACTAGCCTTGCTTTCCCATTTTGAAAGCTCCATTCATGCTGCCTTGAAGCTACTTGAAATTGACTGCTGTTGACAGGCCACTAGCCACTGTAGGCATGGCTTTGGGTAGAAAATGAGTTTTCTCTAGCTATGCCGACTGCTTCGATGGCTGGGGTGGAGCTCATCCTGCCACACTCTAGAGCTAAAGGGAAACTCAATGTGAGTACTGGCCTCGAGGTACGTCCCTGAGTAGCCGCCCAGAAAGGGAGGCATGCAGCTGTTTCCATGAGGTCTTAGTCGCTGTTCTGCTTGATTTTATTTTATTTTTTTATTTTTTATTTTTTTTTAAGATTTATTTTTTGATTGATTGATCGCTATGTTGGGTCTTCGTTTCTGTGCTAGGGCTCTCTCCAGTTGCGGCAAATGGGGACACTCTTCATCGCGGTGCGCGGGCCTCTCACTATCGCGGCCTCTCTTGTTGTGGAGCACAGGCTCCAGACACGCAGGTTCAATCATTGTGGCCCACGGGCCCAGTTTCTCCGCGGCATGTGTTATCCTTTGAGACCAGGGCTCGAACCCGTGTCCCCTGCATTGGCAGGCATATTCTCAACCACTGCGCCCCCAGGGAAGCCCCTGTTCTGCTTTATTTTAAAGGAAGTACCCTTTTCAGGACTCGTAGGCCCCTCGGGTGTGCATCATTTTCCCTCCAAGAACCCTGAGTACCTCCAGACTCCTGTGGGCCTGCTGAGCAACATCGAGGCCCAAAGGTCGGTCCCTCGGAGGCCCTCTGTGTATGCCGAGTGATGGGCAACACACTGCACGTTCCTTAAGGACAGCTACATTTCCAGAGCACTGGAACAGCCCCAGGACCACATTTCTAGACAGTGCGACGTGCCCTGGAAGTGTTCGTCATGGCCCCCGTCTGAGCTGCCATGAGAAAACACACTGCGTAGAATTCTTCGAGGGCCTCGTACCTGAAGTCACTCTGCTCGAGGAGAAAGTCAGCATCCTACCATGCTGTGGCGCTAACGGGACACTCAGCGTGAGCACTTGCCTCAAGGTAAGGCCCTGAATTGCCGTGCAGAAGCGGAGGCGTGTAGCAGTTTTCAGGAGGCCATAGCCACTGCTCTGCATTAGTTTATTTATTTATTTATTTGTTTATCTATCTATCTATTTATTTATTTATTTAATATATCATTTTTTTTTTACTGTGTTAGGTCGTCGTTGCTGCATGTGAGCTTTCTCTAGTTGCAGCGAGCGGGGGCTACTCTTCGTTGCGGTGCGCTGGCTTCTCATTGCGGTGACTCCTCTTGTTGTGGAGCACAGGCTCTAGGCACGTGGACTTCATTAGTTCTGGCATGCGGGCTCAGTCATTGTGGCTCCCGGGCTCTTGAGCGCAGGCTCAGTCGTTGTGGTTCACGGTCTTAAGTGCTCCGCAGCACGTGAGATCTTGGTGGACCAGGGCTCGAACCCATGTCCGCTGCATCGGCAGGTGGATTCCCAAACATTGCACCACAAGGGAAGCCCCTGCTCTGCATTATTTTAAGGTCAGTATGCTTTGCAGGACATCTAGGAGCCTCGCGTAGGCACCCTATTTCCTGCAAGAACACTGAGTACCCCGGGGCCCCCATGGGCCCGCTAAGACACATCCAGGCCCATAACCCTTCGGAGCCACTCTGTGTATGCCGAGTGTAGGGCAACACACTGCACTCCTTCCTGGGACAGCTTGATTTCCCCAGCACTCGAACAGGTCCACGAACACCGTTCTAGCAGGTCCAACGTGCCGTGCAAGTCTGGCTCATTGCCCAAGTCTGAGCTGCATTGAGAAAAACCCTCGGCTTCGTATTCCATCTGGGAGTCCCTGCCTGAAGTCACCCTGCCTCCAAGAGAAAGTCGGCTTGCGTTCCGAGTGCAACTAAAGGCCAGTTCCTCGGGTAACACTGCAGGCTTTTGAAGAGCCACGGTCCCGGAGGCCTAGCTGGGGCGTTCCTTGGTTGAGGCAGTTCGCTATTTGCAGAACACCCTGCTTCGAGGAGTTGATTCAGGGAAGGAACCACTGGGTAACCTGTGTCTCTTTGGACTTCTTAGAAAGCACCGGGATATATGCTGCGTGTTCCCTTGGAAAAGGGGGCCTGATGGAACTAGCCTTGCTTTCCCATTTTGAAAGCTCCATTCATGCTGCCTTGAAGCTACTTGAAATTGACTGCTGTTGACAGGCCACTAGCCACTGTAGGCATGGCTCTGGGTAGAAAATGAGTTTTCTCTAGCTAAGCCGGCTGCTTCGATGGCCGGGGTGGAGCTCATCCTGCCACGCTCTAGAGCTAAAGCGAAACTCAACGTGAGTACTGGCCTCGAGGTACGTCCCTGAGTAGCCGCGCAGAAAGGGAGGCATGCAGCTGTTTCCATGAGGTCTTAGTCGCTGTTCTGCTTGATTTTATTTTATTTTATTTTTTTATTTTTTTTTAAGATTTATTTTTTGATTGATTGATCGCTATGTTGGGTCTTCGTTTCTGTGCTAGGGCTCTCTCCAGTTGCGGCAAATGGGGCCACTCTTCATCGCGGTGCGCGGGCCTCTCACTATCGCGGCCTCTCTTGTTGTGGAGCACAGGCTCCAGACGCGCAGGTTCAATCATTGTGGCCCACGGGCCCAGTTTCTCCGCGGCATGTGTTATCCTTTGAGACCAGGGCTCGAACCCGTGTCCCCTGCATTGGCAGGCATATTCTCAACCACTGTGCCCCTAGGGAAGCCCCTGTTCTGCTTTATTTTAAAGGAAGTACCTTTTCAGGACTTGTAGGCCCCTCGGGTGTGCATCATTTTCCCTCCAAGAACCCTGAGTACCTCCAGACTCCTGTGGGCCTGCTGAGCAACATCGAGGCCCAAAGGTCGGTCCCTCGGAGGCCCTCTGTGTATGCCGAGTGATGGGCAACACACTGCACGTTCCTTAAGGACAGCTACATTTCCAGAGCACTGGAACAGCCTCAGGACCACATTTCTAGCCAGTGCGACGTGCCCTGGAAGTGTTCGTCACGGCCCCGGTCTGAGCTGCCATGAGAAAACACTCTGCGTAGAATTCTTCGAGGGCCTCGTACCTGAAGTCACTCTGCTCGAGGAGAAAGTCAGCATCCTACCATGCTGTGGCGCTAACGGGACACTCAGCCTCAGCACTTGCCTCGAGGTAAGGCCCTGAATTGCCGTGCAGAAGCGGAGGCGTGCTGCAGTTTTCAGGAGGCCGTAGCCCCTGCTCAGCGTTAGTTTATTTATTTATTCATTTGTTTATCTATCTGTCTATCTATCTATTTATTTATTTATTTAATATATCGTTTTTTTTTTTACTGTGTTGGGTCCTCGTTTCTGCATGTGAGCTTTCTCTAGTTGCAGCCAGCGGGGGCTACTCTTCATTGCGGTGCTCGGGCTTCTCATTGCGGTGACTCCTCTTGTTGTGGAGCACAGGCTCTAGGTACGTGGATTTCATTACTTCTGGCATGCGGGCTCAGTCGTTGTGCCTCCCGGGCTCTAGAGCGCAGGCTTAGTCATTGTGGTTCATGGGCTTAGGTGCTCCGCAGCATGTGAGATCTTGGTGGACCAGGGCTCGAACCCATGTCCCCTGCATCGGGAAGTGGATTCCCAAACATTGCACCACAAGGAAAGCCCTTGCTCTGCATTATTTTAATGTCAGTACGCTTTGCAGGACATCTAGGAGCTTCGCGTGGGCACCCTATTTCCTGCAAGAACACTGAGTATCCCCAGGCCCCCGTGGGCCCGCTAAGCCACATCCAGGCCCATAGCCCTTCGGAGCCACTCTGTGTATGCCGAGTGTAGGGCAACACACTGCACTCCTTCCTGGGACAGCTTGATTTCCCCAGCACTCGAACAGGTCCACGAACATCATTCTAGCAGGTCCAACGTGCCGTGCAAGTCTGGCTCATTGCCCAAGTCTGAGCTGCACTGAGAAAAACCCTCGGCTTCGTATTCCATCTGGGAGTCCCTGCCTGAAGTCACCCTGCCTCCAAGAGAAAGTCGGCTTGCGTTCCGACTGCACCTAAAGCCCAGTTCTTCGGGTAACACTGCAGGCTTTCAAGAGCCACGGTCCCGGAGGCCTAGCTGGGGCGTTCCTTCGTTGAGGCAGTTCGCTATTTGCAGAACACCCTGCTTCGAGGAGTTGATTCAGGGAAGGAACCACTGGGTAACCTGTGTCTGTTTGGACTTGTTAGAAAGCACAGGGATGTATGCTGCGTGTGCCCTTGGAAATGGGGGCCTGATGGAACTAGCCTTGCTTTCCCATTTTGAAAGCTCCATTCATGCTGCCTTGAAGCTACTTGAAATTGACTGCTGTTGACAGGCCCCTAGCCACTGTAGGCATGGCTCTGGGTAGAAAATGAGTTTTCTCTAGCTAAGCCAGCTGGTTCGATGGCCGGGGTTCAGCTCATCCTGCCACGCTCTAGAGCTAAAGGGTAACTCAACGTGAGTACTGGCCTCGAGGTAAGTCCCTGAGTAGCCGCGCAGAAAGGGAGGCATGCAGCTGTTTCCATGAGGTCTTAGTCGCTGTTCCGCTTGATTTTATTTTATTTTTTTATTTTTTATTTTTTTTTAAGATTTATTTTTTGATTGATTGATCGCTATGTTGGGTCTTCGTTTCTGTGCTAGGGCTCATTCCAGTTGTGGCAAATGGGGCCACTCTTCATCGCGGTGCGCGGGCCTCTCACTATCGCGGCCTCTCTTGTTGCGGAGCACAGGCTCCAGACGCGCAGGTTCAGTCATTGTGGCCCACGGGCCCAGTTTCTCCGCGGCATGTGTGATCCTCTCAGACCAGGGCTCGAACCCGTGTCCCCTGCATTGGCAGGCATATTCTCAACCACTGCGCCACCAGGGAAGCCCCTTGAATAGTTTTGTATTTAAAATTTGTCTGTGGGGACTTCCCTGGTGACGCAGTGGTTAAGAGTCCGCCTTCCAATGCAGGGGACACGGGCTCGAGCCCTGGTCCGGGAAGCTCCCACATGCCGCAGAGCAACCAAGCCTGCGTGGCACAACTACTGAAGCCTGCGCGCCTAGAGCCCATGCTCGCCCACAAGAGAAGCCACCGCAATGAGAAGCCCGTGCACCGCAACGAAGAGTAGCCCCGCTCGACGCAACTAGAGAAAGCCCACATGCAGCAACGAAGACCCAACGCAGCCAAACATAAATTAGAAACTACAATAAAATTTGCCTCTGAATAACTTTGAGTGAATTTGGTATAAGTTGTAAAGTTTGCATCTACATTCACTTCATTCCAAATGGTTTCCAATTAATTGTTCCTTAACTACTTTTAGAAAGCTTTTGGGATAGAGACTCCATTTTAGTTTGAATGTCCAGTTTAATGGATTCAGCAGTCCTGTCAGTAGGGCACGCTGCCTCCAGTGACCTGTGAGGGAGGCGCGGCCTGCACTTCCTGCACTGACCACAGGGTGGCGCCGAGTTCGCCTCTCTGACCCACAGCGCATGCTCGTTCCCTGCGAACTTGATTGTGAGGTCAGCTGAGA
The DNA here is from genome assembly GCF_965194825.1 of Balaenoptera physalus. Classification (NCBI taxonomy): domain Eukaryota; kingdom Metazoa; phylum Chordata; class Mammalia; order Artiodactyla; family Balaenopteridae; genus Balaenoptera; species Balaenoptera physalus. The sequence continues at coordinate 178,253,697 of NC_138890.1, forward strand.
GCAGTTGAGCCTCCTCAGGCGCGGGGGCGGGGGCGGGGGCCTTCCGGTAGGACGCCCGGCTCAGTGTCTCTGCTGAGAGGAGCTCGGTCTCCGTCTCCTTAGGACTCGCTGGGGTTTCGGCTTCAGGACAAAGTGGGGCTGCGTCCACGCTGACTAGGGAACTAGGTTTCCTGAGGACCCAGGTGATGCCTGAGGAAAAGGTGAAGAGACGGTGAGGAAAAGTGGGGAGAAGCTTCCTGTGGGCGACTGACCGTTGCGGGGGTCCGTCTTCGTGTGAGCGAGGGAGGGCTTGGCGTGGAAAGCTGGGTGTTTGTTCAGGTTTGTGTGCAGGGTAGCCAGCGTGAGTTTTTACTTCACACCATTATTGTGGTTGAATACATTGCTTACTTTTAATATGTTGAGCAACCTGAAATTCCTGGTGTAGAGATACTTGCTTATGGCATTATCCATTTAAAGTTCTGTTGGTTTCATGTTGCTATTATTGTGTGATAGATTTTTACATTCATATTTGTAAGTTGTACTGGGGTAGTTTTCTTGTTTTTTTCCTGTATTTTTAAAATCTTTTTTAAAATAGTGGTTTTATTTCATTCTAATTATTTATTTATTTTGGCCACGTCCCATGGCTTGTGGGATCTTAGTTCCCCAGTCAGGGATCGAAGCCGAGCCCTTGGCAGTGAAAGCACAGAGTCCTAACCAGTGGGCCACCAGAGAATTCCCCAGTTTTCTTTGTCAAGATGTATTTGTATAATCTGATTAGGCTTGGCTTGGTGTAAGTGGTTTGGAGGGTTAGCATTAGGGCTGGGGCTGGTGTGAGGGTTGGGGCTGTGTATGGTTTATGGTTGCTGTGATGGTTTAAGTTTTAGGGTTGACGAGTTATTTATGGGTATGGTTAATGAATATATTTTATGGTTTGCTTATGGTTATGGTTTGGCTTATTGGTTAAGGTTTATGGTTTTGGTCTCAGGGTGTTAGGGTTCTGTGTTAGAGTGGGTGTTAGGGTATGGGTGAGAATTGGGGTACAGGTAGGATGCGGGTAGAGAATGGGTTAGGGTAAGGTACAGGTTTAGGGTACGGGTTAGGCTAAGGTTAGGTCAGGGCTTAGGGTCAGGATCAGAGTTTAGGGTTAGGGTCCATGTCAGGATTAGCGTCAAGGTTGAGCGAGGCCATTGTTTTCTGCTCCTCCAGTTCTGGATTCTCATCGATAGATGAATGAAATGTCTGCTCTGGTCACCCACTGTTTCAAATTGAGCTCAGCCTTAGTCAAGGGTTCTTAGGGCCTCAGAGGTCATGCAGGGTTTCCCTCCACCCTCCCTCCTGGGAAGGGTGATGCAGGCCCCACTCTGTGTGGGCAGCCCCAGGTCCAGCATGGCCCTGACATGCAGGATACTGAGTAGACGTGATGTAAGACTTGGTGCATCAGTCTGCGAGCCCCCAGGTGCTGCCTTTTTTTTTTCTTAATTAATTAATTAATTAATTTGGGGCTGTGTTGGGTCTGCATTGCTGCACGGAGGCTTTCTCTAGTTGCGGCGAGTGGGGGCTTCTCATTGCGGTGGCTTCTCTTGTTGCAGAGCACAGGCTCTAAGCGCGTGGGCTTCAGCAGTTGTGGCTCGCGGCTTGTAGAGCGCAGGCTCAGTAGTTGTGGTGCACGGGCTTAGTTGCTCCACAGCATGTGGGATCTTCCCGGACCAGGGCTCAAACCCGTGTCCCCTGCGTTGGCAGGTGGATTCTTAACCACTGCACCACCAGGGAAGTCTGGTGTTGCGTTCGTGAGGGCTGGTGGGGCCCTCTTGGGACTGGACGGATCCTTTGTTCCATCTGCACAGGTGTCCAAGCAGGTCTCAGAACAGCCCTTGGCCTCTGAGCATCCAGGCAGGCACCCACGTTCCTCCAGCTCAGGTTAGCCTTGGCCCCTCCATCCCCGTGGCCAATTACTGAGCTGATTGTGTCTTTACTCTTTAAAATTAAATCACTCTCTCCAGGTGGGCGAGAAGTTTACTTGTGAACTTGGTTAGGGTTAGGGGTTAGGGGTTAAGGGTTAGGGGTTAGGGTCAGGGTTAGGGCTAGGGCTAGGGCTAGGGGTTAGGGTTAGGCTTAGGGTTGGGTTAGGGTTTGGGTTTAGGGTTAGGGTTTAGGTTTAGGGTTAGGGTTAGTGTTGGGTTAGGGTTAGGGTTGGGTTAAGGTTAGGGTTTAGGGTTAGGGTGTCCAGCCTTACGTCCCATTCAGCTGTGAGTGTAGATGTGGTCAGTCCAGTTGCATCACAGCCCCTGATTGAATTTTGTAAGAATTCCTCTCTCTCTCACTGTCTTTCTTTTTTTATAATTAATTTTTATAATGCGGTGTAGCTGATTTGCAATGTTGTGTTTCCTGGTGCTGTACATCCACCTGAGTCACTTACAGAGAGGCATCAATAAATTCTTTTCTAGTTTCTACTAGTCAGATAGATGTTTTTTCTGTGAATAGAGTGTGCTGAGTCCAGTTCCTTGAACAATGAGTATGTCTTGGCGATTACATTATTGGCGTATGGAACGGTATCTGTGCCAATTTCAACCTCCTGGTTTATGCATCACCGCACCACACTTTTCCCCTTAAGCAGCCATCAGTGTGTTTTGTAAATGTGTGATGGTGTTCGGTTTGTAATTCAGTTCATGGTTGGCGATTTTTAGATTCCCTTTATAAGTGATATCTTATGATAAGTTTCTCTTGCTGTCTAACTTATTTCACTCTCAATGACCATACATAAGTCCCCCTGAGTTGCTGCAACTGGCCTCATTTCATTGATTTCAGGGCTGAGTAATATTCCGTTGTGCTTAAGTACCAAATTTTCTTTCACCATTTTTTCCTTCCAAGGACTATTAAGTTGTACCCAAGTCGAGGCTGTTGTAAACATAGCAGCAGTAAATGGGGTGCCTGCGTCCTGTGGATTTTTGGTTTTTCTAACATATAGGCCCATGAGTGGAAGCGCCCTATGCTTTGTAGCTCTGTTTTTTAGATGTTTTAGGAAACACAGCACACTTCTCCAGAGTGGCCGTTGGCAATTTACATTCCCCCCTTCAGCGTAACAAGGCTCCCTTTTCTCCTCTCCTTGTCCTGCATATCTGGTTTTTACCCTTTGTGAGGATGGTCCTTTTTTCTGATTCGAAGTGATACCTCTTTGTAGTGTTCATTTGCATTGCCCGCTTCTTTGGTTAGCCAAAAAGGGCGTATGCGTTTTTCCTGAATATATTCTGGAAGTTAAATTTGAGAGACAGCTTTTTTTGTTTAATTGATTAATTAATTAATTTATTTTTGGCTGTGTTGGGTCTTTGTTTCTGTGTGAAGGCTTTCTCTAGTTGTGGCAAGCGGGGTCCCCTCTCCATCGCGGTGCACGGGCCTCTCACTAACGCGGCCTCTCTTGCTGCGGAGCACAGGCTCCAGACGTGCAGGCTCAATAGTTGTGGCTCACGGGCCTAGTTGCTCCGCGGCATGTGGGATCTTCCCAGGTCAGGGCTCGAACCCGTGTCCCCTGCATTAGCAGGCAGATTCTCAACCACTGCGCCACCAGGGAAGCCCCTTGAATAGTTTTGTATTTAAAATTTGTCTGTGGGGACTTCCCTGGTGACGCAGTGGTTAAGAGTCCGCCTGCCAATGCAGGGGACACGGGCTCGAGCCCTGGTCCGGGAAGATCCCACATGCCGCAGAGCAACCAAGCCTGCGTGGCACAACTACTGAAGCCTGAGCGCCTAGAGCCCATGCTCGCCCACAAGAGAAGCCACCGCAATGAGAAGCCCGTGCACCGCAACGAAGAGTAGCCCCGCTCGACGCAACTAGAGAAAGCCCACATGCAGCAACGAAGACCCAACGCAGCCAAACATAAATTAGAAACTACAATAAAATTTGCCTCTGAATAACTTTGAGTGAATTTGGTATAAGTTGTAAAGTTTGCATCTACATTCACTTCATTCCAAATGGTTTCCAATTAATTGTTCCTTAACTACTTTTAGAAAACTTTTGGGATAGAGACTCCATTTTAGTTTGAATGTCCAGTTTAATGGATTCAGCAGTCCTGTCAGTAGGGCACGCTGCCTCCAGTGACCTGTGAGGGAGGCGCGGCCTGCACTTCCTGCACTGACCAACAGTGAGTTTTTTCATACATTTCCGAATCAGTTAGATTCTTTGTTACGTTCTATATTCCAGTCTTTGACACTCCCATATCCTAAGTAGCTAAGTTTGAATAGATTGTAAATTACTTGTTGGGTTGTAAAAATCTGTGGGTGTAGACAAATGCATAGTGACAGGTATTCACCACTAAAGTATCATATGGACTATTTCAACCATATATTCCATAAACTGTTTACCATTGTCAGTTTTGCCTTTTCTAGAATGTCATATAAATGAGGTTATACAGTGTGTAGCACTTCAGACTGGATTCTTTCACTTAGCAATGCAAGTGTTAGATGCATCTATTTTTTTTTTTTTTTTTTTGCACGGGTTGATGGTCCATTCCTTTATATCTCTGAATACTATTGCATTGCATGTATATGAGAGGAAAAATAGTTTTCCCTCTACACTTCTATGTTCTTTATTGAGATCTCCCTTGTAATGAAAAAGAGACGAACTGGAGAAAACAATCAGAAGTTTAATATATACCATGCGTACCTCCTGTATACTTGAAAGATACCCAGGAAAACTGAGTCACTCCCTGAAATGGCCCAAGCCATTACCTTAAATGCTATCTTCTGCTGAGAACAAAAGAAAGATGTTAGGGAATGGAGGAAGCGATTTAAGGGATGTTATTAGTCAAAGCCCAGTAAACAAGGGTATGGTTGTTACACAGATTTACATCCAGGCCTATTTCATTGACAAGCTTTTTTTTTTTTAAACATTTATTTACTTGGCTGTGCCGGGTCTCAGTTGCGGCCTGTGGAATATTTAGTTGCGGCATGCGGGCTCTTAATTGCAGCATGCGGGATCTAGTTCCCTGACCAGGGATTGAACCCTGGTCCCCTGCATTGGGAGCATGGAGTCTTAACCACTGGACCAGCAGGGAAGTCCCAACAAGCTTTTCTTGATATTTAGTCATCATTCAATTCCTGGTCCAGAGAGGGACATACCCATACAAATGGAGAGATCCTTAATAAATGTAAATTTACCTCCTAAAAGGGCATTTTCTACTTGGTTTTGAAAGATTCTCCTGGGTCTGCTGTTTCTTAAATTAATCAGTCCAAAATAATCCTTTTGTCAAATGGGCATATTTTGGGGTGGTGTATTCTTCTCCCCTTGACATGTATGTGCCCTAATTTGCTTATGAATTCATCTACAGAAGAACATTCTGATATCTTTAAGTTTTTAGCCATTATGAATAGAGCTGCTGTGCATTACTTGATGCTAGTTTTGGTTTGAACACAGTTTTTCAAAGCAGTTGTCTAAATACAAGAGGTACACTTCTTGGATCCTAAGGTGAGACTTTTTAGATTTGGAAAAAACTGCCAAACTGTCTTCCAAAGTTGGTTGTACGTGCATTCCACCAGCATCTTGAGTATACTCTTGTATGCTTATTTACTGCCTGTTTATCTTCTTGGGCCAGGTGTGTGTTTCAATCTTTACCAAATTTTAATGGCGTTGTTGGCATAATTTGAGTACAAATCCTTTATCAGATATGTGTTTTGGAAATAGTTTCTTGCAGTTTGTGGTTTGTCTTCCGGTTTTCTGAATAAGGTCACCAGACCCAAAGTCATGTAGATTATCTCTTTTTTTTCTAGGACTTTTATAGTTTGGTAATTTAAATTTGTCTATGGGCAATTTTGAGTGAATTTTGGTTTAAGTTGTAAAGTTTGTGTCTACATTCATTTCATTGTATATGGTTTGTAATTAATTGCTCCTTAAGCATCTTTTGAGAAGACACAGTGAGATACTTGGCTCCATTTCAGTTTGGATTTCCAAATTTAGTGTATACAGCAGAACTGCCTTCCGGATGAGGCCTCTGGGTTTGTGAGTGCGGCGCTCCCGGCACTTCTCTGACGTCCCACAGGGGGCGCCGAACCCACCTGTCTGACCCTGGGGGCACAGGTGCACCCTGCCCACAGACTTTGCTCCGTGACAAGCAGACAGGAGCTTTGTCTCCTGTCAGGGCTTAGGTTTCTGGACCATGAGGCATTGTCCACACTGACAGCAGCTGGGTTTTCTCAGGAACCACTGGTGAGGAGACTCCACAAGAGGAAAAAATGAGCAAGTGTGGAGAATCTTCCTGTGCAGCTGACTGCTGGGTGGGTGGGACGTATCTTCAGGGGCCTCAGGAGAGAAAGGGTTTAATGTGGAATACTGTGAGCTTTTAGTTAGTTTTCTGTGCCGTGTAGATGGTGACCAGTGTCGTTCTTTGGAGTCTGGTGTCTAGTTTTCCTGGCACTGTTTGTTGATGGCTTTGGGTAGAATAAACATTTTAATAGTAGTAATTTTTCTGATGCATGAGCATGGAATATTGTTTTCTATTGTGTGTTCAGTTTCTTTATCAATGCTTTATAGTTTTCTGAGTATAGGTCTTTCATGTCCTTGGTTAAATTTATTGCTAAATAGTTTGTTCTTTTTGATGGAATTGTAAATGGGATTGTTTTCTTAATTTTTCTTGCTGGTGGTTCATTATTAGTGTATAGAAACAAAACTGATTTGTGTATATTGAGTCCATATTTTGCAACTTTACTGAATTTATTTTTTAACATATTTTTTGAAGTAATGTGAAAAATTGCAATACTAAAATCTCAGTGTCTACTGCACCCCAGGTAATCCACAGGACCCAAGACATGGTAGCTACTAATATACTCTTCCCACGGTGCCTCTTAATGCCATGCGGACTCCTACAAGGGAAATAAGTATCACACCTTTGGTTGAACTTGGTCTGGGTAAGTCTTGGTCTCTATAACAAAATTTGATGTCTGTCTTATCTGATTTTCTGGCATGATACTGACATGGTTGTCTAGAAAAGTAATTTACTTTCCAGTAATTTAAAATGTACAGAAAAGTTGCAATAATGGCAAAAAGTACTCACATTTGCCACGTCACACAAAATGCTCTGTGTGTTTTGCCCAAGGAGCCCGCACATAACCCCTAAATGAGGAAATCCTGATGTCCACATTATAATTTAATACTCAGCCCCACTTCAACTTTCACCTGCTGTCCCAACTGTATGAAAATGTCTTTTTCCATCCTGATCCAGTTTTCTTTTTCTGGAACCATTACTGAGTTTCCCCCTCATTTGGACAACCTTGATGGATTTGAAGCAGACAAGATGAGTATGGGATCTAGGTGGCCTTTTCTGTATGGCTTTTTTCACTAAGAATGTTTTTAATGTTCATTTTTGTAACAAATATCAGCGCTACACTTTTTTTTTCTTTGCTATTAAAAATGCAAAACATGACTTTAGCATTTAATTCACTTTACGTATACAGGTTTGTGGTATTAACTACTTTCATATAGTTGCACAAACAAGTTAACTAACATGTGTACCTCCTGTGTGCGTGGCAGATACCCAGGAAATTGAGTAACACCCTGAAACGGCCCAAGACATCACCTTAAACACCGTCTTTATCTAAAAGGAAAAAAAAGGAAGGCTATAGTTGTTTCTGTCTGCATTCATTTGATTGTATATGGTTTCCAACTGATGTTGTATAACTAGTTGTGGAGAAGTCATGGGATAGGTGGCTTCATTTCAGTTTGAATTTCCAAATTTCGTGGATTCTGCAGGCTTGATACAAGGTATACAAACTTCATATTGGATCAGGGCATCCCATGGTGTAACTGATATTCATGATTTGTTAAACAGTTAAAGTTCTGTGTGATATGAGTTCATCCCGGGGTAATCCAGGTTAGCTTCTGTTATACATTTGTCCCAGGATGAAAGGACAAGAGAAATAAGGCCTGATTTATAAAAGTGCCTTCAAACTAATTGATACTGAAGTATAGTTGACCTACAATGTGGTGTTAATTTCTACTGTACAGCAAAGTGATTCATATATACATACATACATATATACATATTTTTCATATTCTTTTCCATTATGGTTTATTACAGGGTATTGAATACAGTTCCCTGTGCTGTACAGTAAGACCTTGTTTATCCATCTTATATATAATAATTTGCATCTACTAATCCCAAACTCCCAATCCATCCCTCTCCTGTGTCTTCCCCTTGACAACCACAAGTCTGTTTTCTATATTTGAGAGTCTGTTTTTGTTCTGTAGATAGGTTCATTTGGGTCTCATTTTATAATCCACATATAAGTGATATCATATGGTATTTGTCGTTCTCTGTCTGACTTACTTCACTTTGTATGATAATCTCTAGGTCCATCCATGTAGCTGCAGATGGCATTATTTCATTCTGTTTTATGGCTGAGTAATATTCCATTGTATATATGTATCACATCTTCTATATCCATTCATCTGTTGAGGGACATTCAGGTTGCTTCCATGTCTTGGCTATTGTGAATAGTGCTGCTGTGAATACTGGGGTGCATGTATCTTTTCGAATTATAGTTTTGTCTGGATATGTGTCCAGGAGTGGGATTGCTGGTTCATATGGTAATTCTAGTTTTAGTTTTTGAGGACCCTCCATACTGTTTTCCATAGTGGCTGCATCAATTTACATTCCCACCAGTAGTGTAGGAGGGTTCCCTTTTCTCCACACCCCCTCGAGCATTTATTTCTAGACACTTGAATGATGGCCATTCTGACCACTATGAGGTGATAACTCACTGTAGTTTTGATTTGCATTCTCTAATAATTAGCGACGTGGAGCATCTTTTCATGTGCCTATTGGCCATCTGTATGTCTTTGCAGAAATGTCTATTTAGACCTTCTGCCTATTTTTTAATTTTTTTTCTTTTTTGAGTTGTATGAGCTGTTTGTATATTTTAGAATGAGGCCTTTGTTGGTTGCATCATTTGCGCGTATTTTCTCCCAAACAGCACAGGTTCTGGAACGACTGGATACCCACATGCAGAAGAATAAACTTGGACCCTTACCTCCCCTCACCCCGTATAAAAAAATCAACGCAAAATGGACCAAAGGCCTAGATGCAAGAACCAAAATTATAAAACTCATAGAAGAAAACATGAGAGTAAATCTTCATGACCTTGGATTTAGTCATGATTTCTTAGATCTGCTACCAAAAGCACAAGCAACAAAAGACAAAATAGATGAATTGGACTTCCTCAAAATGAAAAACAGTTGTGTATAAAAGGAGCAAGGAATAAGATAATCCACCATCCAAAATGGCACAAGATGTTTGCAAACCATGTATCTGATAAAGGACTGTAGCCCACCAGCCAAGCCCCCGGTGGTCCAGTGGAGTGTCTGTGTGGCCCCTCCCGTCCTCGGTGATCAGGGGCTCTCAGGCCCCACAGCACCCGAGGGGTGGACACTGGTCATCTTCTGCACCCTCAAGGAGTGAGCGCTGGATGGTCTTGAGCCCAGATGCACTCCCATTACTGCCCTCAAAGGCTGACAGCTTCAGCATGCCTCCAGAAGGACACAGAGTATTTTCAAGTCTTTGAGAACCAAGAGAACCGTCTTCACTTTTCTGAAAAGGGCATCTTATTATTTCACAGCATGACCATTTTCAACCTGGCTCTCAGGGGTGCCCTCCCACCTTCTTTATTTCTCTGAGAGTGGCCATGGTGGTTTGGCTGTCCCCAATCGCCACACCAGGTGACAGGCCGGTGGGGCCAGATCCTGGTGGTCCTTAGCTTCATTGGAGACTAACCCAGACTCTCAGCCTGAGATTGAACGTGGATGTCCCTGCTTCTCCCCATCACCGATTCTCATCTCCTCCTCTATCTCTTTTCCTGTTGCTTTTCAGTCTCAGATTTACCTGTTGGTCACCACTCAGTTCCCGCAGAGCCCAGAGATTTCTCCTTGATGGAAAGGTTCTGGAAAATCAGAGGGATAAATAAAGAATGCAGCTGATTCCTGCCTTGTGCTGACGCCCAAGAGGGTGAGGAGAGTGAGTGTTTTCTCATTAGAATTTTAAATCCTCCAAGTAATAGATCATTTGGGGGGGGGCATCCGATATCTTCCTGCTCATTCTAATAATGTCATTCCTGAATTTTAATGGGGTAAATAATTTAAACCATAAATATGCTGAGGGGGAGATCCATTTAAAAAATGTTAGAGGTAACTCCAAGGGATTTACAACAAACAAGGACACAGAACCCTGTGTCCAGACACTGGCTGAGAGATTCCTACCCTGAGCCGCAGTCCCCTGGAGGGCGGAGTGGCCATGACTCTCCTCCCGCAGGTGAGCCTACACAGGCACATCCCACGTGGGACCACTGCATCACAGAATCTTAGAGTGGCCAATGGCAGGCAGCTGGCTAGAGATGCGGACAAGAGAAAACTGCCCAGCAGCCTGGGACAACCCCGGGGTGAGGCCTTAGGAAGGGCCAGTGTCAGAGCCTCAGAGATAACTTGAAGAGAGTTCAGGCTGTTAGGGACATCATTAGAGATGTACTTAGGGACATATTCAGGGCCTTAGTTATGGACAGGATCAGGGCATTATTTAGTGACAGCTTAGACTATAAGGGACAGTGTCAGGGCCTAAGTTAGGGACAGTGTCAGTGCTTCAGTTAGAGATAACGTGAGAGCCTTAGTTAGACACAGTTCAGGCTGTTACTTAGGGATATCTTCAGGGCCTTCGAGCCAGCATCATGGCCATAATTAGAACCAGTGTCAGGGTGTTAGTCAGGGCCAAAACTAGGGTGTTAGTTAGGGAAAAAGTCAGGTCATTAGTTACAGACAGTGTCAGGGTTTTGGGTAGGGACAGCGGCAAGTCCTGAGTTAAGAGGAGTGTCGGAGCCTCACTTATCCTGACGTCAGGATGTCAGTTAGGGAGAGTCAGGACACTAGAATGTCAGATTCCGAGGTAGAGACAGCATCAGGACCTCACTTAGGGACAGCGTCAGGGCTTACTTTGGGACGGTTTCAGGACCTTAGTAAGACATGGGTGAGGATATTAGCTCAGGATAATGTCAGGACTTTAGATATTGACGGCAGCAGGGCCTTAGTTAGACACAGTGTCAGGGCCTGCCTTAGGACTAGCATCAGAGCCTCTGTTAGGTACCGTGTCAGGGCCTGAGTTAGGAATAGTGTTAGGGCATTAGTTAGGGACAGTTTTGGGCCGGATTTAGGACGAGCATCTAGGCCTTAGTTAGGGACAGTGTCACGGCCTTGGGACTAAAATCAGGGCCTGAGTTAGGCACAGCATAAGGGCTTCAGTTAGCATAAGAGGCAGGACATTTGCTAGGGACAGGGTTAGGGTAAAGTCTAGGGATCGTGTTAGGAAATGACCTAGGGATAGTGTCAAGACCTTAGTCCCTGAGAGTATCAGGGCCTTATTTAGGACCAGTGTCAGGGCTTCAGGTAGGGACAGCGTCAGTGCCTGACTCTGGGAGAGCGACAGGGCCTGAGTGAGGCCTAGCGTCAGGCCCTTAGCTGGGGACACTGTCAGGGCATGATGTAGGGGCAGCATCAAGGCCTTTGTTGCATCAGCATTAGGGTCTTAGTTAAAGACATGATCAGGGCCTGAGTTAGTCACAGCGTCAAGGCCTCAGTTAGGCATAGCTTCAGGGCCTGAGTTAGGCACAGCCTCAGGTCTTCACTTAGGACAGCGACAGGGCTTTCTTAGGGACGGTGTCAGGACCTTGGTTAGAGATGGGTCAGGATATTAGCTCAGGATAGTGTCCGGATTTTAGTTATTGCCGGCAGCAGGGCCTATATTAGAGATAGATTCCGGGCCTTAGTTAGAGACAGTGTCAGGGCCTTAGTTAGGACTAGTCAGATCTTTAGTTATCGAGAGCATTAGGGTTTCAGTTAGGATAAGAAGCAGGACATTAGCTCCAGACACAGTCAGGTTCAAGGCCAGGGAAAGTGTCAGGAAATGAGCGAGGGATAGCGTGAAAGCCTTAGTTATTGAGAGCATGAGGGCCTTAGTTAGGACCAGCGTCAGGGCCTTAATCAGGACCAGTGTCAGGGCTTCATGTACGGACAGCGTCAGAGCCTAACTAAGGTACGGCAACAGGGCCTAAGTGAGGCCTATCTTTAGGGCCTGAGTGAGTGACAGTGTCAGGGCATGACCTAGGAGCAGTATAAGGGCCTCTGTAGGATCAGCATTAGGGTATTCGTTAAAGACATTCTCAGGGCCTCTGTTAGGAAAAGCCTCAGGGTCTCACTTAGGGACAGTGTCAGGGGCTTAGTTTGGGACAGTTTTAGGACCTTGGTAAGATCAGGGTCAGGGTATTAGCTCAGGATAATATCAGGACTTAAATATTGATGGCAGCAGGGCCTTAGTTAGAGACAGTGTCAGGGCCTGAGTTAGGATTTGCATCAGAGCCTTTGTTAGGTACAGTGTCAGGGACTGAGTTAGGAGTAGTGTAAGGGCCTTAGTTAAAGGCTTGAGACTCCAGGACCTTCCCTGAGTTCCAAAGGGCAGATTCGAATAGTTGCTAATCAGGGAAGGGAGGGGATGCAGAGACAAGGGAGGAAGAGTCAAGAAACAATAGTGCAGCCTTGGGGCAGGATCCTGGTTTTGCCTCAAGGGATACACTTAAGAGTATCTTTGGGCTCTTTACCAATCTAAAACCGCCACAAAATAGAAGATTTTCGTGTTCTTCATTCCAGAGAAGCTCATCAAGAGACCATCTGAGGCCAGATTAAAGTGAGTTAAGGCCCTGTGCACACACTAATCCTTAGGATCAACTGTGTCCTTAAACCATTTCTGTAAAACTCCTCACCAGATTCTCCTGCATTGGGACGCACGGTTTTTGAGGGCACGAGTTTTCTGTGTCCCCCTTTGGCTGTCAAAGCAGTAAAGCTATTCTTTTCTACTTCCTCCAAACCTCTCTGAGATTCGATTTGGCACTGGTGCACAGAGGCCGAGTGTTCGACATCAAATTTAGTACCCAGTGTGGGGCTGACTTGGGGATGGCCCCTGTGGGTCCCCTGACTTGATTGGACACTGAGATTTTCTCCACGCCAGACTCTGTTGAGAGAGTGTAGGGTTGGAGAATTCCTTTAGAGGCCAGACCACGTGGGACCCTTGCCTGGAAAGGCCGAGCCCCAGTCATCCCAGCAGTTAGAACTGTGGGGCAGGAGTAGATGGTGGAAGAGGGACCACCCTAGCAGCTGCCGAGGCCGTCTTTGCCTTGAGGACATTCCTCTCTTCCTCCTGCCTGGACTGCCCTGAATGTCCTACTCCAAGGGATTATTTTGGGGAACCAGAAAAATAGCATTTGGGATGTTGCAGCACCTCAGCCAGCATGTGGTAACTCCCCTGGCATGCAGTCTGAGGTCCTTTTAGCCCTGTACATTTGGGGGAACCTTAGTTCCCATTTGGGTGACTTTTCATTCCAGGAAATCTCATTTGGAAGGTGCACCACTTGGACAGAGGTCACAGGCTAAGTTGAGACTTGGAAGCTGATTTGAGTCTTGTGCTGTTTGGTTTCTGGTTCCTTTGGTTTGAGGCTTCCGTTGGTGGTTAGGATTTTGTTTTGTTCTTAGTCTGCATTTGAGTGTTCTATGGTTCAAACATAAGAAGTGCTTCTTCTTCAGTTCCATCTGATAGCCAATGGGCAAAATCCTGGCAGACTGGTCAACCTATAGTTGTAAACCTAAGACTAAGAAAAGAATGAAATTCTATTGTAATTTTGTCTGGCCAGTGTATGGATACGTTCTTGAAAAATGCAGAAAGGTGGTCTTTGAATGGTAGCCTAAATGACTATACTATCCTTCAGCTAGTTATTTTGTCACAGGAAGAGAAAGACAGAAGAAGTTCTATATGTTCAAGCATTTATGGAGCTACGTAATAAAGAAAGTGAGCAGCTAGGTAACAGGCTGATGGTACAAAGAGAAAAGAAAGTCACTTTGTACTAGAGCTGGTTGTGTCTGAATGCGGAAAAAAATAAGGGGCAACATAAGATGGATACAGAAGTGATGAACATTTGTGAAAAGGGAACACTGAGGAAAGAGTTGTGCATGACCGGGATTTTCTAAGATGGATTTTGTTGGAAGTGGGTTAGGGCAAGCCTGGATTTGGTTTCTCCCTCCAAAGTTTTCTTGGAATGCTGCTTTTGATTGTGGACAGCTTGTGAGTTTCTTTGCCTGTGTCTGTGATGTGTATTTTTGTTTGAAATCTCTTTACTTTGGTTCAGTGAATAAGTGTTGTTTGGCCAATTCTAACAGTTCTTTTGATCTCCAGCTAACTTTGAGATGCTTTAGAAGGCCCTTGAGCCATCTCAGAGAGAAATGTTTGATTAGTATGTTAAATTACATGGAATTCCTAAAAATCTAGTATGTCCTGGTAAAATTTGATCAGTCATAATTCTAGTTATTTTTAAATGTTGTATGTAACAGCAATAATGGTTTCTTTTGTCATTTACATTGTGATCAAATGTTTAACCGTGACGTTTTAAGTCTTTATGTGATTTATAGATAGTTACTGTTGTGCTCTAACACTTTGCAAAACTGCTCCATCTTCAAGAAGATCTATGTGAAGGACCTTTTGGCAAGCACAGGTCTCTGATAAATTTCATATCATAATGCCAAACTGGGTAAGAAATGAAAAATCTTAATGGAGAATCGGATGGCTTCATAAAAAGTTAACAAAAGGATTGGTTGCTGAGTGAACTGGTGAATATGGTTATAATGTTTTTGTTTTTTTGTTACTGGCTTTGATCTGTGTTTCCCAGACACAGGGAAGTCCTTCACCTGAAGCTACTTAGGACTTGGAGCAATTGGGTAAATGACACCTCTGTACTGAAGTGTGTATTTATGAAAGTTACTGTGTTGGCTTCATTTTGCCCTGATGTTTAAGAGGAAAGGAAAATTACCTAGTGAAGTTATCAGAATGTAATTACTCATGATGTATCACTGTTTGCTTTAGGTCTACTGCTAAAAGCACATGTACAATGCTTGTGTGACAATTGGGTATGAATAATAAAATGTATGGCCTATATAAAGCGTTTTCTCATTAACATACATCTGAGCATGTTCACGATACCTGATCAGTATTCCCCCAATGTGGATTAACTAGGCAAATATAAAGGTGGCCTAGTGCTGAGGGCCATGATCTACACCTGGGCCAAACAGCTGAATCATTCTGGCACTGATGGATTGACATTTTGATCATCAGTGCTTTCTATTGAAAGACTTGTAATCAAAAGGGAAAAAAACTCTTCACGTATTGAGGTGTGAGCAAGTCACTCCGGCTTCTACATGGTTTAACTTAAATTTTACTGACCAAAGTGGCCTGTTTTTTGGCCTTTTGGATATGAATTGTACATCTGCTTTGGCATTGAGGAGGGGAATGCATTTGACAGTCAAAAAGTAACTATGGTTCAGACATCCAAGATAAACCTAAGTAACCATTGTAGATGTGATTTAGATGCATTCCTGTGGTTTTTTTTTTGTTTTTAAGTTTTTTTTGGATGTGGACCATTTTTTAAGTCTATTGAATTTGTTACAATATTGTTTCTGTTTCATGTCTTGGTTTTTAGGCCACGAGGCATGTGGGATCTTAGCTTCCTGCCCAGGGATCAAACCGGCACCCCCTGCGTTGGAAGGCAAAGTCTTAACCACTGAACCACCAGGTAAGTCCCCGCGTTCCTGTATTGTTGAAATTGAATTTCTGAGCTATATCAGACTCAGGATGCCACTAGCCATTCTCAAAACAATGTCTGCTGGTAGCTGCAACCGTACGTTTTCAAGGACTCCTGTCTTAACGATTAAATTTCAAACAGTGACGTTAGATCAGATACTAATAGAAAGATGAGACATATATGTAGTGGTCAATAGCTCCTGTTATGGATACATGAATACTACATCAGAAGTTAAAACCTACTTAGGTAGAATTAGACAACTGTCTGCAAAGTCTCTCTGAAGTGCCAGTTCCAGACCAGGTTTCAGACTTATTCTCCTGAATTCCTAAGGGAATGAGATCTATTTTTACTATTAAAATTTCAGTTGTTACCTCTCCTATTTTAACTGGATTGGTTACACCAAAATGGGGGACCAAGGGACTGAGATCTTAATCATACAAGTCTCAGGTACAGGACTTGGAACTCAAATATTTCTAACTTGGTATCCATTCCCCTAGGTTTAGTCAGGACTGTGCCCCATTTCAGCAAGAAGTAGCCAGAGCAGTCATCACCCTGTTCCTTGAAGGATGTGGGGAAAGATAAAAGTGAAGTGGCGATTAAAACCGAGTCCCCTGAAAACCGAGTTCCTGTGCCAAGTTTATGATTAATGTCTCAGTCTGAAATGATTATTCCTTTTCTTGTCAAAAGTCTGTTCTCCTCAAGATTGAGGAGTATCCAGAAGAGGAGGAGTGAAACTGAGAGGGACTCGGTGGTCTCCTAGGCATACAAGCCTTTCTGTGTGCCTCCTAACTTGTTTGTAGGGAATAGACTAGAGACTCCAGGACCTTCCCTGAGTTCCAAAGGGCAAATTCGAACAGTTGCTAATCAGGGAAGTGAGGGGATGCAGAGACAGGGAAGAAGAGTCAAGAAACAATAGTGCAGCCTTGTGGCAGGGTCCTGGTTCTGCCTCAGGGGATACACATAACAATATCTTTGAGCTCCTTAAAGAACTAAAACCCCCAACAAGTGGAAGATGTTAGCATTCTTCATTCCAGAGGAGCTCATCAAGAAACTATCTGAGACCAGATTAAAGGAGTGCAGGCCCTGCATACACACTGATCCTTATGAGCAACCACACCCTTGAACCATCGCTCTGAAACACCAAATCCTCCCGCATTGGGACACACAGCTGTTGAGGGCACGAGCCTGCTGTGTCCTCCATTGGCTGGCAGAGTGATAAAACTAATCTTTTCTATTTTTCCAAAACACTGTTCTCAAGATTTGATTCAGAACCGGTGCAGAGAGGCTGATTATTCAGTATCAGTTAGGTACAGAGTCAGGCAGTTAGTTAGAAACAGTGTCAGGTCTTTAGTTATGGAAAGCCTCAGGGACTTAGGGAGGGAGAGAGCAAGATATAACAGACAGCATCAGATCCTGAGCTGGGGAGAGTGTCAGGGCATGACGTAGGACCAGCATCAGGACTGTAGTTAGGATCAGCATCACGGTCTTAGTTAAAGTTATTGCCAGGACCTGAGTTAGGCAAAGTGTCAGGGCCTGAGTTAGGGACAGCTTCAGGGCCTGAGTTAGGGACAGAGTCAGGACCTGAGTTAGGGACAATGTCAGGGACTGAGTGAGGCCTAGCGTCAGGGTCTTAGCTAGGATCAGCATCAGGGCCTTAGTTAAAGACATTATCAGGGCCTGAGTTAGGTACAGCAACAGGGCTTCAAGGGGACAGCCTCAGGGCCACACTTTGGGACGGCATCAGGACTTTAGTAGGGACAGTGTCAGGACCATGGTAAGAGATGGATCAAGATACTAGCTCAGGATAGTGTCAGCACATTAGTTATTGACGGCAGCAAGGCTGACGTTAGGGACAGCTTCAGGGCCTTAGTTAGGGACAGCGTCAGAACCTGAGTTAGACCAAACATCAGGGCCTAAGGTAAGACTAGGGTCAGGGCCTTTGTTAGGGACAATGTCAGGGCCAGAGTTAGGTCTAGCATGAGGGCCTGAGTTAGGCTGGGCATCAGGGCCTTAGTTAGGGACAGCCTCAGGGCCTCACTTAGGGACAGTGTCAGGGCTTACTTAGGGACAGTGTCAGTACATTGGTAGGAGATAGGTCAGGATGTTAGCTCAGGATAGAGTCAGGACTTTAGTTATCGACAGCAGCAGGGCCTTAGTTAGGGACAGTGTCAGGGCGTTAGTTTCGACTAACGTCGAGCCTTTGTTAGGTATAATGTCAGGGCCTGAGTTAGGAGTAGTGTCAGGGCCTTAGTTAGGGACAGTGTGAGGGCCTGAGTTAGGACAAGCATCCAGGCCGTAGTTAGGGACAGTGTGAAGGCCTGAGTTAGGACAAGCATCCAGGCCGTAGTTAGGGACAGTGTCAGGGCCTTGGGACTAATTTCAGGGCCTTAGTTAGGGAGAGCATCAGGGCTTTAGCTAGCATAAGAGGCAAGACATTAGCTAGGGACAGGGTTAGGTTAAGGTCTAGGAATAGTGTCAGGAAATGAGCTAGGGATAGTGTCAAGACCTTACTTACAGAGAGTATCAGGGCCTTACTTAGGGCTAGTGTCAGGGCTTCAGGTAGGGACAGCGTCAGGGCCTGACCTAGGGAGAGCGACGGAGCCTGAGTAAGACCTAGCGTCAGGGCCTTAGCTAGGGACAGTGTCAGGGCATGACTTAGGAAGAGCATCAGGGTCTCAAAGACATTTTGAGGGTCTGAGTTAGGTACAGCGTCTGGGCCTGAGTTAGGGACAGACTCAGGGCTTCACTTAGGGACAGAATCAGGGCTTACATAGGGACAGTGTCAGGACCTTGGTTAGAGATGGGTCAGGATGTTAGCTCAGGATAGTGTCAGGTCTTTAGTTATTGCTGGCCGCAGGGTCTATATTAGGGACAGCTACCGGGCCTTAGTTAGAGACAGTGTCACGGCCTTAGTTAGGACTAGTCAGGGCCTTAGTTAGGCAGAACAATAGGGCTTCAGTTAGGATGGGAGGCAGGACATTAGCTAGGGACAGGATGAGGTTAAGGTCTAGGGATAGTGTCAGGAAATGACCTAGGGATAGTGTCAAGACCTTACTGACAGTATCAGGCCTTATTTAGGACCAACGTCAGGGCTTCGGGTAGGGACAATGTCAGAGCCTGACTTAGGGAGAGCGACAGGGCCTGAGTGAGGCCGAGCATCAGGGACTTAGCTAGGGACAGTATCGGCATGACTTACGAGTAGCATCAGGGCCTTCGTAGGATCAGCATTAGGTTCTTAGTTAGGATAAGAGGCAGGACACTAGCTAGGGACAGAGCCAAGTTATGGGCTAGGGATAGTGTGAAGACCTTAGTTATTGAGAGCATCAGGGCCTTATATAGGAACAGCGTCATGGCCTTATTCAGGACCAGTGTCAGGGCTTGATGTAGGGACAGCTTCAGAGACTGAGTAAGGTACAGCAACAGGGAATACCTGAGGACTCTCTCAGTTAGCACCTGAGTTAGGGACTGTGTCAGGGCAGGACTTAGGAGGAGCATAACGGCCTAGTTAGGATCAGCATCAGGGTCTTTGTTAAAGACATTATTAGGGCTTCTGTTAGAGACAACCTCAGGGCTTTACTTAGGGAGAGCGTCCGGGCTTATTTAGGGACAATTTCAGGAACTTGGTAAGAGATGGGTCCAGAAATTAGCTCAGGATAGTGTCAGGACTTTAGATATTGACAGCAGCATGGCCTTAGTTAGGGACAGTGTCAGGAGCTTAGTTAGGACTAGCATCAGAGCCTTTGCTAGGTACAGTGTGAGGGACTGAGTTAGGAGTAGTGTCAGGGCCTTAGTTAGAGACAGTGTCATGGTCTGAGTTAGGTGTAGTGTCAGGGCCTTAGTTAGGGATAGGGTCAGGGCCTTAGTTAGGACTAGTCAGGGCCTTAGTTAGGGAGAGCATTAGGGATTCAGAGAGAATAAGGGGCAGGACATTTGCTCGGGACAGAGTCAGCTTCCAGGCCAGGGACAGTGTCAGGAAATGAGTTAGGGATAGCGTGAATACCTTAGTTATTGAGAGCATCAGGGACATAGTTAGAACCAGCGTCAGGGCCTTAATCAGGACCAGTGTCAAGGCTAGATGTAGGGATAGCATCAGAGCCTAACTAAGGTACAGCAACAGGGCCTAAGTGAGGCCTATCTATAGGGCCTGAGTGAGGGACAGTGTCAGGGCATGACCTAGGAGCAGCATAAGGGCCTCTGTAGGATCAGCATTAGGTTCTTCGTTAAAGACATTCTCAGGGCCTCTGTTAGGGACAGCCTCAAGGTCTCACTTAGGGACAGCGTCAAGGCTCACTTAGGGACAGTTTCAGGATCTTAGTAAGAGATGGGTCAGGATATAAGCTCAGGATAGTGTTAGCACTTTAGATATTGACGGCAGCAGGGCCTTTGTTAGGGACAGTGTCAGTGCCTGAGCTAGATGGAGTGTCAGGGCCTTAGTTAGGGACAGTGTCAGGGCCTGAGTTAGGTGTAGTGTCAAGGCCTTAGTTATGACAGTGTCAGGGCCATAGTTAGAACTAGCATCATAGCCTTTGTTATATATTGTATCACGGCCTGAGTTAGGAGTAGTGTCAGAGCCTTAGTAAGGAACAGTGTCAGGGCCTTAGTTAGGGACAGTGTCGGGGCCTGAGTTAGGTGTAGTGTCAGGGCCTTTGTTAGGGACAGTGTTAGTGCCTGAGCTAGGTGGAGTGTCAGGGCCTTACTTAGGGACAGTGTCAGGGCCTTGGGTACGACTAGCATCAGAGCCTTTGTTAGGAACAGTGTTAGGGTCTTAGTTAGGATTAGTGTCAGGTCCTTCTGTTAGGTACAGTGTCAGGTCCTGAGTTAGGAATAGGGGTAGGGCCATAGTTAGGGTCAGTATCAGGCACTGACTTAGGACGAGCATCTAGACCTTAGTTAGAGACAGTATCACGTCCTTGGGACTAAATTCAGGGCCTGAGTTAGGCACAACATAAAGGCTTTAGTTAGCATAAGAGGCAGGAGGTTAGCTAGGGACAGGGTCAGGTTAACATGTAGGGATAGTGTCAGGGAATAACCTAGGGATAGTGTCAAGACTTCAGTTACTGAGAGGATCAGGGCCTTCTTTAGAACCAGTGTCAGGGCTTCAGGTAGGGACAGCGTCAGAGGCTGACTTAGGGAGAGCGACAGGGCCTGAGTGAAGCCTAACGTCAGGGCATTAGCTAGGGACATTTTCAGGGCATGACTTAGGAGCAGCATCAGGGCTTTTGTAGGATCAGCATTAGGGTCTTAGTTAAAGACATGACCAGGACCTGAGATAGGAGTAGTTTCAAGGCCTTAGTTAAGAACAGTGTCAGGGCCTTAGTTAGGACTAGCATCAGAAGCTTTGTTAGCTATTGTGTCAGGGACTGAGTTACGGACAGGTTCGTGGCCTTTGTTAGGACGACGTTTAGGGTTAGGGTTAGCGTTAGGGTTTTAGGGTTGGGGATAGGGTTAGGGTTTAGGGTTTAGGGTTTAAGGTTAAGGGGAGGGTGAGGGTTAGTGTTAGAGGGTTAGGGTTACATTTCCAGAGCACTCGAACAGCATCAAGACCACATTTCTAGACAGTCCAACGTGCCATAGAAGTCTTTGTCATGGCCCTCGTGTGAGGTGACATGAGAAAACACTCTGCTTAGAATTCTTCAATGACCGCATACCTGAAGTCACCTTACTCAAGGAGAAAGTCAGCATCCTACCATGTTCTGTCGCTCACGGGAAACCCAACGTGAGCAATTGCCTTCAGGTAAGGCCCTGAATTGCCATGCAGAAGCGGAGGCATGCAGCAGTTTCCATGAGCCCGTAGCCGATGCTCTGCATTATTTTAACGTCAGTACGCTTTGCAGGACATCTAGGAGCCTCGCGTGGGCACCCTATTCCCTGCAAGAACACTGAGTACCCCCAGGCCCCCATGGGCCTCCTAAGCCACATCCAGGCCCGTAGCCCTTCGGAGCCACTCTGTGTATGCCGAGTGTAGGGCAACAGAGTGCACTATTTCCTGGGACAGCTTGATTTCCCCAGCACTCCCACAGGTCCACGAACACCGTTCTAGCAGGTCCAACATGCCGTGCAAGTCTGCCTCATTGCCCTAGTCTGAGCTGCACTGAGAAAAACACTCGGCTTCGTATTTCATCTGGGACCCCCTGTCTGAAGGCACCCTGCATCCGGGAGAATGTCGGCTTGCGTTCCGACTGCAACTAAAGCCCAGTTCCTCGGGTAACACTGCAGGCTTTTGAAGAGCCACGGGCCCGGAGGCCTAGCTGGGGCTTTCCTGCGTTGAGGCAGTTCGCTAGATGCAGAACACCCTGCTTCGAGGAGTTGATTCAGGGAAGGAACCACTGGGTCACCTGTGTCTGTTTGGACTTGTTAGAAAGCACTGGGATGTATGCTGCGTGTGCCCGTGGAAATGGGGGCCTGATGGAACTAGCCTTGCTTTCCCATTTTGAAAGCTCCATTCATGCTGCCTTGAAGCTACTTGAAATTGACTGCTGTTGACAGGCCACTAGCCACTGTAGGCATGGCTCTGGGAAGAAAAGGAGTTTTCTCTAGCTAAGCCGGGTGCTTCGATGGCCGGGGTGGAGCTCATCCTGCCACGCTCTAGAGCTAAAGGGAAACTCAACGTGAGTACTGGCCTCGAGGTAAGTCCCTGAGTAGCCGCGCAGAAATGGAGGCATGCAGCCCTTTCCACGAGGTCTTAGTCGCTGTTCTGCTTTATTGTATTTTATTTTTTTAATGTTTTATTGTTGTTTTAAGATTTATGTATTGATTGATTGATTGCTATGTTGGGTCTTCGTTTCTGTGCCAGGGCCCTCTCCAGTTGCGGTAAGTGGGGGCCACTCTTCATCGCGGTGCATAGGCCTCTCACTATCGCGGCCTCTCTTGTTGCGGAGCACAGGGTCCAGAGGCGCAGGCTCAGTGGTTGTGTCTCACGTGCCCAGTTGCTCCGCGGCATGTGGGAACCTCCTAGACCAGGGCTCGAACCCGTGTCCCCTGCATTGGCAGGCAGATTCTCAACCACTGCGCCACCGGGGAAGCCCCTGTTCCGCTTTATTTTAAAAGAAGTACCCTTTTCAGGCCTCCTAGGCCCCTCGGGTGTGCATCATTTTCCCTCCAAGATCAGTGAGTACCTCCAGACCCCTGTGGGCCTGCTGAGCAACATCGAGGCCCAAAGGTCGGTCTCCCGTAGGCCCTCTGTGTATGCCGAGTGATGGGCAACACACTGCTCGTTCCTTAAGGAGAGCTACATTTCCAGAGCACCGGAACAGCCTCAGGACCACATTTCTAGGCAGTGCGACGTGCCATGGAAGTGTTCGTCATGGCCCCCGTCTGAGCTGCCATGAGAAAACCCTGTGCTTAGAATTCTTCGAGGACCTCGTACCTGAAGTCACTCTGCTCGAGGAGAAAGCCAGCATCCTACCATGCTGTGGCGCTAACGGGACACTCAGCGTGAGCACTTGCCTCGAGGTAATGCCCAGAATTGCCGTGCAGAAGCGGAGGCGTGCTGCAGTTTTCAGGAGGCCGTAGCCCCTGCTCAGCGTTAGTTTATTTATTTATTCATTTGTTTATCTATCTGTCTATCTAGTTCTTTATTTTCTTATGTAATTTATCATTTTTGTTTTACTGTGTTGGGTCTTAATTGCTGCATGTGAGCTTTCTCTAGTTGCAGCGAGCGGGGGCTACTCTTCGTTGCGGTGCTCGGGCTTCTCATTGCGGTGGCTCCTCTTGTTGTGGAGCAGAAGCTCTAGGCACGTGGACTTCAGTAGTTGTTGCATGCGGGCTCAGTCGTTGTGGCTCCCGGACTCTAGAGCGCAGGCTCAGTCGTTGTGGAGCACGGGCTTAGTTGCTCCGCAGCATGTGAGATCTTGGTGGACCAAGGCTCGAACCCACGTCCCCTGCATCGGCAGGTGGATTCGCAGCCACTGCACCACAAGCGAAGCCCCTGCTCTGCATTATTTTAACGTCAGTCCGCTTGGCAGGACATCTAGGAGCCTCGCGTGGGCACCCTATTCCCTGCAAGAACACTGAGTAACCCCAGGCCCCCATGGGCCCGCTATGCCACATCCAGGCCCGTAGCCCTTCGGAGCCACTCTGTGTATGCCGAGTGTAGGGCAACAGACTGCACTCTTTCTTGGGACAGCTTGATTTCCTCAACACTCCCACAGGTCGACGAACACCTTTCTAGCAGGTCCAACATTCCGTGCAAGTCTGCCTCATTACCCTAGTCTGAGCTGCACTGAGAATAACCCTCGGCTTCGCATTCCATCTGGGACCCCCTGCCTGAAGTCACCCTGCCTCCAGGAGAATGTCAGCCTGCGTTCCGACTGCAACTAAAGCCCAGGTCCTCGTGTAACACTGCAGGCTTTTGAAGAGCCATGGGCCCGGAGGCCTAGCTGGGGCGATCCTTGGTTGAGACAGTTCGCTATTTGCAGAACACCCAGCTTCGAGGAGTTGATTCAGGGAAGGAACCACTGGGTCACCTGTGTCTGTTTGGACTTGTTAGAAAGCACAGGGATGTATGCTGCGTGTGCCCGTGGAAATGGGGGCCTGATGGAACTAGCCTTGCTTTCCCATTTTGAAAGCTCCATTCATGCTGCCTTGAAGCTACTTGAAATTGACTGCTGTTGACAGGCCACTAGCCACTGTAGGCATGGCTCTGGGAAGAAAAGGAGTTTTCTCTAGCTAAGCCGGGTGCTTCGATGGCCGGGGTGGAGCTCATCCTGCCACGCTCTAGAGCTAAAGGGAAACTCAACGTGAGTACTGGCCTCGAGGTAAGTCCCTGAGTAGCCGCGCAGAAATGGAGGCATGCAGCCCTTTCCACGAGGTCTTAGTCGCTGTTCTGCTTTATTGTATTTTATTTTTTTAATGTTTTATTGTTTTTTTAAGATTTATGTATTGATTGATTGATTGCTATGTTGGGTCTTCGTTTCTGTGCTAGGGCCCTCTCCAGTTGCGGTAAGTGGGGGCCACTCTTCATCGCGGTGCGTAGGCCTCTCACTATCGCGGCCTCTCTTGTTGCGGAGCACAGGGTCCAGAGGCGCAGGCTCAGTGGTTGTGTCTCACGTGCCCAGTTGCTCCGCGGCATGTGGGAACCTCCTAGACCAGGGCTCGAACCCGTGTCCCCTGCATTGGCAGGCAGATTCTCAACCACTGCGCCACCGGGGAAGCCCCTGTTCTGCTTTATTTTAAAAGAAGTACCCTTTTCAGGCCTCCTAGGCCCCTCGGGTGTGCATCATTTTCCCTCCAAGATCAGTGAGTACCTCCAGACCCCTGTGGGCCTGCTGAGCAACATTGAGGCCCAAAGGTCGGTCTCCCGTAGGCCCTCTGTGTATGCCGAGTGATGGGCAACACACTGCTCGTTCCTTAAGGAGAGCTACATTTCCAGAGCACCGGAACAGCCTCAGGACCACATTTCTAGGCAGTGCGACGTGCCATGGAAGTGTTCGTCATGGCCCCCGTCTGAGCTGCCATGAGAAAACACTGTGCTTAGAATTCTTCGAGGACCTCGTACCTGAAGTCACTCTGCTCGAGGAGAAAGCCAGCATCCTACCATGCTGTGGCGCTAACGGGACACTCAGCGTGAGCACTTGCCTCGAGGTAAGGCCCTGAATTGCCGTGCAGAAGCGGAGGCGTGCTGCAGTTTTCAGGAGGCCGTAGCCCCTGCTCAGCGTTAGTTTATTTATTTATTCATTTGTTTATCTATCTGTCTATCTAGTTCTTTATTTTCTTATGTAATTTATCATTTTTGTTTTACTGTGTTGGGTCTTCGTTGCTGCATGTGAGCTTTCTCT
Source organism: Balaenoptera physalus (assembly GCF_965194825.1). Taxonomy (NCBI): domain Eukaryota; kingdom Metazoa; phylum Chordata; class Mammalia; order Artiodactyla; family Balaenopteridae; genus Balaenoptera; species Balaenoptera physalus. Next base: position 178,279,093 of record NC_138890.1, read on the forward strand.
AGTTGCAGCGAGCGGGGGCTACTCTTCGTTGCGGTGCTCGGGCTTCTCATTGCGGTGGCTCCTCTTGTTGTGGAGCAGAAGCTCTAGGCACGTGGACTTCAGTAGTTGTTGCATGCGGGCTCAGTCGTTGTGGCTCCCAGACTCTAGAGCGCAGGCTCAGTCATTGTGGAGCACGGGCTTAGTTGCTCCGCAGCATGTGAGATCTTGGTGGACCAAGGCTCGAACCCACGTCCCCTGCATCGGCAGGTGGATTCGCAGCCACTGCACCACAAGCGAAGCCCCTGCTCTGCATTATTTTAACGTCAGTCCGCTTGGCAGGACATCTAGGAGCCTCGCGTGGGCACCCTATTCCCTGCAAGAACACTGAGTAACCCCAGGCCCCCATGGGCCTGCTATGCCACATCCAGGCCCGTAGCCCTTCGGAGCCACTCTGTGTATGCCGAGTGTAGGGCAACAGACTGCACTCTTTCTTGGGACAGCTTGATTTCCTCAGCACTCCCACAGGTCGACGAACACCTTTCTAGCAGGTCCAACATTCCGTGCAAGTCTGCCTCATTACCCTAGTCTGAGCTGCACTGAGAATAACCCTCGGCTTCGCATTCCATCTGGGACCCCCTGCCTGAAGTCACCCTGCCTCCAGGAGAATGTCAGCCTGCGTTCCGACTGCAACTAAAGCCCAGGTCCTCGTGTAACACTGCAGGCTTTTGAAGAGCCATGGGCCCGGAGGCCTAGCTGGGGCGATCCTTGGTTGAGACAGTTCGCTATTTGCAGAACACCCTGCTTCGAGGAGTTGATTCAGGGAAGGAACCACTGGGTCACCTGTGTCTGTTTGGACTTGTTAGAAAGCACAGGGATGTATGCTGCGTGTGCCCGTGGAAATGGGGGCCTGATGGAACTAGCCTTGCTTTCCCATTTTGAAAGCTCCATTCATGCTGCCTTGAAGCTACTTGAAATTGACTGCTGTTGACAGGCCACTAGCCACTGTAGGCATGGCTCTGGGAAGAAAAGGAGTTTTCTCTAGCTAAGCCGGGTGCTTCGATGGCCGGGGTGGAGCTCATCCTGCCACGCTCTAGAGCTAAAGGGAAACTCAACGTGAGTACTGGCCTCGAGGTAAGTCCCTGAGTAGCCGCGCAGAAATGGAGGCATGCAGCCCTTTCCACGAGGTCTTAGTCGCTGTTCTGCTTTATTGTATTTTATTTTTTTAATGTTTTATTGTTTTTTTAAGATTTATGTATTGATTGATTGATTGCTATGTTGGGTCTTCGTTTCTGTGCTAGGGCCCTCTCCAGTTGCGGTAAGTGGGGGCCACTCTTCATCGCAGTGCGTAGGCCTCTCACTATCGCGGCCTCTCTTGTTGCGGAGCACAGGGTCCAGAGGCGCAGGCTCAGTGGTTGTGTCTCACGTGCCCAGTTGCTCCGCGGCATGTGGGAACCTCCTAGACCAGGGCTCGAACCCGTGTCCCCTGCATTGGCAGGCAGATTCTCAACCACTGCGCCACTGGGGAAGCCCCTGTTCTGCTTTATTTTAAAAGAAGTACCCTTTTCAGGCCTCCTAGGCCCCTCGGGTGTGCATCATTTTCCCTCCAAGATCAGTGAGTACCTCCAGACCCCTGTGGGCCTGCTGAGCAACATTGAGGCCCAAAGGTCGGTCTCCCGTAGGCCCTCTGTGTATGCCGAGTGATGGGCAACACACTGCTCGTTCCTTAAGGAGAGCTACATTTCCAGAGCACCGGAACAGCCTCAGGACCACATTTCTAGGCAGTGCGAAGTGCCATGGAAGTGTTCGTCATGGCCCCCGTCTGAGCTGCCATGAGAAAACACTGTGCTTAGAATTCTTCGAGGACCTCGTACCTGAAGTCACTCTGCTCGAGGAGAAAGCCAGCATCCTACCATGCTGTGGCGCTAACGGGACACTCAGCGTGAGCACTTGCCTCGAGGTAAGGCCCTGAATTGCCGTGCAGAAGCGGAGGCGTGCTGCAGTTTTCAGGAGGCCGTAGCCCCTGCTCAGCGTTAGTTTATTTATTTATTCATTTGTTTATCTATCTGTCTATCTAGTTCTTTATTTTCTTATGTAATTTATCATTTTTGTTTTACTGTGTTGGGTCTTAATTGCTGCATGTGAGCTTTCTCTAGTTGCAGCGAGCGGGGGCTACTCTTCGTTGCGGTGCGCGGGCTTCTCATTGCGGTGGCTCCTCTTGTTGTGGAGCAGAAGCTCTAGGCACGTGGACTTCAGTAGTTGTTGCATGCGGGCTCAGTCGTTGTGGCTCCCAGACTCTAGAGCGCAGGCTCAGTCATTGTGGAGCATGGGCTTAGTTGCTCCGCAGCATGTGAGATCTTGGTGGACCAAGGCTCGAACCCACGTCCCCTGCATCGGCAGGTGGATTCGCAGCCACTGCACCACAAGCGAAGCCCCTGCTCTGCATTATTTTAACGTCAGTCCGCTTGGCAGGACATCTAGGAGCCTCGCGTGGGCACCCTATTCCCTGCAAGAACACTGAGTAACCCCAGGCCCCCATGGGCCCGCTATGCCACATCCAGGCCCGTAGCCCTTCGGAGCCACTCTGTGTATGCCGAGTGTAGGGCAACAGACTGCACTCTTTCTTGGGACAGCTTGATTTCCTCAACACTCCCACAGGTCGACGAACACCTTTCTAGCAGGTCCAACATTCCGTGCAAGTCTGCCTCATTACCCTAGTCTGAGCTGCACTGAGAATAACCCTCGGCTTCGCATTCCATCTGGGACCCCCTGCCTGAAGTCACCCTGCCTCCAGGAGAATGTCAGCCTGCGTTCCGACTGCAACTAAAGCCCAGGTCCTCGTGTAACACTGCAGGCCTTTGAAGAGCCATGGGCCCGGAGGCCTAGCTGGGGCGATCCTTGGTTGAGACAGTTCGCTATTTGCAGAACACCCTGCTTCGAGGAGTTGATTCAGGGAAGGAACCACTGGGTCACCTGTGTCTGTTTGGACTTGTTAGAAAGCACAGGGATGTATGCTGCGTGTGCCCGTGGAAATGGGGGCCTGATGGAACTAGCCTTGCTTTCCCATTTTGAAAGCTCCATTCATGCTGCCTTGAAGCTACTTGAAATTGACTGCTGTTGACAGGCCACTAGCCACTGTAGGCATGGCTCTGGGAAGAAAAGGAGTTTTCTCTAGCTAAGCCGGGTGCTTCGATGGCCGTGGTGGAGCTCATCCTGCCACGCTCTAGAGCTAAAGGGAAACTCATCGTGAGTACTGGCCTCGAGGTAAGTCCCTGAGTAGCCGCGCAGAAATGGAGGCATGCAGCCCTTTCCACGAGGTCTTAGTCGCTGTTCTGCTTTATTGTATTTTATTTTTTTAATGTTTTATTGTTTTTTTAAGATTTATGTATTGATTGATTGATTGCTATGTTGGGTCTTCGTTTCTGTGCTAGGGCCCTCTCCAGTTGCGGTAAGTGGGGGCCACTCTTCATCGCGGTGCGTAGGCCTCTCACTATCGCGGCCTCTCTTGTTGCGGAGCACAGGGTCCAGAGGCGCAGGCTCAGTGGTTGTGTCTCACGTGCCCAGTTGCTCCGCGGCATGTGGGAACCTCCTAGACCAGGGCTCGAACCCGTGTCCCCTGCATTGGCAGGCAGATTCTCAACCACTGCGCCACCGGGGAAGCCCCTGTTCTGCTTTATTTTAAAAGAAGTACCCTTTTCAGGCCTCCTAGGCCCCTCGGGTGTGCATCATTTTCCCTCCAAGATCAGTGAGTACCTCCAGACCCCTGTGGGCCTGCTGAGCAACATCGAGGCCCAAAGGTCGGTCTCCCGTAGGCCCTCTGTGTATGCCGAGTGATGGGCAACACACTGCTCGTTCCTTAAGGAGAGCTACATTTCCAGAGCACCGGAACAGCCTCAGGACCACATTTCTAGGCAGTGCGACGTGCCATGGAAGTGTTCGTCATGGCCCCCGTCTGAGCTGCCATGAGAAAACACTGTGCTTAGAATTCTTCGAGGACCTCGTACCTGAAGTCACTCTGCTCGAGGAGAAAGCCAGCATCCTACCATGCTGTGGCGCTAACGGGACACTCAGCGTGAGCACTTGCCTCGAGGTAAGGCCCAGAATTGCCGTGCAGAAGCGGAGGCGTGCTGCAGTTTTCAGGAGGCCGTAGCCCCTGCTCAGCGTTAGTTTATTTATTTATTCATTTGTTTATCTATCTGTCTATCTATTTCTTTATTTTCTTATGTAATTTATCATTTTTGTTTTACTGTGTTGGGTCTTCGTTGCTGCATGTGAGCTTTCTCTAGTTGCAGCGAGCGGGGGCTACTCTTCGTTGCGGTGCTCGGGCTTCTCATTGCGGTGGCTCCTCTTGTTGTGGAGCAGAAGCTCTAGGCACGTGGACTTCAGTAGTTGTTGCATGCGGGCTCAGTCGTTGTGGCTCCCAGACTCTAGAGCGCAGGCTCAGTCGTTGTGGAGCACGGGCTTAGTTGCTCCGCAGCATGTGAGATCTTGGTGGACCAAGGCTCGAACCCACGTCCCCTGCATCGGCAGGTGGATTCGCAGCCACTGCACCACAAGCGAAGCCCCTGCTCTGCATTATTTTAACGTCAGTCCGCTTGGCAGGACATCTAGGAGCCTCGCGTGGGCACCCTATTCCCTGCAAGAACACTGAGTAACCCCAGGCCCCCATGGGCCCGCTATGCCACATCCAGGCCCGTAGCCCTTCGGAGCCACTCTGTGTATGCCGAGTGTAGGGCAACAGACTGCACTTTTTCTTGGGACAGCTTGATTTCCTCAACACTCCCACAGGTCGACGAACACCTTTCTAGCAGGTCCAACATTCCGTGCAAGTCTGCCTCATTACCCTAGTCTGAGCTGCACTGAGAATAACCCTCGGCTTCGCATTCCATCTGGGACCCCCTGCCTGAAGTCACCCTGCCTCCAGGAGAATGTCAGCCTGCGTTCCGACTGCAACTAAAGCCCAGGTCCTCGTGTAACACTGCAGGCCTTTGAAGAGCCATGGGCCCGGAGGCCTAGCTGGGGCGATCCTTGGTTGAGACAGTTCGCTATTTGCAGAACACCCTGCTTCGAGGAGTTGATTCAGGGAAGGAACCACTGGGTCACCTGTGTCAGTTTGGACTTGTTAGAAAGCACAGGGATGTATGCTGCGTGTGCCCGTGGAAATGGGGGCCTGATGGAACTAGCCTTGCTTTCCCATTTTGAAAGCTCCATTCATGCTGCCTTGAAGCTACTTGAAATTGACTGCTGTTGACAGGCCACTAGCCACTGTAGGCATGGCTCTGGGAAGAAAAGGAGTTTTCTCTAGCTAAGCCGGGTGCTTCGATGGCCGTGGTGGAGCTCATCCTGCCACGCTCTAGAGCTAAAGGGAAACTCATCGTGAGTACTGGCCTCGAGGTAAGTCCCTGAGTAGCCGCGCAGAAATGGAGGCATGCAGCCCTTTCCACGAGGTCTTAGTCGCTGTTCTGCTTTATTGTATTTTATTTTTTTAATGTTTTATTGTTTTTTTAAGATTTATGTATTGATTGATTGATTGCTATGTTGGGTCTTCGTTTCTGTGCTAGGGCCCTCTCCAGTTGCGGTAAGTGGGGGCCACTCTTCATCGCGGTGCGTAGGCCTCTCACTATCGCGGCCTCTCTTGTTGCGGAGCACAGGGTCCAGAGGCGCAGGCTCAGTGGTTGTGTCTCACGTGCCCAGTTGCTCCACGGCATGTGGGAACCTCCTAGACCAGGGCTCGAACCCGTGTCCCCTGCATTGGCAGGCAGATTCTCAACCACTGCGCCACCGGGGAAGCCCCTGTTCTGCTTTATTTTAAAAGAAGTACCCTTTTCAGGCCTCCTAGGCCCCTCGGGTGTGCATCATTTTCCCTCCAAGATCAGTGAGTACCTCCAGACCCCTGTGGGCCTGCTGAGCAACATCGAGGCCCAAAGGTCGGTCTCCCGTAGGCCCTCTGTGTATGCCGAGTGATGGGCAACACACTGCTCGTTCCTTAAGGAGAGCTACATTTCCAGAGCACCGGAACAGCCTCAGGACCACATTTCTAGGCAGTGCGACGTGCCATGGAAGTGTTCGTCATGGCCCCCGTCTGAGCTGCCATGAGAAAACACTGTGCTTAGAATTCTTCGAGGACCTCGTACCTGAAGTCACTCTGCTCGAGGAGAAAGCCAGCATCCTACCATGCTGTGGCGCTAACGGGACACTCAGCGTGAGCACTTGCCTCGAGGTAAGGCCCAGAATTGCCGTGCAGAAGCGGAGGCGTGCTGCAGTTTTCAGGAGGCCGTAGCCACTGCTCAGCGTTAGTTTATTTATTTATTCATTTGTTTATCTATCTGTCTATCTATTTCTTTATTTTCTTATGTAATTTATCATTTTTGTTTTACTGTGTTGGGTCTTCGTTGCTGCATGTGAGCTTTCTCTAGTTGCAGCGAGCGGGGGCTACTCTTCGTTGCGGTGCTCGGGCTTCTCATTGCGGTGGCTCCTCTTGTTGTGGAGCAGAAGCTCTAGGCACGTGGACTTCAGTAGTTGTTGCATGCGGGCTCAGTCGTTGTGGCTCCCAGACTCTAGAGCGCAGGCTCAGTCGTTGTGGAGCACGGGCTTAGTTGCTCCGCAGCATGTGAGATCTTGGTGGACCAAGGCTCGAACCCACGTCCCCTGCATCGGCAGGTGGATTCCCAGCCACTGCACCACAAGCGAAGCCCCTGCTCTGCATTATTTTAACGTCAGTCCGCTTGGCAGGACATCTAGGAGCCTCGCGTGGGCACCCTATTCCCTGCAAGAACACTGAGTAACCCCAGGCCCCCATGGGCCCGCTATGCCACATCCAGGCCCGTAGCCCTTCGGAGCCACTCTGTGTATGCCGAGTGTAGGGCAACAGACTGCACTCTTTCTTGGGACAGCTTGATTTCCTCAACACTCCCACAGGTCGACGAACACCTTTCTAGCAGGTCCAACATTCCGTGCAAGTCTGCCTCATTACCCTAGTCTGAGCTGCACTGAGAATAACCCTCGGCTTCGCATTCCATCTGGGACCCCCTGCCTGAAGTCACCCTGCCTCCAGGAGAATGTCAGCCTGCGTTCCGACTGCAACTAAAGCCCAGGTCCTCGTGTAACACTGCAGGCTTTTGAAGAGCCATGGGCCCGGAGGCCTAGCTGGGGCGATCCTTGGTTGAGACAGTTCGCTATTTGCAGAACACCCTGCTTCGAGGAGTTGATTCAGGGAAGGAACCACTGGGTCACCTGTGTCTGTTTGGACTTGTTAGAAAGCACAGGGATGTATGCTGCGTGTGCCCGTGGAAATGGGGGCCTGATGGAACTAGCCTTGCTTTCCCATTTTGAAAGCTCCATTCATGCTGCCTTGAAGCTACTTGAAATTGACTGCTGTTGACAGGCCACTAGCCACTGTAGGCATGGCTCTGGGAAGAAAAGGAGTTTTCTCTAGCTAAGCCGGGTGCTTCGATGGCCGGGGTGGAGCTCATCCTGCCACGCTCTAGAGCTAAAGGGAAACTCAACGTGAGTACTGGCCTCGAGGTAAGTCCCTGAGTAGCCGCGCAGAAATGGAGGCATGCAGCCCTTTCCACGAGGTCTTAGTCGCTGTTCTGCTTTATTGTATTTTATTTTTTTAATGTTTTATTGTTTTTTTAAGATTTATGTATTGATTGATTGATTGCTATGTTGGGTCTTCGTTTCTGTGCTAGGGCCCTCTCCAGTTGCGGTAAGTGGGGGCCACTCTTCATCGCGGTGCGTAGGCCTCTCACTATCGCGGCCTCTCTTGTTGCGGAGCACAGGGTCCAGAGGCGCAGGCTCAGTGGTTGTGTCTCACGTGCCCAGTTGCTCCGCGGCATGTGGGAACCTCCTAGACCAGGGCTCGAACCCGTGTCCCCTGCATTGGCAGGCAGATTCTCAACCACTGCGCCACCGGGGAAGCCCCTGTTCTGCTTTATTTTAAAAGAAGTACCCTTTTCAGGCCTCCTAGGCCCCTCGGGTGTGCATCATTTTCCCTCCAAGATCAGTGAGTACCTCCAGACCCCTGTGGGCCTGCTGAGCAACATCGAGGCCCAAAGGTCGGTCTCCCGTAGGCCCTCTGTGTATGCCGAGTGATGGGCAACACACTGCTCGTTCCTTAAGGAGAGCTACATTTCCAGAGCACCGGAACAGCCTCAGGACCACATTTCTAGGCAGTGCGACGTGCCATGGAAGTGTTCGTCATGGCCCCCGTCTGAGCTGCCATGAGAAAACACTGTGCTTAGAATTCTTCGAGGACCTCGTACCTGTAGTCACTCTGCTCGAGGAGAAAGCCAGCATCCTACCATGCTGTGGCGCTAACGGGACACTCAGCGTGAGCACTTGCCTCGAGGTAATGCCCAGAATTGCTGTGCAGAAGCGGAGGCATGCTGCAGATTTCAGGAGGCCGTAGCCCCTGCTCAGCGTTAGTTTATTTATTTATTCATTTGTTTATCTATCTGTCTATCTAGTTCTTTATTTTCTTATGTAATTTATCATTTTTGTTTTACTGTGTTGGGTCTTCGTTGCTGCATGTGAGCTTTCTCTAGTTGTAGCGAGCGGGGGCTACTCTTCGTTGTGGTGTGCGTGCTTCTCATTGCGGTGGCTCCTCTTGTTGTGGAGCAGAAGCTCTAGGCACGTGGACTTCAGTAGTTGTTGCATGCGGGCTCAGTCGTTGTGGCTCCCAGACTCTAGAGCGCAGGCTCAGTCGTTGTGGAGCACGGGCTTAGTTGCTCCGCAGCATGTGAGATCTTGGTGGACCAAGGCTCGAACCCACGTCCCCTGCATCGGCAGGTGGATTCGCAGCCACTGCACCACAAGCGAAGCCCCTGCTCTGCATTATTTTAACGTCAGTCCGCTTGGCAGGACATCTAGGAGCCTCGCGTGGGCACCCTATTCCCTGCAAGAACACTGAGTAACCCCAGGCCCCCATGGGCCCGCTATGCCACATCCAGGCCCGTAGCCCTTCGGAGCCACTCTGTGTATGCCGAGTGTAGGGCAACAGACTGCACTCTTTCTTGGGACAGCTTGATTTCCTCAACACTCCCACAGGTCGACGAACACCTTTCTAGCAGGTCCAACATTCCGTGCAAGTCTGCCTCATTACCCTAGTCTGAGCTGCACTGAGAATAACCCTCGGCTTCGCATTCCATCTGGGACCCCCTGCCTGAAGTCACCCTGCCTCCAGGAGAATGTCAGCCTGCGTTCCGACTGCAACTAAAGCCCAGGTCCTCGTGTAACACTGCAGGCTTTTGAAGAGCCATGGGCCCGGAGGCCTAGCTGGGGCGATCCTTGGTTGAGACAGTTCGCTATTTGCAGAACACCCTGCTTCGAGGAGTTGATTCAGGGAAGGAACCACTGGGTCACCTGTGTCTGTTTGGACTTGTTAGAAAGCACAGGGATGTATGCTGCGTGTGCCCGTGGAAATGGGGGCCTGATGGAACTAGCCTTGCTTTCCCATTTTGAAAGCTCCATTCATGCTGCCTTGAAGCTACTTGAAATTGACTGCTGTTGACAGGCCACTAGCCACTGTAGGCATGGCTCTGGGAAGAAAAGGAGTTTTCTCTAGCTAAGCCGGGTGCTTCGATGGCCGGGGTGGAGCTCATCCTGCCACGCTCTAGAGCTAAAGGGAAACTCAACGTGAGTACTGGCCTCGAGGTAAGTCCCTGAGTAGCCGCGCAGAAATGGAGGCATGCAGCCCTTTCCACGAGGTCTTAGTCGCTGTTCTGCTTTATTGTATTTTATTTTTTTAATGTTTTATTGTTTTTTTAAGATTTATGTATTGCTTGATTGATTGCTATGTTGGGTCTTCGTTTCTGTGCTAGGGCTCTCTCCAGTTGCGGTAAGTGGGGGCCACTCTTCATCGAGGTGCGTAGGCCTCTCACTATCGCGGCCTCTCTTGTTGCGGAGCACAGGGTCCAGAGGCGCAGGCTCAGTGGTTGTGTCTCACGTGCCCAGTTGCTCCGCGGCATGTGGGAACCTCCTAGACCAGGGCTCGAACCCGTGTCCCCTGCATTGGCAGGCAGATTCTCAACCACTGCGCCACCGGGGAAGCCCCTGTTCTGCTTTATTTTAAAAGAAGTACCCTTTTCAGGCCTCCTAGGCCCCTCGGGTGTGCATCATTTTCCCTCCAAGATCAGTGAGTACCTCCAGACCCCTGTGGGCCTGCTGAGCAACATTGAGGCCCAAAGGTCGGTCTCCCGTAGGCCCTCTGTGTATGCCGAGTGATGGGCAACACACTGCTCGTTCCTTAAGGAGAGCTACATTTCCAGAGCACCGGAACAGCCTCAGGACCACATTTCTAGGCAGTGCGAAGTGCCATGGAAGTGTTCGTCATGGCCCCCGTCTGAGCTGCCATGAGAAAACACTGTGCTTAGAATTCTTCGAGGACCTCGTACCTGAAGTCACTCTGCTCGAGGAGAAAGCCAGCATCCTACCATGCTGTGGAGCTAACGGGACACTCAGCGTGAGCACTTGCCTCGAGGTAATGCCCAGAATTGCCGTGCAGAAGCGGAGGCGTGCTGCAGTTTTCAGGAGGCCGTAGCCCCTGCTCAGCGTTAGTTTATTTATTTATTCATTTGTTTATCTATCTGTCTATCTAGTTCTTTATTTTCTTATGTAATTTATCATTTTTGTTTTACTGTGTTGGGTCGTCGTTGCTGCATGTGAGCTTTCTCTAGTTGCAGCGAGCGGGGGCTACTCTTCGTTGCGGTGCTCGGGCTTCTCATTGCGGTGGCTCCTCTTGTTGTGGAGCAGAAGCTCTAGGCACGTGGACTTCAGTAGTTGTTGCATGCGGGCTCAGTCGTTGTGGCTCCCAGACTCTAGAGCGCAGGCTCAGTCATTGTGGAGCACGGGCTTAGTTGCTCCGCAGCATGTGAGATCTTGGTGGACCAAGGCTCGAACCCACGTCCCCTGCATCGGCAGGTGGATTCGCAGCCACTGCACCACAAGCGAAGCCCCTGCTCTGCATTATTTTAACGTCAGTCCGCTTGGCAGGACATCTAGGAGCCTCGCGTGGGCACCCTATTCCCTGCAAGAACACTGAGTAACCCCAGGCCCCCATGGGCCCGCTATGCCACATCCAGGCCCGTAGCCCTTCGGAGCCACTCTGTGTATGCCGAGTGTAGGGCAACAGACTGCACTCTTTCTTGGGACAGCTTGATTTCCTCAACACTCCCACAGGTCGACGAACACCTTTCTAGCAGGTCCAACATTCCGTGCAAGTCTGCCTCATTACCCTAGTCTGAGCTGCACTGAGAATAACCCTCGGCTTCGCATTCCATCTGGGACCCCCTGCCTGAAGTCACCCTGCCTCCAGGAGAATGTCAGCCTGCGTTCCGACTGCAACTAAAGCCCAGGTCCTCGTATAACACTGCAGGCCTTTGAAGAGCCATGGGCCCGGAGGCCTAGCTGGGGCGATCCTTGGTTGAGACAGTTCGCTATTTGCAGAACACCCTGCTTCGAGGAGTTGATTCAGGGAAGGAACCACTGGGTCACCTGTGTCTGGACTTGTTAGAAAGCACAGGGATGTATGCTGCGTGTGCCCGTGGAAATGGGGGCCTGATGGAACTAGCCTTGCTTTCCCATTTTGAAAGCTCCATTCATGCTGCCTTGAAGCTACTTGAAATTGACTGCTGTTGACAGGCCACTAGCCACTGTAGGCATGGCTCTGGGAAGAAAAGGAGTTTTCTCTAGCTAAGCCGGGTGCTTCGATGGCCGGGGTGGAGCTCATCCTGCCACGCTCTAGAGCTAAAGGGAAACTCATCGTGAGTACTGGCCTCGAGGTAAGTCCCTGAGTAGCCGCGCAGGAATGGAGGCATGCAGCCCTTTCCACGAGGTCTTAGTCGCTGTTCTGCTTTATTGTATTTTATTTTTTTAATGTTTTATTGTTTTTTTAAGATTTATGTATTGATTGATTGATTGCTATGTTGGGTCTTCGTTTCTGTGCTAGGGCCCTCTCTAGTTGCGGTAAGTGGGGGCCACTCTTCATCGCGGTGCGTAGGCCTCTCACTATCACGGCCTCTCTTGTTGCGGAGCACAGGGTCCAGAGGCGCAGGCTCAGTGGTTGTGTGTCACGTGCCCAGTTGCTCCGCGGCATGTGGGAACCTCCTAGACCAGGGCTCGAACCCGTGTCCGCTGCATTGGCAGGCAGATTCTCAACCACTGCGCCACCGGGGAAGCCCCTGTTCTGCTTTATTTTAAAAGAAGTACCCTTTTCAGGCCTCCTAGGCCCCTCGGGTGTGCATCATTTTCCCTCCAAGATCAGTGAGTACCTCCAGACCCCTGTGGGCCTGCTGAGCAACATCGAGGCCCAAAGGTCGGTCTCCCGTAGGCCCTCTGTGTATGCCGAGTGATGGGCAACACACTGCTCGTTCCTTAAGGAGAGCTACATTTCCAGAGCACCGGAACAGCCTCAGGACCACATTTCTAGGCAGTGCGACGTGCCATGGAAGTGTTCGTCATGGCCCCCGTCTGAGCTGCCATGAGAAAACACTCTGCGTAGAATTCTTCGAGGGCCTCGTACCTGAAGTCACTCTGCTCGAGGAGAAAGCCAGCATCCTACCATGCTGTGGCGCTAACGGGACACTCAGCGTGAGCACTTGCCTCGAGGTAAGGCCCAGAATTGCCGTGCAGAAGCGGAGGCATGCTGCAGTTTTTAGGAGGCCGTAGCCCCTGCTCAGCGTTAGTTTATTTATTTATTCATTTGTTTATCTATCTGTCTATCTAGTTCTTTATTTTCTTATGTAATTTACCATTTTTGTTTTACTGTGTTGGGTCTTCGTTGCTGCATGTGAGCTTTCTCTAGTTGTAGCGAGCGGGGGCTACTCTTCGTTGCGGTGCTCGGGCTTCTCATTGCGGTGGCTCCTCTTGTTGTGGAGCAGAAGCTCTAGGCACGTGGACTTCAGTAGTTGTTGCATGCGGGCTCAGTCGTTGTGGCTCCCAGACTCTAGAGCGCAGGCTCAGTCGTTGTGGAGCACGGGCTTAGTTGCTCCGCAGCATGTGAGATCTTGGTGGACCAAGGCTCGAACCCACGTCCCCTGCATCGGCAGGTGGATTCGCAGCCACTGCAACACAAGCGAAGCCCCTGCTCTGCATTATTTTAACGTCAGTCCGCTTGGCAGGACATCTAGGAGCCTCGCGTGGGCACCCTATTCCCTGCAAGAACACTGAGTAACCCCAGGCCCCCATGGGCCCGCCATGCCACATCCAGGCCCGTAGCCCTTCGGAGCCACTCTGTGTATGCCGAGTGTAGGGCAACAGACTGCACTCTTTCTTGGGACAGCTTGATTTCCTCAACACTCCCACAGGTCGACGAACACCTTTCTAGCAGGTCCAACATTCCGTGCAAGTCTGCCTCATTACCCTAGTCTGAGCTGCACTGAGAATAACCCTCGGCTTCGCATTCCATCTGGGACCCCCTGCCTGAAGTCACCCTGCCTCCAGGAGAATGTCAGCCTGCGTTCCGACTGCAACTAAAGCCCAGGTCCTCGTGTAACACTGCAGGCTTTTGAAGAGCCATGGGCCCGGAGGCCTAGCTGGGGCGATCCTTGGTTGAGACAGTTCGCTATTTGCAGAACACCCTGCTTCGAGGAGTTGATTCAGGGAAGGAACCACTGGGTCACCTGTGTCTGTTTGGACTTGTTAGAAAGCACAGGGATGTATGCTGCGTGTGCCCGTGGAAATGGGGGCCTGATGGAACTAGCCTTGCTTTCCCATTTTGAAAGCTCCATTCATGCTGCCTTGAAGCTACTTGAAATTGACTGCTGTTGACAGGCCACTAGCCACTGTAGGCATGGCTCTGGGAAGAAAAGGAGTTTTCTCTAGCTAAGCCGGGTGCTTCGATGGCCGGGGTGGAGCTCATCCTGCCACGCTCTAGAGCTAAAGGGAAACTCAACGTGAGTACTGGCCTCGAGGTAAGTCCCTGAGTAGCCGCGCAGAAATGGAGGCATGCAGCCCTTTCCACGAGGTCTTAGTCGCTGTTCTGCTTTATTGTATTTTATTTTTTTAATGTTTTATTGTTTTTTTAAGATTTATGTATTGATTGATTGATTGCTATGTTGGGTCTTCGTTTCTGTGCTAGGGCCCTCTCCAGTTGCGGTAAGTGGGGGCCACTCTTCATCGCGGTGCGTAGGCCTCTCACTATCGCGGCCTCTCTTGTTGCGGAGCACAGGGTCCAGAGGCGCAGGCTCAGTGGTTGTGTCTCACGTGCCCAGTTGCTCCACGGCATGTGGGAACCTCCTAGACCAGGGCTCGAACCCGTGTCCCCTGCATTGGCAGGCAGATTCTCAACCACTGCGCCACCGGGGAAGCCCCTGTTCTGCTTTATTTTAAAAGAAGTACCCTTTTCAGGCCTCCTAGGCCCCTCGGGTGTGCATCATTTTCCCTCCAAGATCAGTGAGTACCTCCAGACCCCTGTGGGCCTGCTGAGCAACATCGAGGCCCAAAGGTCGGTCTCCCGTAGGCCCTCTGTGTATGCCGAGTGATGGGCAACACACTGCTCGTTCCTTAAGGAGAGCTACATTTCCAGAGCACCGGAACAGCCTCAGGACCACATTTCTAGGCAGTGCGACGTGCCATGGAAGTGTTCGTCATGGCCCCCGTCTGAGCTGCCATGAGAAAACACTGTGCTTAGAATTCTTCGAGGACCTCGTACCTGAAGTCACTCTGCTCGAGGAGAAAGCCAGCATCCTACCATGCTGTGGCGCTAACGGGACACTCAGCGTGAGCACTTGCCTCGAGGTAAGGCCCAGAATTGCCGTGCAGAAGCGGAGGCGTGCTGCAGTTTTCAGGAGGCCGTAGCCACTGCTCAGCGTTAGTTTATTTATTTATTCATTTGTTTATCTATCTGTCTATCTATTTCTTTATTTTCTTATGTAATTTATCATTTTTGTTTTACTGTGTTGGGTCTTCGTTGCTGCATGTGAGCTTTCTCTAGTTGCAGCGAGCGGGGGCTACTCTTCGTTGCGGTGCTCGGGCTTCTCATTGCGGTGGCTCCTCTTGTTGTGGAGCAGAAGCTCTAGGCACGTGGACTTCAGTAGTTGTTGCATGCGGGCTCAGTCGTTGTGGCTCCCAGACTCTAGAGCGCAGGCTCAGTCGTTGTGGAGCACGGGCTTAGTTGCTCCGCAGCATGTGAGATCTTGGTGGACCAAGGCTCGAACCCACGTCCCCTGCATCGGCAGGTGGATTCCCAGCCACTGCACCACAAGCGAAGCCCCTGCTCTGCATTATTTTAACGTCAGTCCGCTTGGCAGGACATCTAGGAGCCTCGCGTGGGCACCCTATTCCCTGCAAGAACACTGAGTAACCCCAGGCCCCCATGGGCCCGCTATGCCACATCCAGGCCCGTAGCCCTTCGGAGCCACTCTGTGTATGCCGAGTGTAGGGCAACAGACTGCACTCTTTCTTGGGACAGCTTGATTTCCTCAACACTCCCACAGGTCGACGAACACCTTTCTAGCAGGTCCAACATTCCGTGCAAGTCTGCCTCATTACCCTAGTCTGAGCTGCACTGAGAATAACCCTCGGCTTCGCATTCCATCTGGGACCCCCTGCCTGAAGTCACCCTGCCTCCAGGAGAATGTCAGCCTGCGTTCCGACTGCAACTAAAGCCCAGGTCCTCGTGTAACACTGCAGGCTTTTGAAGAGCCATGGGCCCGGAGGCCTAGCTGGGGCGATCCTTGGTTGAGACAGTTCGCTATTTGCAGAACACCCTGCTTCGAGGAGTTGATTCAGGGAAGGAACCACTGGGTCACCTGTGTCTGTTTGGACTTGTTAGAAAGCACAGGGATGTATGCTGCGTGTGCCCGTGGAAATGGGGGCCTGATGGAACTAGCCTTGCTTTCCCATTTTGAAAGCTCCATTCATGCTGCCTTGAAGCTACTTGAAATTGACTGCTGTTGACAGGCCACTAGCCACTGTAGGCATGGCTCTGGGAAGAAAAGGAGTTTTCTCTAGCTAAGCCGGGTGCTTCGATGGCCGGGGTGGAGCTCATCCTGCCACGCTCTAGAGCTAAAGGGAAACTCAACGTGAGTACTGGCCTCGAGGTAAGTCCCTGAGTAGCCGCGCAGAAATGGAGGCATGCAGCCCTTTCCACGAGGTCTTAGTCGCTGTTCTGCTTTATTGTATTTTATTTTTTTAATGTTTTATTGTTTTTTTAAGATTTATGTATTGATTGATTGATTGCTATGTTGGGTCTTCGTTTCTGTGCTAGGGCCCTCTCCAGTTGCGGTAAGTGGGGGCCACTCTTCATCGCGGTGCGTAGGCCTCTCACTATCGCGGCCTCTCTTGTTGCGGAGCACAGGGTCCAGAGGCGCAGGCTCAGTGGTTGTGTCTCACGTGCCCAGTTGCTCCGCGGCATGTGGGAACCTCCTAGACCAGGGCTCGAACCCGTGTCCCCTGCATTGGCAGGCAGATTCTCAACCACTGCGCCACCGGGGAAGCCCCTGTTCTGCTTTATTTTAAAAGAAGTACCCTTTTCAGGCCTCCTAGGCCCCTCGGGTGTGCATCATTTTCCCTCCAAGATCAGTGAGTACCTCCAGACCCCTGTGGGCCTGCTGAGCAACATCGAGGCCCAAAGGTCGGTCTCCCGTAGGCCCTCTGTGTATGCCGAGTGATGGGCAACACACTGCTCGTTCCTTAAGGAGAGCTACATTTCCAGAGCACCGGAACAGCCTCAGGACCACATTTCTAGGCAGTGCGACGTGCCATGGAAGTGTTCGTCATGGCCCCCGTCTGAGCTGCCATGAGAAAACACTGTGCTTAGAATTCTTCGAGGACCTCGTACCTGTAGTCACTCTGCTCGAGGAGAAAGCCAGCATCCTACCATGCTGTGGCGCTAACGGGACACTCAGCGTGAGCACTTGCCTCGAGGTAATGCCCAGAATTGCTGTGCAGAAGCGGAGGCATGCTGCAGATTTCAGGAGGCCGTAGCCCCTGCTCAGCGTTAGTTTATTTATTTATTCATTTGTTTATCTATCTGTCTATCTAGTTCTTTATTTTCTTATGTAATTTATCATTTTTGTTTTACTGTGTTGGGTCTTCGTTGCTGCATGTGAGCTTTCTCTAGTTGTAGCGAGCGGGGGCTACTCTTCGTTGTGGTGTGCGTGCTTCTCATTGCGGTGGCTCCTCTTGTTGTGGAGCAGAAGCTCTAGGCACGTGGACTTCAGTAGTTGTTGCATGCGGGCTCAGTCGTTGTGGCTCCCAGACTCTAGAGCGCAGGCTCAGTCGTTGTGGAGCACGGGCTTAGTTGCTCCGCAGCATGTGAGATCTTGGTGGACCAAGGCTCGAACCCACGTCCCCTGCATCGGCAGGTGGATTCGCAGCCACTGCACCACAAGCGAAGCCCCTGCTCTGCATTATTTTAACGTCAGTCCGCTTGGCAGGACATCTAGGAGCCTCGCGTGGGCACCCTATTCCCTGCAAGAACACTGAGTAACCCCAGGCCCCCATGGGCCCGCTATGCCACATCCAGGCCCGTAGCCCTTCGGAGCCACTCTGTGTATGCCGAGTGTAGGGCAACAGACTGCACTCTTTCTTGGGACAGCTTGATTTCCTCAACACTCCCACAGGTCGACGAACACCTTTCTAGCAGGTCCAACATTCCGTGCAAGTCTGCCTCATTACCCTAGTCTGAGCTGCACTGAGAATAACCCTCGGCTTCGCATTCCATCTGGGACCCCCTGCCTGAAGTCACCCTGCCTCCAGGAGAATGTCAGCCTGCGTTCCGACTGCAACTAAAGCCCAGGTCCTCGTGTAACACTGCAGGCTTTTGAAGAGCCATGGGCCCGGAGGCCTAGCTGGGGCGATCCTTGGTTGAGACAGTTCGCTATTTGCAGAACACCCTGCTTCGAGGAGTTGATTCAGGGAAGGAACCACTGGGTCACCTGTGTCTGTTTGGACTTGTTAGAAAGCACAGGGATGTATGCTGCGTGTGCCCGTGGAAATGGGGGCCTGATGGAACTAGCCTTGCTTTCCCATTTTGAAAGCTCCATTCATGCTGCCTTGAAGCTACTTGAAATTGACTGCTGTTGACAGGCCACTAGCCACTGTAGGCATGGCTCTGGGAAGAAAAGGAGTTTTCTCTAGCTAAGCCGGGTGCTTCGATGGCCGGGGTGGAGCTCATCCTGCCACGCTCTAGAGCTAAAGGGAAACTCAACGTGAGTACTGGCCTCGAGGTAAGTCCCTGAGTAGCCGCGCAGAAATGGAGGCATGCAGCCCTTTCCACGAGGTCTTAGTCGCTGTTCTGCTTTATTGTATTTTATTTTTTTAATGTTTTATTGTTTTTTTAAGATTTATGTATTGCTTGATTGATTGCTATGTTGGGTCTTCGTTTCTGTGCTAGGGCTCTCTCCAGTTGCGGTAAGTGGGGGCCACTCTTCATCGAGGTGCGTAGGCCTCTCACTATCGCGGCCTCTCTTGTTGCGGAGCACAGGGTCCAGAGGCGCAGGCTCAGTGGTTGTGTCTCACGTGCCCAGTTGCTCCGCGGCATGTGGGAACCTCCTAGACCAGGGCTCGAACCCGTGTCCCCTGCATTGGCAGGCAGATTCTCAACCACTGCGCCACCGGGGAAGCCCCTGTTCTGCTTTATTTTAAAAGAAGTACCCTTTTCAGGCCTCCTAGGCCCCTCGGGTGTGCATCATTTTCCCTCCAAGATCAGTGAGTACCTCCAGACCCCTGTGGGCCTGCTGAGCAACATTGAGGCCCAAAGGTCGGTCTCCCGTAGGCCCTCTGTGTATGCCGAGTGATGGGCAACACACTGCTCGTTCCTTAAGGAGAGCTACATTTCCAGAGCACCGGAACAGCCTCAGGACCACATTTCTAGGCAGTGCGAAGTGCCATGGAAGTGTTCGTCATGGCCCCCGTCTGAGCTGCCATGAGAAAACACTGTGCTTAGAATTCTTCGAGGACCTCGTACCTGAAGTCACTCTGCTCGAGGAGAAAGCCAGCATCCTACCATGCTGTGGAGCTAACGGGACACTCAGCGTGAGCACTTGCCTCGAGGTAATGCCCAGAATTGCCGTGCAGAAGCGGAGGCGTGCTGCAGTTTTCAGGAGGCCGTAGCCCCTGCTCAGCGTTAGTTTATTTATTTATTCATTTGTTTATCTATCTGTCTATCTAGTTCTTTATTTTCTTATGTAATTTATCATTTTTGTTTTACTGTGTTGGGTCGTCGTTGCTGCATGTGAGCTTTCTCTAGTTGCAGCGAGCGGGGGCTACTCTTCGTTGCGGTGCTCGGGCTTCTCATTGCGGTGGCTCCTCTTGTTGTGGAGCAGAAGCTCTAGGCACGTGGACTTCAGTAGTTGTTGCATGCGGGCTCAGTCGTTGTGGCTCCCAGACTCTAGAGCGCAGGCTCAGTCATTGTGGAGCACGGGCTTAGTTGCTCCGCAGCATGTGAGATCTTGGTGGACCAAGGCTCGAACCCACGTCCCCTGCATCGGCAGGTGGATTCGCAGCCACTGCACCACAAGCGAAGCCCCTGCTCTGCATTATTTTAACGTCAGTCCGCTTGGCAGGACATCTAGGAGCCTCGCGTGGGCACCCTATTCCCTGCAAGAACACTGAGTAACCCCAGGCCCCCATGGGCCCGCTATGCCACATCCAGGCCCGTAGCCCTTCGGAGCCACTCTGTGTATGCCGAGTGTAGGGCAACAGACTGCACTCTTTCTTGGGACAGCTTGATTTCCTCAACACTCCCACAGGTCGACGAACACCTTTCTAGCAGGTCCAACATTCCGTGCAAGTCTGCCTCATTACCCTAGTCTGAGCTGCACTGAGAATAACCCTCGGCTTCGCATTCCATCTGGGACCCCCTGCCTGAAGTCACCCTGCCTCCAGGAGAATGTCAGCCTGCGTTCCGACTGCAACTAAAGCCCAGGTCCTCGTATAACACTGCAGGCCTTTGAAGAGCCATGGGCCCGGAGGCCTAGCTGGGGCGATCCTTGGTTGAGACAGTTCGCTATTTGCAGAACACCCTGCTTCGAGGAGTTGATTCAGGGAAGGAACCACTGGGTCACCTGTGTCTGGACTTGTTAGAAAGCACAGGGATGTATGCTGCGTGTGCCCGTGGAAATGGGGGCCTGATGGAACTAGCCTTGCTTTCCCATTTTGAAAGCTCCATTCATGCTGCCTTGAAGCTACTTGAAATTGACTGCTGTTGACAGGCCACTAGCCACTGTAGGCATGGCTCTGGGAAGAAAAGGAGTTTTCTCTAGCTAAGCCGGGTGCTTCGATGGCCGGGGTGGAGCTCATCCTGCCACGCTCTAGAGCTAAAGGGAAACTCATCGTGAGTACTGGCCTCGAGGTAAGTCCCTGAGTAGCCGCGCAGGAATGGAGGCATGCAGCCCTTTCCACGAGGTCTTAGTCGCTGTTCTGCTTTATTGTATTTTATTTTTTTAATGTTTTATTGTTTTTTT
Organism: Balaenoptera physalus; assembly: GCF_965194825.1. Taxonomy (NCBI): domain Eukaryota; kingdom Metazoa; phylum Chordata; class Mammalia; order Artiodactyla; family Balaenopteridae; genus Balaenoptera; species Balaenoptera physalus. The sequence goes on from NC_138890.1 coordinate 178,299,477, forward strand.
AAGATTTATGTATTGATTGATTGATTGCTATGTTGGGTCTTCGTTTCTGTGCTAGGGCCCTCTCTAGTTGCGGTAAGTGGGGGCCACTCTTCATCGCGGTGCGTAGGCCTCTCACTATCACGGCCTCTCTTGTTGCGGAGCACAGGGTCCAGAGGCGCAGGCTCAGTGGTTGTGTGTCACGTGCCCAGTTGCTCCGCGGCATGTGGGAACCTCCTAGACCAGGGCTCGAACCCGTGTCCGCTGCATTGGCAGGCAGATTCTCAACCACTGCGCCACCGGGGAAGCCCCTGTTCTGCTTTATTTTAAAAGAAGTACCCTTTTCAGGCCTCCTAGGCCCCTCGGGTGTGCATCATTTTCCCTCCAAGATCAGTGAGTACCTCCAGACCCCTGTGGGCCTGCTGAGCAACATCGAGGCCCAAAGGTCGGTCTCCCGTAGGCCCTCTGTGTATGCCGAGTGATGGGCAACACACTGCTCGTTCCTTAAGGAGAGCTACATTTCCAGAGCACCGGAACAGCCTCAGGACCACATTTCTAGGCAGTGCGACGTGCCATGGAAGTGTTCGTCATGGCCCCCGTCTGAGCTGCCATGAGAAAACACTCTGCGTAGAATTCTTCGAGGGCCTCGTACCTGAAGTCACTCTGCTCGAGGAGAAAGCCAGCATCCTACCATGCTGTGGCGCTAACGGGACACTCAGCGTGAGCACTTGCCTCGAGGTAAGGCCCAGAATTGCCGTGCAGAAGCGGAGGCATGCTGCAGTTTTTAGGAGGCCGTAGCCCCTGCTCAGCGTTAGTTTATTTATTTATTCATTTGTTTATCTATCTGTCTATCTAGTTCTTTATTTTCTTATGTAATTTACCATTTTTGTTTTACTGTGTTGGGTCTTCGTTGCTGCATGTGAGCTTTCTCTAGTTGTAGCGAGCGGGGGCTACTCTTCGTTGCGGTGCTCGGGCTTCTCATTGCGGTGGCTCCTCTTGTTGTGGAGCAGAAGCTCTAGGCACGTGGACTTCAGTAGTTGTTGCATGCGGGCTCAGTCGTTGTGGCTCCCAGACTCTAGAGCGCAGGCTCAGTCGTTGTGGAGCACGGGCTTAGTTGCTCCGCAGCATGTGAGATCTTGGTGGACCAAGGCTCGAACCCACGTCCCCTGCATCGGCAGGTGGATTCGCAGCCACTGCAACACAAGCGAAGCCCCTGCTCTGCATTATTTTAACGTCAGTCCGCTTGGCAGGACATCTAGGAGCCTCGCGTGGGCACCCTATTCCCTGCAAGAACACTGAGTAACCCCAGGCCCCCATGGGCCCGCCATGCCACATCCAGGCCCGTAGCCCTTCGGAGCCACTCTGTGTATGCCGAGTGTAGGGCAACAGACTGCACTCTTTCTTGGGACAGCTTGATTTCCTCAACACTCCCACAGGTCGACGAACACCTTTCTAGCAGGTCCAACATTCCGTGCAAGTCTGCCTCATTACCCTAGTCTGAGCTGCACTGAGAATAACCCTCGGCTTCGCATTCCATCTGGGACCCCCTGCCTGAAGTCACCCTGCCTCCAGGAGAATGTCAGCCTGCGTTCCGACTGCAACTAAAGCCCAGGTCCTCGTGTAACACTGCAGGCTTTTGAAGAGCCATGGGCCCGGAGGCCTAGCTGGGGCGATCCTTGGTTGAGACAGTTCGCTATTTGCAGAACACCCTGCTTCGAGGAGTTGATTCAGGGAAGGAACCACTGGGTCACCTGTGTCTGTTTGGACTTGTTAGAAAGCACAGGGATGTATGCTGCGTGTGCCCGTGGAAATGGGGGCCTGATGGAACTAGCCTTGCTTTCCCATTTTGAAAGCTCCATTCATGCTGCCTTGAAGCTACTTGAAATTGACTGCTGTTGACAGGCCACTAGCCACTGTAGGCATGGCTCTGGGAAGAAAAGGAGTTTTCTCTAGCTAAGCCGGGTGCTTCGATGGCCGGGGTGGAGCTCATCCTGCCACGCTCTAGAGCTAAAGGGAAACTCAACGTGAGTACTGGCCTCGAGGTAAGTCCCTGAGTAGCCGCGCAGAAATGGAGGCATGCAGCCCTTTCCACGAGGTCTTAGTCGCTGTTCTGCTTTATTGTATTTTATTTTTTTAATGTTTTATTGTTTTTTTAAGATTTATGTATTGATTGATTGATTGCTATGTTGGGTCTTCGTTTCTGTGCTAGGGCCCTCTCCAGTTGCGGTAAGTGGGGGCCACTCTTCATCGCGGTGCGTAGGCCTCTCACTATCGCGGCCTCTCTTGTTGCGGAGCACAGGGTCCAGAGGCGCAGGCTCAGTGGTTGTGTCTCACGTGCCCAGTTGCTCCACGGCATGTGGGAACCTCCTAGACCAGGGCTCGAACCCGTGTCCCCTGCATTGGCAGGCAGATTCTCAACCACTGCGCCACCGGGGAAGCCCCTGTTCTGCTTTATTTTAAAAGAAGTACCCTTTTCAGGCCTCCTAGGCCCCTCGGGTGTGCATCATTTTCCCTCCAAGATCAGTGAGTACCTCCAGACCCCTGTGGGCCTGCTGAGCAACATCGAGGCCCAAAGGTCGGTCTCCCGTAGGCCCTCTGTGTATGCCGAGTGATGGGCAACACACTGCTCGTTCCTTAAGGAGAGCTACATTTCCAGAGCACCGGAACAGCCTCAGGACCACATTTCTAGGCAGTGCGACGTGCCATGGAAGTGTTCGTCATGGCCCCCGTCTGAGCTGCCATGAGAAAACACTGTGCTTAGAATTCTTCGAGGACCTCGTACCTGAAGTCACTCTGCTCGAGGAGAAAGCCAGCATCCTACCATGCTGTGGCGCTAACGGGACACTCAGCGTGAGCACTTGCCTCGAGGTAAGGCCCAGAATTGCCGTGCAGAAGCGGAGGCGTGCTGCAGTTTTCAGGAGGCCGTAGCCACTGCTCAGCGTTAGTTTATTTATTTATTCATTTGTTTATCTATCTGTCTATCTATTTCTTTATTTTCTTATGTAATTTATCATTTTTGTTTTACTGTGTTGGGTCTTCGTTGCTGCATGTGAGCTTTCTCTAGTTGCAGCGAGCGGGGGCTACTCTTCGTTGCGGTGCTCGGGCTTCTCATTGCGGTGGCTCCTCTTGTTGTGGAGCAGAAGCTCTAGGCACGTGGACTTCAGTAGTTGTTGCATGCGGGCTCAGTCGTTGTGGCTCCCAGACTCTAGAGCGCAGGCTCAGTCGTTGTGGAGCACGGGCTTAGTTGCTCCGCAGCATGTGAGATCTTGGTGGACCAAGGCTCGAACCCACGTCCCCTGCATCGGCAGGTGGATTCCCAGCCACTGCACCACAAGCGAAGCCCCTGCTCTGCATTATTTTAACGTCAGTCCGCTTGGCAGGACATCTAGGAGCCTCGCGTGGGCACCCTATTCCCTGCAAGAACACTGAGTAACCCCAGGCCCCCATGGGCCCGCTATGCCACATCCAGGCCCGTAGCCCTTCGGAGCCACTCTGTGTATGCCGAGTGTAGGGCAACAGACTGCACTCTTTCTTGGGACAGCTTGATTTCCTCAACACTCCCACAGGTCGACGAACACCTTTCTAGCAGGTCCAACATTCCGTGCAAGTCTGCCTCATTACCCTAGTCTGAGCTGCACTGAGAATAACCCTCGGCTTCGCATTCCATCTGGGACCCCCTGCCTGAAGTCACCCTGCCTCCAGGAGAATGTCAGCCTGCGTTCCGACTGCAACTAAAGCCCAGGTCCTCGTGTAACACTGCAGGCTTTTGAAGAGCCATGGGCCCGGAGGCCTAGCTGGGGCGATCCTTGGTTGAGACAGTTCGCTATTTGCAGAACACCCTGCTTCGAGGAGTTGATTCAGGGAAGGAACCACTGGGTCACCTGTGTCTGTTTGGACTTGTTAGAAAGCACAGGGATGTATGCTGCGTGTGCCCGTGGAAATGGGGGCCTGATGGAACTAGCCTTGCTTTCCCATTTTGAAAGCTCCATTCATGCTGCCTTGAAGCTACTTGAAATTGACTGCTGTTGACAGGCCACTAGCCACTGTAGGCATGGCTCTGGGAAGAAAAGGAGTTTTCTCTAGCTAAGCCGGGTGCTTCGATGGCCGGGGTGGAGCTCATCCTGCCACGCTCTAGAGCTAAAGGGAAACTCAACGTGAGTACTGGCCTCGAGGTAAGTCCCTGAGTAGCCGCGCAGAAATGGAGGCATGCAGCCCTTTCCACGAGGTCTTAGTCGCTGTTCTGCTTTATTGTATTTTATTTTTTTAATGTTTTATTGTTTTTTTAAGATTTATGTATTGATTGATTGATTGCTATGTTGGGTCTTCGTTTCTGTGCTAGGGCCCTCTCCAGTTGCGGTAAGTGGGGGCCACTCTTCATCGCGGTGCGTAGGCCTCTCACTATCGCGGCCTCTCTTGTTGCGGAGCACAGGGTCCAGAGGCGCAGGCTCAGTGGTTGTGTCTCACGTGCCCAGTTGCTCCGCGGCATGTGGGAACCTCCTAGACCAGGGCTCGAACCCGTGTCCCCTGCATTGGCAGGCAGATTCTCAACCACTGCGCCACCGGGGAAGCCCCTGTTCTGCTTTATTTTAAAAGAAGTACCCTTTTCAGGCCTCCTAGGCCCCTCGGGTGTGCATCATTTTCCCTCCAAGATCAGTGAGTACCTCCAGACCCCTGTGGGCCTGCTGAGCAACATCGAGGCCCAAAGGTCGGTCTCCCGTAGGCCCTCTGTGTATGCCGAGTGATGGGCAACACACTGCTCGTTCCTTAAGGAGAGCTACATTTCCAGAGCACCGGAACAGCCTCAGGACCACATTTCTAGGCAGTGCGACGTGCCATGGAAGTGTTCGTCATGGCCCCCGTCTGAGCTGCCATGAGAAAACACTGTGCTTAGAATTCTTCGAGGACCTCGTACCTGTAGTCACTCTGCTCGAGGAGAAAGCCAGCATCCTACCATGCTGTGGCGCTAACGGGACACTCAGCGTGAGCACTTGCCTCGAGGTAATGCCCAGAATTGCTGTGCAGAAGCGGAGGCATGCTGCAGATTTCAGGAGGCCGTAGCCCCTGCTCAGCGTTAGTTTATTTATTTATTCATTTGTTTATCTATCTGTCTATCTAGTTCTTTATTTTCTTATGTAATTTATCATTTTTGTTTTACTGTGTTGGGTCTTCGTTGCTGCATGTGAGCTTTCTCTAGTTGTAGCGAGCGGGGGCTACTCTTCGTTGTGGTGTGCGTGCTTCTCATTGCGGTGGCTCCTCTTGTTGTGGAGCAGAAGCTCTAGGCACGTGGACTTCAGTAGTTGTTGCATGCGGGCTCAGTCGTTGTGGCTCCCAGACTCTAGAGCGCAGGCTCAGTCGTTGTGGAGCACGGGCTTAGTTGCTCCGCAGCATGTGAGATCTTGGTGGACCAAGGCTCGAACCCACGTCCCCTGCATCGGCAGGTGGATTCGCAGCCACTGCACCACAAGCGAAGCCCCTGCTCTGCATTATTTTAACGTCAGTCCGCTTGGCAGGACATCTAGGAGCCTCGCGTGGGCACCCTATTCCCTGCAAGAACACTGAGTAACCCCAGGCCCCCATGGGCCCGCTATGCCACATCCAGGCCCGTAGCCCTTCGGAGCCACTCTGTGTATGCCGAGTGTAGGGCAACAGACTGCACTCTTTCTTGGGACAGCTTGATTTCCTCAACACTCCCACAGGTCGACGAACACCTTTCTAGCAGGTCCAACATTCCGTGCAAGTCTGCCTCATTACCCTAGTCTGAGCTGCACTGAGAATAACCCTCGGCTTCGCATTCCATCTGGGACCCCCTGCCTGAAGTCACCCTGCCTCCAGGAGAATGTCAGCCTGCGTTCCGACTGCAACTAAAGCCCAGGTCCTCGTGTAACACTGCAGGCTTTTGAAGAGCCATGGGCCCGGAGGCCTAGCTGGGGCGATCCTTGGTTGAGACAGTTCGCTATTTGCAGAACACCCTGCTTCGAGGAGTTGATTCAGGGAAGGAACCACTGGGTCACCTGTGTCTGTTTGGACTTGTTAGAAAGCACAGGGATGTATGCTGCGTGTGCCCGTGGAAATGGGGGCCTGATGGAACTAGCCTTGCTTTCCCATTTTGAAAGCTCCATTCATGCTGCCTTGAAGCTACTTGAAATTGACTGCTGTTGACAGGCCACTAGCCACTGTAGGCATGGCTCTGGGAAGAAAAGGAGTTTTCTCTAGCTAAGCCGGGTGCTTCGATGGCCGGGGTGGAGCTCATCCTGCCACGCTCTAGAGCTAAAGGGAAACTCAACGTGAGTACTGGCCTCGAGGTAAGTCCCTGAGTAGCCGCGCAGAAATGGAGGCATGCAGCCCTTTCCACGAGGTCTTAGTCGCTGTTCTGCTTTATTGTATTTTATTTTTTTAATGTTTTATTGTTTTTTTAAGATTTATGTATTGCTTGATTGATTGCTATGTTGGGTCTTCGTTTCTGTGCTAGGGCTCTCTCCAGTTGCGGTAAGTGGGGGCCACTCTTCATCGAGGTGCGTAGGCCTCTCACTATCGCGGCCTCTCTTGTTGCGGAGCACAGGGTCCAGAGGCGCAGGCTCAGTGGTTGTGTCTCACGTGCCCAGTTGCTCCGCGGCATGTGGGAACCTCCTAGACCAGGGCTCGAACCCGTGTCCCCTGCATTGGCAGGCAGATTCTCAACCACTGCGCCACCGGGGAAGCCCCTGTTCTGCTTTATTTTAAAAGAAGTACCCTTTTCAGGCCTCCTAGGCCCCTCGGGTGTGCATCATTTTCCCTCCAAGATCAGTGAGTACCTCCAGACCCCTGTGGGCCTGCTGAGCAACATTGAGGCCCAAAGGTCGGTCTCCCGTAGGCCCTCTGTGTATGCCGAGTGATGGGCAACACACTGCTCGTTCCTTAAGGAGAGCTACATTTCCAGAGCACCGGAACAGCCTCAGGACCACATTTCTAGGCAGTGCGAAGTGCCATGGAAGTGTTCGTCATGGCCCCCGTCTGAGCTGCCATGAGAAAACACTGTGCTTAGAATTCTTCGAGGACCTCGTACCTGAAGTCACTCTGCTCGAGGAGAAAGCCAGCATCCTACCATGCTGTGGAGCTAACGGGACACTCAGCGTGAGCACTTGCCTCGAGGTAATGCCCAGAATTGCCGTGCAGAAGCGGAGGCGTGCTGCAGTTTTCAGGAGGCCGTAGCCCCTGCTCAGCGTTAGTTTATTTATTTATTCATTTGTTTATCTATCTGTCTATCTAGTTCTTTATTTTCTTATGTAATTTATCATTTTTGTTTTACTGTGTTGGGTCGTCGTTGCTGCATGTGAGCTTTCTCTAGTTGCAGCGAGCGGGGGCTACTCTTCGTTGCGGTGCTCGGGCTTCTCATTGCGGTGGCTCCTCTTGTTGTGGAGCAGAAGCTCTAGGCACGTGGACTTCAGTAGTTGTTGCATGCGGGCTCAGTCGTTGTGGCTCCCAGACTCTAGAGCGCAGGCTCAGTCATTGTGGAGCACGGGCTTAGTTGCTCCGCAGCATGTGAGATCTTGGTGGACCAAGGCTCGAACCCACGTCCCCTGCATCGGCAGGTGGATTCGCAGCCACTGCACCACAAGCGAAGCCCCTGCTCTGCATTATTTTAACGTCAGTCCGCTTGGCAGGACATCTAGGAGCCTCGCGTGGGCACCCTATTCCCTGCAAGAACACTGAGTAACCCCAGGCCCCCATGGGCCCGCTATGCCACATCCAGGCCCGTAGCCCTTCGGAGCCACTCTGTGTATGCCGAGTGTAGGGCAACAGACTGCACTCTTTCTTGGGACAGCTTGATTTCCTCAACACTCCCACAGGTCGACGAACACCTTTCTAGCAGGTCCAACATTCCGTGCAAGTCTGCCTCATTACCCTAGTCTGAGCTGCACTGAGAATAACCCTCGGCTTCGCATTCCATCTGGGACCCCCTGCCTGAAGTCACCCTGCCTCCAGGAGAATGTCAGCCTGCGTTCCGACTGCAACTAAAGCCCAGGTCCTCGTATAACACTGCAGGCCTTTGAAGAGCCATGGGCCCGGAGGCCTAGCTGGGGCGATCCTTGGTTGAGACAGTTCGCTATTTGCAGAACACCCTGCTTCGAGGAGTTGATTCAGGGAAGGAACCACTGGGTCACCTGTGTCTGGACTTGTTAGAAAGCACAGGGATGTATGCTGCGTGTGCCCGTGGAAATGGGGGCCTGATGGAACTAGCCTTGCTTTCCCATTTTGAAAGCTCCATTCATGCTGCCTTGAAGCTACTTGAAATTGACTGCTGTTGACAGGCCACTAGCCACTGTAGGCATGGCTCTGGGAAGAAAAGGAGTTTTCTCTAGCTAAGCCGGGTGCTTCGATGGCCGGGGTGGAGCTCATCCTGCCACGCTCTAGAGCTAAAGGGAAACTCATCGTGAGTACTGGCCTCGAGGTAAGTCCCTGAGTAGCCGCGCAGGAATGGAGGCATGCAGCCCTTTCCACGAGGTCTTAGTCGCTGTTCTGCTTTATTGTATTTTATTTTTTTAATGTTTTATTGTTTTTTTAAGATTTATGTATTGATTGATTGATTGCTATGTTGGGTCTTCGTTTCTGTGCTAGGGCCCTCTCTAGTTGCGGTAAGTGGGGGCCACTCTTCATCGCGGTGCGTAGGCCTCTCACTATCACGGCCTCTCTTGTTGCGGAGCACAGGGTCCAGAGGCGCAGGCTCAGTGGTTGTGTGTCACGTGCCCAGTTGCTCCGCGGCATGTGGGAACCTCCTAGACCAGGGCTCGAACCCGTGTCCGCTGCATTGGCAGGCAGATTCTCAACCACTGCGCCACCGGGGAAGCCCCTGTTCTGCTTTATTTTAAAAGAAGTACCCTTTTCAGGCCTCCTAGGCCCCTCGGGTGTGCATCATTTTCCCTCCAAGATCAGTGAGTACCTCCAGACCCCTGTGGGCCTGCTGAGCAACATCGAGGCCCAAAGGTCGGTCTCCCGTAGGCCCTCTGTGTATGCCGAGTGATGGGCAACACACTGCTCGTTCCTTAAGGAGAGCTACATTTCCAGAGCACCGGAACAGCCTCAGGACCACATTTCTAGGCAGTGCGACGTGCCATGGAAGTGTTCGTCATGGCCCCCGTCTGAGCTGCCATGAGAAAACACTCTGCGTAGAATTCTTCGAGGGCCTCGTACCTGAAGTCACTCTGCTCGAGGAGAAAGCCAGCATCCTACCATGCTGTGGCGCTAACGGGACACTCAGCGTGAGCACTTGCCTCGAGGTAAGGCCCAGAATTGCCGTGCAGAAGCGGAGGCATGCTGCAGTTTTTAGGAGGCCGTAGCCCCTGCTCAGCGTTAGTTTATTTATTTATTCATTTGTTTATCTATCTGTCTATCTAGTTCTTTATTTTCTTATGTAATTTACCATTTTTGTTTTACTGTGTTGGGTCTTCGTTGCTGCATGTGAGCTTTCTCTAGTTGTAGCGAGCGGGGGCTACTCTTCGTTGCGGTGCTCGGGCTTCTCATTGCGGTGGCTCCTCTTGTTGTGGAGCAGAAGCTCTAGGCACGTGGACTTCAGTAGTTGTTGCATGCGGGCTCAGTCGTTGTGGCTCCCAGACTCTAGAGCGCAGGCTCAGTCGTTGTGGAGCACGGGCTTAGTTGCTCCGCAGCATGTGAGATCTTGGTGGACCAAGGCTCGAACCCACGTCCCCTGCATCGGCAGGTGGATTCGCAGCCACTGCAACACAAGCGAAGCCCCTGCTCTGCATTATTTTAACGTCAGTCCGCTTGGCAGGACATCTAGGAGCCTCGCGTGGGCACCCTATTCCCTGCAAGAACACTGAGTAACCCCAGGCCCCCATGGGCCCGCTATGCCACATCCAGGCCCGTAGCCCTTCGGAGCCACTCTGTGTATGCCGAGTGTAGGGCAACAGACTGCACTCTTTCTTGGGACAGCTTGATTTCCTCAACACTCCCACAGGTCGACGAACACCTTTCTAGCAGGTCCAACATTCCGTGCAAGTCTGCCTCATTACCCTAGTCTGAGCTGCACTGAGAATAACCCTCGGCTTCGCATTCCATCTGGGACCCCCTGCCTGAAGTCACCCTGCCTCCAGGAGAATGTCAGCCTGCGTTCCGACTGCAACTAAAGCCCAGGTCCTCGTGTAACACTGCAGGCTTTTGAAGAGCCATGGGCCCGGAGGCCTAGCTGGGGCGATCCTTGGTTGAGACAGTTCGCTATTTGCAGAACACCCTGCTTCGAGGAGTTGATTCAGGGAAGGAACCACTGGGTCACCTGTGTCTGTTTGGACTTGTTAGAAAGCACAGGGATGTATGCTGCGTGTGCCCGTGGAAATGGGGGCCTGATGGAACTAGCCTTGCTTTCCCATTTTGAAAGCTCCATTCATGCTGCCTTGAAGCTACTTGAAATTGACTGCTGTTGACAGGCCACTAGCCACTGTAGGCATGGCTCTGGGAAGAAAAGGAGTTTTCTCTAGCTAAGCCGGGTGCTTCGATGGCCGGGGTGGAGCTCATCCTGCCACGCTCTAGAGCTAAAGGGAAACTCAACGTGAGTACTGGCCTCGAGGTAAGTCCCTGAGTAGCCGCGCAGAAATGGAGGCATGCAGCCCTTTCCACGAGGTCTTAGTCGCTGTTCTGCTTTATTGTATTTTATTTTTTTAATGTTTTATTGTTTTTTTAAGATTTATGTATTGATTGATTGATTGCTATGTTGGGTCTTCGTTTCTGTGCTAGGGCCCTCTCCAGTTGCGGTAAGTGGGGGCCACTCTTCATCGCGGTGCGTAGGCCTCTCACTATCGCGGCCTCTCTTGTTGCGGAGCACAGGGTCCAGAGGCGCAGGCTCAGTGGTTGTGTCTCACGTGCCCAGTTGCTCCGCGGCATGTGGGAACCTCCTAGACCAGGGCTCGAACCCGTGTCCCCTGCATTGGCAGGCAGATTCTCAACCACTGCGCCACCGGGGAAGCCCCTGTTCTGCTTTATTTTAAAAGAAGTACCCTTTTCAGGCCTCCTAGGCCCCTCGGGTGTGCATCATTTTCCCTCCAAGATCAGTGAGTACCTCCAGACCCCTGTGGGCCTGCTGAGCAACATCGAGGCCCAAAGGTCGGTCTCCCGTAGGCCCTCTGTGTATGCCGAGTGATGGGCAACACACTGCTCGTTCCTTAAGGAGAGCTACATTTCCAGAGCACCGGAACAGCCTCAGGACCACATTTCTAGGCAGTGCGACGTGCCATGGAAGTGTTCGTCATGGCCCCCGTCTGAGCTGCCATGAGAAAACACTGTGCTTAGAATTCTTCGAGGACCTCGTACCTGAAGTCACTCTGCTCGAGGAGAAAGCCAGCATCCTACCATGCTGTGGCGCTAACGGGACACTCAGCGTGAGCACTTGCCTCGAGGTAATGCCCAGAATTGCTGTGCAGAAGCGGAGGCATGCTGCAGATTTCAGGAGGCCGTAGCCCCTGCTCAGCGTTAGTTTATTTATTTATTCATTTGTTTATCTATCTGTCTATCTAGTTCTTTATTTTCTTATGTAATTTATCATTTTTGTTTTACTGTGTTGGGTCTTCGTTGCTGCATGTGAGCTTTCTCTAGTTGTAGCGAGCGGGGGCTACTCTTCGTTGTGGTGTGCGGGCTTCTCATTGCGGTGGCTCCTCTTGTTGTGGAGCAGAAGCTCTAGGCACGTGGACTTCAGTAGTTGTTGCATGCGGGCTCAGTCGTTGTGGCTCCCAGACTCTAGAGCGCAGGCTCAGTCGTTGTGGAGCACGGGCTTAGTTGCTCCGCAGCATGTGAGATCTTGGTGGACCAAGGCTCGAACCCACGTCCCCTGCATCGGCAGGTGGATTCGCAGCCACTGCACCACAAGCGAAGCCCCTGCTCTGCATTATTTTAACGTCAGTCCGCTTGGCAGGACATCTAGGAGCCTCGCGTGGGCACCCTATTCCCTGCAAGAACACTGAGTAACCCCAGGCCCCCATGGGCCCGCTATGCCACATCCAGGCCCGTAGCCCTTCGGAGCCACTCTGTGTATGCCGAGTGTAGGGCAACAGACTGCACTCTTTCTTGGGACAGCTTGATTTCCTCAACACTCCCACAGGTCGACGAACACCTTTCTAGCAGGTCCAACATTCCGTGCAAGTCTGCCTCATTACCCTAGTCTGAGCTGCACTGAGAATAACCCTCGGCTTCGCATTCCATCTGGGACCCCCTGCCTGAAGTCACCCTGCCTCCAGGAGAATGTCAGCCTGCGTTCCGACTGCAACTAAAGCCCAGGTCCTCGTGTAACACTGCAGGCTTTTGAAGAGCCATGGGCCCGGAGGCCTAGCTGGGGCGATCCTTGGTTGAGACAGTTCGCTATTTGCAGAACACCCTGCTTCGAGGAGTTGATTCAGGGAAGGAACCACTGGGTCACCTGTGTCTGTTTGGACTTGTTAGAAAGCACAGGGATGTATGCTGCGTGTGCCCGTGGAAATGGGGGCCTGATGGAACTAGCCTTGCTTTCCCATTTTGAAAGCTCCATTCATGCTGCCTTGAAGCTACTTGAAATTGACTGCTGTTGACAGGCCACTAGCCACTGTAGGCATGGCTCTGGGAAGAAAAGGAGTTTTCTCTAGCTAAGCCGGGTGCTTCGATGGCCGGGGTGGAGCTCATCCTGCCACGCTCTAGAGCTAAAGGGAAACTCAACGTGAGTACTGGCCTCGAGGTAAGTCCCTGAGTAGCCGCGCAGAAATGGAGGCATGCAGCCCTTTCCACGAGGTCTTAGTCGCTGTTCTGCTTTATTGTATTTTATTTTTTTAATGTTTTATTGTTTTTTTAAGATTTATGTATTGATTGATTGATTGCTATGTTGGGTCTTCGTTTCTGTGCTAGGGCCCTCTCCAGTTGCGGTAAGTGGGGGCCACTCTTCATCGCGGTGCGTAGGCCTCTCACTATCGCGGCCTCTCTTGTTGCGGAGCACAGGGTCCAGAGGCGCAGGCTCAGTGGTTGTGTCTCACGTGCCCAGTTGCTCCGCGGCATGTGGGAACCTCCTAGACCAGGGCTCGAACCCGTGTCCCCTGCATTGGCAGGCAGATTCTCAACCACTGCGCCACCGGGGAAGCCCCTGTTCTGCTTTATTTTAAAAGAAGTACCCTTTTCAGGCCTCCTAGGCCCCTCGGGTGTGCATCATTTTCCCTCCAAGATCAGTGAGTACCTCCAGACCCCTGTGGGCCTGCTGAGCAACATTGAGGCCCAAAGGTCGGTCTCCCGTAGGCCCTCTGTGTATGCCGAGTGATGGGCAACACACTGCTCGTTCCTTAAGGAGAGCTACATTTCCAGAGCACCGGAACAGCCTCAGGACCACATTTCTAGGCAGTGCGAAGTGCCATGGAAGTGTTCGTCATGGCCCCCGTCTGAGCTGCCATGAGAAAACACTGTGCTTAGAATTCTTCGAGGACCTCGTACCTGAAGTCACTCTGCTCGAGGAGAAAGCCAGCATCCTACCATGCTGTGGCGCTAACGGGACACTCAGCGTGAGCACTTGCCTCGAGGTAAGGCCCTGAATTGCCGTGCAGAAGCGGAGGCGTGCTGCAGTTTTCAGGAGGCCGTAGCCCCTGCTCAGCGTTAGTTTATTTATTTATTCATTTGTTTATCTATCTGTCTATCTAGTTCTTTATTTTCTTATGTAATTTATCATTTTTGTTTTACTGTGTTGGGTCGTCGTTGCTGCATGTGAGCTTTCTCTAGTTGTAGCGAGCGGGGGCTACTCTTCGTTGCGGTGCTCGGGCTTCTCATTGCGGTGGCTCCTCTTGTTGTGGAGCAGAAGCTCTAGGCACGTGGACTTCAGTAGTTGTTGCATGCGGGCTCAGTCGTTGTGGCTCCCAGACTCTAGAGCGCAGGCTCAGTCATTGTGGAGCACGGGCTTAGTTGCTCCGCAGCATGTGAGATCTTGGTGGACCAAGGCTCGAACCCACGTCCCCTGCATCGGCAGGTGGATTCGCAGCCACTGCACCACAAGCGAAGCCCCTGCTCTGCATTATTTTAACGTCAGTCCGCTTGGCAGGACATCTAGGAGCCTCGCGTGGGCACCCTATTCCCTGCAAGAACACTGAGTAACCCCAGGCCCCCATGGGCCCGCTATGCCACATCCAGGCCCGTAGCCCTTCGGAGCCACTCTGTGTATGCCGAGTGTAGGGCAACAGACTGCACTCTTTCTTGGGACAGCTTGATTTCCTCAACACTCCCACAGGTCGACGAACACCTTTCTAGCAGGTCCAACATTCCGTGCAAGTCTGCCTCATTACCCTAGTCTGAGCTGCACTGAGAATAACCCTCGGCTTCGCATTCCATCTGGGACCCCCTGCCTGAAGTCACCCTGCCTCCAGGAGAATGTCAGCCTGCGTTCCGACTGCAACTAAAGCCCAGGTCCTCGTATAACACTGCAGGCCTTTGAAGAGCCATGGGCCCGGAGGCCTAGCTGGGGCGATCCTTGGTTGAGACAGTTCGCTATTTGCAGAACACCCTGCTTCGAGGAGTTGATTCAGGGAAGGAACCACTGGGTCACCTGTGTCTGTTTGGACTTGTTAGAAAGCACAGGGATGTATGCTGCGTGTGCCCGTGGAAATGGGGGCCTGATGGAACTAGCCTTGCTTTCCCATTTTGAAAGCTCCATTCATGCTGCCTTGAAGCTACTTGAAATTGACTGCTGTTGACAGGCCACTAGCCACTGTAGGCATGGCTCTGGGAAGAAAAGGAGTTTTCTCTAGCTAAGCCGGGTGCTTCGATGGCCGGGGTGGAGCTCATCCTGCCACGCTCTAGAGCTAAAGGGAAACTCATCGTGAGTACTGGCCTCGAGGTAAGTCCCTGAGTAGCCGCGCAGAAATGGAGGCATGCAGCCCTTTCCACGAGGTCTTAGTCGCTGTTCTGCTTTATTGTATTTTATTTTTTTAATGTTTTATTGTTTTTTTAAGATTTATGTATTGATTGATTGATTGCTATGTTGGGTCTTCGTTTCTGTGCTAGGGCCCTCTCTAGTTGCGGTAAGTGGGGGCCACTCTTCATCGCGGTGCGTAGGCCTCTCACTATCGCGGCCTCTCTTGTTGCGGAGCACAGGGTCCAGAGGCGCAGGCTCAGTGGTTGTGTGTCACGTGCCCAGTTGCTCCGCGGCATGTGGGAACCTCCTAGACCAGGGCTCGAACCCGTGTCCGCTGCATTGGCAGGCAGATTCTCAACCACTGCGCCACCGGGGAAGCCCCTGTTCTGCTTTATTTTAAAAGAAGTACCCTTTTCAGGCCTCCTAGGCCCCTCGGGTGTGCATCATTTTCCCTCCAAGATCAGTGAGTACCTCCAGACCCCTGTGGGCCTGCTGAGCAACATCGAGGCCCAAAGGTCGGTCTCCCGTAGGCCCTCTGTGTATGCCGAGTGATGGGCAACACACTGCTCGTTCCTTAAGGAGAGCTACATTTCCAGAGCACCGGAACAGCCTCAGGACCACATTTCTAGGCAGTGCGACGTGCCATGGAAGTGTTCGTCATGGCCCCCATCTGAGCTGCCATGAGAAAACACTCTGCGTAGAATTCTTCGAGGGCCTCGTACCTGAAGTCACTCTGCTCGAGGAGAAAGCCAGCATCCTACCATGCTGTGGCGCTAACGGGACACTCAGCGTGAGCACTTGCCTCGAGGTAAGGCCCAGAATTGCCGTGCAGAAGCGGAGGCATGCTGCAGTTTTTAGGAGGCCGTAGCCCCTGCTCAGCGTTAGTTTATTTATTTATTCATTTGTTTATCTATCTGTCTATCTAGTTCTTTATTTTCTTATGTAATTTACCATTTTTGTTTTACTGTGTTGGGTCTTCGTTGCTGCATGTGAGCTTTCTCTAGTTGTAGCGAGCGGGGGCTACTCTTCGTTGCGGTGCTCGGGCTTCTCATTGCGGTGGCTCCTCTTGTTGTGGAGCAGAAGCTCTAGGCACGTGGACTTCAGTAGTTGTTGCATGCGGGCTCAGTCGTTGTGGCTCCCAGACTCTAGAGCGCAGGCTCAGTCGTTGTGGAGCACGGGCTTAGTTGCTCCGCAGCATGTGAGATCTTGGTGGACCAAGGCTCGAACCCACGTCCCCTGCATCGGCAGCTGGATTCGCAGCCACTGCACCACAAGCGAAGCCCCTGCTCTGCATTATTTTAACGTCAGTCCGCTTGGCAGGACATCTAGGAGCCTCGCGTGGGCACCCTATTCCCTGCAAGAACACTGAGTAACCCCAGGCCCCCATGGGCCCGCTATGCCACATCCAGGCCCGTAGCCCTTCGGAGCCACTCTGTGTATGCCGAGTGTAGGGCAACAGACTGCACTCTTTCTTGGGACAGCTTGATTTCCTCAACACTCCCACAGGTCGACGAACACCTTTCTAGCAGGTCCAACATTCCGTGCAAGTCTGCCTCATTACCCTAGTCTGAGCTGCACTGAGAATAACCCTCGGCTTCGCATTCCATCTGGGACCCCCTGCCTGAAGTCACCCTGCCTCCAGGAGAATGTCAGCCTGCGTTCCGACTGCAACTAAAGCCCAGGTCCTCGTGTAACACTGCAGGCTTTTGAAGAGCCATGGGCCCGGAGGCCTAGCTGGGGCGATCCTTGGTTGAGACAGTTCGCTATTTGCAGAACACCCTGCTTCGAGGAGTTGATTCAGGGAAGGAACCACTGGGTCACCTGTGTCTGTTTGGACTTGTTAGAAAGCACAGGGATGTATGCTGCGTGTGCCCGTGGAAATGGGGGCCTGATGGAACTAGCCTTGCTTTCCCATTTTGAAAGCTCCATTCATGCTGCCTTGAAGCTACTTGAAATTGACTGCTGTTGACAGGCCACTAGCCACTGTAGGCATGGCTCTGGGAAGAAAAGGAGTTTTCTCTAGCTAAGCCGGGTGCTTCGATGGCCGGGGTGGAGCTCATCCTGCCACGCTCTAGAGCTAAAGGGAAACTCAACGTGAGTACTGGCCTCGAGGTAAGTCCCTGAGTAGCCGCGCAGAAATGGAGGCATGCAGCCCTTTCCACGAGGTCTTAGTCGCTGTTCTGCTTTATTGTATTTTATTTTTTTAATGTTTTATTGTTTTTTTAAGATTTATGTATTGATTGATTGATTGCTATGTTGGGTCTTCGTTTCTGTGCTAGGGCCCTCTCCAGTTGCGGTAAGTGGGGGCCACTCTTCATCGCGGTGCGTAGGCCTCTCACTATCGCGGCCTCTCTTGTTGCGGAGCACAGGGTCCAGAGGCGCAGGCTCAGTGGTTGTGTCTCACGTGCCCAGTTGCTCCGCGGCATGTGGGAACCTCCTAGACCAGGGCTCGAACCCGTGTCCTCTGCATTGGCAGGCAGATTCTCAACCACTGCGCCACCGGGGAAGCCCCTGTTCTGCTTTATTTTAAAAGAAGTACCCTTTTCAGGCCTCCTAGGCCCCTCGGGTGTGCATCATTTTCCCTCCAAGATCAGTGAGTACCTCCAGACCCCTGTGGGCCTGCTGAGCAACATTGAGGCCCAAAGGTCGGTCTCCCGTAGGCCCTCTGTGTATGCCGAGTGATGGGCAACACACTGCTCGTTCCTTAAGGAGAGCTACATTTCCAGAGCACCGGAACAGCCTCAGGACCACATTTCTAGGCAGTGCGACGTGCCATGGAAGTGTTCGTCATGGCCCCCGTCTGAGCTGCCATGAGAAAACACTGTGCTTAGAATTCTTCGAGGACCTCGTACCTGAAGTCACTCTGCTCGAGGAGAAAGCCAGCATCCTACCATGCTGTGGCGCTAACGGGACACTCAGCGTGAGCACTTGCCTCGAGGTAAGGCCCAGAATTGCCGTGCAGAAGCGGAGGCGTGCTGCAGTTTTCAGGAGGCCGTAGCCCCTGCTCAGCGTTAGTTTATTTATTTATTCATTTGTTTATCTATCTGTCTATCTAGTTCTTTATTTTCTTATGTAATTTATCATTTTTGTTTTACTGTGTTGGGTCTTAATTGCTGCATGTGAGCTTTCTCTACTTGTAGCGAGCGGGGGCTACTCTTCGTTGCGGTGCTCGGGCTTCTCATTGCGGTGGCTCCTCTTGTTGTGGAGCAGAAGCTCTAGGCACGTGGACTTCAGTAGTTGTTGCATGCGGGCTCAGTCGTTGTGGCTCCCAGACTCTAGAGCGCAGGCTCAGTCGTTGTGGAGCACGGGCTTAGTTGCTCCGCAGCATGTGAGATCTTGGTGGACCAAGGCTCGAACCCACGTCCCCTGCATCGGCAGGTGGATTCGCAGCCACTGCACCACAAGCGAAGCCCCTGCTCTGCATTATTTTAACGTCAGTCCGCTTGGCAGGACATCTAGGAGCCTCGCGTGGGCACCCTATTCCCTGCAAGAACACTGAGTAACCCCAGGCCCCCATGGGCCCGCTATGCCACATCCAGGCCCGTAGCCCTTCGGAGCCACTCTGTGTATGCCGAGTGTAGGGCAACAGACTGCACTCTTTCTTGGGACAGCTTGATTTCCTCAACACTCCCACAGGTCGACGAACACCTTTCTAGCAGGTCCAACATTCCGTGCAAGTCTGCCTCATTACCCTAGTCTGAGCTGCACTGAGAATAACCCTCGGCTTCGCATTCCATCTGGGACCCCCTGCCTGAAGTCACCCTGCCTCCAGGAGAATGTCAGCCTGCGTTCCGACTGCAACTAAAGCCCAGGTCCTCGTATAACACTGCAGGCCTTTGAAGAGCCATGGGCCCGGAGGCCTAGCTGGGGCGATCCTTGGTTGAGACAGTTCGCTATTTGCAGAACACCCTGCTTCGAGGAGTTGATTCAGGGAAGGAACCACTGGGTCACCTGTGTCTGTTTGGACTTGTTAGAAAGCACAGGGATGTATGCTGCGTGTGCCCGTGGAAATGGGGGCCTGATGGAACTAGCCTTGCTTTCCCATTTTGAAAGCTCCATTCATGCTGCCTTGAAGCTACTTGAAATTGACTGCTGTTGACAGGCCACTAGCCACTGTAGGCATGGCTCTGGGAAGAAAAGGAGTTTTCTCTAGCTAAGCCGGGTGCTTCGATGGCCGGGGTGGAGCTCATCCTGCCACGCTCTAGAGCTAAAGGGAAACTCAACGTGAGTACTGGCCTCGAGGTAAGTCCCTGAGTAGCCGCGCAGAAATGGAGGCATGCAGCCCTTTCCACGAGGTCTTAGTCGCTGTTCTGCTTTATTGTATTTTATTTTTTTAATGTTTTATTGTTTTTTTAAGATTTATGTATTGATTGATTGATTGCTATGTTGGGTCTTCGTTTCTGTGCTAGGGCCCTCTCCAGTTGCGGTAAGTGGGGGCCACTCTTCATCGCGGTGCGTAGGCCTCTCACTATCGCGGCCTCTCTTGTTGCGGAGCACAGGGTCCAGAGGCGCAGGCTCAGTGGTTGTGTCTCACGTGCCCAGTTGCTCCGCGGCATGTGGGAACCTCCTAGACCAGGGCTCGAACCCGTGTCCCCTGCATTGGCAGGCAGATTCTCAACCACTGCGCCACCGGGGAAGCCCCTGTTCTGCTTTATTTTAAAAGAAGTACCCTTTTCAGGCCTCCTAGGCCCCTCGGGTGTGCATCATTTTCCCTCCAAGATCAGTGAGTACCTCCAGACCCCTGTGGGCCTGCTGAGCAACATCGAGGCCCAAAGGTCGGTCTCCCGTAGGCCCTCTGTGTATGCCGAGTGATGGGCAACACACTGCTCGTTCCTTAAGGAGAGCTACATTTCCAGAGCACCGGAACAGCCTCAGGACCACATTTCTAGGCACTGCGACGTGCCATGGAAGTGTTCGTCATGGCCCACGTCTGAGCTGCCATGAGAAAACACTGTGCTTAGAATTCTTCGAGGACCTCGTACCTGAAGTCACTCTGCTCGAGGAGAAAGCCAGCATCCTACCATGCTGTGGCGCTAACGAGACACTCAGCGTGAGCACTTGCCTCGAGGTAAGGCCCAGAATTGCCGTGCAGAAGCGGAGGCGTGCTGCAGTTTTCAGGAGGCCGTAGCCCCTGCTCAGCGTTAGTTTATTTATTTATTCATTTGTTTATCTATCTGTCTATCTAGTTCTTTATTTTCTTATGTAATTTATCATTTTTGTTTTACTGTGTTGGGTCTTCGTTGCTGCATGTGAGCTTTCTCTAGTTGTAGCGAGCGGGGGCTACTCTTCGTTGCGGTGCTCGGGCTTCTCATTGCGGTGGCTCCTCTTGTTGTGGAGCAGAAGCTCTAGGCACGTGGACTTCAGTAGTTGTTGCATGCGGGCTCAGTCGTTGTGGCTCCCGGACTCTAGAGCGCAGGCTCAGTCGTTGTGGAGCACGGGCTTAGTTGCTCCGCAGCATGTGAGATCTTGGTGGACCAAGGCTCGAACCCACGTCCCCTGCATCGGCAGGTGGATTCGCAGCCACTGCACCACAAGCGAAGCCCCTGCTCTGCATTATTTTAACGTCAGTCCGCTTGGCAGGACATCTAGGAGCCTCGCGTGGGCACCCTATTCCCTGCAAGAACACTGAGTAACCCCAGGCCCCCATGGGCCCGCTATGCCACATCCAGGCCCGCAGCCCTTCGGAGCCACTCTGTGTATGCCGAGTGTAGGGCAACAGACTGCACTCTTTCTTGGGACAGCTTGATTTCCTCAACACTCCCACAGGTCGACGAACACCTTTCTAGCAGGTCCAACATTCCGTGCAAGTCTGCCTCATTACCCTAGTCTGAGCTGCACTGAGAATAACCCTCGGCTTCGCATTCCATCTGGGACCCCCTGCCTGAAGTCACCCTGCCTCCAGGAGAATGTCAGCCTGCGTTCCGACTGCAACTAAAGCCCAGGTCCTCGTGTAACACTGCAGGCTTTTGAAGAGCCATGGGCCCGGAGGCCTAGCTGGGGCGATCCTTGGTTGAGACAGTTCGCTATTTGCAGAACACCCTGCTTCGAGGAGTTGATTCAGGGAAGGAACCACTGGGTCCCCTGTGTCTGTTTGGACTTGTTAGAAAGCACAGGGATGTATGCTGCGTGTGCCCGTGGAAATGGGGGCCTGATGGAACTAGCCTTGCTTTCCCATTTTGAAAGCTCCATTCATGCTGCCTTGAAGCTACTTGAAATTGACTGCTGTTGACAGGCCACTAGCCACTGTAGGCATGGCTCTGGGAAGAAAAGGAGTTTTCTCTAGCTAAGCTGGGTGCTTCGATGGCCGGGGTGGAGCTTATCCTGCCACGCTCTAGAGCTAAAGGGAAACTCAACGTGAGTACTGGCCTCGAGGTAAGTCCCTGAGTAGCCGCGCAGAAATGGAGGCATGCAGCCCTTTCCACGAGGTCTTAGTCGCTGTTCTGCTTTATTGTATTTTATTTTTTTAATGTTTTATTGTTTTTTTAAGATTTATGTATTGATTGATTGATTGCTATGTTGGGTCTTCGTTTCTGTGCTAGGGCCCTCTCCAGTTGAGGTAAGTGGGGGCCACTCTTCATCGCGGTGCGTAGGCCTCTCACTATCGCGGCCTCTCTTGTTGCGGAGCACAGGGTCCAGAGGCGCAGGCTCAGTGGTTGTGTCTCACGTGCCCAGTTGCTCCGCGGCATGTGGGAACCTCCTAGACCAGGGCTCGAACCCGTGTCCCCTGCATTGGCAGGCAGATTCTCAACCACTGCGCCACCGGGGAAGCCCCTGTTCTGCTTTATTTTAAAAGAAGTACCCTTTTCAGGCCTCCTAGGCCCCTCGGGTGTGCATCATTTTCCCTCCAAGATCAGTGAGTACCTCCAGACCCCTGTGGGCCTGCTGAGCAACATCGAGGCCCAAAGGTCGGTCTCCCGTAGGCCCTCTGTGTATGCCGAGTGATGGGCAACACACTGCTCGTTCCTTAAGGAGAGCTACATTTCCAGAGCACCGGAACAGCCTCAGGACCACATTTCTAGGCAGTGCGACGTGCCATGGAAGTGTTCGTCATGGCCCCCGTCTGAGCTGCCATGAGAAAACACTGTGCTTAGAATTCTTCGAGGACCTCGTACCTGAAGTCACTCTGCTCGAGGAGAAAGCCAGCATCCTACCATGCTGTGGCGCTAACGGGACACTCAGCGTGAGCACTTGCCTCGAGGTAAGGCCCAGAATTGCCGTGCAGAAGCGGAGGCGTGCTGCAGTTTTCAGGAGGCCGTAGCCCCTGCTCAGCGTTAGTTTATTTATTTATTCATTTGTTTATCTATCTGTCTATCTAGTTCTTTATTTTCTTATGTAATTTATCATTTTTGTTTTACTGTGTTGGGTCTTAATTGCTGCATGTGAGCTTTCTCTAGTTGCAGCGAGCGGGGGCTACTCTTCGTTGCGGTGCGCGGGCTTCTCATTGCGGTGGCTCCTCTTGTTGTGGAGCAGAAGCTCTAGGCACGTGGACTTCAGTAGTTGTTGCATGCGGGCTCAGTCGTTGTGGCTCCCGGACTCTAGAGCGCAGGCTCAGTCGTTGTGGAGCACGGGCTTAGTTGCTCCGCAGCATGTGAGATCTTGGTGGACCAAGGCTCGAACCCACGTCCCCTGCATCGGCAGGTGGATTCCCAGCCACTGCACCACAAGCGAAGTCCCTGCTCTGCATTATTTTAACGTCAGTCCGCTTGGCAGGACATCTAGGAGCCTCGCGTGGGCACCCTATTCCCTGCAAGAACACTGAGTAACCCCAGGCCCCCATGGGCCCGCTATGCCACATCCAGGCCCGTAGCCCTTCGGAGCCACTCTGTGTATGCCGAGTGTAGGGCAACAGACTGCACTCTTTCTTGGGACAGCTTGATTTCCTCAACACTCCCACAGGTCGACGAACACCTTTCTAGCAGGTCCAACATTCCGTGCAAGTCTGCCTCATTACCCTAGTCTGAGCTGCACTGAGAATAACCCTCGGCTTCGCATTCCATCTGGGACCCCCTGCCTGAAGTCACCCTGCCTCCAGGAGAATGTCAGCCTGCGTTCCGACTGCAACTAAAGCCCAGGTCCTCGTGTAACACTGCAGGCTTTTGAAGAGCCACGGGCCCGGAGGCCTAGCTGGGGCAATCCTTGGTTGAGACAGTTCGCTATTTGCAGAACACCCTGCTTCGAGGAGTTGATGCAGGGAAGGAACCACTGGGTCACCTGTGTCTGTTTGGACTTGTTAGAAAGCACAGGGATGTATGCTGCGTGTGCCCGTGGAAATGGGGGCCTGATGGAACTAGCCTTGCTTTCCCATTTTGAAAGCTCCATTCATCCTGCCTTGAAGCTACTTGAAATTGACTGCTGTTGACAGGCCACTAGCCACTGTAGGCATGGCTCTGGGAAGAAAAGGAGTTTTCTCTAGCTAAGCCGGGTGCTTCGATGGCCGGGGTGGAGCTCATCCTGCCACGCTCTAGAGCTAAAGGGAAACTCAACGTGAGTACTGGCCTCGAGGTAAGTCCCTGAGTAGCCGCGCAGAAATGGAGGCATGCAGCCCTTTCCACGAGGTCTTAGTCGCTGTTCTGCTTTATTGTATTTTATTTTTTTAATGTTTTATTGTTTTTTTAAGATTTATGTATTGCTTGATTGATTGCTATGTTGGGTCTTCGTTTCTGTGCTAGGGCTCTCTCCAGTTGCGGTAAGTGGGGGCCACTCTTCATCGAGGTGCGTAGGCCTCTCACTATCGCGGCCTCTCTTGTTGCGGAGCACAGGGTCCAGAGGCGCAGGCTCAGTGGTTGTGTCTCACGTGCCCAGTTGCTCCGCGGCATGTGGGAACCTCCTAGACCAGGGCTCGAACCCGTCTCCCCTGCATTGGCAGGCAGATTCTCAACCACTGCGCCACCGGGGAAGCCCCTGTTCTGCTTTATTTTAAAAGAAGTACCCTTTTCAGGCCTCCTAGGCCCCTCGGGTGTGCATCATTTTCCCTCCAAGATCAGTGAGTACCTCCAGACCCCTGTGGGCCTGCTGAGCAACATCGAGGCCCAAAGGTCGGTCTCCCGTAGGCCCTCTGTGTATGCCGAGTGATGGGCAACACACTGCTCGTTCCTTAAGGAGAGCTACATTTCCAGAGCACCGGAACAGCCTCAGGACTACATTTCTAGGCAGTGCGACGTGCCATGGAAGTGTTCGTCATGGCCCCCGTCTGAGCTGCCATGAGAAAACACTGTGCTTAGAATTCTTCGAGGACCTCGTACCTGAAGTCACTCTGCTCGAGGAGAAAGCCAGCATCCTACCATGCTGTGGCGCTAACGGGGCACTCAGCGTGAGCACTTGCCTCGAGGTAAGGCCCTGAAATGCCGTGCAGAAGCGGAGGCGTGCTGCAGTTTTCAGGAGGCCGTAGCCCCTGCTCAGCATTAGTTTATTTATTTATTCATTTGTTTATCTATCTGTCTATCTAGTTCTTTATTTTCTTATGTAATTTATCATTTTTGTTTTACTGTGTTGGGTCTTCGTTGCTGCATGTGAGCTTTCTCTAGTTGTAGCGAGCGGGGGCTACTCTTCGTTGCGGTGCGCGGGCTTCTCATTGCGGTGGCTCCTCTTGTTGTGGAGCAGAAGCTCTAGGCACGTGGACTTCAGTAGTTGTTGCATGCGGGCTCAGTCGTTGTGGCTCCCGGACTCTAGAGCGCAGGCTCAGTCGTTGTGGAGCACGGGCTTAGTTGCTCCGCAGCATGTGAGATCTTGGTGGACCAAGGCTCGAACCCACGTCCCCTGCATCGGCAGGTGGATTCCCAGCCACTGCACCACAAGCGAAGCCCCTGCTCTGCATTATTTTAACGTCAGTCCGCTTGGCAGGACATCTAGGAGCCTCGCGTGGGCACCCTATTCCCTGCAAGAACACTGAGTAACCCCAGGCCCCCATGGGCCCGCTATGCCACATCCAGGCCCGTAGCCCTTCGGAGCCACTCTGTGTATGCCGAATGTAGGGCAACAGACTGCACTCTTTCTTGGGACAGCTTGATTTCCTCAACACTCCCACAGGTCGACGAACACCTTTCTAGCAGGTCCAACATTCCGTGCAAGTCTGCCTCATTACCCTAGTCTGAGCTGCACTGAGAATAACCCTCGGCTTCGCATTCCATCTGGGACCCCCTGCCTGAAGTCACCCTGCCTCCAGGAGAATGTCAGCCTGCGTTCCGACTGCAACTAAAGCCCAGGTCCTCGTGTAACACTGCAGGCTTTTGAAGAGCCACGGGCCCGGAGGCCTAGCTGGGGCGATCCTTGGTTGAGACAGTTCGCTATTTGCAGAACACCCTGCTTTGAGGAGTTGATGCAGGGAAGGAACCACTGGGTCACCTGTGTCTGTTTGGACTTGTTAGAAAGCACAGGGATGTATGCTGCGTGTGCCCGTGGAAATGTGGGCCTGATGGAACTAGCCTTGCTTTCCCATTTTGAAAGCTCCATTCATGCTGCCTTGAAGCTACTTGAAATTGACTGCTGTTGACAGGCCACTAGCCACTGTAGGCATGGCTCTGGGAAGAAAAGGAGTTTTCTCTAGCTAAGCCGGGTGCTTCGATGGCCGGGGTGGAGCTCATCCTGCCACGCTCTAGAGCTAAAGGGAAACTCAACGTGAGTACTGGCCTCGAGGTAAGTCCCTGAGTAGCCGCGCAGAAATGGAGGCATGCAGCCCTTTCCACGAGGTCTTAGTCGCTGTTCTGCTTTATTGTATTTTATTTTTTTAATGTTTTATTGTTTTTTTAAGATTTATGTATTGATTGATTGATTGCTATGTTGGGTCTTCGTTTCTGTGCTAGGGGCCTCTCCAGTTGCGGTAAGTGGGGGAGACTCTTCATCGCGGTGCGTAGGCCTCTCACTATCGCGGCCTCTCTTGTTGCGGAGCACAGGGTCCAGAGGCGCAGGCTCAGTGGTTGTGTCTCACGTGCCCAGTTGCTCCGCGGCCTGTGGGAACCTCCTAGACCAGGGCTCGAACCCGTGTCCCCTGCATTGGCAGGCAGATTCTCAACCACTGCGCCACCGGGGAAGCCCCTGTTCTGCTTTATTTTAAAAGAAGTACCCTTTTCAGGCCTCCTAGGCCCCTCGGGTGTGCATCATTTTCCCTCCAAGATCAGTGAGTACCTCCAGACCCCTGTGGGCCTGCTGAGCAACATCGAGGCCCAAAGGTCGGTCTCCCGTAGGCCCTCTGTGTATGCCGAGTGATGGGCAACACACTGCTCGTTCCTTAAGGAGAGCTACATTTCCAGAGCACCGGAACAGCCTCAGGACCACATTTCTAGGCAGTGCGACGTGCCATGGAAGTGTTCGTCATGGCCCCCGTCTGAGCTGCCATGAGAAAACACTGTGCTTAGAATTCTTCGAGGACCTCGTACCTGAAGTCACTCTGCTCGAGGAGAAAGCCAGCATCCTACCATGCTGTGGCGCTAACGGGACACTCAGCGTGAGCACTTGCCTCGAGGTAAGGCCCAGAATTGCCGTGCAGAAGCGGAGGCGTGCTGCAGTTTTCAGGAGGCCGTAGCCCCTGCTCAGCGTTAGTTTATTTATTTATTCATTTGTTTATCTATCTGTCTATCTAGTTCTTTATTTTCTTATGTAATTTATCATTTTTGTTTTACTGTGTTGGGTCTTAATTGCTGCATGTGAGCTTTCTCTAGTTGCAGCGAGCGGGGGCTACTCTTCGTTGCGGTGCGCGGGCTTCTCATTGCGGTGGCTCCTCTTGTTGTGGAGCAGAAGCTCTAGGCACGTGGACTTCAGTAGTTGTTGCATGCGGGCTCAGTCGTTGTGGCTCCCGGACTCTAGAGCGCAGGCTCAGTCGTTGTGGAGCACGGGCTTAGTTGCTCCGCAGCATGTGAGATCTTGGTGGACCAAGGCTCGAACCCACGTCCCCTGCATCGGCAGGTGGATTCGCAGCCACTGCACCACAGGCGAAGCCCCTGCTCTGCATTATTTTAACGTCAGTCCGCTTGGCAGGACATCTAGGAGCCTCGCGTGGGCACCCTATTCCCTGCAAGAACACTGAGTAACCCCAGGCCCCCATGGGCCCGCTATGCCACATCCAGGCCCGTAGCCCTTCGGAGCCACTCTGTGTATGCCGAGTGTAGGGCAACAGACTGCACTCTTTCTTGGGACAGCTTGATTTCCTCAACACTCCCACAGGTCGACGAACACCTTTCTAGCAGGTCCAACATTCCGTGCAAGTCTGCCTCATTACCCTAGTCTGAGCTGCACTGAGAATAACCCTCGGCTTCGCATTCCATCTGGGACCCCCTGCCTGAAGTCACCCTGCCTCCAGGAGAATGTCAGCCTGCGTTCCGACTGCAACTAAAGCCCAGGTCCTCGTGTAACACTGCAGGCTTTTGAAGAGCCACGGGCCCGGAGGCCTAGCTGGGGCGATCCTTGGTTGAGACAGTTCGCTATTTGCAGAACACCCTGCTTCGAGGAGTTGATGCAGGGAAGGAACCACTGGGTCACCTGTGTCTGTTTGGACTTGTTAGAAAGCACAGGGATGTATGCTGCGTGTGCCCGTGGAAATGGGGGCCTGATGGAACTAGCCTTGCTTTCCCATTTTGAAAGCTCCATTCATCCTGCCTTGAAGCTACTTGAAATTGACTGCTGTTGACAGGCCACTAGCCACTGTAGGCATGGCTCTGGGAAGAAAAGGAGTTTTCTCTAGCTAAGCCGGGTGCTTCGATGGCCGGGGTGGAGCTCATCCTGCCACGCTCTAGAGCTAAAGGGAAACTCAACGTGAGTACTGGCCTCGAGGTAAGTCCCTGAGTAGCCGCGCAGAAATGGAGGCATGCAGCCCTTTCCACGAGGTCTTAGTCGCTGTTCTGCTTTATTGTATTTTATTTTTTTAATGTTTTATTGTTTTTTTAAGATTTATGTATTGCTTGATTGATTGCTATGTTGGGTCTTCGTTTCTGTGCTAGGGCTCTCTCCAGTTGCGGTAAGTGGGGGCCACTCTTCATCGAGGTGCGTAGGCCTCTCACTATCGCGGCCTCTCTTGTTGCGGAGCACAGGGTCCAGAGGCGCAGGCTCAGTGGTTGTGTCTCACGTGCCCAGTTGCTCCGCGGCATGTGGGAACCTCCTAGACCAGGGCTCGAACCCGTCTCCCCTGCATTGGCAGGCAGATTCTCAACCACTGCGCCACCGGGGAAGCCCCTGTTCTGCTTTATTTTAAAAGAAGTACCCTTTTCAGGCCTCCTAGGCCCCTCGGGTGTGCATCATTTTCCCTCCAAGATCAGTGAGTACCTCCAGACCCCTGTGGGCCTGCTGAGCAACATCGAGGCCCAAAGGTCGGTCTCCCGTAGGCCCTCTGTGTATGCCGAGTGATGGGCAACACACTGCTCGTTCCTTAAGGAGAGCTACATTTCCAGAGCACCGGAACAGCCTCAGGACTACATTTCTAGGCAGTGCGACGTGCCATGGAAGTGTTCGTCATGGCCCCCGTCTGAGCTGCCATGAGAAAACACTGTGCTTAGAATTCTTCGAGGACCTCGTACCTGAAGTCACTCTGCTCGAGGAGAAAGCCAGCATCCTACCATGCTGTGGCGCTAACGGGGCACTCAGCGTGAGCACTTGCCTCGAGGTAAGGCCCTGAAATGCCGTGCAGAAGCGGAGGCGTGCTGCAGTTTTCAGGAGGCCGTAGCCCCTGCTCAGCATTAGTTTATTTATTTATTCATTTGTTTATCTATCTGTCTATCTAGTTCTTTATTTTCTTATGTAATTTATCATTTTTGTTTTACTGTGTTGGGTCTTCGTTGCTGCATGTGAGCTTTCTCTAGTTGTAGCGAGCGGGGGCTACTCTTCGTTGCGGTGCGCGGGCTTCTCATTGCGGTGGCTCCTCTTGTTGTGGAGCAGAAGCTCTAGGCACGTGGACTTCAGTAGTTGTTGCATGCGGGCTCAGTCGTTGTGGCTCCCGGACTCTAGAGCGCAGGCTCAGTCGTTGTGGAGCACGGGCTTAGTTGCTCCGCAGCATGTGAGATCTTGGTGGACCAAGGCTCGAACCCACGTCCCCTGCATCGGCAGGTGGATTCCCAGCCACTGCACCACAAGCGAAGCCCCTGCTCTGCATTATTTTAACGTCAGTCCGCTTGGCAGGACATCTAGGAGCCTCGCGTGGGCACCCTATTCCCTGCAAGAACACTGAGTAACCCCAGGCCCCCATGGGCCCGCTATGCCACATCCAGGCCCGTAGCCCTTCGGAGCCACTCTGTGTATGCCGAATGTAGGGCAACAGACTGCACTCTTTCTTGGGACAGCTTGATTTCCTCAACACTCCCACAGGTCGACGAACACCTTTCTAGCAGGTCCAACATTCCGTGCAAGTCTGCCTCATTACCCTAGTCTGAGCTGCACTGAGAATAACCCTCGGCTTCGCATTCCATCTGGGACCCCCTGCCTGAAGTCACCCTGCCTCCAGGAGAATGTCAGCCTGCGTTCCGACTGCAACTAAAGCCCAGGTCCTCGTGTAACACTGCAGGCTTTTGAAGAGCCACGGGCCCGGAGGCCTAGCTGGGGCGATCCTTGGTTGAGACAGTTCGCTATTTGCAGAACACCCTGCTTTGAGGAGTTGATGCAGGGAAGGAACCACTGGGTCACCTGTGTCTGTTTGGACTTGTTAGAAAGCACAGGGATGTATGCTGCGTGTGCCCGTGGAAATGTGGGCCTGATGGAACTAGCCTTGCTTTCCCATTTTGAAAGCTCCATTCATGCTGCCTTGAAGCTACTTGAAATTGACTGCTGTTGACAGGCCACTAGCCACTGTAGGCATGGCTCTGGGAAGAAAAGGAGTTTTCTCTAGCTAAGCCGGGTGCTTCGATGGCCGGGGTGGAGCTCATCCTGACACGCTCTAGAGCTAAAGGGAAACTCAACGTGAGTACTGGCCTCGAGGTAAGTCCCTGAGTAGCCGCGCAGAAATGGAGGCATGCAGCCCTTTCCACGAGGTCTTAGTCGCTGTTCTGCTTTATTGTATTTTATTTTTTTAATGTTTTATTGTTTTTTTAAGATTTATGTATTGATTGATTGATTGCTATGTTGGGTCTTCGTTTCTGTGCTAGGGGCCTCTCCAGTTGCGGTAAGTGGGGGAGACTCTTCATCGCGGTGCGTAGGCCTCTCACTATCGCGGCCTCTCTTGTTGCGGAGCACAGGGTCCAGAGGCGCAGGCTCAGTGGTTGTGTCTCACGTGCCCAGTTGCTCCGCGGCCTGTGGGAACCTCCTAGACCAGGGCTCGAACCCGTGTCCCCTGCATTGGCAGGCAGATTCTCAACCACTGCGCCACCGGGGAAGCCCCTGTTCTGCTTTATTTTAAAAGAAGTACCCTTTTCAGGCCTCCTAGGCCCCTCGGGTGTGCATCATTTTCCCTCCAAGATCAGTGAGTACCTCCAGACCCCTGTGGGCCTGCTGAGCAACATCGAGGCCCAAAGGTCGGTCTCCCGTAGGCCCTCTGTGTATGCCGAGTGATGGGCAACACACTGCTCGTTCCTTAAGGAGAGCTACATTTCCAGAGCACCGGAACAGCCTCAGGACCACATTTCTAGGCAGTGCGACGTGCCATGGAAGTGTTCGTCATGGCCCCCGTCTGAGCTGCCATGAGAAAACACTGTGCTTAGAATTCTTCGAGGACCTCGTACCTGAAGTCACTCTGCTCGAGGAGAAAGCCAGCATCCTACCATGCTGTGGCGCTAACGGGACACTCAGCGTGAGCACTTGCCTCGAGGTAAGGCCCAGAATTGCCGTGCAGAAGCGGAGGCGTGCTGCAGTTTTCAGGAGGCCGTAGCCCCTGCTCAGCGTTAGTTTATTTATTTATTCATTTGTTTATCTATCTGTCTATCTAGTTCTTTATTTTCTTATGTAATTTATCATTTTTGTTTTACTGTGTTGGGTCTTAATTGCTGCATGTGAGCTTTCTCTAGTTGCAGCGAGCGGGGGCTACTCTTCGTTGCGGTGTGCGGGCTTCTCATTGCGGTGGCTCCTCTTGTTGTGGAGCAGAAGCTCTAGGCACGTGGACTTCAGTAGTTGTTGCATGCGGGCTCAGTCGTTGTGGCTCCCGGACTCTAGAGCGCAGGCTCAGTCGTTGTGGAGCACGGGCTTAGTTGCTCCGCAGCATGTGAGATCTTGGTGGACCAAGGCTCGAACCCACGTCCCCTGCATCGGCAGGTGGATTCCCAGCCACTGCACCACAAGCGAAGCCCCTGCTCTGCATTATTTTAACGTCAGTCCGCTTGGCAGGACATCTAGGAGCCTCGCGTGGGCACCCTATTCCCTGCAAGAACACTGAGTAACCCCAGGCCCCCATGGGCCCGCTATGCCACATCCAGGCCCGTAGCCCTTCGGAGCCACTCTGTGTATGCCGAGTGTAGGGCAACAGACTGCACTCTTTCTTGGGACAGCTTGATTTCCTCAACACTCCCACAGGTCGACGAACACCTTTCTAGCAGGTCCAACATTCCGTGCAAGTCTGCCTCATTACCCTAGTCTGAGCTGCACTGAGAATAACCCTCGGCTTCGCATTCCATCTGGGACCCCCTGCCTGAAGTCACCCTGCCTCCAGGAGAATGTCAGCCTGCGTTCCGACTGCAACTAAAGCCCAGGTCCTCGTGTAACACTGCAGGCTTTTGAAGAGCCACGGGCCCGGAGGCCTAGCTGGGGCGATCCTTGGTTGAGACAGTTCGCTATTTGCAGAACACCCTGCTTCGAGAAGTTGATGCAGGGAAGGAACCACTGGGTCACCTGTGTCTGTTTGGACTTGTTAGAAAGCACAGGGATGTATGCTGCGTGTGCCCGT
Organism: Balaenoptera physalus; assembly: GCF_965194825.1. NCBI lineage: Eukaryota > Metazoa > Chordata > Mammalia > Artiodactyla > Balaenopteridae > Balaenoptera > Balaenoptera physalus. The sequence goes on from NC_138890.1 coordinate 178,331,075, forward strand.
GGAAATGGGGGCCTGATGGAACTAGCCTTGCTTTCCCATTTTGAAAGCTCCATTCATCCTGCCTTGAAGCTACTTGAAATTGACTGCTGTTGACAGGCCACTAGCCACTGTAGGCATGGCTCTGGGAAGAAAAGGAGTTTTCTCTAGCTAAGCCGGGTGCTTCGATGGCCGGGGTGGAGCTCATCCTGCCACGCTCTAGAGCTAAAGGGAAACTCAACGTGAGTACTGGCCTCGAGGTAAGTCCCTGAGTAGCCGCGCAGAAATGGAGGCATGCAGCCCTTTCCACGAGGTCTTAGTCGCTGTTCTGCTTTATTGTATTTTATTTTTTTAATGTTTTATTGTTTTTTTAAGATTTATGTATTGATTGATTGATTGCTATGTTGGGTCTTCGTTTCTGTGCTAGGGCCCTCTCCAGTTGCGGTAAGTGGGGGCCACTCTTCATCGCGGTGCGTAGGCCTCTCACTATCGCAGCCTCTCTTGTTGCGGAGCACAGGGTCCAGAGGCGCAGGCTCAGTGGTTGTGTCTCACGTGCCCAGTTGCTCCGCGGCCTGTGGGAACATCCTAGACCAGGGCTCGAACCCGTGTCCCCTGCATTGGCAGGCAGATTCTCAACCACTGCGCCACCGGGGAAGCCCCTGTTCTGCTTTATTTTAAAAGAAGTACCCTTTTCAGGCCTCCTAGGCCCCTCGGGTGTGCATCATTTTCCCTCCAAGATCAGTGAGTACCTCCAGACCCCTGTGGGCCTGCTGAGCAACATCGAGGCCCAAAGGTCGGTCTCCCGTAGGCCCTCTGTGTATGCCGAGTGATGGGCAACACACTGCTCGTTCCTTAAGGAGAGCTACATTTCCAGAGCACCGGAACAGCCTCAGGACCACATTTCTAGGCAGTGCGACGTGCCATGGAAGTGTTCGTCATGGCCCCCGTCTGAGCTGCCATGAGAAAACACTGTGCTTAGAATTCTTCGAGGACCTCGTACCTGAAGTCACTCTGCTCGAGGAGAAAGCCAGCATCCTACCATGCTGTGGCGCTAACGGGACACTCAGCGTGAGCACTTGCCTCGAGGTAAGGCCCAGAATTGCCGTGCAGAAGCGGAGGCGTGCTGCAGTTTTCAGGAGGCCGTAGCCCCTGCTCAGCGTTAGTTTATTTATTTATTCATTTGTTTATCTATCTGTCTATCTAGTTCTTTATTTTCTTATGTAATTTATCATTTTTGTTTTACTGTGTTGGGTCTTAATTGCTGCATGTGAGCTTTCTCTACTTGCAGCGAGCGGGGGCTACTCTTCGTTGCGGTGCGCGGGCTTCTCATTGCGGTGGCTCCTCTTGTTGTGGAGCAGAAGCTCTAGGCACGTGGACTTCAGTAGTTGTTGCATGCGGGCTCAGTCGTTGTGGCTCCCGGACTCTAGAGCGCAGGCTCAGTCGTTGTGGAGCACGGGCTTAGTTGCTCCGCAGCATGTGAGATCTTGGTGGACCAAGGCTCGAACCCACGTCCCCTGCATCGGCAGGTGGATTCGCAGCCACTGCACCACAGGCGAAGCCCCTGCTCTGCATTATTTTAACGTCAGTCCGCTTGGCAGGACATCTAGGAGCCTCGCGTGGGCACCCTATTCCCTGCAAGAACACTGAGTAACCCCAGGCCCCCATGGGCCCGCTATGCCACATCCAGGCCCGTAGCCCTTCGGAGCCACTCTGTGTATGCCGAGTGTAGGGCAACAGACTGCACTCTTTCTTGGGACAGCTTGATTTCCTCAACACTCCCACAGGTCGACGAACACCTTTCTAGCAGGTCCAACATTCCGTGCAAGTCTGCCTCATTACCCTAGTCTGAGCTGCACTGAGAATAACCCTCGGCTTCGCATTCCATCTGGGACCCCCTGCCTGAAGTCACCCTGCCTCCAGGAGAATGTCAGCCTGCGTTCCGACTGCAACTAAAGCCCAGGTCCTCGTGTAACACTGCAGGCTTTTGAAGAGCCACGGGCCCGGAGGCCTAGCTGGGGCGATCCTTGGTTGAGACAGTTCGCTATTTGCAGAACACCCTGCTTCGAGGAGTTGATTCAGGGAAGGAACCACTGGGTCACCTGTGTCTGTTTGGACTTGTTAGAAAGCACAGGGATGTATGCTGCGTGTGCCCGTGGAAATGGGGGCCTGATGGAACTAGCCTTGCTTTCCCATTTTGAAAGCTCCATTCATCCTGCCTTGAAGCTACTTGAAATTGACTGCTGTTGACAGGCCACTAGCCACTGTAGGCATGGCTCTGGGAAGAAAAGGAGTTTTCTCTAGCTAAGCCGGGTGCTTCGATGGCCGGGGTGGAGCTCATCCTGCCACGCTCTAGAGCTAAAGGGAAACTCAACGTGAGTACTGGCCTCGAGGTAAGTCCCTGAGTAGCCGCGCAGAAATGGAGGCATGCAGCCCTTTCCACGAGGTCTTAGTCGCTGTTCTGCTTTATTGTAATTTATTCTTTTAATGTTTTATTGTTTTTTTAAGATTTATGTATTGCTTGATTGATTGCTATGTTGGGTCTTCGTTTCTGTGCCAGGGCCCTCTCCAGTTGCGGTAAGTGGGGGCCACTCTTCATCGCGGTGCGTAGGCCTCTCACTATCGCGGCCTCTCTTGTTGCGGAGCACAGGGTCCAGAGGCGCAGGCTCAGTGGTTGTGTCTCACGTGCCCAGTTGCTCCGCGGCATGTGGGAACCTCCTAGACCAGGGCTCGAACCCGTCTCCCCTGCATTGGCAGGCAGATTCTCAACCACTGTGCCACCGGGGAAGCCCCTGTTCTGCTTTATTTTAAAAGAAGTACCCTTTTCAGGCCTCCTAGGCCCCTCGGGTGTGCATCATTTTCCCTCCAAGATCAGTGAGTACCTCCAGACCCCTGTGGGCCTGCTGAGCAACATCGAGGCCCAAAGGTCGGTCTCCCGTAGGCCCTCTGTGTATGCCGAGTGATGGGCAACACACTGCTCGTTCCTTAAGGAGAGCTACATTTCCAGAGCACCGGAACAGCCTCAGGACCACATTTCTAGGCAGTGCGACGTGCCATGGAAGTGTTCGTCATGGCCCCCGTCTGAGCTGCCATGAGAAAACACTGTGCTTAGAATTCTTCGAGGACCTCGTACCTGAAGTCACTCTGCTCGAGGAGAAAGCCAGCATCCTACCATGCTGTGGCGCTAACGGGACACTCAGCGTGAGCACTTGCCTCGAGGTAAGGCCCAGAATTGCCGTGCAGAAGCGGAGGCGTGCTGCAGTTTTCAGGAGGCCGTAGCCCCTGCTCAGCGTTAGTTTATTTATTTATTCATTTGTTTATCTATCTGTCTATCTAGTTCTTTATTTTCTTATGTAATTTATCATTTTTGTTTTACTGTGTTGGGTCTTAATTGCTGCATGTGAGCTTTCTCTAGTTGCAGCGAGCGGGGGCTACTCTTCGTTGCGGTGTGCGGGCTTCTCATTGCAGTGGCTCCTCTTGTTGTGGAGCAGAAGCTCTAGGCACGTGGACTTCAGTAGTTGTTGCATGCGGGCTCAGTCGTTGTGGCTCCCGGAGTCTAGAGCGCAGGCTCAGTCGTTGTGGAGCACGGGCTTAGTTGCTCCGCAGCATGTGAGATCTTGGTGGACCAAGGCTCGAACCCACGTCCCCTGCATCGGCAGGTGGATTCGCAGCCACTGCACCACAAGCGAAGCCCCTGCTCTGCATTATTTTAACGTCAGTCCGCTTGGCAGGACATCTAGGAGCCTCGCGTGGGCACCCTATTCCCTGCAAGAACACTGAGTAACCCCAGGCCCCCATGGGCCCGCTATGCCACATCCAGGCCCGTAGCCCTTCGGAGCCACTCTGTGTATGCCGAGTGTAGGGCAACAGACTGCACTCTTTCTTGGGACAGCTTGATTTCCTCAACACTCCCACAGGTCGACGAACACCTTTCTAGCAGGTCCAACATTCCGTGCAAGTCTGCCTCATTACCCTAGTCTGAGCTGCACTGAGAATAACCCTCGGCTTCGCATTCCATCTGGGACCCCCTGCCTGAAGTCACCCTGCCTCCAGGAGAATGTCAGCCTGCGTTCCGACTGCAACTAAAGCCCAGGTCCTCGTGTAACACTGCAGGCTTTTGAAGAGCCACGGGCCCGGAGGCCTAGCTGGGGCGATCCTTGGTTGAGACAGTTCGCTATTTGCAGAACACCCTGCTTCGAGGAGTTGATGCAGGGAAGGAACCACTGGGTCACCTGTGTCTGTTTGGACTTGTTAGAAAGCACAGGGATGTATGCTGCGTGTGCCCGTGGAAATGGGGGCCTGATGGAACTAGCCTTGCTTTCCCATTTTGAAAGCTCCATTCATCCTGCCTTGAAGCTACTTGAAATTGACTGCTGTTGACAGGCCACTAGCCACTGTAGGCATGGCTCTGGGAAGAAAAGGAGTTTTCTCTAGCTAAGCCGGGTGCTTCGATGGCCGGGGTGGAGCTCATCCTGCCACGCTCTAGAGCTAAAGGGAAACTCAACGTGAGTACTGGCCTCGAGGTAAGTCCCTGAGTAGCCGCGCAGAAATGGAGGCATGCAGCCCTTTCCACGAGGTCTTAGTCGCTGTTCTGCTTTATTGTATTTTATTTTTTTAATGTTTTATTGTTTTTTTAAGATTTATGTATTGATTGATTGATTGCTATGTTGGGTCTTCGTTTCTGTGCTAGGGCCCTCTCCAGTTGCGGTAAGTGGGGGCCACTCTTCATCGCGGTGCGTAGGCCTCTCACTATCGCAGCCACTCTTGTTGCGGAGCACAGGGTCCAGAGGCGCAGGCTCAGTGGTTGTGTCTCACATGCCCAGTTGCTCCGCGGCCTGTGGGAACATCCTAGACCAGGGCTCGAACCCGTGTCCCCTGCATTGGCAGGCAGATTCTCAACCACTGCGCCACCGGGGAAGCCCCTGTTCTGCTTTATTTTAAAAGAAGTACCCTTTTCAGGCCTCCTAGGCCCCTCGGGTGTGCATCATTTTCCCTCCAAGATCAGTGAGTACCTCCAGACCCCTGTGGGCCTGCTGAGCAACATCGAGGCCCAAAGGTCGGTCTCCCGTAGGCCCTCTGTGTATGCCGAGTGATGGGCAACACACTGCTCGTTCCTTAAGGAGAGCTACATTTCCAGAGCACCGGAACAGCCTCAGGACCACATTTCTAGGCAGTGCGACGTGCCATGGAAGTGTTCGTCATGGCCCCCGTCTGAGCTGCCATGAGAAAACACTGTGCTTAGAATTCTTCGAGGACCTCGTACCTGAAGTCACTCTGCTCGAGGAGAAAGCCAGCATCCTACCATGCTGTGGCGCTAACGGGACACTCAGCGTGAGCACTTGCCTCGAGGTAAGGCCCAGAATTGCCGTGCAGAAGCGGAGGCGTGCTGCAGTTTTCAGGAGGCCGTAGCCCCTGCTCAGCGTTAGTTTATTTATTTATTCATTTGTTTATCTATCTGTCTATCTAGTTCTTTATTTTCTTATGTAATTTATCATTTTTGTTTTACTGTGTTGGGTCTTAATTGCTGCATGTGAGCTTTCCTTACTTGTAGCGAGCGGGGGCTACTCTTCGTTGCGGTGCGCGGGCTTCTCATTGCGGTGGCTCCTCTTGTTGTGGAGCAGAAGCTCTAGGCACGTGGACTTCAGTAGTTGTTGCATGCGGGCTCAGTCGTTGTGGCTCCCGGACTCTAGAGCGCAGGCTCAGTCGTTGTGGAGCACGGGCTTAGTTGCTCCGCAGCATGTGAGATCTTGGTGGACCAAGGCTCGAACCCACGTCCCCTGCATCGGCAGGTGGATTCGCAGCCACTGCACCACAAGCGAAGCCCCTGCTCTGCATTATTTTAACGTCAGTCCGCTTGGCAGGACATCTAGGAGCCTCGCGTGGGCACCCTATTCCCTGCAAGAACACTGAGTAACCCCAGGCCCCCATGGGCCCGCTATGCCACATCCAGGCCCGTAGCCCTTCGGAGCCACTCTGTGTATGCCGAGTGTAGGGCAACAGACTGCACTCTTTCTTGGGACAGCTTGATTTCCTCAACACTCCCACAGGTCGACGAACACCTTTCTAGCAGGTCCAACATTCCGTGCAAGTCTGCCTCATTACCCTAGTCTGAGCTGCACTGAGAATAACCCTCGGCTTCGCATTCCATCTGGGACCCCCTGCCTGAAGTCACCCTGCCTCCAGGAGAATGTCAGCCTGCGTTCCGACTGCAACTAAAGCCCAGGTCCTCGTGTAACACTGCAGGCTTTTGAAGAGCCACGGGCCCGGAGGCCTAGCTGGGGCGATCCTTGGTTGAGACAGTTCGCTATTTGCAGAACACCCTGCTTCGAGGAGTTGATGCAGGGAAGGAACCACTGGGTCACCTGTGTCTGTTTGGACTTGTTAGAAAGCACAGGGATGTATGCTGCGTGTGCCCGTGGAAATGGGGGCCTGATGGAACTAGCCTTGCTTTCCCATTTTGAAAGCTCCATTCATCCTGCCTTGAAGCTACTTGAAATTGACTGCTGTTGACAGGCCACTAGCCACTGTAGGCATGGCTCTGGGAAGAAAAGGAGTTTTCTCTAGCTAAGCCGGGTGCTTCGATGGCCGGGGTGGAGCTCATCCTGCCACGCTCTAGAGCTAAAGGGAAACTCAACGTGAGTACTGGCCTCGAGGTAAGTCCCTGAGTAGCCGCGCAGAAATGGAGGCATGCAGCCCTTTCCACGAGGTCTTAGTCGCTGTTCTGCTTTATTGTAATTTATTCTTTTAATGTTTTATTGTTTTTTTAAGATTTATGTATTGCTTGATTGATTGCTATGTTGGGTCTTCGTTTCTGTGCTAGGGCCCTCTCCAGTTGCGGTAAGTGGGGGCCACTCTTCATCGCGGTGCGTAGGCCTCTCACTATCGCGGCCTCTCTTGTTGCGGAGCACAGGGTCCAGAGGCGCAGGCTCAGTGGTTGTGTCTCACGTGCCCAGTTGCTCTGCGGCATGTGGGAACCTCCTAGACCAGGGCTCGAACCCGTCTCCCCTGCATTGGCAGGCAGATTCTCAACCACTGCGCCACCGGGGAAGCCCCTGTTCTGCTTTATTTTAAAAGAAGTACCCTTTTCAGGCCTCCTAGGCCCCTCGGGTGTGCATCATTTTCCCTCCAAGATCAGTGAGTACCTCCAGACCCCTGTGGGCCTGCTGAGCAACATCGAGGCCCAAAGGTCGGTCTCCCGTAGGCCCTCTGTGTATGCCGAGTGATGGGCAACACACTGCTCGTTCCTTAAGGAGAGCTACATTTCCAGAGCACCGGAACAACCTCAGGACCACATTTCTAGGCAGTGCGACGTGCCATGGAAGTGTTCGTCATGGCCCCCGTCTGAGCTGCCATGAGAAAACACTGTGCTTAGAATTCTTCGAGGACCTCGTACCTGAAGTCACTCTGCTCGAGGAGAAAGCCAGCATCCTACCATGCTGTGGCGCTAACGGGACACTCAGCGTGAGCACTTGCTTCGAGGTAAGGCCCTGAATTGCCGTGCAGAAGCGGAGGCGTGCTGCAGTTTTCAGGAGGCCGTAGCCCCTGCTCAGCATTAGTTTATTTATTTATTCATTTGTTTATCTATCTGTCTATCTAGTTCTTTATTTTCTTATGTAATTTATCATTTTTGTTTTACTGTGTTGGGTCTTCGTTGCTGCATGTGAGCTTTCTCTACTTGTAGCGAGCGGGGGCTACTCTTCGTTGCGGTGCGCGGGCTTCTCATTGCGGTGGCTCCTCTTGTTGTGGAGCAGAAGCTCTAGGCACGTGGACTTCAGTAGTTGTTGCATGCGGGCTCAGTCGTTGTGGCTCCCGGACTCTAGAGCGCAGGCTCAGTCGTTGTGGAGCACGGGCTTAGTTGCTCCGCAGCATGTGAGATCTTGGTGGACCAAGGCTCGAACCCACGTCCCCTGCATCGGCAGGTGGATTCGCAGCCACTGCACCACAAGCGAAGCCCCTGCTCTGCATTATTTTAACGTCAGTCCGCTTGGCAGGACATCTAGGAGCCTCGCGTGGGCACCCTATTCCCTGCAAGAACACTGAGTAACCCCAGGCCCCCATGGGCCCGCTATGCCACATCCAGGCCCGTAGCCCTTCGGAGCCACTCTGTGTATGCCGAGTGTAGGGCAACAGACTGCACTCTTTCTTGGGACAGCTTGATTTCCTCAACACTCCCACAGGTCGACGAACACCTTTCTAGCAGGTCCAACATTCCGTGCAAGTCTGCCTCATTACCCTAGTCTGAGCTGCACTGAGAATAACCCTCGGCTTCGCATTCCATCTGGGACCCCCTGCCTGAAGTCACCCTGCCTCCAGGAGAATGTCAGCCTGCGTTCCGACTGCAACTAAAGCCCAGGTCCTCGTGTAACACTGCAGGCTTTTGAAGAGCCACGGGCCCGGAGGCCTAGCTGGGGCGATCCTTGGTTGAGACAGTTCGCTATTTGCAGAACACCCTGCTTCGAGGAGTTGATGCAGGGAAGGAACCACTGGGTCACCTGTGTCTGTTTGGACTTGTTAGAAAGCACAGGGATGTATGCTGCGTGTGCCCGTGGAAATGGGGGCCTGATGGAACTAGCCTTGCTTTCCCATTTTGAAAGCTCCATTCATCCTGCCTTGAAGCTACTTGAAATTGACTGCTGTTGACAGGCCACTAGCCACTGTAGGCATGGCTCTGGGAAGAAAAGGAGTTTTCTCTAGCTAAGCCGGGTGCTTCGATGGCCGGGGTGGAGCTCATCCTGCCACGCTCTAGAGCTAAAGGGAAACTCAACGTGAGTACTGGCCTCGAGGTAAGTCCCTGAGTAGCCGCGCAGAAATGGAGGCATGCAGCCCTTTCCACGAGGTCTTAGTCGCTGTTCTGCTTTATTGTATTTTATTTTTTTAATGTTTTATTGTTTTTTTAAGATTTATGTATTGATTGATTGATTGGTATGTTGGGTCTTCGTTTCTGTGCTAGGGCCCTCTCCAGTTGCGGTAAGTTGGGGCCACTCTTCATCGCGGTGCGTAGGCCTCTCACTATCGCGGCCTCTCTTGTTGTGGAGCACAGGGTCCAGAGGCGCAGGCTCAGTGGTTGTGTCTCACGTGCCCAGTTGCTCCGCGGCCTGTGGGAACCTCCTAGACCAGGGCTCGAACCCGTGTCCCCTGCATTGGCAGGCAGATTCTCAACCACTGCGCCACCGGGGAAGCCCCTGTTCTGCTTTATTTTAAAAGAAGTACCCTTTTCAGGCCTCCTAGGCCCCTCGGGTGTGCATCATTTTCCCTCCAAGATCAGTGAGTACCTCCAGACCCCTGTGGGCCTGCTGAGCAACATCGAGGCCCAAAGGTCGGTCTCCCGTAGGCCCTCTGTGTATGCCGAGTGATGGGCAACACACTGCTCGTTCCTTAAGGAGAGCTACATTTCCAGAGCACCGGAACAACCTCAGGACCACATTTCTAGGCAGTGCGACGTGCCATGGAAGTGTTCGTCATGGCCCCCGTCTGAGCTGCCATGAGAAAACACTGTGCTTAGAATTCTTCGAGGACCTCGTACCTGAAGTCACTCTGCTCGAGGAGAAAGCCAGCATCCTACCATGCTGTGGCGCTAACGGGACACTCAGCGTGAGCACTTGCCTCGAGGTAAGGCCCTGAATTGCCGTGCAGAAGCGGAGGCGTGCTGCAGTTTTCAGGAGGCCGTAGCCCCTGCTCAGCATTAGTTTATTTATTTATTCATTTGTTTATCTATCTGTCTATCTATTTCTTTATTTTCTTATGTAATTTATCATTTTTGTTTTACTGTGTTGGGTCTTCGTTGCTGCATGTGAGCTTTCTCTAGTTGCAGCGAGCGGGGGCTACTCTTCGTTGCGGTGCTCGGGCTTCTCATTGCGGTGGCTCCTCTTGTTGTGGAGCAGAAGCTCTAGGCACGTGGACTTCAGTAGTTGTTGCATGCGGGCTCAGTCGTTGTGGCTCCCAGACTCTAGAGCGCAGGCTCAGTCGTTGTGGAGCACGGGCTTAGTTGCTCCGCAGCATGTGAGATCTTGGTGGACCAAGGCTCGAACCCACGTCCCCTGCATCGGCAGGTGTATTCCCAGCCACTGCACCACAAGCGAAGCCCCTGCTCTGCATTATTTTAACGTCAGTCCGCTTGGCAGGACATCTAGGAGCCTCGCGTGGGCACCCTATTCCCTGCAAGAACACTGAGTAACCCCAGGCCCCCATGGGCCCGCTATGCCACATCCAGGCCCGTAGCCCTTCGGAGCCACTCTGTGTATGCCGAGTGTAGGGCAACAGACTGCACTCTTTCTTGGGACAGCTTGATTTCCTCAACACTCCCACAGGTCGACGAACACCTTTCTAGCAGGTCCAACATTCCGTGCAAGTCTGCCTCATTACCCTAGTCTGAGCTGCACTGAGAATAACCCTCGGCTTCGCATTCCATCTGGGACCCCCTGCCTGAAGTCACCCTGCCTCCAGGAGAATGTCAGCCTGCGTTCCGACTGCAACTAAAGCCCAGGTCCTCGTGTAACACTGCAGGCTTTTGAAGAGCCATGGGCCCGGAGGCCTAGCTGGGGCGATCCTTGGTTGAGACAGTTCGCTATTTGCAGAACACCCTGCTTCGAGGAGTTGATTCAGGGAAGGAACCACTGGGTCACCTGTGTCTGTTTGGACTTGTTAGAAAGCACAGGGATGTATGCTGCGTGTGCCCGTGGAAATGGGGGCCTGATGGAACTAGCCTTGCTTTCCCATTTTGAAAGCTCCATTCATGCTGCCTTGAAGCTACTTGAAATTGACTGCTGTTGACAGGCCACTAGCCACTGTAGGCATGGCTCTGGGTAGAAAATGAGTTTTCTCTAGCTATGCCGGCTGCTTCGATGGGCGGGTTGGAGCTCATCCTGCCACGCTCTAGAGCTAAAGGGAAACTCAGCGTGAGTACTGGCCTCGAGGTAAGTCCCTGAGTAGCCGCGCAGAAAGGGAGGCATGCAGCTGTTTCCATGAGGTCTTAGTCGCTGTTCTGCTTGATTTTATTTTATTTTTTTTTTTTTAATTTTTTTTAAGGTATATTTTTTGATTGATTGATCGCTATGTTGGGTCTTCGTTTCTGTGCTAGGGCTCTCTCCAGTTGCGGCAATTGGGGCCACTCTTCATCGCGGTGCGCGGGGCCTCTCACTATCGCGGACTCTCTTGTTGCGGAGCACAGGCTCCAGACGCGCAGGTTCAGTCATTGTGGCCCACGGGCCCAGTTTCTCCGTGGCATGTGTGATCCTCTCAGACCAGGGCTCGAACCCGTGTCCCCTGCATTGGCAGGCATATTCTCAACCACTGCGCCACCAGGGAAGCCCCTGTTCTGCTTTATTTTAAAGGAAGTACCCTTTTCAGGACTCGTAGGCCCCTCGGGTGTGCATCAGTTTCCCTCCAAGAACCCTGAGTACCTCCAGACTCCTGTGGGCCTGCTGAGCAACCTCGAGGCCCAGAGGTCGGTCCCTCGGAGGCCCTCTGTGTATGCAGAGTGATGGGCAACACACTGCCTGTTCCTTAAGGAGAGCTACATTTCCAGAGCACTGGAACAGCCCCAGGACCACATTTCTAGCCAGTGCGATGTGCCCTGGAAGTGTTCGTCACGGCCCCCGTCTGAGCTGCCATGAGAAAACACTCTGCGTAGAATTCTTCGAGGGCCTCGTACCTGAAGTCACTCTGCTCGAGGAGAAAGTCAGCATCCTACCATGCTGTGGCGCTACCGGGACACTCAGCGTGAGCACTTGCCTCAAGGTAAGGCCCTGAATTGCCATGCAGAAGCGGAGGCGTGCAGCAGTTTTCAGGAGGCCGTAGCCACTGCTCTGCATTAGTTTATTTATTTATTTATTTGTTTATCTATCTATCTATTTATTTATTTATTTAATAGATCATTTTTTTTTTACTGTGTTGGGTCGTCGTTTCTGCATGTGAGCTTTCTCTAGTTGCAGCGAGCGGGGGCTACTCTTCATTGCGGTGCGCGGGCTTCTAATTGCGGTGACTCCTCTTGTTGTGGAGCACAGGCTCTAGGCACGTGGACTTCATTAGTTCTGGCATGCGGGCTCAGTCGTTGTGGCTCCCGGTCTCTAGAGCGCAGGCTCAGTCGTTGTGGTTCACGGGCTTAAGTACTCCGCAGCATGTGAGATCTTGGTGGACCAGGGCTCGAACCCATGTCCGCTTCATCAGCAGGTGGATTCCCAAACATTGCACCACAAGGGAAGCCCCTGCTCTGCATTATTTTAATGTCAGTATGCTTTGCAGGACATCTAGGAGCCTCGCGTGGGCACCCTATTTCCTGCAAGAACACTGAGTACCCCGAGGTCCCCATGGGCCCGCTAAGCCACATCCAGGCCCATAGCCCTTCGGAGCCACTCTGTGTGTGCCGAGTGTAGGGCAACGCACTGCACTCCTTCTTGGGACAGCTTGAATTCCCCAGCACTCGAACAGGTCCACGAACACCGTTCTAGCAGGTCCAACGTGCCGTGCAAGTCTGGCTCATTGCCCAAGTCTGAGCTGCACTGAGAAAAACCCTCGGCTTCGTATTCCATCTGGGAATCCCTGCCTGAAGTCTCCCTGCCTCCAAGAGAAAGTCAGCTTGCGTTCCGCCTGCAACTAAAGCCCAGTTCCTCTGGTAACACTGCAGGCTTTTGAAGAGCCACGGGCCCGGAGGCCTAGCTGGGGCGTTCCTTCGTTGAGGCAGTTCGTTATTTGCAGAACACCCTGCTGCGAGGAGTTGATTCAGGGAAGGAACCACAGGGTAACCTGTGTCTCTTTGGACTTATTAGAAAGCACCGGGATATATGCTGCGTGTGCCCTTGGAAATGGGGGCCTGATGGAACTAGCCTTGTTTTCCCATTTTGAAAGCTCCATTCATGCTGCCTTGAAGCTACTTGAAATTGACTGCTGTTGACAGGCCACTAGCCACTGTAGGCATGGCTCTGGGTAGAAAATGAGTTTTCTCTAGCTATGCCGGCTGCTTCGATGGGCGGGTTGGAGCTCATCCTGCCACGCTCTAGAGCTAAAGGGAAACTCAACGTGAGTACTGGCCTCGAGGTAAGTCCCTGAGTAGCCGCGCAGAAAGGGAGGCATGCAGCTGTTTCCATGAGGTCTTAGTCGCTGTTCTGCTTGATTTTATTTTATTTTTTTATTTTTTATTTTTTTTTAAGGTTTATTTTTTGATTGATTGATCGCTATGTTGGGTCTTCGTTTCTGTGCTAGGGCTCTCTCCAGTTGCGGCAATTTGGGCCACTCTTCATCGCGGTGCGCGGGCCTCTCACTATCGCGGACTCTCTTGTTGCGGAGCACAGGCTCCAGACGCGCAGGTTCAGTCATTGTGGCCGACGGGCCTAGTTTCTCCGCGGCATGTGTGATCGTCTCAGACCAGTGCTCGAACCCGAGTCCCCTGCATTGGCAGGCATATTCTCAACCACTGCGCCACCAGGGAAGCCCCTGTTCTGCTTTATTTTAAAGGAAGTACCCTTTTCAGGACTCGTAGGCCCCTCGGGTGTGCATCATTTTCCCTCTAAGAACCCTGAGTACCTCCAGACACCTGTGGGCCTGCTGAGCAGCATCGAGGCCCAAAGGTCGGTCCCTCGGAGGCCCTCTGTGTATGCCGAGTGATGGGCAACACACTGCACGTTCCTTAAGGACAGCTACATTTCCAGAGCACTGGAACAACCTCAGGACCACATTTCTAGCCAATGGAACGTGCCCTGGAAGTGTTCGTCACGGCCCCCGTCTGAGCTGCCATGAGAAAACACTCTGCGTAGAATTCTTCGAGGGCCTCGTACCTGAAGTCACTCTGCTCGAGGAGAAAGTCAGCATCCTACCATGCTGTGGCGCTACCGGGACACTCAGCGTGAGCCCTTGCCTGAAGGTAAGACGCTGAATTTCCGTGCAGAAACGGAGGCGTGCAGCAGTTTTCAGGAGGCCGTAGCCACTGCTCTGCATTAGTTTATTTATTTATTTATTTGTTTATCTATCTATTTATTTATTTATTTATTTAATATATCATTTTTTTTTTACTGTGTTGGGTCGTCGTTGCTGAATGTGAGCTTTCTCTAGTTGCAGCGAGCGGGGGCTACTCTTCGTTGTGGTGCGCGGGCTTCTAATTGCGGTGACTCCACTTGTTGTGGAGCACAGGCTCTAGGCACGTGGACTTCATTAGTTCTGGCATGCGGGCTCAGTCGTTGTGGCTCCCGGTCTCTAGAGCGCAGGCTAAGTCGTTGTGGTTCACGGGCTTAAGTACTCCGCAGCATGTGAGATCTTGGTGGACCAGGGCTCGAACCCATGTCCGCTGCATCGGTAGGTGGATTCCCAAACATTGCACCACAATTGAAGCCCCTGCTCTGCATTATTTTAATGTCAGTATGCTTTGCAGGACATCTAGGAGCCTCGCATGGGCACCCTATTTCCTGCAAGAACACTGAGTACCCCGAGGCCCCAGTGGGCCCGCTAAGCCACATCCAGGCCCATAGCCCTTCGGAGCCACTCTGTGTATGCCGAGTGTAGGGCAACACACTGCAATCCTTCTTGGGACAGCTTGAATTCCCCAGCACTCGAACAGGTCCACGAACACCGTTCTAGCAGGTCCAACGTGCCGTGGAAGTCTGGCTCATTGCCCAAGTCTGAGCTGCACTGAGAAAAACCCTCGGCTTCATATTCCATCTGGGAGTCCCTGCCTGAAGTCTCCCTGCCTCCCAGAGAAAGTCGGCTTGCGTTCCGCCTGCAACTAAAGCCCAGTTCCTCTGGTAACTCTGCAGGCTTTTGAAGAGCCACGGGCCCGGAGGCCTAGCTGGGGCGTTCCTTCGTTGAGGCAGTTTGCTATTTGCAGAACACCCTGCTGCGAGGATTTGATTCAGGGAAGGAACCACAGGGTAACCTGTGTCTCTTTGGACTTCTTAGAAAGCACCGGGATATATGCTGCGTGTGCCCTTGGAAATGGGGGCCTGATGGAACTAGCCTTGCTTTCCCATTTTGAAAGCTCCATTCATGCTGCCTTGAAGCTACTTGAAATTGAGTGCTGTTGACAGGCCAGTAGCCACTGTAGGCATGGCTCTGGGTAGAAAATGAGTTTTCTCTAGCTATGCCGTCTGCTTCGATGGGCGGGTTGGAGCTCATCCTGCCACGCTCTAGAGCTAAAGGGAAACTCAACGTGAGTACTGGCCTCGAGGTAAGTCCCTGAGTAGCCGCGCAGAAAGGGAGGCATGCAGCTGTTTCCATGAGGTCTTAGTCGCTGTTCTGCTTGATTTTATTTTATTTTTTTATTTTTTATTTTTTTTTAAGGTTTATTTTTTGATTGATTGATCGCTATGTTGGGTCTTCGTTTCTGTGCTAGGGCTCTCTCCAGTTGCGGCAATTGGGGCCACTCTTCATCGCGGTGCGCGGGCCTCTCACTATCGCGGACTCTCTTGTTGCGGAGCACAGGCTCCAGACGCGCAGGTTCAGTCATTGTGGCCGACGGGCCTAGTTTCTCCGCGGCATGTGTGATCGTCTCAGACCAGTGCTCGAACCCGAGTCCCCTGCATTGGCAGGCATATTCTCAAACACTGCGCCACCAGGGAAGCCCCTGTTCTGCTTTATTTTAAAGGAAGTACCCTTTTCAGGACTCGTAGGCCCCTCGGGTGTGCATCATTTTCGCTCCAAGAACCCTGAGTACCTCCAGACACCTGTGGGCCTGCTGAGCAACATCGAGGCCCAAAGGTCGGTCCCTCGGAGGCCCTCTGTGTATGCCGAGTGATGGGCAACACACTGCACGTTCCTTAAGGACAGCTACATTTCCAGAGCACTGGAACAACCTCAGGACCACATTTCTAGCCAGTGGGACGTGCCCTGGAAGTGTTCGTCACGGCCCCCGTCTGAGCTGCCATGAGAAAACACTCTGCGTAGAATTCTTCGAGGGCCTCGTACCTGAAGTCACTCTGCTCGAGGAGAAAGTCAGCATCCTACCATGCTGTGGCGCTACCGGGACACTCAGCGTGAGCACTTGCCTCAAGGTAAGGCCCTGAATTGCCGTTCAGAAACGGAGGTGTGCAGCAGTTTTCAGGAGGCCGTAGCCACTGCTCTGCATTAGTTTATTTATTTATTTATTTGTTTATCTATCTATTTATTTATTTATTTAATATATCATTTTTTTTTTACTGTGTTGGGTCGTCGTTGCTGCATGTGAGCTTTCTCTAGTTGCAGCGAGCGGGGGCTACTCTTCGTTGCGGTGCGCGGGCTTCTAAGTGAGGTGACTCCTCTTGTTGTGGAGCAAAGGCTCTAGGCACGTGGACTTCATTAGTTCTGGCATGCGGGCTCAGTCGTTGTGGCTCCCGGTCTCTAGAGCGTAGGCTCAGTCGTTGTGGTTCACGGGCTTAAGTACTCCGCAGCATGTGAGATCTTGGTGGACCAGGGCTCGAACCCATGTCCGCTGCATCGGCAGGTGGATTCCCAAACATTGCACCACAAGGGAAGGCCCTGCTCTGCATTATTTTAATGTCAGTATGCTTTGCAGGACATCTAGGAGCCTCGCGTGGGCACCCTATTTCCTGCAAGAACACTGAGTACCCCGAGGCCCCCTTGGGCCCGCTAAGCCACATCCAGGCCCATAGCCCTTCGGAGCCACTCTGTGTATGCCGAGTGTAGGGCAACACACTGCACTCCTTCTTGGGACAGCTTGAATTCTACAGCACTCGAACAGGTCCACGAACACCGTTCTAGCAGGTCCAACGTGCCGTGCAAGTCTGGCTCATTGCCCAAGTCTGAGCTGCACTGAGAAAAACCCTCGGCTTCATATTCCATCTGGGAGTCCCTGCCTGAAGTCTCCCTGCCTCCCAGAGAAAGTCGGCTTGCGTTCCGCCTGCAACTAAAGCCCAGTTCCTCTGGTAACTCTGCAGGCTTTTGAAGAGCCACGGGCCCGGAGGCCTAGCTGGGGCGTTCCTTCGTTGAGGCAGTTTGCTATTTGCAGAACACCCTGCTGCGAGGATTTGATTCAGGGAAGGAACCACAGGGTAACCTGTGTCTCTTTGGACTTCTTAGAAAGCACCGGGATATATGCTGCGTGTGCCCTTGGAAATGGGGGCCTGATGGAACTAGCCTTGCTTTCTCATTTTGAAAGCTCCATTCATGCTGCCTTGAAGCTACTTGAAATTGACTGCTGTTGACAGGCCAGTAGCCACTGTAGGCATGGCTCTGGGTAGAAAATGAGTTTTCTCTAGCTATGCCGTCTGCTTCGATGGGCGGGTTGGAGCTCATCCTGCCACGCTCTAGAGCTAAAGGGAAACTCAACGTGAGTACTGGCCTCGAGGTAAGTCCCTGAGTAGCCGCGCAGAAAGGGAGGCATGCAGCTGTTTCCATGAGGTCTTAGTCGCTGTTCTGCTTGATTTTATTTTATATTTTTATTTTTTATTTTTTTTTAAGGTTTATTTTTTGATTGATTGATCGCTATGTTGGGTCTTCGTTTCTGGGCTAGGGCTCTCTCCAGTTGCGGCAATTGGGGCCACTCTTCATCGCGGTGCGCGGGCCTCTCACTATCGCGGACTCTCTTATTGCGGAGCACAGGCTCCAGACGCGCAGGTTCAGTCATTGTGGCCGACGGGCCCAGTTTCCCCGCGGCATGTGTGATCGTCTCAGACCAGTGCTCGAACCCGAGTCCCCTGCATTGGAAGGCATATTCTCAACCACTGCGCCACCAGGGAAGCCCCTGTTCTGCTTTATTTTAAAGGAAGTACCCTTTTCAGGACTCGTAGGCCCCTCGGGTGTGCATCATTTTCGCTCCAAGAACCCTGAGTACCTCCAGACACCTGTGGGCCTGCTGAGCAACATCGAGGCCCAAAGGTCGGTCCCTCGGAGGCCCTCTGTGTATGCCGAGTGATGGGCAACACACTGCACGTTCCTTAAGGACAGCTACATTTCCAGAGCACTGGAACAACCTCAGGACCACATTTCTAGCCAGTGGGACGTGCCCTGGAAGTGTTCGTCACGGCCCCCGTCTGAGCTGCCATGAGAAAACACTCTGCGTAGAATTCTTCGAGGGCCTCGTATCTGAAGTCACTCTGCTCGAGGAGAAAGTCAGCATCCTACCATGCTGTGGCGCTACCGGGACACTCAGCGTGAGCACTTGCCTCAAGGTAAGGCCCTGAATTGCCGTGCAGAAACGGAGGCGTGCAGCAGTTTTCAGGAGGCCGTAGCCACTGCTCTGCATTAGTTTATTTATTTATTTATTTGTTTATCTATCTATTTATTTATTTATTTATTTAATATATCATTTTTTTTTACTGTGTTGGGTCGTCGTTGCTGAATGTGAGCTTTCTCTAGTTGCAGCGAGCGGGGGCTACTCTTCGTTGTGGTGCGCGGGCTTCTAATTGCGGTGACTCCACTTGTTGTGGAGCACAGGCTCTAGGCACGTGGACTTCATTAGTTCTGGCATGCGGGCTCAGTCGTTGTGGCTCCCGGTCTCTAGAGCGCAGGCTAAGTCGTTGTGGTTCACGGGCTTAAGTACTCCGCAGCATGTGAGATCTTGGTGGACCAGGGCTCGAACCCATGTCCGCTGCATCGGTAGGTGGATTCCCAAACATTGCACCACAAGGGAAGCCCCTGCTCTGCATTATTTTAATGTCAGTATGCTTTGCAGGACATCTAGGAGCCTCGCATGGGCACCCTATTTCCTGCAAGAACACTGAGTACCCCGAGGCCCCAGTGGGCCCGCTAAGCCACATCCAGGCCCATAGCCCTTCGGAGCCACTCTGTGTATGCCGAGTGTAGGGCAACACACTGCAATCCTTCTTGGGACAGCTTGAATTCCCCAGCACTCGAACAGGTCCACGAACACCGTTCTAGCAGGTCCAACGTGCCGTGGAAGTCTGGCTCATTGCCCAAGTCTGAGCTGCACTGAGAAAAACCCTCGGCTTCATATTCCATCTGGGAGTCCCTGCCTGAAGTCTCCCTGCCTCCCAGAGAAAGTCGGATTGCGTTCCGCCTGCAACTAAAGCCCAGTTCCTCTGGTAACTCTGCAGGCTTTTGAAGAGCCACGGGCCCGGAGGCCTAGCTGGGGCGTTCCTTCGTTGAGGCAGTTTGCTATTTGCAGAACACCCTGCTGCGAGGATTTGATTCAGGGAAGGAACCACAGGGTAACCTGTGTCTCTTTGGACTTCTTAGAAAGCACCGGGATATATGCTGCGTGTGCCCTTGGAAATGGGGGCCTGATGGAACTAGCCTTGCTTTCCCATTTTGAAAGCTCCATTCATGCTGCCTTGAAGCTACTTGAAATTGAGTGCTGTTGACAGGCCAGTAGCCACTGTAGGCATGGCTCTGGGTAGAAAATGAGTTTTCTCTAGCTATGCCGTCTGCTTCGATGGGCGGGTTGGAGCTCATCCTGCCACGCTCTAGAGCTAAAGGGAAACTCAACGTGAGTACTGGCCTCGAGGTAAGTCCCTGAGTAGCCGCGCAGAAAGGGAGGCATGCAGCTGTTTCCATGAGGTCTTAGTCGCTGTTCTGCTTGATTTTATTTTATTTTTTTATTTTTTATTTTTTTTTAAGGTTTATTTTTTGATTGATTGATCGCTATGTTGGGTCTTCGTTTCTGTGCTAGGGCTCTCTCCAGTTGCGGCAATTGGGGCCACTCTTCATCGCGGTGCGCGGGCCTCTCACTATCGCGGACTCTCTTGTTGCGGAGCACAGGCTCCAGACGCGCAGGTTCAGTCATTGTGGCCGACGGGCCTAGTTTCTCCGCGGCATGTGTGATCGTCTCAGACCAGTGCTCGAACCCGAGTCCCCTGCATTGGCAGGCATATTCTCAAACACTGCGCCACCAGGGAAGCCCCTGTTCTGCTTTATTTTAAAAGAAGTACCCTTTTCAGGCCTCCTAGGCCCCTCGGGTGTGCATCATTTTCCCTCCAAGATCAGTGAGTACCTCCAGACCCCTGTGGGCCTGCTGAGCAACATCGAGGCCCAAAGGTCGGTCTCCCGTAGGCCCTCTGTGTATGCCGAGTGATGGGCAACACACTGCTCGTTCCTTAAGGAGAGCTACATTTCCAGAGCACCGGAACAGCCTCAGGACCACATTTCTAGGCAGTGCGACGTGCCATGGAAGTGTTCGTCATGGCCCCCGTCTGAGCTGCCATGAGAAAACACTGTGCTTAGAATTCTTCGAGGACCTCGTACCTGAAGTCACTCTGCTCGAGGAGAAAGCCAGCATCCTACCATGCTGTGGCGCTAACGGGACACTCAGCGTGAGCACTTGCCTCGAGGTAAGGCCCAGAATTGCCGTGCAGAAGCGGAGGCGTGCTGCAGTTTTCAGGAGGCCGTAGCCCCTGCTCAGCGTTAGTTTATTTATTTATTCATTTGTTTATCTATCTGTCTATCTAGTTCTTTATTTTCTTATGTAATTTATCATTTTTGTTTTACTGTGTTGGGTCTTAATTGCTGCATGTGAGCTTTCTCTAGTTGCAGCGAGCGGGGGCTACTCTTCGTTGCGGTGCGCGGGCTTCTCATTGCGGTGGCTCCTCTTGTTGTGGAGCAGAAGCTCTAGGCACGTGGACTTCAGTAGTTGTTGCATGCGGGCTCAGTCGTTGTGGCTCCCGGACTCTAGAGCGCAGGCTCAGTCGTTGTGGAGCACGGGCTTAGTTGCTCCGCAGCATGTGAGATCTTGGTGGACCAAGGCTCGAACCCACGTCCCCTGCATCGGCAGGTGGATTCGCAGCCACTGCACCACAGGCGAAGCCCCTGCTCTGCATTATTTTAACGTCAGTCCGCTTGGCAGGACATCTAGGAGCCTCGCGTGGGCACCCTATTCCCTGCAAGAACACTGAGTAACCCCAGGCCCCCATGGGCCCGCTATGCCACATCCAGGCCCGTAGCCCTTCGGAGCCACTCTGTGTATGCCGAGTGTAGGGCAACAGACTGCACTCTTTCTTGGGACAGCTTGATTTCCTCAACACTCCCACAGGTCGACGAACACCTTTCTAGCAGGTCCAACATTCCGTGCAAGTCTGCCTCATTACCCTAGTCTGAGCTGCACTGAGAATAACCCTCGGCTTCGCATTCCATCTGGGACCCCCTGCCTGAAGTCACCCTGCCTCCAGGAGAATGTCAGCCTGCGTTCCGACTGCAACTAAAGCCCAGGTCCTCGTGTAACACTGCAGGCTTTTGAAGAGCCACGGGCCCGGAGGCCTAGCTGGGGCGATCCTTGGTTGAGACAGTTCGCTATTTGCAGAACACCCTGCTTCGAGGAGTTGATGCAGGGAAGGAACCACTGGGTCACCTGTGTCTGTTTGGACTTGTTAGAAAGCACAGGGATGTATGCTGCGTGTGCCCGTGGAAATGGGGGCCTGATGGAACTAGCCTTGCTTTCCCATTTTGAAAGCTCCATTCATCCTGCCTTGAAGCTACTTGAAATTGACTGCTGTTGACAGGCCACTAGCCACTGTAGGCATGGCTCTGGGAAGAAAAGGAGTTTTCTCTAGCTAAGCCGGGTGCTTCGATGGCCGGGGTGGAGCTCATCCTGCCACGCTCTAGAGCTAAAGGGAAACTCAACGTGAGTACTGGCCTCGAGGTAAGTCCCTGAGTAGCCGCGCAGAAATGGAGGCATGCAGCCCTTTCCACGAGGTCTTAGTCGCTGTTCTGCTTTATTGTATTTTATTTTTTTAATGTTTTATTGTTTTTTTAAGATTTATGTATTGCTTGATTGATTGCTATGTTGGGTCTTCGTTTCTGTGCTAGGGCTCTCTCCAGTTGCGGTAAGTGGGGGCCACTCTTCATCGAGGTGCGTAGGCCTCTCACTATCGCGGCCTCTCTTGTTGCGGAGCACAGGGTCCAGAGGCGCAGGCTCAGTGGTTGTGTCTCACGTGCCCAGTTGCTCCGCGGCATGTGGGAACCTCCTAGACCAGGGCTCGAACCCGTCTCCCCTGCATTGGCAGGCAGATTCTCAACCACTGCGCCACCGGGGAAGCCCCTGTTCTGCTTTATTTTAAAAGAAGTACCCTTTTCAGGCCTCCTAGGCCCCTCGGGTGTGCATCATTTTCCCTCCAAGATCAGTGAGTACCTCCAGACCCCTGTGGGCCTGCTGAGCAACATCGAGGCCCAAAGGTCGGTCTCCCGTAGGCCCTCTGTGTATGCCGAGTGATGGGCAACACACTGCTCGTTCCTTAAGGAGAGCTACATTTCCAGAGCACCGGAACAGCCTCAGGACTACATTTCTAGGCAGTGCGACGTGCCATGGAAGTGTTCGTCATGGCCCCCGTCTGAGCTGCCATGAGAAAACACTGTGCTTAGAATTCTTCGAGGACCTCGTACCTGAAGTCACTCTGCTCGAGGAGAAAGCCAGCATCCTACCATGCTGTGGCGCTAACGGGGCACTCAGCGTGAGCACTTGACTCGAGGTAAGGCCCTGAAATGCCGTGCAGAAGCGGAGGCGTGCTGCAGTTTTCAGGAGGCCGTAGCCCCTGCTCAGCATTAGTTTATTTATTTATTCATTTGTTTATCTATCTGTCTATCTAGTTCTTTATTTTCTTATGTAATTTATCATTTTTGTTTTACTGTGTTGGGTCTTCGTTGCTGCATGTGAGCTTTCTCTAGTTGTAGCGAGCGGGGGCTACTCTTCGTTGCGGTGCGCGGGCTTCTCATTGCGGTGGCTCCTCTTGTTGTGGAGCAGAAGCTCTAGGCACGTGGACTTCAGTAGTTGTTGCATGCGGGCTCAGTCGTTGTGGCTCCCGGACTCTAGAGCGCAGGCTCAGTCGTTGTGGAGCACGGGCTTAGTTGCTCCGCAGCATGTGAGATCTTGGTGGACCAAGGCTCGAACCCACGTCCCCTGCATCGGCAGGTGGATTCCCAGCCACTGCACCACAAGCGAAGCCCCTGCTCTGCATTATTTTAACGTCAGTCCGCTTGGCAGGACATCTAGGAGCCTCGCGTGGGCACCCTATTCCCTGCAAGAACACTGAGTAACCCCAGGCCCCCATGGGCCCGCTATGCCACATCCAGGCCCGTAGCCCTTCGGAGCCACTCTGTGTATGCCGAATGTAGGGCAACAGACTGCACTCTTTCTTGGGACAGCTTGATTTCCTCAACACTCCCACAGGTCGACGAACACCTTTCTAGCAGGTCCAACATTCCGTGCAAGTCTGCCTCATTACCCTAGTCTGAGCTGCACTGAGAATAACCCTCGGCTTCGCATTCCATCTGGGACCCCCTGCCTGAAGTCACCCTGCCTCCAGGAGAATGTCAGCCTGCGTTCCGACTGCAACTAAAGCCCAGGTCCTCGTGTAACACTGCAGGCTTTTGAAGAGCCACGGGCCCGGAGGCCTAGCTGGGGCGATCCTTGGTTGAGACAGTTCGCTATTTGCAGAACACCCTGCTTTGAGGAGTTGATGCAGGGAAGGAACCACTGGGTCACCTGTGTCTGTTTGGACTTGTTAGAAAGCACAGGGATGTATGCTGCGTGTGCCCGTGGAAATGTGGGCCTGATGGAACTAGCCTTGCTTTCCCATTTTGAAAGCTCCATTCATGCTGCCTTGAAGCTACTTGAAATTGACTGCTGTTGACAGGCCACTAGCCACTGTAGGCATGGCTCTGGGAAGAAAAGGAGTTTTCTCTAGCTAAGCCGGGTGCTTCGATGGCCGGGGTGGAGCTCATCCTGACACGCTCTAGAGCTAAAGGGAAACTCAACGTGAGTACTGGCCTCGAGGTAAGTCCCTGAGTAGCCGCGCAGAAATGGAGGCATGCAGCCCTTTCCACGAGGTCTTAGTCGCTGTTCTGCTTTATTGTATTTTATTTTTTTAATGTTTTATTGTTTTTTTAAGATTTATGTATTGATTGATTGATTGCTATGTTGGGTCTTCGTTTCTGTGCTAGGGGCCTCTCCAGTTGCGGTAAGTGGGGGAGACTCTTCATCGCGGTGCGTAGGCCTCTCACTATCGCGGCCTCTCTTGTTGCGGAGCACAGGGTCCAGAGGCGCAGGCTCAGTGGTTGTGTCTCACGTGCCCAGTTGCTCCGCGGCCTGTGGGAACCTCCTAGACCAGGGCTCGAACCCGTGTCCCCTGCATTGGCAGGCAGATTCTCAACCACTGCGCCACCGGGGAAGCCCCTGTTCTGCTTTATTTTAAAAGAAGTACCCTTTTCAGGCCTCCTAGGCCCCTCGGGTGTGCATCATTTTCCCTCCAAGATCAGTGAGTACCTCCAGACCCCTGTGGGCCTGCTGAGCAACATCGAGGCCCAAAGGTCGGTCTCCCGTAGGCCCTCTGTGTATGCCGAGTGATGGGCAACACACTGCTCGTTCCTTAAGGAGAGCTACATTTCCAGAGCACCGGAACAGCCTCAGGACCACATTTCTAGGCAGTGCGACGTGCCATGGAAGTGTTCGTCATGGCCCCCGTCTGAGCTGCCATGAGAAAACACTGTGCTTAGAATTCTTCGAGGACCTCGTACCTGAAGTCACTCTGCTCGAGGAGAAAGCCAGCATCCTACCATGCTGTGGCGCTAACGGGACACTCAGCGTGAGCACTTGCCTCGAGGTAAGGCCCAGAATTGCCGTGCAGAAGCGGAGGCGTGCTGCAGTTTTCAGGAGGCCGTAGCCCCTGCTCAGCGTTAGTTTATTTATTTATTCATTTGTTTATCTATCTGTCTATCTAGTTCTTTATTTTCTTATGTAATTTATCATTTTTGTTTTACTGTGTTGGGTCTTAATTGCTGCATGTGAGCTTTCTCTAGTTGCAGCGAGCGGGGGCTACTCTTCGTTGCGGTGTGCGGGCTTCTCATTGCGGTGGCTCCTCTTGTTGTGGAGCAGAAGCTCTAGGCACGTGGACTTCAGTAGTTGTTGCATGCGGGCTCAGTCGTTGTGGCTCCCGGACTCTAGAGCGCAGGCTCAGTCGTTGTGGAGCACGGGCTTAGTTGCTCCGCAGCATGTGAGATCTTGGTGGACCAAGGCTCGAACCCACGTCCCCTGCATCGGCAGGTGGATTCCCAGCCACTGCACCACAAGCGAAGCCCCTGCTCTGCATTATTTTAACGTCAGTCCGCTTGGCAGGACATCTAGGAGCCTCGCGTGGGCACCCTATTCCCTGCAAGAACACTGAGTAACCCCAGGCCCCCATGGGCCCGCTATGCCACATCCAGGCCCGTAGCCCTTCGGAGCCACTCTGTGTATGCCGAGTGTAGGGCAACAGACTGCACTCTTTCTTGGGACAGCTTGATTTCCTCAACACTCCCACAGGTCGACGAACACCTTTCTAGCAGGTCCAACATTCCGTGCAAGTCTGCCTCATTACCCTAGTCTGAGCTGCACTGAGAATAACCCTCGGCTTCGCATTCCATCTGGGACCCCCTGCCTGAAGTCACCCTGCCTCCAGGAGAATGTCAGCCTGCGTTCCGACTGCAACTAAAGCCCAGGTCCTCGTGTAACACTGCAGGCTTTTGAAGAGCCACGGGCCCGGAGGCCTAGCTGGGGCGATCCTTGGTTGAGACAGTTCGCTATTTGCAGAACACCCTGCTTCGAGAAGTTGATGCAGGGAAGGAACCACTGGGTCACCTGTGTCTGTTTGGACTTGTTAGAAAGCACAGGGATGTATGCTGCGTGTGCCCGTGGAAATGGGGGCCTGATGGAACTAGCCTTGCTTTCCCATTTTGAAAGCTCCATTCATCCTGCCTTGAAGCTACTTGAAATTGACTGCTGTTGACAGGCCACTAGCCACTGTAGGCATGGCTCTGGGAAGAAAAGGAGTTTTCTCTAGCTAAGCCGGGTGCTTCGATGGCCGGGGTGGAGCTCATCCTGCCACGCTCTAGAGCTAAAGGGAAACTCAACGTGAGTACTGGCCTCGAGGTAAGTCCCTGAGTAGCCGCGCAGAAATGGAGGCATGCAGCCCTTTCCACGAGGTCTTAGTCGCTGTTCTGCTTTATTGTATTTTATTTTTTTAATGTTTTATTGTTTTTTTAAGATTTATGTATTGATTGATTGATTGCTATGTTGGGTCTTCGTTTCTGTGCTAGGGCCCTCTCCAGTTGCGGTAAGTGGGGGCCACTCTTCATCGCGGTGCGTAGGCCTCTCACTATCGCAGCCTCTCTTGTTGCGGAGCACAGGGTCCAGAGGCGCAGGCTCAGTGGTTGTGTCTCACGTGCCCAGTTGCTCCGCGGCCTGTGGGAACATCCTAGACCAGGGCTCGAACCCGTGTCCCCTGCATTGGCAGGCAGATTCTCAACCACTGCGCCACCGGGGAAGCCCCTGTTCTGCTTTATTTTAAAAGAAGTACCCTTTTCAGGCCTCCTAGGCCCCTCGGGTGTGCATCATTTTCCCTCCAAGATCAGTGAGTACCTCCAGACCCCTGTGGGCCTGCTGAGCAACATCGAGGCCCAAAGGTCGGTCTCCCGTAGGCCCTCTGTGTATGCCGAGTGATGGGCAACACACTGCTCGTTCCTTAAGGAGAGCTACATTTCCAGAGCACCGGAACAGCCTCAGGACCACATTTCTAGGCAGTGCGACGTGCCATGGAAGTGTTCGTCATGGCCCCCGTCTGAGCTGCCATGAGAAAACACTGTGCTTAGAATTCTTCGAGGACCTCGTACCTGAAGTCACTCTGCTCGAGGAGAAAGCCAGCATCCTACCATGCTGTGGCGCTAACGGGACACTCAGCGTGAGCACTTGCCTCGAGGTAAGGCCCAGAATTGCCGTGCAGAAGCGGAGGCGTGCTGCAGTTTTCAGGAGGCCGTAGCCCCTGCTCAGCGTTAGTTTATTTATTTATTCATTTGTTTATCTATCTGTCTATCTAGTTCTTTATTTTCTTATGTAATTTATCATTTTTGTTTTACTGTGTTGGGTCTTAATTGCTGCATGTGAGCTTTCTCTAGTTGCAGCGAGCGGGGGCTACTCTTCGTTGCGGTGCGCGGGCTTCTCATTGCGGTGGCTCCTCTTGTTGTGGAGCAGAAGCTCTAGGCACGTGGACTTCAGTAGTTGTTGCATGCGGGCTCAGTCGTTGTGGCTCCCGGACTCTAGAGCGCAGGCTCAGTCGTTGTGGAGCACGGGCTTAGTTGCTCCGCAGCATGTGAGATCTTGGTGGACCAAGGCTCGAACCCACGTCCCCTGCATCGGCAGGTGGATTCCCAGCCACTGCACCACAGGCGAAGCCCCTGCTCTGCATTATTTTAACGTCAGTCCGCTTGGCAGGACATCTAGGAGCCTCGCGTGGGCACCCTATTCCCTGCAAGAACACTGAGTAACCCCAGGCCCCCATGGGCCCGCTATGCCACATCCAGGCCCGTAGCCCTTCGGAGCCACTCTGTGTATGCCGAGTGTAGGGCAACAGACTGCACTCTTTCTTGGGACAGCTTGATTTCCTCAACACTCCCACAGGTCGACGAACACCTTTCTAGCAGGTCCAACATTCCGTGCAAGTCTGCCTCATTACCCTAGTCTGAGCTGCACTGAGAATAACCCTCGGCTTCGCATTCCATCTGGGACCCCCTGCCTGAAGTCACCCTGCCTCCAGGAGAATGTCAGCCTGCGTTCCGACTGCAACTAAAGCCCAGGTCCTCGTGTAACACTGCAGGCTTTTGAAGAGCCACGGGCCCGGAGGCCTAGCTGGGGCGATCCTTGGTTGAGACAGTTCGCTATTTGCAGAACACCCTGCTTCGAGGAGTTGATTCAGGGAAGGAACCACTGGGTCACCTGTGTCTGTTTGGACTTGTTAGAAAGCACAGGGATGTATGCTGCGTGTGCCCGTGGAAATGGGGGCCTGATGGAACTAGCCTTGCTTTCCCATTTTGAAAGCTCCATTCATCCTGCCTTGAAGCTACTTGAAATTGACTGCTGTTGACAGGCCACTAGCCACTGTAGGCATGGCTCTGGGAAGAAAAGGAGTTTTCTCTAGCTAAGCCGGGTGCTTCGATGGCCGGGGTGGAGCTCATCCTGCCACGCTCTAGAGCTAAAGGGAAACTCAACGTGAGTACTGGCCTCGAGGTAAGTCCCTGAGTAGCCGCGCAGAAATGGAGGCATGCAGCCCTTTCCACGAGGTCTTAGTCGCTGTTCTGCTTTATTGTAATTTATTCTTTTAATGTTTTATTGTTTTTTTAAGATTTATGTATTGCTTGATTGATTGCTATGTTGGGTCTTCGTTTCTGTGCCAGGGCCCTCTCCAGTTGCGGTAAGTGGGGGCCACTCTTCATCGCGGTGCGTAGGCCTCTCACTATCGCGGCCTCTCTTGTTGCGGAGCACAGGGTCCAGAGGCGCAGGCTCAGTGGTTGTGTCTCACGTGCCCAGTTGCTCCGCGGCATGTGGGAACCTCCTAGACCAGGGCTCGAACCCGTCTCCCCTGCATTGGCAGGCAGATTCTCAACCACTGTGCCACCGGGGAAGCCCCTGTTCTGCTTTATTTTAAAAGAAGTACCCTTTTCAGGCCTCCTAGGCCCCTCGGGTGTGCATCATTTTCCCTCCAAGATCAGTGAGTACCTCCAGACCCCTGTGGGCCTGCTGAGCAACATCGAGGCCCAAAGGTCGGTCTCCCGTAGGCCCTCTGTGTATGCCGAGTGATGGGCAACACACTGCTCGTTCCTTAAGGAGAGCTACATTTCCAGAGCACCGGAACAGCCTCAGGACCACATTTCTAGGCAGTGCGACGTGCCATGGAAGTGTTCGTCATGGCCCCCGTCTGAGCTGCCATGAGAAAACACTGTGCTTAGAATTCTTCGAGGACCTCGTACCTGAAGTCACTCTGCTCGAGGAGAAAGCCAGCATCCTACCATGCTGTGGCGCTAACGGGACACTCAGCGTGAGCACTTGCCTCGAGGTAAGGCCCAGAATTGCCGTGCAGAAGCGGAGGCGTGCTGCAGTTTTCAGGAGGCCGTAGCCCCTGCTCAGCGTTAGTTTATTTATTTATTCATTTGTTTATCTATCTGTCTATCTAGTTCTTTATTTTCTTATGTAATTTATCATTTTTGTTTTACTGTGTTGGGTCTTAATTGCTGCATGTGAGCTTTCTCTAGTTGCAGCGAGCGGGGGCTACTCTTCGTTGCGGTGTGCGGGCTTCTCATTGCAGTGGCTCCTCTTGTTGTGGAGCAGAAGCTCTAGGCACGTGGACTTCAGTAGTTGTTGCATGCGGGCTCAGTCGTTGTGGCTCCCGGAGTCTAGAGCGCAGGCTCAGTCGTTGTGGAGCACGGGCTTAGTTGCTCCGCAGCATGTGAGATCTTGGTGGACCAAGGCTCGAACCCACGTCCCCTGCATCGGCAGGTGGATTCGCAGCCACTGCACCACAAGCGAAGCCCCTGCTCTGCATTATTTTAACGTCAGTCCGCTTGGCAGGACATCTAGGAGCCTCGCGTGGGCACCCTATTCCCTGCAAGAACACTGAGTAACCCCAGGCCCCCATGGGCCCGCTATGCCACATCCAGGCCCGTAGCCCTTCGGAGCCACTCTGTGTATGCCGAGTGTAGGGCAACAGACTGCACTCTTTCTTGGGACAGCTTGATTTCCTCAACACTCCCACAGGTCGACGAACACCTTTCTAGCAGGTCCAACATTCCGTGCAAGTCTGCCTCATTACCCTAGTCTGAGCTGCACTGAGAATAACCCTCGGCTTCGCATTCCATCTGGGACCCCCTGCCTGAAGTCACCCTGCCTCCAGGAGAATGTCAGCCTGCGTTCCGACTGCAACTAAAGCCCAGGTCCTCGTGTAACACTGCAGGCTTTTGAAGAGCCACGGGCCCGGAGGCCTAGCTGGGGCGATCCTTGGTTGAGACAGTTCGCTATTTGCAGAACACCCTGCTTCGAGGAGTTGATGCAGGGAAGGAACCACTGGGTCACCTGTGTCTGTTTGGACTTGTTAGAAAGCACAGGGATGTATGCTGCGTGTGCCCGTGGAAATGGGGGCCTGATGGAACTAGCCTTGCTTTCCCATTTTGAAAGCTCCATTCATCCTGCCTTGAAGCTACTTGAAATTGACTGCTGTTGACAGGCCACTAGCCACTGTAGGCATGGCTCTGGGAAGAAAAGGAGTTTTCTCTAGCTAAGCCGGGTGCTTCGATGGCCGGGGTGGAGCTCATCCTGCCACGCTCTAGAGCTAAAGGGAAACTCAACGTGAGTACTGGCCTCGAGGTAAGTCCCTGAGTAGCCGCGCAGAAATGGAGGCATGCAGCCCTTTCCACGAGGTCTTAGTCGCTGTTCTGCTTTATTGTATTTTATTTTTTTAATGTTTTATTGTTTTTTTAAGATTTATGTATTGATTGATTGATTGCTATGTTGGGTCTTCGTTTCTGTGCTAGGGCCCTCTCCAGTTGCGGTAAGTGGGGGCCACTCTTCATCGCGGTGCGTAGGCCTCTCACTATCGCAGCCACTCTTGTTGCGGAGCACAGGGTCCAGAGGCGCAGGCTCAGTGGTTGTGTCTCACATGCCCAGTTGCTCCGCGGCCTGTGGGAACATCCTAGACCAGGGCTCGAACCCGTGTCCCCTGCATTGGCAGGCAGATTCTCAACCACTGCGCCACCGGGGAAGCCCCTGTTCTGCTTTATTTTAAAAGAAGTACCCTTTTCAGGCCTCCTAGGCCCCTCGGGTGTGCATCATTTTCCCTCCAAGATCAGTGAGTACCTCCAGACCCCTGTGGGCCTGCTGAGCAACATCGAGGCCCAAAGGTCGGTCTCCCGTAGGCCCTCTGTGTATGCCGAGTGATGGGCAACACACTGCTCGTTCCTTAAGGAGAGCTACATTTCCAGAGCACCGGAACAGCCTCAGGACCACATTTCTAGGCAGTGCGACGTGCCATGGAAGTGTTCGTCATGGCCCCCGTCTGAGCTGCCATGAGAAAACACTGTGCTTAGAATTCTTCGAGGACCTCGTACCTGAAGTCACTCTGCTCGAGGAGAAAGCCAGCATCCTACCATGCTGTGGCGCTAACGGGACACTCAGCGTGAGCACTTGCCTCGAGGTAAGGCCCAGAATTGCCGTGCAGAAGCGGAGGCGTGCTGCAGTTTTCAGGAGGCCGTAGCCCCTGCTCAGCGTTAGTTTATTTATTTATTCATTTGTTTATCTATCTGTCTATCTAGTTCTTTATTTTCTTATGTAATTTATCATTTTTGTTTTACTGTGTTGGGTCTTAATTGCTGCATGTGAGCTTTCCTTACTTGTAGCGAGCGGGGGCTACTCTTCGTTGCGGTGCGCGGGCTTCTCATTGCGGTGGCTCCTCTTGTTGTGGAGCAGAAGCTCTAGGCACGTGGACTTCAGTAGTTGTTGCATGCGGGCTCAGTCGTTGTGGCTCCCGGACTCTAGAGCGCAGGCTCAGTCGTTGTGGAGCACGGGCTTAGTTGCTCCGCAGCATGTGAGATCTTGGTGGACCAAGGCTCGAACCCACGTCCCCTGCATCGGCAGGTGGATTCGCAGCCACTGCACCACAAGCGAAGCCCCTGCTCTGCATTATTTTAACGTCAGTCCGCTTGGCAGGACATCTAGGAGCCTCGCGTGGGCACCCTATTCCCTGCAAGAACACTGAGTAACCCCAGGCCCCCATGGGCCCGCTATGCCACATCCAGGCCCGTAGCCCTTCGGAGCCACTCTGTGTATGCCGAGTGTAGGGCAACAGACTGCACTCTTTCTTGGGACAGCTTGATTTCCTCAACACTCCCACAGGTCGACGAACACCTTTCTAGCAGGTCCAACATTCCGTGCAAGTCTGCCTCATTACCCTAGTCTGAGCTGCACTGAGAATAACCCTCGGCTTCGCATTCCATCTGGGACCCCCTGCCTGAAGTCACCCTGCCTCCAGGAGAATGTCAGCCTGCGTTCCGACTGCAACTAAAGCCCAGGTCCTCGTGTAACACTGCAGGCTTTTGAAGAGCCACGGGCCCGGAGGCCTAGCTGGGGCGATCCTTGGTTGAGACAGTTCGCTATTTGCAGAACACCCTGCTTCGAGGAGTTGATGCAGGGAAGGAACCACTGGGTCACCTGTGTCTGTTTGGACTTGTTAGAAAGCACAGGGATGTATGCTGCGTGTGCCCGTGGAAATGGGGGCCTGATGGAACTAGCCTTGCTTTCCCATTTTGAAAGCTCCATTCATCCTGCCTTGAAGCTACTTGAAATTGACTGCTGTTGACAGGCCACTAGCCACTGTAGGCATGGCTCTGGGAAGAAAAGGAGTTTTCTCTAGCTAAGCCGGGTGCTTCGATGGCCGGGGTGGAGCTCATCCTGCCACGCTCTAGAGCTAAAGGGAAACTCAACGTGAGTACTGGCCTCGAGGTAAGTCCCTGAGTAGCCGCGCAGAAATGGAGGCATGCAGCCCTTTCCACGAGGTCTTAGTCGCTGTTCTGCTTTATTGTAATTTATTCTTTTAATGTTTTATTGTTTTTTTAAGATTTATGTATTGCTTGATTGATTGCTATGTTGGGTCTTCGTTTCTGTGCTAGGGCCCTCTCCAGTTGCGGTAAGTGGGGGCCACTCTTCATCGCGGTGCGTAGGCCTCTCACTATCGCGGCCTCTCTTGTTGCGGAGCACAGGGTCCAGAGGCGCAGGCTCAGTGGTTGTGTCTCACGTGCCCAGTTGCTCTGCGGCATGTGGGAACCTCCTAGACCAGGGCTCGAACCCGTCTCCCCTGCATTGGCAGGCAGATTCTCAACCACTGCGCCACCGGGGAAGCCCCTGTTCTGCTTTATTTTAAAAGAAGTACCCTTTTCAGGCCTCCTAGGCCCCTCGGGTGTGCATCATTTTCCCTCCAAGATCAGTGAGTACCTCCAGACCCCTGTGGGCCTGCTGAGCAACATCGAGGCCCAAAGGTCGGTCTCCCGTAGGCCCTCTGTGTATGCCGAGTGATGGGCAACACACTGCTCGTTCCTTAAGGAGAGCTACATTTCCAGAGCACCGGAACAGCCTCAGGACTACATTTCTAGGCAGTGCGACGTGCCATGGAAGTGTTCGTCATGGCCCCCGTCTGAGCTGCCATGAGAAAACACTGTGCTTAGAATTCTTCGAGGACCTCGTACCTGAAGTCACTCTGCTCGAGGAGAAAGCCAGCATCCTACCATGCTGTGGCGCTAACGGGACACTCAGCGTGAGCACTTGCTTCGAGGTAAGGCCCTGAATTGCCGTGCAGAAGCGGAGGCGTGCTGCAGTTTTCAGGAGGCCGTAGCCCCTGCTCAGCATTAGTTTATTTATTTATTCATTTGTTTATCTATCTGTCTATCTAGTTCTTTATTTTCTTATGTAATTTATCATTTTTGTTTTACTGTGTTGGGTCTTCGTTGCTGCATGTGAGCTTTCTCTACTTGTAGCGAGCGGGGGCTACTCTTCGTTGCGGTGCGCGGGCTTCTCATTGCGGTGGCTCCTCTTGTTGTGGAGCAGAAGCTCTAGGCACGTGGACTTCAGTAGTTGTTGCATGCGGGCTCAGTCGTTGTGGCTCCCGGACTCTAGAGCGCAGGCTCAGTCGTTGTGGAGCACGGGCTTAGTTGCTCCGCAGCATGTGAGATCTTGGTGGACCAAGGCTCGAACCCACGTCCCCTGCATCGGCAGGTGGATTCGCAGCCACTGCACCACAAGCGAAGCCCCTGCTCTGCATTATTTTAACGTCAGTCCGCTTGGCAGGACATCTAGGAGCCTCGCGTGGGCACCCTATTCCCTGCAAGAACACTGAGTAACCCCAGGCCCCCATGGGCCCGCTATGCCACATCCAGGCCCGTAGCCCTTCGGAGCCACTCTGTGTATGCCGAGTGTAGGGCAACAGACTGCACTCTTTCTTGGGACAGCTTGATTTCCTCAACACTCCCACAGGTCGACGAACACCTTTCTAGCAGGTCCAACATTCCGTGCAAGTCTGCCTCATTACCCTAGTCTGAGCTGCACTGAGAATAACCCTCGGCTTCGCATTCCATCTGGGACCCCCTGCCTGAAGTCACCCTGCCTCCAGGAGAATGTCAGCCTGCGTTCCGACTGCAACTAAAGCCCAGGTCCTCGTGTAACACTGCAGGCTTTTGAAGAGCCACGGGCCCGGAGGCCTAGCTGGGGCGATCCTTGGTTGAGACAGTTCGCTATTTGCAGAACACCCTGCTTCGAGGAGTTGATGCAGGGAAGGAACCACTGGGTCACCTGTGTCTGTTTGGACTTGTTAGAAAGCACAGGGATGTATGCTGCGTGTGCCCGTGGAAATGGGGGCCTGATGGAACTAGCCTTGCTTTCCCATTTTGAAAGCTCCATTCATCCTGCCTTGAAGCTACTTGAAATTGACTGCTGTTGACAGGCCACTAGCCACTGTAGGCATGGCTCTGGGAAGAAAAGGAGTTTTCTCTAGCTAAGCCGGGTGCTTCGATGGCCGGGGTGGAGCTCATCCTGCCACGCTCTAGAGCTAAAGGGAAACTCAACGTGAGTACTGGCCTCGAGGTAAGTCCCTGAGTAGCCGCGCAGAAATGGAGGCATGCAGCCCTTTCCACGAGGTCTTAGTCGCTGTTCTGCTTTATTGTATTTTATTTTTTTAATGTTTTATTGTTTTTTTAAGATTTATGTATTGATTGATTGATTGGTATGTTGGGTCTTCGTTTCTGTGCTAGGGCCCTCTCCAGTTGCGGTAAGTTGGGGCCACTCTTCATCGCGGTGCGTAGGCCTCTCACTATCGCGGCCTCTCTTGTTGTGGAGCACAGGGTCCAGAGGCGCAGGCTCAGTGGTTGTGTCTCACGTGCCCAGTTGCTCCGCGGCCTGTGGGAACCTCCTAGACCAGGGCTCGAACCCGTGTCCCCTGCATTGGCAGGCAGATTCTCAACCACTGCGCCACCGGGGAAGCCCCTGTTCTGCTTTATTTTAAAAGAAGTACCCTTTTCAGGCCTCCTAGGCCCCTCGGGTGTGCATCATTTTCCCTCCAAGATCAGTGAGTACCTCCAGACCCCTGTGGGCCTGCTGAGCAACATCGAGGCCCAAAGGTCGGTCTCCCGTAGGCCCTCTGTGTATGCCGAGTGATGGGCAACACACTGCTCGTTCCTTAAGGAGAGCTACATTTCCAGAGCACCGGAACAACCTCAGGACCACATTTCTAGGCAGTGCGACGTGCCATGGAAGTGTTCGTCATGGCCCCCGTCTGAGCTGCCATGAGAAAACACTGTGCTTAGAATTCTTCGAGGACCTCGTACCTGAAGTCACTCTGCTCGAGGAGAAAGCCAGCATCCTACCATGCTGTGGCGCTAACGGGACACTCAGCGTGAGCACTTGCCTCGAGGTAAGGCCCTGAATTGCCGTGCAGAAGCGGAGGCGTGCTGCAGTTTTCAGGAGGCCGTAGCCCCTGCTCAGCATTAGTTTATTTATTTATTCATTTGTTTATCTATCTGTCTATCTAGTTCTTTATTTTCTTATGTAATTTATCATTTTTGTTTTACTGTGTTGGGTCTTAATTGCTGCATGTGAGCTTTCTCTAGTTGCAGCGAGCGGGGGCTACTCTTCGTTGCGGTGCTCGGGCTTCTCATTGCGGTGGCTCCTCTTGTTGTGGAGCAGAAGCTCTAGGCACGTGGACTTCAGTAGTTGTTGCATGCGGGCTCAGTCGTTGTGGCTCCCAGACTCTAGAGCGCAGGCTCAGTCGTTGTGGAGCACGGGCTTAGTTGCTCCGCAGCATGTGAGATCTTGGTGGACCAAGGCTCGAACCCACGTCCCCTGCATCGGCAGGTGGATTCCCAGCCACTGCACCACAAGCGAAGCCCCTGCTCTGCATTATTTTAACGTCAGTCCGCTTGGCAGGACATCTAGGAGCCTCGCGTGGGCACCCTATTCCCTGCAAGAACACTGAGTAACCCCAGGCCCCCATGGGCCCGCTATGCCACATCCAGGCCCGTAGCCCTTCGGAGCCACTCTGTGTATGCCGAGTGTAGGGCAACAGACTGCACTCTTTCTTGGGACAGCTTGATTTCCTCAACACTCCCACAGGTCGACGAACACCTTTCTAGCAGGTCCAACATTCCGTGCAAGTCTGCCTCATTACCCTAGTCTGAGCTGCACTGAGAATAACCCTCGGCTTCGCATTCCATCTGGGACCCCCTGCCTGAAGTCACCCTGCCTCCAGGAGAATGTCAGCCTGCGTTCCGACTGCAACTAAAGCCCAGGTCCTCGTGTAACACTGCAGGCTTTTGAAGAGCCATGGGCCCGGAGGCCTAGCTGGGGCGATCCTTGGTTGAGACAGTTCGCTATTTGCAGAACACCCTGCTTCGAGGAGTTGATTCAGGGAAGGAACCACTGGGTCACCTGTGTCTGTTTGGACTTGTTAGAAAGCACAGGGATGTATGCTGCGTGTGCCCGTGGAAATGGGGGCCTGATGGAACTAGCCTTGCTTTCCCATTTTGAAAGCTCCATTCATGCTGCCTTGAAGCTACTTGAAATTGACTGCTGTTGACAGGCCACTAGCCACTGTAGGCATGGCTCTGGGTAGAAAATGAGTTTTCTCTAGCTATGCCGGCTGCTTCGATGGGCGGGTTGGAGCTCATCCTGCCACGCTCTAGAGCTTAAGGGAAACTCAGCGTGAGTACTGGCCTCGAGGTAAGTCCCTGAGTAGCCGCGCAGAAAGGGAGGCATGCAGCTGTTTCCATGAGGTCTTAGTCGCTGTTCTGCTTGATTTTATTTTATTTTTTTATTTTTTAATTTTTTTTAAGGTATATTTTTTGATTGATTGATCGCTATGTTGGGTCTTCGTTTCTGTGCTAGGGCTCTCTCCAGTTGCGGCAATTGGGGCCACTCTTCATCGCGGTGCGCGGGGCCTCTCACTATCGCGGACTCTCTTGTTGCGGAGCACAGGCTCCAGACGCGCAGGTTCAGTCATTGTGGCCCACGGGCCCAGTTTCTCCGTGGCATGTGTGATCCTCTCAGACCAGGGCTCGAACCCGTGTCCCCTGCATTGGCAGGCATATTCTCAACCACTGCGCCACCAGGGAAGCCCCTGTTCTGCTTTATTTTAAAGGAAGTACCCTTTTCAGGACTCGTAGGCCCCTCGGGTGTGCATCAGTTTCCCTCCAAGAACCCTGAGTACCTCCAGACTCCTGTGGGCCTGCTGAGCAACCTCGAGGCCCAGAGGTCGGTCCCTCGGAGGCCCTCTGTGTATGCAGAGTGATGGGCAACACACTGCCTGTTCCTTAAGGAGAGCTACATTTCCAGAGCACTGGAACAGCCCCAGGACCACATTTCTAGCCAGTGCGATGTGCCCTGGAAGTGTTCGTCACGGCCCCCGTCTGAGCTGCCATGAGAAAACACTCTGCGTAGAATTCTTCGAGGGCCTCGTACCTGAAGTCACTCTGCTCGAGGAGAAAGTCAGCATCCTACCATGCTGTGGCGCTACCGGGACACTCAGCGTGAGCACTTGCCTCAAGGTAAGGCCCTGAATTGCCATGCAGAAGCGGAGGCGTGCAGCAGTTTTCAGGAGGCCGTAGCCACTGCTCTGCATTAGTTTATTTATTTATTTATTTGTTTATCTATCTATCTATTTATTTATTTATTTAATAGATCATTTTTTTTTTACTGTGTTGGGTCGTCGTTTCTGCATGTGAGCTTTCTCTAGTTGCAGCGAGCGGGGGCTACTCTTCATTGCGGTGCGCGGGCTTCTAATTGCGGTGACTCCTCTTGTTGTGGAGCAGAGGCTCTAGGCACGTGGACTTCATTAGTTCTGGCATGCGGGCTCAGTCGTTGTGGCTCCCGGTCTCTAGAGCGCAGGCTCAGTCGTTGTGGTTCACGGGCTTAAGTACTCCGTAGCATGTGAGATCTTGGTGGACCAGGGCTCGAACCCATGTCCGCTTCATCAGCAGGTGGATTCCCAAACATTGCACCACAAGGGAAGCCCCTGCTCTGCATTATTTTAATGTCAGTATGCTTTGCAGGACATCTAGGAGCCTCGCGTGGGCACCCTATTTCCTGCAAGAACACTGAGTACCCCGAGGTCCCCATGGGCCCGCTAAGCCACATCCAGGCCCATAGCCCTTCGGAGCCACTCTGTGTGTGCCGAGTGTAGGGCAACGCACTGCACTCCTTCTTGGGACAGCTTGAATTCCCCAGCACTCGAACAGGTCCACGAACACCGTTCTAGCAGGTCCAACGTGCCGTGCAAGTCTGGCTCATTGCCCAAGTCTGAGCTGCACTGAGAAAAACCCTCGGCTTCGTATTCCATCTGGGAATCCCTGCCTGAAGTCTCCCTGCCTCCAAGAGAAAGTCAGCTTGCGTTCCGCCTGCAACTAAAGCCCAGTTCCTCTGGTAACACTGCAGGCTTTTGAAGAGCCACGGGCCCGGAGGCCTAGCTGGGGCGTTCCTTCGTTGAGGCAGTTCGCTATTTGCAGAACACCCTGCTGCGAGGAGTTGATTCAGGGAAGGAACCACAGGGTAACCTGTGTCTCTTTGGACTTATTAGAAAGCACCGGGATATATGCTGCGTGTGCCCTTGGAAATGGGGGCCTGATGGAACTAGCCTTGTTTTCCCATTTTGAAAGCTCCATTCATGCTGCCTTGAAGCTACTTGAAATTGACTGCTGTTGACAGGCCACTAGCCACTGTAGGCATGGCTCTGGGTAGAAAATGAGTTTTCTCTAGCTATGCCGGCTGCTTCGATGGGCGGGTTGGAGCTCATCCTGCCACGCTCTAGAGCTAAAGGGAAACTCAACGTGAGTACTGGCCTCGAGGTAAGTCCCTGAGTAGCCGCGCAGAAAGGGAGGCATGCAGCTGTTTCCATGAGGTCTTAGTCGCTGTTCTGCTTGATTTTATTTTATTTTTTTATTTTTTATTTTTTTTTAAGGTTTATTTTTTGATTGATTGATCGCTATGTTGGGTCTTCGTTTCTGTGCTAGGGCTCTCTCCAGTTGCGGCAATTTGTGCCACTCTTCATCGCGGTGCGCGGGCCTCTCACTATCGCGGACTCTCTTGTTGCGGAGCACAGGCTCCAGACGCGCAGGTTCAGTCATTGTGGCCGACGGGCCTAGTTTCTCCGCGGCATGTGTGATCGTCTCAGACCAGTGCTCGAACCCGAGTCCCCTGCATTGGCAGGCATATTCTCAACCACTGCGCCACCAGGGAAGCCCCTGTTCTGCTTTATTTTAAAGGAAGTACCCTTTTCAGGACTCGTAGGCCCCTCGGGTGTGCATCATTTTCCCTCTAAGAACCCTGAGTACCTCCAGACACCTGTGGGCCTGCTGAGCAGCATCGAGGCCCAAAGGTCGGTCCCTCGGAGGCCCTCTGTGTATGCCGAGTGATGGGCAACACACTGCACGTTCCTTAAGGACAGCTACATTTCCAGAGCACTGGAACAACCTCAGGACCACATTTCTAGCCAATGGAACGTGCCCTGGAAGTGTTCGTCACGGCCCCCGTCTGAGCTGCCATGAGAAAACACTCTGCGTAGAATTCTTCGAGGGCCTCGTACCTGAAGTCACTCTGCTCGAGGAGAAAGTCAGCATCCTACCATGCTGTGGCGCTACCGGGACACTCAGCGTGAGCCCTTGCCTGAAGGTAAGACGCTGAATTTCCGTGCAGAAACGGAGGCGTGCAGCAGTTTTCAGGAGGCCGTAGCCACTGCTCTGCATTAGTTTATTTATTTATTTATTTGTTTATCTATCTATTTATTTATTTATTTATTTAATATATCATTTTTTTTTTACTGTGTTGGGTCGTCGTTGCTGAATGTGAGCTTTCTCTAGTTGCAGCGAGCGGGGGCTACTCTTCGTTGTGGTGCGCGGGCTTCTAATTGCGGTGACTCCACTTGTTGTGGAGCACAGGCTCTAGGCACGTGGACTTCATTAGTTCTGGCATGCGGGCTCAGTCGTTGTGGCTCCCGGTCTCTAGAGCGCAGGCTAAGTCGTTGTGGTTCACGGGCTTAAGTACTCCGCAGCATGTGAGATCTTGGTGGACCAGGGCTCGAACCCATGTCCGCTGCATCGGTAGGTGGATTCCCAAACATTGCACCACAATTGAAGCCCCTGCTCTGCATTATTTTAATGTCAGTATGCTTTGCAGGACATCTAGGAGCCTCGCATGGGCACCCTATTTCCTGCAAGAACACTGAGTACCCCGAGGCCCCAGTGGGCCCGCTAAGCCACATCCAGGCCCATAGCCCTTCGGAGCCACTCTGTGTATGCCGAGTGTAGGGCAACACACTGCAATCCTTCTTGGGACAGCTTGAATTCCCCAGCACTCGAACAGGTCCACGAACACCGTTCTAGCAGGTCCAACGTGCCGTGGAAGTCTGGCTCATTGCCCAAGTCTGAGCTGCACTGAGAAAAACCCTCGGCTTCATATTCCATCTGGGAGTCCCTGCCTGAAGTCTCCCTGCCTCCCAGAGAAAGTCGGCTTGCGTTCCGCCTGCAACTAAAGCCCAGTTCCTCTGGTAACTCTGCAGGCTTTTGAAGAGCCACGGGCCCGGAGGCCTAGCTGGGGCGTTCCTTCGTTGAGGCAGTTTGCTATTTGCAGAACACCCTGCTGCGAGGATTTGATTCAGGGAAGGAACCACAGGGTAACCTGTGTCTCTTTGGACTTCTTAGAAAGCACCGGGATATATGCTGCGTGTGCCCTTGGAAATGGGGGCCTGATGGAACTAGCCTTGCTTTCCCATTTTGAAAGCTCCATTCATGCTGCCTTGAAGCTACTTGAAATTGAGTGCTGTTGACAGGCCAGTAGCCACTGTAGGCATGGCTCTGGGTAGAAAATGAGTTTTCTCTAGCTATGCCGTCTGCTTCGATGGGCGGGTTGGAGCTCATCCTGCCACGCTCTAGAGCTAAAGGGAAACTCAACGTGAGTACTGGCCTCGAGGTAAGTCCCTGAGTAGCCGCGCAGAAAGGGAGGCATGCAGCTGTTTCCATGAGGTCTTAGTCGCTGTTCTGCTTGATTTTATTTTATTTTTTTATTTTTTATTTTTTTTTAAGGTTTATTTTTTGATTGATTGATCGCTATGTTGGGTCTTCGTTTCTGTGCTAGGGCTCTCTCCAGTTGCGGCAATTGGGGCCACTCTTCATCGCGGTGCGCGGGCCTCTCACTATCGCGGACTCTCTTGTTGCGGAGCACAGGCTCCAGACGCGCAGGTTCAGTCATTGTGGCCGACGGGCCTAGTTTCTCCGCGGCATGTGTGATCGTCTCAGACCAGTGCTCGAACCCGAGTCCCCTGCATTGGCAGGCATATTCTCAAACACTGCGCCACCAGGGAAGCCCCTGTTCTGCTTTATTTTAAAGGAAGTACCCTTTTCAGGACTCGTAGGCCCCTCGGGTGTGCATCATTTTCGCTCCAAGAACCCTGAGTACCTCCAGACACCTGTGGGCCTGCTGAGCAGCATCGAGGCCCAAAGGTCGGTCCCTCGGAGGCCCTCTGTGTATGCCGAGTGATGGGCAACACACTGCACGTTCCTTAAGGACAGCTACATTTCCAGAGCACTGGAACAACCTCAGGACCACATTTCTAGCCAGTGGGACGTGCCCTGGAAGTGTTCGTCACGGCCCCCGTCTGAGCTGCCATGAGAAAACACTCTGCGTAGAATTCTTCGAGGGCCTCGTACCTGAAGTCACTCTGCTCGAGGAGAAAGTCAGCATCCTACCATGCTGTGGCGCTACCGGGACACTCAGCGTGAGCACTTGCCTCAAGGTAAGGCCCTGAATTGCCGTTCAGAAACGGAGGTGTGCAGCAGTTTTCAGGAGGCCGTAGCCACTGCTCTGCATTAGTTTATTTATTTATTTATTTGTTTATCTATCTATTTATTTATTTATTTAATATATCATTTTTTTTTTACTGTGTTGGGTCGTCGTTGCTGCATGTGAGCTTTCTCTAGTTGCAGCGAGCGGGGGCTACTCTTCGTTGCGGTGCGCGGGCTTCTAAGTGAGGTGACTCCTCTTGTTGTGGAGCAAAGGCTCTAGGCACGTGGACTTCATTAGTTCTGGCATGCGGGCTCAGTCGTTGTGGCTCCCGGTCTCTAGAGCGTAGGCTCAGTCGTTGTGGTTCACGGGCTTAAGTACTCCGCAGCATGTGAGATCTTGGTGGACCAGGGCTCGAACCCATGTCCGCTGCATCGGCAGGTGGATTCCCAAACATTGCACCACAAGGGAAG
Organism: Balaenoptera physalus; assembly: GCF_965194825.1. Taxonomy (NCBI): domain Eukaryota; kingdom Metazoa; phylum Chordata; class Mammalia; order Artiodactyla; family Balaenopteridae; genus Balaenoptera; species Balaenoptera physalus. The sequence continues at coordinate 178,372,991 of NC_138890.1, forward strand.
GCCCTGCTCTGCATTATTTTAATGTCAGTATGCTTTGCAGGACATCTAGGAGCCTCGCGTGGGCACCCTATTTCCTGCAAGAACACTGAGTACCCCGAGGCCCCCTTGGGCCCGCTAAGCCACATCCAGGCCCATAGCCCTTCGGAGCCACTCTGTGTATGCCGAGTGTAGGGCAACACACTGCACTCCTTCTTGGGACAGCTTGAATTCCCCAGCACTCGAACAGGTCCACGAACACCGTTCTAGCAGGTCCAACGTGCCGTGCAAGTCTGGCTCATTGCCCAAGTCTGAGCTGCACTGAGAAAAACCCTCGGCTTCATATTCCATCTGGGAGTCCCTGCCTGAAGTCTCCCTGCCTCCCAGAGAAAGTCGGCTTGCGTTCCGCCTGCAACTAAAGCCCAGTTCCTCTGGTAACTCTGCAGGCTTTTGAAGAGCCACGGGCCCGGAGGCCTAGCTGGGGCGTTCCTTCGTTGAGGCAGTTTGCTATTTGCAGAACACCCTGCTGCGAGGATTTGATTCAGGGAAGGAACCACAGGGTAACCTGTGTCTCTTTGGACTTCTTAGAAAGCACCGGGATATATGCTGCGTGTGCCCTTGGAAATGGGGGCCTGATGGAACTAGCCTTGCTTTCCCATTTTGAAAGCTCCATTCATGCTGCCTTGAAGCTACTTGAAATTGACTGCTGTTGACAGGCCAGTAGCCACTGTAGGCATGGCTCTGGGTAGAAAATGAGTTTTCTCTAGCTATGCCGTCTGCTTCGATGGGCGGGTTGGAGCTCATCCTGCCACGCTCTAGAGCTAAAGGGAAACTCAACGTGAGTACTGGCCTCGAGGTAAGTCCCTGAGTAGCCGCGCAGAAAGGGAGGCATGCAGCTGTTTCCATGAGGTCTTAGTCGCTGTTCTGCTTGATTTTATTTTATATTTTTATTTTTTATTTTTTTTTAAGGTTTATTTTTTGATTGATTGATCGCTATGTTGGGTCTTCGTTTCTGGGCTAGGGCTCTCTCCAGTTGCGGCAATTGGGGCCACTCTTCATCGCGGTGCGCGGGCCTCTCACTATCGCGGACTCTCTTATTGCGGAGCACAGGCTCCAGACGCGCAGGTTCAGTCATTGTGGCCGACGGGCCCAGTTTCCCCGCGGCATGTGTGATCGTCTCAGACCAGTGCTCGAACCCGAGTCCCCTGCATTGGCAGGCATATTCTCAACCACTGCGCCACCAGGGAAGCCCCTGTTCTGCTTTATTTTAAAGGAAGTACCCTTTTCAGGACTCGTAGGCCCCTCGGGTGTGCATCATTTTCGCTCCAAGAACCCTGAGTACCTCCAGACACCTGTGGGCCTGCTGAGCAACATCGAGGCCCAAAGGTCGGTCCCTCGGAGGCCCTCTGTGTATGCCGAGTGATGGGCAACACACTGCACGTTCCTTAAGGACAGCTACATTTCCAGAGCACTGGAACAACCTCAGGACCACATTTCTAGCCAGTGGGACGTGCCCTGGAAGTGTTCGTCACGGCCCCCGTCTGAGCTGCCATGAGAAAACACTCTGCGTAGAATTCTTCGAGGGCCTCGTATCTGAAGTCACTCTGCTCGAGGAGAAAGTCAGCATCCTACCATGCTGTGGCGCTACCGGGACACTCAGCGTGAGCACTTGCCTCAAGGTAAGGCCCTGAATTGCCGTGCAGAAACGGAGGCGTGCAGCAGTTTTCAGGAGGCCGTAGCCACTGCTCTGCATTAGTTTATTTATTTATTTATTTGTTTATCTATCTATTTATTTATTTATTTATTTAATATATCATTTTTTTTTACTGTGTTGGGTCGTCGTTGCTGAATGTGAGCTTTCTCTAGTTGCAGCGAGCGGGGGCTACTCTTCGTTGTGGTGCGCGGGCTTCTAATTGCGGTGACTCCACTTGTTGTGGAGCACAGGCTCTAGGCACGTGGACTTCATTAGTTCTGGCATGCGGGCTCAGTCGTTGTGGCTCCCGGTCTCTAGAGCGCAGGCTAAGTCGTTGTGGTTCACGGGCTTAAGTACTCCGCAGCATGTGAGATCTTGGTGGACCAGGGCTCGAACCCATGTCCGCTGCATCGGTAGGTGGATTCCCAAACATTGCACCACAAGGGAAGCCCCTGCTCTGCATTATTTTAATGTCAGTATGCTTTGCAGGACATCTAGGAGCCTCGCATGGGCACCCTATTTCCTGCAAGAACACTGAGTACCCCGAGGCCCCAGTGGGCCCGCTAAGCCACATCCAGGCCCATAGCCCTTCGGAGCCACTCTGTGTATGCCGAGTGTAGGGCAACACACTGCAATCCTTCTTGGGACAGCTTGAATTCCCCAGCACTCGAACAGGTCCACGAACACCGTTCTAGCAGGTCCAACGTGCCGTGGAAGTCTGGCTCATTGCCCAAGTCTGAGCTGCACTGAGAAAAACCCTCGGCTTCATATTCCATCTGGGAGTCCCTGCCTGAAGTCTCCCTGCCTCCCAGAGAAAGTCGGCTTGCGTTCCGCCTGCAACTAAAGCCCAGTTCCTCTGGTAACTCTGCAGGCTTTTGAAGAGCCACGGGCCCGGAGGCCTAGCTGGGGCGTTCCTTCGTTGAGGCAGTTTGCTATTTGCAGAACACCCTGCTGCGAGGATTTGATTCAGGGAAGGAACCACAGGGTAACCTGTGTCTCTTTGGACTTCTTAGAAAGCACCGGGATATATGCTGCGTGTGCCCTTGGAAATGGGGGCCTGATGGAACTAGCCTTGCTTTCCCATTTTGAAAGCTCCATTCATGCTGCCTTGAAGCTACTTGAAATTGAGTGCTGTTGACAGGCCAGTAGCCACTGTAGGCATGGCTCTGGGTAGAAAATGAGTTTTCTCTAGCTATGCCGTCTGCTTCGATGGGCGGGTTGGAGCTCATCCTGCCACGCTCTAGAGCTAAAGGGAAACTCAACGTGAGTACTGGCCTCGAGGTAAGTCCCTGAGTAGCCGCGCAGAAAGGGAGGCATGCAGCTGTTTCCATGAGGTCTTAGTCGCTGTTCTGCTTGATTTTATTTTATTTTTTTATTTTTTATTTTTTTTTAAGGTTTATTTTTTGATTGATTGATCGCTATGTTGGGTCTTCGTTTCTGTGCTAGGGCTCTCTCCAGTTGCGGCAATTGGGGCCACTCTTCATCGCGGTGCGCGGGCCTCTCACTATCGCGGACTCTCTTGTTGCGGAGCACAGGCTCCAGACGCGCAGGTTCAGTCATTGTGGCCGACGGGCCTAGTTTCTCCGCGGCATGTGTGATCGTCTCAGACCAGTGCTCGAACCCGAGTCCCCTGCATTGGCAGGCATATTCTCAAACACTGCGCCACCAGGGAAGCCCCTGTTCTGCTTTATTTTAAAGGAAGTACCCTTTTCAGGACTCGTAGGCCCCTCGGGTGTGCATCATTTTCGCTCCAAGAACCCTGAGTACCTCCAGACACCTGTGGGCCTGCTGAGCAACATCGAGGCCCAAAGGTCGGTCCCTCGGAGGCCCTCTGTGTATGCCGAGTGATGGGCAACACACTGCACGTTCCTTAAGGACAGCTACATTTCCAGAGCACTGGAACAACCTCAGGACCACATTTCTAGCCAGTGGGACGTGCCCTGGAAGTGTTCGTCACGGCCCCCGTCTGAGCTGCCATGAGAAAACACTCTGCGTAGAATTCTTCGAGGGCCTCGTACCTGAAGTCACTCTGCTCGAGGAGAAAGTCAGCATCCTACCATGCTGTGGCGCTACCGGGACACTCAGCGTGAGCACTTGCCTCAAGGTAAGGCCCTGAATTGCCGTTCAGAAACGGAGGTGTGCAGCAGTTTTCAGGAGGCCGTAGCCACTGCTCTGCATTAGTTTATTTATTTATTTATTTGTTTATCTATCTATTTATTTATTTATTTAATATATCATTTTTTTTTTACTGTGTTGGGTCGTCGTTGCTGCATGTGAGCTTTCTCTAGTTGCAGCGAGCGGGGGCTACTCTTCGTTGCGGTGCGCGGGCTTCTAAGTGAGGTGACTCCTCTTGTTGTGGAGCAAAGGCTCTAGGCACGTGGACTTCATTAGTTCTGGCATGCGGGCTCAGTCGTTGTGGCTCCCGGTCTCTAGAGCGTAGGCTCAGTCGTTGTGGTTCACGGGCTTAAGTACTCCGCAGCATGTGAGATCTTGGTGGACCAGGGCTCGAACCCATGTCCGCTGCATCGGCAGGTGGATTCCCAAACATTGCACCACAAGGGAAGGCCCTGCTCTGCATTATTTTAATGTCAGTATGCTTTGCAGGACATCTAGGAGCCTCGCGTGGGCACCCTATTTCCTGCAAGAACACTGAGTACCCCGAGGCCCCCTTGGGCCCGCTAAGCCACATCCAGGCCCATAGCCCTTCGGAGCCACTCTGTGTATGCCGAGTGTAGGGCAACACACTGCACTCCTTCTTGGGACAGCTTGAATTCCCCAGCACTCGAACAGGTCCACGAACACCGTTCTAGCAGGTCCAACGTGCCGTGCAAGTCTGGCTCATTGCCCAAGTCTGAGCTGCACTGAGAAAAACCCTCGGCTTCATATTCCATCTGGGAGTCCCTGCCTGAAGTCTCCCTGCCTCCCAGAGAAAGTCGGCTTGCGTTCCGCCTGCAACTAAAGCCCAGTTCCTCTGGTAACTCTGCAGGCTTTTGAAGAGCCACGGGCCCGGAGGCCTAGCTGGGGCGTTCCTTCGTTGAGGCAGTTTGCTATTTGCAGAACACCCTGCTGCGAGGATTTGATTCAGGGAAGGAACCACAGGGTAACCTGTGTCTCTTTGGACTTCTTAGAAAGCACCGGGATATATGCTGCGTGTGCCCTTGGAAATGGGGGCCTGATGGAACTAGCCTTGCTTTCCCATTTTGAAAGCTCCATTCATGCTGCCTTGAAGCTACTTGAAATTGACTGCTGTTGACAGGCCAGTAGCCACTGTAGGCATGGCTCTGGGTAGAAAATGAGTTTTCTCTAGCTATGCCGTCTGCTTCGATGGGCGGGTTGGAGCTCATCCTGCCACGCTCTAGAGCTAAAGGGAAACTCAACGTGAGTACTGGCCTCGAGGTAAGTCCCTGAGTAGCCGCGCAGAAAGGGAGGCATGCAGCTGTTTCCATGAGGTCTTAGTCGCTGTTCTGCTTGATTTTATTTTATATTTTTATTTTTTATTTTTTTTTAAGGTTTATTTTTTGATTGATTGATCGCTATGTTGGGTCTTCGTTTCTGGGCTAGGGCTCTCTCCAGTTGCGGCAATTGGGGCCACTCTTCATCGCGGTGCGCGGGCCTCTCACTATCGCGGACTCTCTTATTGCGGAGCACAGGCTCCAGACGCGCAGGTTCAGTCATTGTGGCCGACGGGCCCAGTTTCCCCGCGGCATGTGTGATCGTCTCAGACCAGTGCTCGAACCCGAGTCCCCTGCATTGGAAGGCATATTCTCAACCACTGCGCCACCAGGGAAGCCCCTGTTCTGCTTTATTTTAAAGGAAGTACCCTTTTCAGGACTCGTAGGCCCCTCGGGTGTGCATCATTTTCGCTCCAAGAACCCTGAGTACCTCCAGACACCTGTGGGCCTGCTGAGCAACATCGAGGCCCAAAGGTCGGTCCCTCGGAGGCCCTCTGTGTATGCCGAGTGATGGGCAACACACTGCACGTTCCTTAAGGACAGCTACATTTCCAGAGCACTGGAACAACCTCAGGACCACATTTCTAGCCAGTGGGACGTGCCCTGGAAGTGTTCGTCACGGCCCCCGTCTGAGCTGCCATGAGAAAACACTCTGCGTAGAATTCTTCGAGGGCCTCGTATCTGAAGTCACTCTGCTCGAGGAGAAAGTCAGCATCCTACCATGCTGTGGCGCTACCGGGACACTCAGCGTGAGCACTTGCCTCAAGGTAAGGCCCTGAATTGCCGTGCAGAAACGGAGGCGTGCAGCAGTTTTCAGGAGGCCGTAGCCACTGCTCTGCATTAGTTTATTTATTTATTTATTTGTTTATCTATCTATTTATTTATTTATTTATTTAATATATCATTTTTTTTTACTGTGTTGGGTCGTCGTTGCTGAATGTGAGCTTTCTCTAGTTGCAGCGAGCGGGGGCTACTCTTCGTTGTGGTGCGCGGGCTTCTAATTGCGGTGACTCCACTTGTTGTGGAGCACAGGCTCTAGGCACGTGGACTTCATTAGTTCTGGCATGCGGGCTCAGTCGTTGTGGCTCCCGGTCTCTAGAGCGCAGGCTAAGTCGTTGTGGTTCACGGGCTTAAGTACTCCGCAGCATGTGAGATCTTGGTGGACCAGGGCTCGAACCCATGTCCGCTGCATCGGTAGGTGGATTCCCAAACATTGCACCACAAGGGAAGCCCCTGCTCTGCATTATTTTAATGTCAGTATGCTTTGCAGGACATCTAGGAGCCTCGCATGGGCACCCTATTTCCTGCAAGAACACTGAGTACCCCGAGGCCCCAGTGGGCCCGCTAAGCCACATCCAGGCCCATAGCCCTTCGGAGCCACTCTGTGTATGCCGAGTGTAGGGCAACACACTGCAATCCTTCTTGGGACAGCTTGAATTCCCCAGCACTCGAACAGGTCCACGAACACCGTTCTAGCAGGTCCAACGTGCCGTGGAAGTCTGGCTCATTGCCCAAGTCTGAGCTGCACTGAGAAAAACCCTCGGCTTCATATTCCATCTGGGAGTCCCTGCCTGAAGTCTCCCTGCCTCCCAGAGAAAGTCGGCTTGCGTTCCGCCTGCAACTAAAGCCCAGTTCCTCTGGTAACTCTGCAGGCTTTTGAAGAGCCACGGGCCCGGAGGCCTAGCTGGGGCGTTCCTTCGTTGAGGCAGTTTGCTATTTGCAGAACACCCTGCTGCGAGGATTTGATTCAGGGAAGGAACCACAGGGTAACCTGTGTCTCTTTGGACTTCTTAGAAAGCACCGGGATATATGCTGCGTGTGCCCTTGGAAATGGGGGCCTGATGGAACTAGCCTTGCTTTCCCATTTTGAAAGCTCCATTCATGCTGCCTTGAAGCTACTTGAAATTGAGTGCTGTTGACAGGCCAGTAGCCACTGTAGGCATGGCTCTGGGTAGAAAATGAGTTTTCTCTAGCTATGCCGTCTGCTTCGATGGGCGGGTTGGAGCTCATCCTGCCACGCTCTAGAGCTAAAGGGAAACTCAACGTGAGTACTGGCCTCGAGGTAAGTCCCTGAGTAGCCGCGCAGAAAGGGAGGCATGCAGCTGTTTCCATGAGGTCTTAGTCGCTGTTCTGCTTGATTTTATTTTATTTTTTTATTTTTTATTTTTTTTTAAGGTTTATTTTTTGATTGATTGATCGCTATGTTGGGTCTTCGTTTCTGTGCTAGGGCTCTCTCCAGTTGCGGCAATTGGGGCCACTCTTCATCGCGGTGCGCGGGCCTCTCACTATCGCGGACTCTCTTGTTGCGGAGCACAGGCTCCAGACGCGCAGGTTCAGTCATTGTGGCCGACGGGCCTAGTTTCTCCACGGCATGTGTGATCGTCTCAGACCAGTGCTCGAACCCGAGTCCCCTGCATTGGCAGGCATATTCTCAAACACTGCGCCACCAGGGAAGCCCCTGTTCTGCTTTATTTTAAAGGAAGTACCCTTTTCAGGACTCGTAGGCCCCTCGGGTGTGCATCATTTTCGCTCCAAGAACCCTGAGTACCTCCAGACACCTGTGGGCCTGCTGAGCAACATCGAGGCCCAAAGGTCGGTCCCTCGGAGGCCCTCTGTGTATGCCGAGTGATGGGCAACACACTGCACGTTCCTTAAGGACAGCTACATTTCCAGAGCACTGGAACAACCTCAGGACCACATTTCTAGCCAGTGGGACGTGCCCTGGAAGTGTTCGTCACGGCCCCCGTCTGAGCTGCCATGAGAAAACACTCTGCGTAGAATTCTTCGAGGGCCTCGTACCTGAAGTCACTCTGCTCGAGGAGAAAGTCAGCATCCTACCATGCTGTGGCGCTACCGGGACACTCAGCGTGAGCACTTGCCTCAAGGTAAGGCCCTGAATTGCCGTTCAGAAACGGAGGTGTGCAGCAGTTTTCAGGAGGCCGTAGCCACTGCTCTGCATTAGTTTATTTATTTATTTATTTGTTTATCTATCTATTTATTTATTTATTTAATATATCATTTTTTTTTTACTGTGTTGGCTCGTCGTTGCTGCATGTGAGCTTTCTCTAGTTGCAGCGAGCGGGGGCTACTCTTCGTTGCGGTGCGCGGGCTTCTAAGTGAGGTGACTCCTCTTGTTGTGGAGCAAAGGCTCTAGGCACGTGGACTTCATTAGTTCTGGCATGCGGGCTCAGTCGTTGTGGCTCCCGGTCTCTAGAGCGTAGGCTCAGTCGTTGTGGTTCACGGGCTTAAGTACTCCGCAGCATGTGAGATCTTGGTGGACCAGGGCTCGAACCCATGTCCGCTGCATCGGCAGGTGGATTCCCAAACATTGCACCACAAGGGAAGGCCCTGCTCTGCATTATTTTAATGTCAGTATGCTTTGCAGGACATCTAGGAGCCTCGCGTGGGCACCCTATTTCCTGCAAGAACACTGAGTACCCCGAGGCCCCCTTGGGCCCGCTAAGCCACATCCAGGCCCATAGCCCTTCAGAGCCACTCTGTGTATGCCGAGTGTAGGGCAACACACTGCACTCCTTCTTGGGACAGCTTGAATTCCTCAGCACTCGAACAGGTCCACGAACACCGTTCTAGCAGGTCCAACGTGCCGTGCAAGTCTGGCTCATTGCCCAAGTCTGAGCTGCACTGAGAAAAACCCTCGGCTTCATATTCCATCTGGGAGTCCCTGCCTGAAGTCTCCCTGCCTCCCAGAGAAAGTCGGCTTGCGTTCCGCCTGCAACTAAAGCCCAGTTCCTCTGGTAACTCTGCAGGCTTTTGAAGAGCCACGGGCCCGGAGGCCTAGCTGGGGCGTTCCTTCGTTGAGGCAGTTTGCTATTTGCAGAACACCCTGCTGCGAGGATTTGATTCAGGGAAGGAACCACAGGGTAACCTGTGTCTCTTTGGACTTCTTAGAAAGCACCGGGATATATGCTGCGTGTGCCCTTGGAAATGGGGGCCTGATGGAACTAGCCTTGCTTTCCCATTTTGAAAGCTCCATTCATGCTGCCTTGAAGCTACTTGAAATTGACTGCTGTTGACAGGCCAGTAGCCACTGTAGGCATGGCTCTGGGTAGAAAATGAGTTTTCTCTAGCTATGCCGTCTGCTTCGATGGGCGGGTTGGAGCTCATCCTGCCACGCTCTAGAGCTAAAGGGAAACTCAACGTGAGTACTGGCCTCGAGGTAAGTCCCTGAGTAGCCGCGCAGAAAGGGAGGCATGCAGCTGTTTCCATGAGGTCTTAGTCGCTGTTCTGCTTGATTTTATTTTATATTTTTATTTTTTATTTTTTTTTAAGGTTTATTTTTTGATTGATTGATCGCTATGTTGGGTCTTCGTTTCTGGGCTAGGGCTCTCTCCAGTTGCGGCAATTGGGGCCACTCTTCATCGCGGTGCGCGGGCCTCTCACTATCGCGGACTCTCTTATTGCGGAGCACAGGCTCCAGACGCGCAGGTTCAGTCATTGTGGCCGACGGGCCCAGTTTCTCCGCGGCATGTGTGATCGTCTCAGACCAGTGCTCGAACCCGAGTCCCCTGCATTGGAAGGCATATTCTCAACCACTGCGCCACCAGGGAAGCCCCTGTTCTGCTTTATTTTAAAGGAAGTACCCTTTTCAGGACTCGTAGGCCCCTCGGGTGTGCATCATTTTCGCTCCAAGAACCCTGAGTACCTCCAGACACCTGTGGGCCTGCTGAGCAACATCGAGGCCCAAAGGTCGGTCCCTCGGAGGCCCTCTGTGTATGCCGAGTGATGGGCAACACACTGCACGTTCCTTAAGGACAGCTACATTTCCAGAGCACTGGAACAACCTCAGGACCACATTTCTAGCCAGTGGGACGTGCCCTGGAAGTGTTCGTCACGGCCCCCGTCTGAGCTGCCATGAGAAAACACTCTGCGTAGAATTCTTCGAGGGCCTCGTATCTGAAGTCACTCTGCTCGAGGAGAAAGTCAGCATCCTACCATGCTGTGGCGCTACCGGGACACTCAGCGTGAGCACTTGCCTCAAGGTAAGGCCCTGAATTGCCGTGCAGAAACGGAGGCGTGCAGCAGTTTTCAGGAGGCCGTAGCCACTGCTCTGCATTAGTTTATTTATTTATTTATTTGTTTATCTATCTATTTATTTATTTATTTATTTAATATATCATTTTTTTTTACTGTGTTGGGTCGTCGTTGCTGAATGTGAGCTTTCTCTAGTTGCAGCGAGCGGGGGCTACTCTTCGTTGTGGTGCGCGGGCTTCTAATTGCGGTGACTCCACTTGTTGTGGAGCACAGGCTCTAGGCACGTGGACTTCATTAGTTCTGGCATGCGGGCTCAGTCGTTGTGGCTCCCGGTCTGTAGAGCGCAGGCTAAGTCGTTGTGGTTCACGGGCTTAAGTACTCCGCAGCATGTGAGATCTTGGTGGACCAGGGCTCGAACCCATGTCCGCTGCATCGGTAGGTGGATTCCCAAACATTGCACCACAAGGGAAGCCCCTGCTCTGCATTATTTTAATGTCAGTATGCTTTGCAGGACATCTAGGAGCCTCGCATGGGCACCCTATTTCCTGCAAGAACACTGAGTACCCCGAGGCCCCAGTGGGCCCGCTAAGCCACATCCAGGCCCATAGCCCTTCGGAGCCACTCTGTGTATGCCGAGTGTAGGGCAACACACTGCAATCCTTCTTGGGACAGCTTGAATTCCCCAGCACTCGAACAGGTCCACGAACACCGTTCTAGCAGGTCCAACGTGCCGTGGAAGTCTGGCTCATTGCCCAAGTCTGAGCTGCACTGAGAAAAACCCTCGGCTTCATATTCCATCTGGGAGTCCCTGCCTGAAGTCTCCCTGCCTCCCAGAGAAAGTCGGCTTGCGTTCCGCCTGCAACTAAAGCCCAGTTCCTCTGGTAACTCTGCAGGCTTTTGAAGAGCCACGGGCCCGGAGGCCTAGCTGGGGCGTTCCTTCGTTGAGGCAGTTTGCTATTTGCAGAACACCCTGCTGCGAGGATTTGATTCAGGGAAGGAACCACAGGGTAACCTGTGTCTCTTTGGACTTCTTAGAAAGCACCGGGATATATGCTGCGTGTGCCCTTGGAAATGGGGGCCTGATGGAACTAGCCTTGCTTTCCCATTTTGAAAGCTCCATTCATGCTGCCTTGAAGCTACTTGAAATTGAGTGCTGTTGACAGGCCAGTAGCCACTGTAGGCATGGCTCTGGGTAGAAAATGAGTTTTCTCTAGCTATGCCGTCTGCTTCGATGGGCGGGTTGGAGCTCATCCTGCCACGCTCTAGAGCTAAAGGGAAACTCAACGTGAGTACTGGCCTCGAGGTAAGTCCCTGAGTAGCCGCGCAGAAAGGGAGGCATGCAGCTGTTTCCATGAGGTCTTAGTCGCTGTTCTGCTTGATTTTATTTTATTTTTTTATTTTTTATTTTTTTTTAAGGTTTATTTTTTGATTGATTGATCGCTATGTTGGGTCTTCGTTTCTGTGCTAGGGCTCTCTCCAGTTGCGGCAATTGGGGCCACTCTTCATCGCGGTGCGCGGGGCCTCTCACTATCGCGGACTCTCTTGTTGCGGAGCACAGGCTCCAGACGCGCAGGTTCAGTCATTGTGGCCCACGGGCCCAGTTTCTCCGTGGCATGTGTGATCCTCACAGACCAGGGCTCGAACCCGTGTCCCCTGCATTGGCAGGCATATTCTCAACCACTGCGCCACCAGGGAAGCCCCTGTTCTGCTTTATTTTAAAGGAAGTACCCTTTTCAGGACTCGTAGGCCCCTCGGGTGTGCATCATTTTCACTCCAAGAACCCTGACTACCTCCAGACCCTTGTGGGCCTGCTGAGCAACATCGAGGCCCAAAGGTCGGTCCCTCGGAGGCCCGCTGTGTATGCCGAGTGATGGGCAACACACTGCCTGTTCCTTAAGGAGAGCTACATTTCCAGAGCACTGGAACAGCCCCAGGACCACATTTCTAGCCAGTGCGACGTGCCCTGGAAGTGTTCGTCACGGCCCCCGTCTGAGCTGCCATGAGAAAACACTCTGCGTAGAATTCTTCGAGGGCCTCGTACCTGAAGTCACTCTGCTCGAGGAGAAAGTCAGCATCCTACCATGCTGTGGAGCTAACGGGACACTCAGCGTGAGCACTTGCCTCAAGGTAAGGCCCTGAATTGCCATGCAGAAGCGGAGGCGTGCAGCAGTTTTCAGGAGGCCGTAGCCACTGCTCTGCATTAGTTTATTTATTTATTTATTTGTTTATCTATCTATTTATTTATTTATTTATTTAATATATCATTTTTTTTTTTTCCTGTGTTGGGTCGTCGTTGCTGCATGTGAGCTTTCTCTAGTTGCAGCGAGCGGGGGCTACTCTTCGTTGCGGTGCGCGGGCTTCTAATTGCGGTGACTCCTCTTGTTGTGGAGCACAGGCTCTAGGCACGTGGACTTCATTAGTTCTGGCATGCGGGCTCAGTCGTTGTGGCTCCCGGGCTCTACAGCGCAGGCTCAGTCGTTGTGGTTCACGGGCTTAAGTACTCCGCAGCATGTGAGATCTTGGTGGACCAGGGCTGGAACACATGTCCGCTTCATCGGCAGGTGGATTCCCAAACATTGCACCACAAGGGAAGCCCCTGCTCTGCATTATTTTAATGTCAGTATGCTTTGCAGGACATCTAGGAGCCTCGCGTGGGCACCCTATTTCCTGCAAGAACACTGAGTACCCCGAGGCCCCCATGGGCCCTCTAAGCCACATCCAGGCCCATAGCCCTTCGGAGCCACTCTGTGTATGCCGAGTGTAGGGCAACACACTGCACTCCTTCTTGGGACAGCTTGAATTCCCCAGCACTCAAACAGGTTCACGAACACCGTGCTAGCAGGTCCAACGTGCCGTGCAAGTCTGGCTCATTGCCCAAGTCTGAGCTGCACTGAGAAAAACCCTCGGTTTCGTATTCCATCTGGGAGTCCCTGCCTGAAGTCTCCCTGCCTCCAAGAGAAAGTCGGCTTGCGTTCCGCCTGCAACTAAAGCCCAGTTCCTCTGGTAACACTGCAGGCTTTTGAAGAACCACGGGCCCGGAGGCCTAGCTGGGGCGTTCCTTCGTTGAGGCAGTTCGGTATTTGCAGAACACCCTGCTGCGAGGAGTTGATTCAGGGAAGGAACCACAGGGTAACCTGTGTCTCTTTGGACTTCTTAGAAAGCACCGGGATATATGCTGCGTGTGCCCTTGGAAATGGGGGCCTGATGGAACTAGCATTGTTTTCCCATTTTGAAAGCTCCATTCATGCTGCCTTGAAGCTACTTGAAATTGACTGCTGTTGACAGGCCACTAGCCACTGTAGGCATGGCTCTGGGTAGAAAATGAGTTTTCTCTAGCTATGCTGGCTGCTTCGATGGGCGGGTTGGAGCTCATCCTGCCACGCTCTAGAGCTAAAGGGAAACTCAACGTGAGTACTGGCCTCGAGGTAAGTCCCTGAGTAGCCGCGCAGAAAGGGAGGCATGCAGCTGTTTCCATGAGGTCTTAGTCGCTGTTCTGCTTGATTTTATTTTATTTTTTTATTTTTTATTTGTTTTTTAAGGTTTATTTTTTGATTGATTGATCGCTATGTTGGGTCTTCGTTTCTGTGCTAGGGCTCTCTCCAGTTGCGGCAATTGGGGCCACTCTTCATCGCGGTGCGCGGGGCCTCTCACTATCGCGGACTCTCTTGTTGCGGAGCACAGGCTCCAGACGCGCAGGTTCAGTCATTGTGGCCCACGGGCCCAGTTTCTCCGTGGCATGTGTGATCCTCTCAGACCAGGGCTCGAACCCGTGTCCCCTGCATTGGCAGGCATATTCTCAACCACTGCGCCACCAGGGAAGCCCCTGTTCTGCTTTATTTTAAAGGAAGTACCCTTTTCAGGACTCGTAGGCCCCTCGGGTGTGCATCATTTTCCCTCCAAGAACCCTGAGTACCTCCAGACTCCTGTGGGCCTGCTGAGCAACCTCGAGGCCCAAAGGTCGGTCCCTAGGAGGCCCTCTGTGTATGCCGAGTGATGGGCAACACACTGCCTGTTCCTTAAGGAGAGCTACATTTCCAGAGCACTGGAACAGCCCCAGGACCACATTTCTAGCCAGTGCGATGTGCCCTGGAAGTGTTCGTCACGGCCCCCGTCTGAGCTGCCATGAGAAAACACTCTGCGTAGAATTCTTCGAGGGCCTCGTACCTGAAGTCACTCTGCTCGAGGAGAAAGTCAGCATCCTACCATGCTGTGGCGCTACCGGGACACTCAGCGTGAGCACTTGCCTCAAGGTAAGGCCCTGAATTGCCGTTCAGAAACGGAGGCGTGCAGCAGTTTTCAGGAGGCCGTAGCCACTGCTCTGCATTAGTTTATTTATTTATTTATTTGTTTATCTATCTATCTATTTATTTATTTATTTAATAGATCTTTTTTTTTACTGTGTTGGGTCGTCGTTGCTGCATGTGAGCTTTCTCTAGTTGCAGCGAGCGGGGGCTACTCTTCGTTGCGGTGCGCGGGCTTCTAAGTGAGGTGACTCCTCTTGTTGTGGAGCAAAGGCTCTAGGCACGTGGACTTCATTAGTTCTGGCATGCGGGCTCAGTCGTTGTGGCTCCCGGTCTCTAGAGCGTAGGCTCAGTCGTTGTGGTTCACGGGCTTAAGTACTCCGCAGCATGTGAGATCTTGGTGGACCAGGGCTCGAACCCATGTCCGCTGCATCGGCAGGTGGATTCCCAAACATTGCACCACAAGGGAAGCCCCTGCTCTGCATTATTTTCATGTCAGTATGCTTTGCAGGACATCTAGGAGCCTCGCGTGGGCACCCTATTTCCTGCAAGAACACTGAGTACCCCGAGGCCCCCATGGGCCCGCTAAGCCACATCCAGGCCCATAGCCCTTCGGAGCCACTCTGTGTATGCCGAGTGTAGGGCAACACACTGCACTCCTTCTTGGGACAGCTTGAATTCCCCAGCACTCGAACAGGTCCACGAACACCGTTCTAGCAGGTGCAACGTGCCGTGCAAGTCTGGCTCATTGCCCAAGTCTGAGCTGCACTGAGAAAAACCCTCGGCTTCGTATTCCATCTGGGAGTCCCTGCCTGAAGTCTCCCTGCCTCCAAGAGAAAGTCGGCTTGCGTTCCGCCTGCAACTAAAGCCCAGTTCCTCTGGTAACACTGCAGGCTTTTGAAGAGCCACGGGCCCGGAGGCCTAGCTGGGGCGTTCCTTCGTTGAGGCAGTTCGCTATTTGCAGAACACCCTGCTGCGAGGAGTTGATTCAGGGAAGGAACCACAGGGTAACCTGTGTCTCTTTGGACTTCTTAGAAAGCACCGGGATATATGCTGCGTGTGCCCTTGGAAATGGGGGCCGGATGGAACTAGCCTTGCTTTCCCATTTTGAAAGCTCCATTCATGCTGCCTTGAAGCTACTTGAAATTGACTGCTGTTGACAGGCCACTAGCCACTGTAGGCATGGCTCTGGGTAGAAAATGAGTTTTCTCTAGCTATGCCGTCTGCTTCGATGGGCGGGTTGGAGCTCATCCTGCCACGCTCTAGAGCTAAAGGGAAACTCAACGTGAGTACTGGCCTCGAGGTAAGTCCCTGAGTAGCCGCGCAGAAAGGGAGGCATGCAGCTGTTTCCATGAGGTCTTAGTCGCTGTTCTGCTTGACTTTATTTTATTTTTTTATTTTTTATTTTTTTTTAAGGTTTATTTTTTGATTGATTGATCGCTATGTTGGGTCTTCGTTTCTGTGCTAGGGCTCTCTCCAGTTGCGGCAATTGGGGCCACTCTTCATCGCGGTGCGCGGGCCTCACTATCGCGGACTCTCTTGTTGCGGAGCACAGGCTCCAGACGCGCAGGTTCAGTCATTGTGGCCGACAGGCTTAGTTTCTCCGCGGCATGTGTGATCGTCTCAGACCAGTTCTCGAACCCGAGTCCCCTGCATTGGCAGGCATATTCTCAACCACTGCGCCACCAGGGAAGCCCCTGTTCTGCTTTATTTTAAAGGAAGTACCCTTTTCAGGACTCGTAGGCCCCTCGGGTGTGCATCATTTTCGCTCCAAGAACCCTGAGTACCTCCAGACTCCTGTGGGCCTGCTGAGCAACATCGAGGCCCAAAGGTCGGTCCCTCGGAGGCACGCTGTGTATGCCGAGTGATGGGCAACACACTGCCTGTTCCTTAAGGAGAGCTACATTTCCAGAGCACTGGAACAGCCCCAGGACCACATTTCTAGCCAGTGCGATGTGCCCTGGAAGTGTTCGTCACGGCCCCCGTCTGAGCTGCCATGAGAAAACACTCTGCGTAGAATTCTTCGAGGGCCTCGTACCTGAAGTCACTCTGCTCGAGGAGAAAGTCAGCATCCTACCATGCTGTGGCGCTAACGGGACACTCAGCGTGAGCACTTGCCTCAAGGTAAGGCCCTGAATTGCCGTGCAGAAGCGGAGGCGTGCAGCAGTTTTCAGGAGGCCGTAGCCACTGCTCTGCATTAGTTTATTTATTTATTTATTTGTTTATCTATCTATTTATTTATTTATTTATTTAATATATCTTTTTTTTTTTACTGTGTTGGGTCGTCGTTGCTGCATGTGAGCTTTCTCTAGTTGCAGCGAGCGGGGGCTACTCTTCGTTGCGGTGCGCGGGCTTCTAATTGCGGTGACTCCTCTTGTTGTGGAGCACAGGCTCTAGGCACGTGGACTTCATTAGTTCTGGCATGCGGGCTCAGTCGTTGTGGCTCCCGGTCTCTAGAGCGCAGGCTCAGTCGTTGTGGTTCACGGGCTTAAGTACTCCGCAGCATGTGAGATCTTGGTGGACCAGGGCTCGGACCCATGTCCGCTTCATCGGCAGGTGGATTCCCAAACATTGCACCACAAGGGAAGCCCCTGCTCTGCATTATTTTAATGTCAGTATGCTTTGCAGGATATCTAGGAGCCTCGCGTGGGCACCCTATTTCCTGCAAGAACACTGAGTACCCCGAGGCCCCCATGGGCCCGCTAAGCCACATCCAGGCCCATAGCCCTTCGGAGCCACTCTGTGTATGCCGAGTGTAGGGCAACACACTGCACTCCTTCTTGGGACAGCTTGAATTCCCCAGCACTCGAACAGGTTCACGAACACCGTGCTAGCAGGTCCAACGTGCCGTGCAAGTCTGGCTCATTGCCCAAGTCTGAGCTGCACTGAGAAAAACCCTCGGTTTCGTATTCCATCTGGGAGTCCCTGCCTGAAGTCTCCCTGCCTCCAAGAGAAAGTCGGCTTGCGTTCCGCCTGCAACTAAAGCCCAGTTCCTCTGGTAACACTGCAGGCTTTTAAAGAACCACGGGCCCGGAGGCCTAGCTGGGGCGTTCCTTCGTTGAGGCAGTTCGGTATTTGCAGAACACCCTGCTGCGAGGAGCTGATTCAGGGAAGGAACCACAGGGTAACCTGTGTCTCTTTGGACTTCTTAGAAAGCACCGGGATATATGCTGCGTGTGCCCTTGGAAATGGGGTCTGATGGAACTAGCCTTGCTTTCCCATTTTGAAAGCTCCATTCATGCTGCCTTGAAGCTACTTGAAATTGACTGCTGTTGACAGGCCACTAGCCACTGTAGGCATGGCTCTGGGTAGAAAATGAGTTTTCTCTAGCTATGCCGGCTGCTTCGATGGGCGGGTTGGAGCTCATCCTGCCACGCTCTAGAGCTAAAGGGAAACTCAACGTGAGTACTGGCCTCGAGGTAAGTCCCTGAGTAGCCGCGCAGAAAGGGAGGCATGCAGCTGTTTCCATGAGGTCTTAGTCGCTGTTCTGCTTGATTTTATTTTATTTTTTTATTTTTTATTTTTTTTTAAGGTTTATTTTTTGATTGATTGATCGCTATGTTGGGTCTTCGTTTCTGTGCTAGGGCTCTCTCCAGTTGCGGCAATTGGGGCCACTCTTCATCGCGGTGCGCGGGGCCTCTCACTATCGCGGACTCTCTTGTTGCGGAGCACAGGCTCCAGACGCGCAGGTTCAGTCATTGTGGCCCACGAGCCCAGTTTCTCCGTGGCATGTGTGATCCTCTCAGACCAGGGCTCGAACCCGTGTCCCCTGCATTGGCAGGCATATTCTCAACCACTGCGCCACCAGGGAAGCCCCTGTTCTGCTTTATTTTAAAGGAAGTACCCTTTTCAGGACTCGTAGGCCCCTCGGGTATGCATCATTTTCCCTCCAAGAACCCTGAGTACCTCCAGACTCCTGTGGGCCTGCTGAGCAACCTCGAGGCCCAAAGGTCGGTCCCTCGGAGGCCCTCTGTGTATGCCGAGTGATGGGCAACACACTGCCTGTTCCTTAAGGAGAGCTACATTTCCAGAGCACTGGAACAGCCCCAGGACCACATTTCTAGCCAGTGCGATGTGCCCTGGAAGTGTTCGTCACGGCCCCCGTCTGAGCTGCCATGAGAAAACACTCTGCGTAGAATTCTTCGAGGGCCTCGTACCTGAAGTCACTCTGCTCGAGGAGAAAGTCAGCATCCTACCATGCTGTGGCGCTACCGGGACACTCAGCGTGAGCACTTGCCTCAAGGTAAGGCCCTGAATTGCCGTGCAGAAGCGGAGGCGTGCAGCAGTTTTCAGGAGGCCGTAGCCACTGCTCTGCATTAGTTTATTTATTTATTTATTTGTTTATCTATCTATCTATTTATTTATTTATTTAATAGATCATTTTTTTTTACTGTGTTGGGTCGTCGTTGCTGCATGTGAGCTTTCTCTAGTTGCAGCGAGCGGGGGCTACTCTTCGTTGCGGTGCGCGGGCTTCTAATTGCGGTGACTCCTCTTGTTGTGGAGCACAGGCTCTAGGCACGTGGACTTCATTAGTTCTGGCATGCGGGCTCAGTCGTTGTGGCTCCCGGGCTCTACAGCGCAGGCTCAGTCGTTGTGGTTCACGGGCTTAAGTACTCCGCAGCATGTGAGATCTTGGTGGACCAGGGCTGGAACACATGTCCGCTTCATCGGCAGGTGGATTCCCAAACATTGCACCACAAGGGAAGCCCCTGCTCTGCATTATTTTAATGTCAGTATGCTTTGCAGGACATCTAGGAGCCTCGCGTGGGCACCCTATTTCCTGCAAGAACACTGAGTACCCCGAGGTCCCCATGGGCCCGCTAAGCCACATCCAGGCCCATAGCCCTTCGGAGCCACTCTGTGTATGCCGAGTGTAGGGCAACGCACTGCACTCCTTCTTGGGACAGCTTGAATTCCCCAGCACTCGAACAGGTCCACGAACACCGTTCTAGCAGGTCCAACGTGCCGTGCAAGTCTGGCTCATTGCCCAAGTCTGAGCTGCACTGAGAAAAACCCTCGGCTTCGTATTCCATCTGGGAGTCCCTTCCTGAAGTCTCCCTGCCTCCAAGAGAAAGTCGGCTTGCGTTCCGCCTGCAACTAAAGCCCAGTTCCTCTGGTAACACTGCAGGCTTTTGAAGAGCCACGGGCCCGGAGGCCTAGCTGGGGCGTTCCTTCGTTGAGGCAGTTCGCTATTTGCAGAACACCCTGCTGCGAGGAGTTGATTCAGGGAAGGAACCACAGGGTAACCTGTGTCTCTTTGGACTTCTTAGAAAGCACCGGGATATATGCTGCGTGTGCCCTTGGAAATGGGGGCCTGATGGAACTAGCCTTGCTTTCCCATTTTGAAAGCTCCATTCATGCTGCCTTGAAGCTACTTGAAATTGAGTGCTGTTGACAGGCCACTAGCCACTGTAGGCATGGCTCTGGGTAGAAAATGAGTTTTCTCTAGCTATGCCGTCTGCTTCGATGGGCGGGTTGGAGCTCATCCTGCCACGCTCGAGAGCTAAAGGGAAACTCAACGTGAGTACTGGCCTCGAGGTAAGTCCCTGAGTAGCCGCGCAGAAAGGGAGGCATGCAGCTGTTTCCATGAGGTCTTAGTCGCTGTTCTGCTTGATTTTATTTTATTTTTTTATTTTTTATTTTTTTTTAAGGTTTATTTTTTGATTGATGGATCGCTATGTTGGGTCTTCGTTTCTGTGCTAGGGCTCTCTCCAGTTGCGGCAATTGGGGCCACTCTTCATCGCGGTGCGCGGGGCCTCTCACTATCGCGGACTCTCTTGTTGCGGAGCACAGGCTCCAGACGCGCAGGTTCAGTCATTGTGGCCCACGGGCCCAGTTTCTCCGTGGCATGTGTGATCCTCTCAGACCAGGGCTCGAACCCGTGTCCCCTGCATTGGCAGGCATATTCTCAACCACTGCGCCACCAGGGAAGCCCCTGTTCTGCTTTATTTTAAAGGAAGTACCCTTTTCAGGACTCGTAGGCCCCTCGGGTGTGCATCATTTTCCCTCCAAGAACCCTGAGTACCTCCAGACTCCTGTGGGCCTGCTGAGCAACCTCGAGGCCCAAAGGTCGGTCCCTCGGAGGCCCTCTGTGTATGCCGAGTGATGGGCAACACACTGCACGTTCCTTAAGGACAGCTACATTTCCAGAGCACTGGAACAACCTCAGGACCACATTTCTAGCCAGTGGGACGTGCCCTGGAAGTGTTCGTCACGGCCCCCGTCTGAGCTGCCATGAGAAAACACTCTGCGTAGAATTCTTCGAGGGCCTCGTACCTGAAGTCACTCTGCTCGAGGAGAAAGTCAGCATCCTACCATGCTGTGGCGCTACCGGGACACTCAGCGTGAGCACTTGCCTCAAGGTAAGGCCCTGAATTGCCGTGCAGAAACGGAGGTGTGCAGCAGTTTTCAGGAGGCCGTAGCCACTGCTCTGCATTAGTTTATTTATTTATTTATTTGTTTATCTATCTATTTATTTATTTATTTAATATATCATTTTTTTTTTACTGTGTTGGGTCGTCGTTGCTGCATGTGAGCTTTCTCTAGTTGCAGCGAGCGGGGGCTACTCTTCGTTGCGGTGCGCGGGCTTCTAATTGAGGTGACTCCTCTTCTTGTGGAGCAAAGGCTCTAGGCACGTGGACTTCATTAGTTCTGGCATGCGGGCTCAGTCGTTGTGGCTCCCGGGCTCTACAGCGCAGGCTCAGTCGTTGTGGTTCACGGGCTTAAGTACTCCGCAGCATGTGAGATCTTGGTGGACCAGGGCTGGAACACATGTCCGCTTCATCGGCAGGTGGATTCCCAAACATTGCACCACAAGGGAAGCCCCTGCTCTGCATTATTTTAATGTCAGTATGCTTTGCAGGACATCTAGGAGCCTCGCGTGGGCACCCTATTTCCTGCAAGAACACTGAGTACCCCGAGGTCCCCATGGGCCCGCTAAGCCACATCCAGGCCCATAGCCCTTCGGAGCCACTCTGTGTATGCCGAGTGTAGGGCAACGCACTGCACTCCTTCTTGGGACAGCTTGAATTCCCCAGCACTCGAACAGGTCCACGAACACCGTTCTAGCAGGTCCAACGTGCCGTGCAAGTCTGGCTCATTGCCCAAGTCTGAGCTGCACTGAGAAAAACCCTCGGCTTCGTATTCCATCTGGGAGTCCCTTCCTGAAGTCTCCCTGCCTCCAAGAGAAAGTCGGCTTGCGTTCCGCCTGCAACTAAAGCCCAGTTCCTCTGGTAACACTGCAGGCTTTTGAAGAGCCACGGGCCCGGAGGCCTAGCTGGGGCGTTCCTTCGTTGAGGCAGTTCGCTATTTGCAGAACACCCTGCTGCGAGGAGTTGATTCAGGGAAGGAACCACAGGGTAACCTGTGTCTCTTTGGACTTCTTAGAAAGCACCGGGATATATGCTGCGTGTGCCCTTGGAAATGGGGGCCTGATGGAACTAGCCTTGCTTTCCCATTTTGAAAGCTCCATTCATGCTGCCTTGAAGCTACTTGAAATTGAGTGCTGTTGACAGGCCACTAGCCACTGTAGGCATGGCTCTGGGTAGAAAATGAGTTTTCTCTAGCTATGCCGTCTGCTTCGATGGGCGGGTTGGAGCTCATCCTTCCACGCTCTAGAGCTAAAGGGAAACTGAACATGAGTACTGGCCTCGAAGTAAGTCCCTGAGTAGCCGCGCAGAAAGGGAGGCATGCAGCTGTTTCCATGAGGTCTTAGTCGCTGTTCTGCTTGATTTTATTTTATTTTTTTATTTTTTATTTTTTTTTAAGGTTTATTTTTTTGATTGATTGATCGCTATGTTGGGTCTTCGTTTCTGTGCTAGGGCTCTCTCCAGTTGCGGCAATTGGGGCCACTCTTCATCGCGGTGCACGGGCCTCTCACTATCGTGGACTCTCTTGTTGCGGAGCACAGGCTCCAGACGCGCAGGTTCAGTCATTGTGGCCCACGGGCCCAGTTTCTCCGCGGCATGTGTGATCCTCTCAGACCAGGGCTCGAACCCGTGTCCCCTGCATTGGCAGGCATATTCTCAACCACTGCGCCACCAGGGAAGCCCCTGTTCTGCTTTATTTTAAAGGAAGTACCCTTTTCAGGACTCGTAGGCCCCTCGGGTGTGCATCAGTTTCCCTCCAAGAACCCTGAGTACCTCCAGACTCCTGTGGGCCTGCTGAGCAACCTCGAGGCCCAAAGGTTGGTCCCTCGGAGGCCCTCTGTGTATGCCGAGTGATGGGCAACACACTGCCTGTTCCTTAAGGAGAGCTACATTTCCAGAGCACTGGAACAGCCCCAGGACCACATTTCTAGCCAGTGCGATGTGCCCTGGAAGTGTTCGTCACGGCCCCCGTCTGAGCTGCCATGAGAAAACACTCTGCGTAGAATTCTTCGAGGGCCTCGTACCTGAAGTCACTCTGCTCGAGGAGAAAGTCAGCATCCTACCATGCTGTGGCGCTACCGGGACACTCAGCGTGAGCACTTGCCTCAAGGTAAGGCCCTGAATTGCTGTGCAGAAGCGGAGGCGTGCAGCAGTTTTCAGGAGGCCGTAGCCACTGCTCTGCATTAGTTTATTTATTTATTTATTTGTTTATCTATCTATTTATTTATTTATTTAATATATCATTTTTTTTTTACTGTGTTGGGTCGTCGTTGCTGCATGTGAGCTTTCTCTAGTTGCAGCGAGCGGGGGCTACTCTTCGTTGCGGTGCGCGGGCTTCTAATTGAGGTGACTCCTCTTGTTGTGGAGCACAGGCTCTAGGCACGTGGACTTCATTAGTTCTGGCATGCGGGCTCATTCATTGTGGCTCCCGGTCTCTAGAGCGCAGGCTCAGTCGTTGTGGTTCACGGGCTTAAGTACTCCGCAGCATGTGAGATCTTGGTGGACCAGGGCTCGAACCCATGTCCGCTGCATCGGCAGGTGGATTCCCAAACATTGCACCACAAGGGAAGCCCCTGCTCTGCATTATTTTAATGTCAGTATGCTTTGCAGGACATCTAGGAGCCTCGCGTGGGCACCCTATTTCCTGCAAGAACACTGAGTACCCCGAGGCCCCCATGGGCCCGCTAAGCCACATCCAGGCCCATAGCCCTTCAGAGCCACTCTGTGTATGCCGAGTGTAGGGCAACACACTGCAATCCTTCTTGGGACAGCTTGAATTCCCCAGCACTCGAACAGGTCCACGAACACCGTTCTAGCAGGTCCAACGTGCCGTGCAAGTCTGGCTCATTGCCCAAGTCTGAGCTGCACTGAGAAAAACCCTCGGCTTCATATTCCATCTGGGAGTCCCTGCCTGAAGTCTCCCTGCCTCCCAGAGAAAGTCGGCTTGCGTTCCGCCTGCAACTAAAGCCCAGTTCCTCTGGTAACACTGCAGGCTTTTGAAGAGCCACGGGCCCGGAGGCCTAGCTGGGGCGTTCCTTCGTTGAGGCAGTTCGCTATTTGCAGAACACCCTGCTGCGAGGAGTTGATTCAGGGAAGGAACCACAGTGTAACCTGTGTCTCTTTGGACTTCTTAGAAAGCACCGGGATATATGCTGCGTGTGCCCTTGGAAATGGGGGCCTGATGGAACTAGCCTTGCTTTCCCATTTTGAAAGCTCCATTCATGCTGCCTTGAAGCTACTTGAAATTGAGTGCTGTTGACAGGCCACTAGCCACTGTAGGCATGGCTCTGGGTAGAAAATGAGTTTTCTCTAGCTATGCCGTCTGCTTCGATGGGCGGGTTGGAGCTCATCCTTCCACGCTCTAGAGCTAAAGGGAAACTCAACGTGAGTACTGGCCTCGAAGTAAGTCCCTGAGTAGCCGCGCAGAAAGGGAGGCATGCAGCTGTTTCCATGAGGTCTTAGTCGCTGTTCTGCTTGATTTTATTTTATTTTTTTATTTTTTATTTTTTTTTAAGGTTTATTTTTTTGATTGATTGATCGCTATGTTGGGTCTTCGTTTCTGTGCTAGGGCTCTCTCCAGTTGCGGCAATTGGGGCCACTCTTCATCGCGGTGCGCGGGCCTCTCACTATCGTGGACTCTCTTGTTGCGGAGCACAGGCTCCAGACGTGCAGGTTCAGTCATTGTGGCCCACGGGCCCAGTTTCTCCGCGGCATGTGTGATCCTCTCAGACCAGGGCTCGAACCCGTGTCCCCTGCATTGGCAGGCATATTCTCAACCACTGCGCCACCAGGGAAGCCCCTGTTCTGCTTTATTTTAAAGGAAGTACCCTTTTCAGGACTCGTAGGCCCCTCGGGTGTGCATCAGTTTCCCTCCAAGAACCCTGAGTACCTCCAGACTCCTGTGGGCCTGCTGAGCAACCTCGAGGCCCAAAGGTTGGTCCCTCGGAGGCCCTCTGTGTATGCCGAGTGATGGGCAACACACTGCCTGTTCCTTAAGGAGAGCTACATTTCCAGAGCACTGGAACAGCCCCAGGACCACATTTCTAGCCAGTGCGATGTGCCCTGGAAGTGTTCGTCACGGCCCCCGTCTAAGCTGCCATGAGAAAACACTCTGCGTAGAATTCTTCGAGGGCCTCGTACCTGAAGTCACTCTGCTCGAGGAGAAAGTCAGCATCCTACCATGCTGTGGCGCTACTGGGACACTCAGCGTGAGCACTTGCCTCAAGGTAAGGCCCTGAATTGCTGTGCAGAAGCGGAGGCGTGCAGCAGTTTTCAGGAGGCCGTAGCCACTGCTCTGCATTAGTTTATTGATTTATTTATTTGTTTATCTATCTATTTATTTATTTATTTAATATATCATTTTTTTTTTACTGTGTTGGGTCGTCGTTGCTGCATGTGAGCTTTCTCTAGTTGCAGCGAGCGGGGGCTACTCTTCGTTGCGGTGCGCGGGCTTCTAATTGAGGTGACTCCTCTTGTTGTGGAGCACAGGCTCTAGGCACGTGGACTTCATTAGTTCTGGCATGCGGGCTCAGTCGTTGTGGCTCCCGGTCTCTAGAGCGCAGGCTCAGTCGTTGTGGTTCACGGGCTTAAGTACTCCGCAGCATGTGAGATCTTGGTGGACCAGGGCTCGAACCCATGTCCGCTGCATCGGCAGGTGGATTCCCAAACATTGCACCACAAGGGAAGCCCCTGCTCTGCATTATTTTAATGTCAGTATGCTTTGCAGGACATCTAGGAGCCTCGCGTGGGCACCCTATTTCCTGCAAGAACACTGAGTACCCCGAGGCCCCCATGGGCCCGCTAAGCCACATCCAGGCCCATAGCCCTTCGGAGCCACTCTGTGTATGCCGAGTGTAGGGCAATACACTGCAATCCTTCTTGGGACAGCTTGAATTCCCCAGCACTCGAACAGGTCCACGAACACCGTTCTAGCAGGTCCAACGTGCCGTGCAAGTCTGGCTCATTGCCCAAGTCTGAGCTGCACTGAGAAAAACCCTCGGCTTCATATTCCATCTGGGAGTCCCTGCCTGAAGTCTCCCTGCCTCCCAGAGAAAGTCGGCTTGCGTTCCGCCTGCAACTAAAGCCCAGTTCCTCTGGTAACACTGCAGGCTTTTGAAGAGCCACGGGCCCGGAGGCCTAGCTGGGGCGTTCCTTCGTTGAGGCAGTTCGCTATTTGCAGAACACCCTGCTGCGAGGAGTTGATTCAGGGAAGGAACCACAGTGTAACCTGTGTCTCTTTGGACTTCTTAGAAAGCACCGGGATATATGCTGCGTGTGCCCTTGGAAATGGGGGCCTGATGGAACTAGCCTTGCTTTCCCATTTTGAAAGCTCCATTCATGCTGCCTTGAAGCTACTTGAAATTGAGTGCTGTTGACAGGCCACTAGCCACTGTAGGCATGGCTCTGGGTAGAAAATGAGTTTTCTCTAGCTATGCCGTCTGCTTCGATGGGCGGGTTGGAGCTCATCCTTCCACGCTCTAGAGCTAAAGGGAAACTCAACGTGAGTACTGGCCTCGAAGTAAGTCCCTGAGTAGCCGCGCAGAAAGGGAGGCATGCAGCTGTTTCCATGAGGTCTTAGTCGCTGTTCTGCTTGATTTTATTTTATTTTTTTATTTTTTATTTTTTTTTAAGGTTTATTTTTTGATTGATTGATCGCTATGTTGGGTCTTCGTTTCTGTGCTAGGGCTCTCTCCAGTTGCGGCAATTGGGGCCACTCTTCATCGCGGTGCGCGGGCCTCTCACTATCGTGGACTCTCTTGTTGCGGAGCACAGGCTCCAGACGCGCAGGTTCAGTCATTGTGGCCCACGGGCCCAGTTTCTCCGCGGCATGTGTGATCCTCTCAGACCAGGGCTCGAACCCGTGTCCCCTGCATTGGCAGGCATATTCTCAACCACTGCGCCACCAGGGAAGCCCCTGTTCTGCTTTATTTTAAAGGAAGTACCCTTTTCAGGACTCGTAGGCCCCTCGGGTGTGCATCAGTTTCCCTCCAAGAACCCTGAGTACCTCCAGACTCCTGTGGGCCTGCTGAGCAACCTCGAGGCCCAAAGGTTGGTCCCTCGGAGGCCCTCTGTGTATGCCGAGTGATGGGCAACACATGCCTGTTCGTTAAGGAGAGCTACATTTCCAGAGCACTGGAACAGCCCCAGGACCACATTTCTAGCCAGTGCGATGTGCCCTGGAAGTGTTCGTCACGGCCCCCGTCTAAGCTGCCATGAGAAAACACTCTGCGTAGAATTCTTCGAGGGCCTCGTACCTGAAGGCACTCTGCTCGAGGAGAAAGTCAGCATCCTACCATGCTGTGGCGCTACCGGGACACTCAGCGTGAGCACTTGCCTCAAGGTAAGGCCCTGAATTGCTGTGCAGAAGCGGAGGCGTGCAGCAGTTTTCAGGAGGCCGTAGCCACTGCTCTGCATTAGTTTATTTATTTATTTATTTGTTTATCTATCTATTTATTTATTTATTTAATATATCATTTTTTTTTTACTGTGTTGGGTCGTCGTTGCTGTATGTGAGCTTTCTCTAGTTGCAGCGAGCGGGGGCTACTCTTCGTTGCGGTGCGCGGGCTTCTAATTGAGGTGACTCCTCTTGTTGTGGAGCACAGGCTCTAGGCACGTGGACTTCATTAGTTCTGGCATGCGGGCTCATTCATTGTGGCTCCCGGTCTCTAGAGCGCAGGCTCAGTCGTTGTGGTTCACGGGCTTAAGTACTCCGCAGCATGTGAGATCTTGGTGGACCAGGGCTCGAACCCATGTCCGCTGCATCGGCAGGTGGATTCCCAAACATTGCACCACAAGGGAAGCCCCTGCTCTGCATTATTTTAATGTCAGTATGCTTTGCAGGACATCTAGGAGCCTCGCGTGGGCACCCTATTTCCTGCAAGAACACTGAGTACCCCGAGGCCCCCATGGGCCCGCTAAGCCACATCCAGGCCCATAGCCCTTCGGAGCCACTCTGTGTATGCCGAGTGTAGGGCAACACACTGCAATCCTTCTTGGGACAGCTTGAATTCCCCAGCACTCGAACAGGTCCACGAACACCGTTCTAGCAGGTCCAACATGCCGTGCAAGTCTGGCTCATTGCCCAAGTCTGAGCTGCACTGAGAAAAACCCTCGGCTTCATATTCCATCTGGGAGTCCCTGCCTGAAGTCTCCCTGCCTCCCAGAGAAAGTCGGCTTGCGTTCCGCCTGCAACTAAAGCCCAGTTCCTCTGGTAACACTGCAGGCTTTTGAAGAGCCACGGGCCCGGAGGCCTAGCTGGGGCGTTCCTTCGTTGAGGCAGTTCGGTATTTGCAGAACACCCTGCTGCGAGGAGTTGATTCAGGGAAGGAACCACAGTGTAACCTGTGTCTCTTTGGACTTCTTAGAAAGCACCGGGATATATGCTGAGTGTGCCCTTGGAAATGGGGGCCTGATGGAACTAGCCTTGCTTTCCCATTTTGAAAGCTCCATTCATGCTGCCTTGAAGCTACTTGAAATTGAGTGCTGTTGACAGGCCACTAGCCACTGTAGGCATGGCTCTGGGTAGAAAATGAGTTTTCTCTAGCTATGCCGTCTGCTTCGATGGGCGGGTTGGAGCTCATCCTTCCACGCTCTAGAGCTAAAGGGAAACTCAACGTGAGTACTGGCCTCGAAGTAAGTCCCTGAGTAGCCGCGCAGAAAAGGAGGCATGCAGCTGTTTCCATGAGGTCTTAGTCGCTGTTCTGCTTGATTTTATTTTATTTTTTTATTTTTTATTTTTTTTTAAGGTTTATTTTTTTGATTGATTGATCGCTATGTTGGGTCTTCGTTTCTGTGCTAGGGCTCTCTCCAGTTGCGGCAATTGGGGCCACTCTTCATCGCGGTGCGCGGGCCTCTCACTATCGTGGACTCTCTTGTTGCGGAGCACAGGCTCCAGACGTGCAGGTTCAGTCATTGTGGCCCACGGGCCCAGTTTCTCCGCGGCATGTGTGATCCTCTCAGACCAGGGCTCGAACCCGTGTCCCCTGCATTGGCAGGCATATTCTCAACCACTGCGCCACCAGGGAAGCCCCTGTTCTGCTTTATTTTAAAGGAAGTACCCTTTTCAGGACTCGTAGGCCCCTCGGGTGTGCATCAGTTTCCCTCCAAGAACCCTGAGTACCTCCAGACTCCTGTGGGCCTGCTGAGCAACCTCGAGGCCCAAAGGTTGGTCCCTCGGAGGCCCTCTGTGTATGCCGAGTGATGGGCAACACACTGCCTGTTCCTTAAGGAGAGCTACATTTCCAGAGCACTGGAACAGCCCCAGGACCACATTTCTAGCCAGTGCGATGTGCCCTGGAAGTGTTCGTCACGGCCCCCGTCTAAGCTGCCATGAGAAAACACTCTGCGTAGAATTCTTCGAGGGCCTCGTACCTGAAGTCACTCTGCTCGAGGAGAAAGTCAGCATCCTACCATGCTGTGGCGCTACTGGGACACTCAGCGTGAGCACTTGCCTCAAGGTAAGGCCCTGAATTGCTGTGCAGAAGCGGAGGCGTGCAGCAGTTTTCAGGAGGCCGTAGCCACTGCTCTGCATTAGTTTATTGATTTATTTATTTGTTTATCTATCTATTTATTTATTTATTTAATATATCATTTTTTTTTTACTGTGTTGGGTCGTCGTTGCTGCATGTGAGCTTTCTCTAGTTGCAGCGAGCGGGGGCTACTCTTCGTTGCGGTGCGCGGGCTTCTAATTGAGGTGACTCCTCTTGTTGTGGAGCACAGGCTCTAGGCACGTGGACTTCATTAGTTCTGGCATGCGGGCTCAGTCGTTGTGGCTCCCGGTCTCTAGAGCGCAGGCTCAGTCGTTGTGGTTCACGGGCTTAAGTACTCCGCAGCATGTGAGATCTTGGTGGACCAGGGCTCGAACCCATGTCCGCTGCATCGGCAGGTGGATTCCCAAACATTGCACCACAAGGGAAGCCCCTGCTCTGCATTATTTTAATGTCAGTATGCTTTGCAGGACATCTAGGAGCCTCGCGTGGGCACCCTATTTCCTGCAAGAACACTGAGTACCCCGAGGCCCCCATGGGCCCGCTAAGCCACATCCAGGCCCATAGCCCTTCGGAGCCACTCTGTGTATGCCGAGTGTAGGGCAATACACTGCAATCCTTCTTGGGACAGCTTGAATTCCCCAGCACTCGAACAGGTCCACGAACACCGTTCTAGCAGGTCCAACGTGCCGTGCAAGTCTGGCTCATTGCCCAAGTCTGAGCTGCACTGAGAAAAACCCTCGGCTTCATATTCCATCTGGGAGTCCCTGCCTGAAGTCTCCCTGCCTCCCAGAGAAAGTCGGCTTGCGTTCCGCCTGCAACTAAAGCCCAGTTCCTCTGGTAACACTGCAGGCTTTTGAAGAGCCACGGGCCCGGATGCCTAGCTGGGGCGTTCCTTCGTTGAGGCAGTTCGCTATTTGCAGAACACCCTGCTGCGAGGAGTTGATTCAGGGAAGGAACCACAGTGTAACCTGTGTCTCTTTGGACTTCTTAGAAAGCACCGGGATATATGCTGCGTGTGCCCTTGGAAATGGGGGCCTGATGGAACTAGCCTTGCTTTCCCATTTTGAAAGCTCCATTCATGCTGCCTTGAAGCTACTTGAAATTGAGTGCTGTTGACAGGCCACTAGCCACTGTAGGCATGGCTCTGGGTAGAAAATGAGTTTTCTCTAGCTATGCCGTCTGCTTCGATGGGCGGGTTGGAGCTCATCCTTCCACGCTCTAGAGCTAAAGGGAAACTCAACGTGAGTACTGGCCTCGAAGTAAGTCCCTGAGTAGCCGCGCAGAAAGGGAGGCATGCAGCTGTTTCCATGAGGTCTTAGTCGCTGTTCTGCTTGATTTTATTTTATTTTTTTATTTTTTATTTTTTTTTAAGGTTTATTTTTTGATTGATTGATCGCTATGTTGGGTCTTCGTTTCTGTGCTAGGGCTCTCTCCAGTTGCGGCAATTGGGGCCACTCTTCATCGCGGTGCGCGGGCCTCTCACTATCGTGGACTCTCTTGTTGCGGAGCACAGGCTCCAGACGCGCAGGTTCAGTCATTGTGGCCCACGGGCCCAGTTTCTCCGCGGCATGTGTGATCCTCTCAGACCAGGGCTCGAACCCGTGTCCCCTGCATTGGCAGGCATATTCTCAACCACTGCGCCACCAGGGAAGCCCCTGTTCTGCTTTATTTTAAAGGAAGTACCCTTTTCAGGACTCGTAGGCCCCTCGGGTGTGCATCAGTTTCCCTCCAAGAACCCTGAGTACCTCCAGACTCCTGTGGGCCTGCTGAGCAACCTCGAGGCCCAAAGGTTGGTCCCTCGGAGGCCCTCTGTGTATGCCGAGTGATGGGCAACACATGCCTGTTCGTTAAGGAGAGCTACATTTCCAGAGCACTGGAACAGCCCCAGGACCACATTTTTAGCCAGTGCGATGTGCCCTGGAAGTGTTCGTCACGGCCCCCGTCTAAGCTGCCATGAGAAAACACTCTGCGTAGAATTCTTCGAGGGCCTCGTACCTGAAGGCACTCTGCTCGAGGAGAAAGTCAGCATCCTACCATGCTGTGGCGCTACCGGGACACTCAGCGTGAGCACTTGCCTCAAGGTAAGGCCCTGAATTGCTGTGCAGAAGCGGAGGCGTGCAGCAGTTTTCAGGAGGCCGTAGCCACTGCTCTGCATTAGTTTATTTATTTATTTATTTGTTTATCTATCTATTTATTTATTTATTTAATATATCATTTTTTTTTTACTGTGTTGGGTCGTCGTTGCTGCATGTGAGCTTTCTCTAGTTGCAGCGAGCGGGGGCTACTCTTCGTTGCGGTGCGCGGGCTTCTAATTGAGGTGACTCCTCTTGTTGTGGAGCACAGGCTCTAGGCACGTGGACTTCATTAGTTCTGGCATGCGGGCTCATTCATTGTGGCTCCCGGTCTCTAGAGCGCAGGCTCAGTCGTTGTGGTTCACGGGCTTAAGTACTCCGCAGCATGTGAGATCTTGGTGGACCAGGGCTCGAACCCATGTCCGCTGCATCGGCAGGTGGATTCCCAAACATTGCACCACAAGGGAAGCCCCTGCTCTGCATTATTTTAATGTCAGTATGCTTTGCAGGACATCTAGGAGCCTCGCGTGGGCACCCTATTTCCTGCAAGAACACTGAGTACCCCGAGGCCCCCATGGGCCCGCTAAGCCACATCCAGGCCCATAGCCCTTCGGAGCCACTCTGTGTATGCCGAGTGTAGGGCAACACACTGCAATCCTTCTTGGGACAGCTTGAATTCCCCAGCACTCGAACAGGTCCACGAACACCGTTCTAGCAGGTCCAACATGCCGTGCAAGTCTGGCTCATTGCCCAAGTCTGAGCTGCACTGAGAAAAACCCTCGGCTTCATATTCCATCTGGGAGTCCCTGCCTGAAGTCTCCCTGCCTCCCAGAGAAAGTCGGCTTGCGTTCCGCCTGCAACTAAAGCCCAGTTCCTCTGGTAACACTGCAGGCTTTTGAAGAGCCACGGGCCCGGAGGCCTAGCTGGGGCGTTCCTTCGTTGAGGCAGTTCGGTATTTGCAGAACACCCTGCTGCGAGGAGTTGATTCAGGGAAGGAACCACAGTGTAACCTGTGTCTCTTTGGACTTCTTAGAAAGCACCGGGATATATGCTGAGTGTGCCCTTGGAAATGGGGGCCTGATGGAACTAGCCTTGCTTTCCCATTTTGAAAGCTCCATTCATGCTGCCTTGAAGCTACTTGAAATTGAGTGCTGTTGACAGGCCACTAGCCACTGTAGGCATGGCTCTGGGTAGAAAATGAGTTTTCTCTAGCTATGCCGTCTGCTTCGATGGGCGGGTTGGAGCTCATCCTTCCACGCTCTAGAGCTAAAGGGAAACTCAACGTGAGTACTGGCCTCGAAGTAAGTCCCTGAGTAGCCGCGCAGAAAAGGAGGCATGCAGCTGTTTCCATGAGGTCTTAGTCGCTGTTCTGCTTGATTTTATTTTATTTTTTTATTTTTTATTTTTTTTTAAGGTTTATTTTTTGATTGATTGATCGCTATGTTGGGTCTTCGTTTCTGTGCTAGGGCTCTCTCCAGTTGCGGCAATTGGGGCCACTCTTCATCGCGGTGCGCGGGCCTCTCACTATCGTGGACTCTCTTGTTGCGGAGCACAGGCTCCAGACGCGCAGGTTCAGTCATTGTGGCCCACGGGCCCAGTTTCTCCGCGGCATGTGTGATCCTCTCAGACCAGGGCTCGAACCCGTGTCCCCTGCATTGGCAGGCATATTCTCAACCACTGCGCCACCAGGGAAGCCCCTGTTCTGCTTTATTTTAAAGGAAGTACCCTTTTCAGGACTCGTAGGCCCCTCGGGTGTGCATCAGTTTCCCTCCAAGAACCCTGAGTACCTCCAGACTCCTGTGGGCCTGCTGAGCAACCTCGAGGCCCAAAGGTTGGTCCCTCGGAGGCCCTCTGTGTATGCCGAGTGATGGGCAACACACTGCCTGTTCCTTAAGGAGAGCTACATTTCCAGAGCACTGGAACAGCCCCAGGACCACATTTCTAGCCAGTGCGATGTGCCCTGGAAGTGTTCGTCACGGCCCCCGTCTGAGCTGCCATGAGAAAACACTCTGCGTAGAATTCTTCGAGGGCCTCGTACCTGAAGTCACTCTGCTCGAGGAGAAAGTCAGCATCCTACCATGCTGTGGCGCTACCGGGACACTCAGCGTGAGCACTTGCCTCAAGGTAAGGCCCTGAATTGCTGTGCAGAAGCGGAGGCGTGCAGCAGTTTTCAGGAGGCCGTAGCCACTGCTCTGCATTAGTTTATTTATTTATTTATTTGTTTATCTATCTATGTATTTATTTATTTATTTAATAGATCATTTTTTTTTTACTGTGTTGGGTCGTCGTTGCTGCATGTGAGCTTTCTCTAGTTGCAGCGAGCGGGGGCTACTCTTCGTTGCGGTGCGCGGGCTTCTAATTGCGGTGACTCCTCTTGTTGTGGAGCACAGGCTCTAGGCACGTGGACTTCATTAGTTCTGGCATGCGGGCTCAGTCGTTGTGGCTCCCGGTCTCTAGAGCGCAGGCTCAGTCGTTGTGGTTCACGGGCTTAAGTACTCCGCAGCATGTGAGATCTTGGTGGACCAGGGCTCGAACCCATGTCCGCTTCATCGGCAGGTGGATTCCCAAACATTGCACCACAAGGGAAGCCCCTGCTCTGCATTATTTTAATGTCAGTATGCTTTGCAGGACATCTAGGAGCCTCGCGTGGGCACCCTATTTCCTGCAAGAACACTGAGTACCCCGAGGTCCCCATGGGCCCGCTAAGCCACATCCAGGCCCATAGCCCTTCGGAGCCACTCTGTGTATGCCGAGTGTAGGGCAACGCACTGCACTCCTTCTTGGGACAGCTTGAATTCCCCAGCACTCGAACAGGTCCACGAACACCGTTCTAGCAGGTCCAACGTGCCGTGCAAGTCTGGCTCATTGCCCAAGTCTGAGCTGCACTGAGAAAAACCCTCGGCTTCGTATTCCATTTGGGAGTCCCTTCCTGAAGTCTCCCTGCCTCCAAGAGAAAGTCGGCTAGCGTTCCGCCTGCAACTAAAGCCCAGTTCCTCTGGTAACACTGCAGGCTTTTGAAGAGCCACGGGCCCGGAGGCCTAGCTGGGGCGTTCCTTCGTTGAGGCAGTTCGCTATTTGCAGAACACCCTGCTGCGAGGAGTTGATTCAGGGAAGGAACCACAGGGTAACCTGTGTCTCTTTGGACTTCTTAGAAAGCACCGGGATATATGCTGCGTGTGCCCTTGGAAATGGGGGCCTGATGGAACTAGCCTTGCTTTCCCATTTTGAAAGCTCCATTCATGCTGCCTTGAAGCTACTTGAAATTGACTGCTGTTGACAGGCCACTAGCCACTGTAGGCATGGCTCTGGGTAGAAAATGAGTTTTCTCTAGCTATGCCGTCTGCTTCGATGGGCGGGTTGGAGCTCATCCTGCCACGCTCTAGAGCTAAAGGGAAACTCAACGTGAGTACTGGCCTCGAGGTAAGTCCCTGAGTAGCCGCGCAGAAAGGGAGGCATGCAGCTGTTTCCATGAGGTCTTAGTCGCTGTTCTGCTTGATTTTATTTTATTTTTTTATTTTTTATTTTTTTTTAAGGTTTATTTTTTGATTGATTGATCGCTATGTTGGGTCTTCGTTTCTGTGCTAGGGCTCTCTCCAGTTGCGGCAATTGGGGCCACTCTTCATCGCGCTGCGCCGGGCCTCTCACTATCGCGGACTCTCTTGTTGCGGAGCACAGACTCCAGACGCGCAGGTTCAGTCATTGTGGCCCACGGGCCCAGTTTCTCCGTGGCATGTGTGATCCTCTCAGACCAGGGCTCGAACCCGTGTCCCCTGCATTGGCAGGCATATTCTCAACCACTGCGCCACCAGGGAAGCCCCTGTTCTGCTTTATTTTAAAGGAAGTACCCTTTTCAGGACTCGTAGGCCCCTCGGGTGTGCATCATTTTCGCTCCAAGAACCCTGACTACCTCCAGACTCCTGTGGGCATGCTGAGCAACATCGAGGCCCAAAGGTCGGTCCCTCGGAGGCCCGCTGTGTATGCCGAGTGATGGGCAACACACTGCCTGTTCCTTAAGGAGAGCTACATTTCCAGAGCACTGGAACAGCCCCAGGACCACATTTCTAGCCAGTGGGACGTGCCCTGGAAGTGTTCGTCACGGCCCCCGTCTGAGCTGCCATGAGAAAACACTCTGCGTAGAATTCTTCGAGGGCCTCGTACCTGAAGTCACTCTGCTCGAGGAGAAAGTCAGCATCCTACCATGCTGTAGCGCTAACGGGACACTCAGCGTGAGCACTTGCCTCAAGGTAAGGCCCTGAATTGCCGTGCAGAAGCGGAGGCGTGCAGCAGTTTTCAGGAGGCCGTAGCCACTGCTCTGCATTAGTTTATTTATTTATTTATTTGTTTATCTATCTATTTATTTATTTATTTAATAGATCATTTTTTTTTACTGTGTTGGGTCGTCGTTGCTGCATGTGAGCTTTCTCTAGTTGCAGCGAGCGGGGGCTACTCTTCATTGCGGTGCGCGGGCTTCTAATTGCGGTGACTCCTCTTGTTGTGGAGCACAGGCTCTAGGCACGTGGACTTCATTAGTTCTGGCATGCGGGCTCAGTCGTTGTGGCTCCCGGTCTCTAGAGCGCAGGCTCAGTCGTTGTGGTTCACGGGCTTAAGTACTCCGCAGCATGTGAGATCTTGGTGGACCAGGGCTCGAACCCATGTCCGCTGCATCGGCAGGTGGATTCCCAAACATTGCACCACAAGGGAAGCCCCTGCTCTGCATTATTTTAATGTCAGTATGCTTTGCAGGACATCTAGGAGCCTCGCGTGGGCATCCTATTTCCTGCAAGAACACTGAGTACCCCGAGGCCCCCATGGGCCCGCTAAGCCACATCCAGGCCCATAGCCCTTCGGAGCCACTCTGTGTATGCCGAGTGTAGGGCAACACACTGCAATCCTTCTTGGGACAGCTTGAATTCCCCAGCACTCGAACAGGTCCACGAACACCGTTCTAGAAGGTCCAACGTGCCGTGCAAGTCTGGCTCATTGCCCAAGTCTGAGCTGCACTGAGAAAAACCCTCGGCTTCGTATTCCATCTGGGAGTCCCTGCCTGAAGTCTCCCTGCCTCCCAGAGAAAGTCGGCTTGCGTTCCGCCTGCAACTAAAGCCCAGTTCCTCTGGTAACACTGCAGGCTTTTGAAGAGCCACGGGCCCGGAGGCCTAGCTGGGGCGTTCCTTCGTTGAGGCAGTTCGGTATTTGCAGAACACCCTGCTGCGAGGAGTTGATTCAGGGAAGGAACCACAGGGTATCCTGTGTCTCTTTGGACTTCTTAGAAAGCACCGGGATATATGCTGCGTGTGCCCTTGGAAATGGGGGCCTGATGGAACTAGCCTTGCTTTCCCATTTTGAAAGCTCCATTCATGCTGCCTTGAAGCTACTTGAAATTGACTGCTGTTGACAGGCCACTAGCCACTGTAGGCATGGCTCTGGGTAGAAAATGAGTTTTCTCTAGCTATGCCGTCTGCTTCGATGGGCGGGTTGGAGCTCATCCTGCCACGCTCTAGAGCTAAAGGGAAACTCAACGTGAGTACTGGCCTCGAGGTAAGTCCCTGAGTAGCCGCGCAGAAAGGGAGGCATGCAGCTGTTTCCATGAGGTCTTAGTCGCTGTTCTGCTTGATTTTATTTTATTTTTTTATTTTTTATTTTTTTTTAAGGTTTATTTTTTGATTGATTGATCGCTATGTTGGGTCTTCGTTTCTGTGCTAGGGCTCTCTCCAGTTGCGGCAATTGGGGCCACTCTTCATCGCGGTGCGCGGGGCCTCTCACTATCGCGGACTCTCTTGTTGCGGAGCACAGGCTCCAGACGCGCAGGTTCAGTCATTGTGGCCCACGGGCCCAGTTTCTCCGCGGCATGTATGATCCTCTCAGACCAGGGCTCGAACCCGTGTCCCCTGCATTGGCAGGCATATTCTCAACCACTGCGCCACCAGGGAAGCCCCTGTTCTGCTTTATTTTAAAGGAAGTACCCTTTTCAGGACTCGTAGGCCCCTCGGGTGTGCATCAGTTTCCCTCCAAGAACCCTGAGTACCTCCAGACTCCTGTGGGCCTGCTGAGCAACCTCGAGGCCCAAAGGTTGGTCCCTCGGAGGCCCTCTGTGTATGCCGAGTGATGGGCAACACATGCCTGTTCGTTAAGGAGAGCTACATTTCCAGAGCACTGGAACAGCCCCAGGACCACATTTCTAGCCAGTGCGATGTGCCCTGGAAGTGTTCGTCACGGCCCCCGTCTAAGCTGCCATGAGAAAACACTCTGCGTAGAATTCTTCGAGGGCCTCGTACCTGAAGGCACTCTGCTCGAGGAGAAAGTCAGCATCCTACCATGCTGTGGCGCTACCGGGACACTCAGCGTGAGCACTTGCCTCAAGGTAAGGCCCTGAATTGCTGTGCAGAAGCGGAGGCGTGCAGCAGTTTTCAGGAGGCCGTAGCCACTGCTCTGCATTAGTTTATTTATTTATTTATTTGTTTATCTATCTATTTATTTATTTATTTAATATATCATTTTTTTTTTACTGTGTTGGGTCGTCGTTGCTGCATGTGAGCTTTCTCTAGTTGCAGCGAGCGGGGGCTACTCTTCGTTGCGGTGCGCGGGCTTCTAATTGAGGTGACTCCTCTTGTTGTGGAGCACAGGCTCTAGGCACGTGGACTTCATTAGTTCTGGCATGCGGGCTCATTCATTGTGGCTCCCGGTCTCTAGAGCGCAGGCTCAGTCGTTGTGGTTCACGGGCTTAAGTACTCCGCAGCATGTGAGATCTTGGTGGACCAGGGCTCGAACCCATGTCCGCTGCATCGGCAGGTGGATTCCCAAACATTGCACCACAAGGGAAGCCCCTGCTCTGCATTATTTTAATGTCAGTATGCTTTGCAGGACATCTAGGAGCCTCGCGTGGGCACCCTATTTCCTGCAAGAACACTGAGTACCCCGAGGCCCCCATGGGCCCGCTAAGCCACATCCAGGCCCATAGCCCTTCGGAGCCACTCTGTGTATGCCGAGTGTAGGGCAACACACTGCAATCCTTCTTGGGACAGCTTGAATTCCCCAGCACTCGAACAGGTCCACGAACACCGTTCTAGCAGGTCCAACATGCCGTGCAAGTCTGGCTCATTGCCCAAGTCTGAGCTGCACTGAGAAAAACCCTCGGCTTCATATTCCATCTGGGAGTCCCTGCCTGAAGTCTCCCTGCCTCCCAGAGAAAGTCGGCTTGCGTTCCGCCTGCAACTAAAGCCCAGTTCCTCTGGTAACACTGCAGGCTTTTGAAGAGCCACGGGCCCGGAGGCCTAGCTGGGGCGTTCCTTCGTTGAGGCAGTTCGGTATTTGCAGAACACCCTGCTGCGAGGAGTTGATTCAGGGAAGGAACCACAGTGTAACCTGTGTCTCTTTGGACTTCTTAGAAAGCACCGGGATATATGCTGAGTGTGCCCTTGGAAATGGGGGCCTGATGGAACTAGCCTTGCTTTCCCATTTTGAAAGCTCCATTCATGCTGCCTTGAAGCTACTTGAAATTGAGTGCTGTTGACAGGCCACTAGCCACTGTAGGCATGGCTCTGGGTAGAAAATGAGTTTTCTCTAGCTATGCCGTCTGCTTCGATGGGCGGGTTGGAGCTCATCCTTCCACGCTCTAGAGCTAAAGGGAAACTCAACGTGAGTACTGGCCTCGAAGTAAGTCCCTGAGTAGCCGCGCAGAAAAGGAGGCATGCAGCTGTTTCCATGAGGTCTTAGTCGCTGTTCTGCTTGATTTTATTTTATTTTTTTATTTTTTATTTTTTTTTAAGGTTTATTTTTTGATTGATTGATCGCTATGTTGGGTCTTCGTTTCTGTGCTAGGGCTCTCTCCAGTTGCGGCAATTGGGGCCACTCTTCATCGCGGTGCGCGGGCCTCTCACTATCGTGGACTCTCTTGTTGCGGAGCACAGGCTCCAGACGCGCAGGTTCAGTCATTGTGGCCCACGGGCCCAGTTTCTCCGCGGCATGTGTGATCCTCTCAGACCAGGGCTCGAACCCGTGTCCCCTGCATTGGCAGGCATATTCTCAACCACTGCGCCACCAGGGAAGCCCCTGTTCTGCTTTATTTTAAAGGAAGTACCCTTTTCAGGACTCGTAGGCCCCTCGGGTGTGCATCAGTTTCCCTCCAAGAACCCTGAGTACCTCCAGACTCCTGTGGGCCTGCTGAGCAACCTCGAGGCCCAAAGGTTGGTCCCTCGGAGGCCCTCTGTGTATGCCGAGTGATGGGCAACACACTGCCTGTTCCTTAAGGAGAGCTACATTTCCAGAGCACTGGAACAGCCCCAGGACCACATTTCTAGCCAGTGCGATGTGCCCTGGAAGTGTTCGTCACGGCCCCCGTCTGAGCTGCCATGAGAAAACACTCTGCGTAGAATTCTTCGAGGGCCTCGTACCTGAAGTCACTCTGCTCGAGGAGAAAGTCAGCATCCTACCATGCTGTGGCGCTACCGGGACACTCAGCGTGAGCACTTGCCTCAAGGTAAGGCCCTGAATTGCCGTGCAGAAGCGGAGGCGTGCAGCAGTTTTCAGGAGGCCGTAGCCACTGCTCTGCATTAGTTTATTTATTTATTTATTTGTTTATCTATCTATCTATTTATTTATTTATTTAATAGATCATTTTTTTTTACTGTGTTGGGTCGTCGTTGCTGCATGTGAGCTTTCTCTAGTTGCAGCGAGCGGGGGCTACTCTTCGTTGCGGTGCGCGGGCTTCTAATTGCGGTGACTCCTCTTGTTGTGGAGCACAGGCTCTAGGCACGTGGACTTCATTAGTTCTGGCATGCGGGCTCAGTCGTTGTGGCTCCCGGGCTCTACAGCGCAGGCTCAGTCGTTGTGGTTCACGGGCTTAAGTACTCCGCAGCATGTGAGATCTTGGTGGACCAGGGCTGGAACACATGTCCGCTTCATCGGCAGGTGGATTCCCAAACATTGCACCACAAGGGAAGCCCCTGCTCTGCATTATTTTAATGTCAGTATGCTTTGCAGGACATCTAGGAGCCTCGCGTGGGCACCCTATTTCCTGCAAGAACACTGAGTACCCCGAGGTCCCCATGGGCCCGCTAAGCCACATCCAGGCCCATAGCCCTTCGGAGCCACTCTGTGTATGCCGAGTGTAGGGCAACGCACTGCACTCCTTCTTGGGACAGCTTGAATTCCCCAGCACTCGAACAGGTCCACGAACACCGTTCTAGCAGGTCCAACGTGCCGTGCAAGTCTGGCTCATTGCCCAAGTCTGAGCTGCACTGAGAAAAACCCTCGGCTTCGTATTCCATTTGGGAGTCCCTTCCTGAAGTCTCCCTGCCTCCAAGAGAAAGTCGGCTAGCGTTCCGCCTGCAACTAAAGCCCAGTTCCTCTGGTAACACTGCAGGCTTTTGAAGAGCCACGGGCCCGGAGGCCTAGCTGGGGCGTTCCTTCGTTGAGGCAGTTCGCTATTTGCAGAACACCCTGCTGCGAGGAGTTGATTCAGGGAAGGAACCACAGGGTAACCTGTGTCTCTTTGGACTTCTTAGAAAGCACCGGGATATATGCTGCGTGTGCCCTTGGAAATGGGGGCCTGATGGAACTAGCCTTGCTTTCCCATTTTGAAAGCTCCATTCATGCTGCCTTGAAGCTACTTGAAATTGACTGCTGTTGACAGGCCACTAGCCACTGTAGGCATGGCTCTGGGTAGAAAATGAGTTTTCTCTAGCTATGCCGTCTGCTTCGATGGGCGGGTTGGAGCTCATCCTGCCACGCTCTAGAGCTAAAGGGAAACTCAACGTGAGTACTGGCCTCGAGGTAAGTCCCTGAGTAGCCGCGCAGAAAGGGAGGCATGCAGCTGTTTCCATGAGGTCTTAGTCGCTGTTCTGCTTGATTTTATTTTATTTTTTTATTTTTTATTTTTTTTTAAGGTTTATTTTTTGATTGATTGATCGCTATGTTGGGTCTTCGTTTCTGTGCTAGGGCTCTCTCCAGTTGCGGCAATTGGGGCCACTCTTCATCGCGGTGCGCGGGGCCTCTCACTATCGCGGACTCTCTTGTTGCGGAGCACAGGCTCCAGACGCGCAGGTTCAGTCATTGTGGCCCACGGGCCCAGTTTCTCCGTGGCATGTGTGATCCTCACAGACCAGGGCTCGAACCCGTGTCTCCTGCATTGGCAGGCATATTCTCAACCACTGCGCCACCAGGGAAGCCCCTGTTCTGCTTTATTTTAAAGGAAGTACCCTTTTCAAGACTCGTAGGCCCCTCGGGTGTGCATCATTTTCGCTCCAAGAACCCTGACTACCTCCAGACCCTTGTGGGCCTGCTGAGCAACATCGAGGCCCAAAGGTCGGTCCCTCGGAGGCCCGCTGTGTATGCCGAGTGATGGGCAACACACTGCCTGTTCCTTAAGGAGAGCTACATTTCCAGAGCACTGGAACAGCCCCAGGACGACATTTCTAGCCAGTGCGACGTGCCCTGGAAGTGTTCGTCACGGTCCCCGTCTGAGCTGCCATGAGAAAACACTCTGCGTAGAATTCTTCGAGGGCCTCGTACCTGAAGTCACTCTGCTCGAGGAGAAAGTCAGCATCCTACCATGCTGTGGAGCTAACGGGACACTCAGCGTGAGCACTTGCCTCAAGGTAAGGCCCTGAATTGCCGTGCAGAAGCGGAGGCGTGCAGCAGTTTTCAGGAGGCCGTAGCCACTGCTCTGCATTAGTTTATTTATTTATTTATTTGTTTATCTATCTATTTATTTATTTATTTATTTAATATATCATTTTTTTTTTACTGTGTTGGGTCGTCGTTGCTGCATGTGAGCTTTCTCTAGTTGCAGCGAGCGGGGGCTACTCTTCGTTGCGGTGCGCGGGCTTCTAATTGAGGTGACTCCTCTTGTTGTGGAGCACAGGCTCTAGGCACGTGGACTTCATTAGTTCTGGCATGCGGGCTCATTCATTGTGGCTCCCGGTCTCTAGAGCGCAGGCTCAGTCGTTGTGGTTCACGGGCTTAAGTACTCCGCAGCATGTGAGATCTTGGTGGACCAGGGCTCGAACCCATGTCCGCTGCATCGGCAGGTGGATTCCCAAACATTGCACCACAAGGGAAGCCCCTGCTCTGCATTATTTTAATGTCAGTATGCTTTGCAGGACATCTAGGAGCCTCGCGTGGGCACCCTATTTCCTGCAAGAACACTGAGTACCCCGAGGCCCCCATGGGCCCGCTAAGCCACATCCAGGCCCATAGCCCTTCGGAGCCACTCTGTGTATGCCGAGTGTAGGGCAACACACTGCAATCCTTCTTGGGACAGCTTGAATTCCCCAGCACTCGAACAGGTCCACGAACACCGTTCTAGCAGGTCCAACATGCCGTGCAAGTCTGGCTCATTGCCCAAGTCTGAGCTGCACTGAGAAAAACCCTCGGCTTCATATTCCATCTGGGAGTCCCTGCCTGAAGTCTCCCTGCCTCCCAGAGAAAGTCGGCTTGCGTTCCGCCTGCAACTAAAGCCCAGTTCCTCTGGTAACACTGCAGGCTTTTGAAGAGCCACGGGCCCGGAGGCCTAGCTGGGGCGTTCCTTCGTTGAGGCAGTTCGGTATTTGCAGAACACCCTGCTGCGAGGAGTTGATTCAGGGAAGGAACCACAGTGTAACCTGTGTCTCTTTGGACTTCTTAGAAAGCACCGGGATATATGCTGAGTGTGCCCTTGGAAATGGGGGCCTGATGGAACTAGCCTTGCTTTCCCATTTTGAAAGCTCCATTCATGCTGCCTTGAAGCTACTTGAAATTGAGTGCTGTTGACAGGCCACTAGCCACTGTAGGCATGGCTCTGGGTAGAAAATGAGTTTTCTCTAGCTATGCCGTCTGCTTCGATGGGCGGGTTGGAGCTCATCCTTCCACGCTCTAGAGCTAAAGGGAAACTCAACGTGAGTACTGGCCTCGAAGTAAGTCCCTGAGTAGCCGCGCAGAAAAGGAGGCATGCAGCTGTTTCCATGAGGTCTTAGTCGCTGTTCTGCTTGATTTTATTTTATTTTTTTATTTTTTATTTTTTTTTAAGGTTTATTTTTTGATTGATTGATCGCTATGTTGGGTCTTCGTTTCTGTGCTAGGGCTCTCTCCAGTTGCGGC
This sequence comes from Balaenoptera physalus, assembly GCF_965194825.1. NCBI lineage: Eukaryota > Metazoa > Chordata > Mammalia > Artiodactyla > Balaenopteridae > Balaenoptera > Balaenoptera physalus. The sequence continues at coordinate 178,416,346 of NC_138890.1, forward strand.
AATTGGGGCCACTCTTCATCGCGGTGCGCGGGCCTCTCACTATCGTGGACTCTCTTGTTGCGGAGCACAGGCTCCAGACGCGCAGGTTCAGTCATTGTGGCCCACGGGCCCAGTTTCTCCGCGGCATGTGTGATCCTCTCAGACCAGGGCTCGAACCCGTGTCCCCTGCATTGGCAGGCATATTCTCAACCACTGCGCCACCAGGGAAGCCCCTGTTCTGCTTTATTTTAAAGGAAGTACCCTTTTCAGGACTCGTAGGCCCCTCGGGTGTGCATCAGTTTCCCTCCAAGAACCCTGAGTACCTCCAGACTCCTGTGGGCCTGCTGAGCAACCTCGAGGCCCAAAGGTTGGTCCCTCGGAGGCCCTCTGTGTATGCCGAGTGATGGGCAACACACTGCCTGTTCCTTAAGGAGAGCTACATTTCCAGAGCACTGGAACAGCCCCAGGACCACATTTCTAGCCAGTGCGATGTGCCCTGGAAGTGTTCGTCACGGCCCCCGTCTGAGCTGCCATGAGAAAACACTCTGCGTAGAATTCTTCGAGGGCCTCGTACCTGAAGTCACTCTGCTCGAGGAGAAAGTCAGCATCCTACCATGCTGTGGCGCTACCGGGACACTCAGCGTGAGCACTTGCCTCAAGGTAAGGCCCTGAATTGCCGTGCAGAAGCGGAGGCGTGCAGCAGTTTTCAGGAGGCCGTAGCCACTGCTCTGCATTAGTTTATTTATTTATTTATTTGTTTATCTATCTATCTATTTATTTATTTATTTAATAGATCATTTTTTTTTACTGTGTTGGGTCGTCGTTGCTGCATGTGAGCTTTCTCTAGTTGCAGCGAGCGGGGGCTACTCTTCGTTGCGGTGCGCGGGCTTCTAATTGCGGTGACTCCTCTTGTTGTGGAGCACAGGCTCTAGGCACGTGGACTTCATTAGTTCTGGCATGCGGGCTCAGTCGTTGTGGCTCCCGGGCTCTACAGCGCAGGCTCAGTCGTTGTGGTTCACGGGCTTAAGTACTCCGCAGCATGTGAGATCTTGGTGGACCAGGGCTGGAACACATGTCCGCTTCATCGGCAGGTGGATTCCCAAACATTGCACCACAAGGGAAGCCCCTGCTCTGCATTATTTTAATGTCAGTATGCTTTGCAGGACATCTAGGAGCCTCGCGTGGGCACCCTATTTCCTGCAAGAACACTGAGTACCCCGAGGTCCCCATGGGCCCGCTAAGCCACATCCAGGCCCATAGCCCTTCGGAGCCACTCTGTGTATGCCGAGTGTAGGGCAACGCACTGCACTCCTTCTTGGGACAGCTTGAATTCCCCAGCACTCGAACAGGTCCACGAACACCGTTCTAGCAGGTCCAACGTGCCGTGCAAGTCTGGCTCATTGCCCAAGTCTGAGCTGCACTGAGAAAAACCCTCGGCTTCGTATTCCATTTGGGAGTCCCTTCCTGAAGTCTCCCTGCCTCCAAGAGAAAGTCGGCTAGCGTTCCGCCTGCAACTAAAGCCCAGTTCCTCTGGTAACACTGCAGGCTTTTGAAGAGCCATGGGCCCGGAGGCCTAGCTGGGGCGTTCCTTCGTTGAGGCAGTTCGCTATTTGCAGAACACCCTGCTGCGAGGAGTTGATTCAGGGAAGGAACCACAGGGTAACCTGTGTCTCTTTGGACTTCTTAGAAAGCACCGGGATATATGCTGCGTGTGCCCTTGGAAATGGGGGCCTGATGGAACTAGCCTTGCTTTCCCATTTTGAAAGCTCCATTCATGCTGCCTTGAAGCTACTTGAAATTGACTGCTGTTGACAGGCCACTAGCCACTGTAGGCATGGCTCTGGGTAGAAAATGAGTTTTCTCTAGCTATGCCGTCTGCTTCGATGGGCGGGTTGGAGCTCATCCTGCCACGCTCTAGAGCTAAAGGGAAACTCAACGTGAGTACTGGCCTCGAGGTAAGTCCCTGAGTAGCCGCGCAGAAAGGGAGGCATGCAGCTGTTTCCATGAGGTCTTAGTCGCTGTTCTGCTTGATTTTATTTTATTTTTTTATTTTTTATTTTTTTTTAAGGTTTATTTTTTGATTGATTGATCGCTATGTTGGGTCTTCGTTTCTGTGCTAGGGCTCTCTCCAGTTGCGGCAATTGGGGCCACTCTTCATCGCGGTGCGCGGGGCCTCTCACTATCGCGGACTCTCTTGTTGCGGAGCACAGGCTCCAGACGCGCAGGTTCAGTCATTGTGGCCCATGGGCCCAGTTTCTCCGTGGCATGTGTGATCCTCACAGACCAGGGCTCGAACCCGTGTCTCCTGCATTGGCAGGCATATTCTCAACCACTGCGCCACCAGGGAAGCCCCTGTTCTGCTTTATTTTAAAGGAAGTACCCTTTTCAAGACTCGTAGGCCCCTCGGGTGTGCATCATTTTCGCTCCAAGAACCCTGACTACCTCCAGACCCTTGTGGGCCTGCTGAGCAACATCGAGGCCCAAAGGTCGGTCCCTCGGAGGCCCGCTGTGTATGCCGAGTGATGGGCAACACACTGCCTGTTCCTTAAGGAGAGCTACATTTCCAGAGCACTGGAACAGCCCCAGGACGACATTTCTAGCCAGTGTGACGTGCCCTGGAAGTGTTCGTCACGGTCCCCGTCTGAGCTGCCATGAGAAAACACTCTGCGTAGAATTCTTCGAGGGCCTCGTACCTGAAGTCACTCTGCTCGAGGAGAAAGTCAGCATCCTACCATGCTGTGGAGCTAACGGGACACTCAGCGTGAGCACTTGCCTCAAGGTAAGGCCCTGAATTGCCGTGCAGAAGCGGAGGCGTGCAGCAGTTTTCAGGAGGCCGTAGCCACTGCTCTGCATTAGTTTATTTATTTATTTATTTGTTTATCTATCTATTTATTTATTTATTTATTTAATATATCATTTTTTTTTTTTACTGTGTTGGGTCGTCGTTGCTGCATGTGAGCTTTCTCTAGTTGCAGCGAGCGGGGGCTACTCTTCGTTGCGGTGCACGGTCTTCTAATTGCGGTGACTCCTCTTGTTGTGGAGCACAGGCTCTAGGCACGTGGACTTCATTAGTTCTGGCATGCGGGCTCAGTCGTTGTGGCTCCCGGGCTCTACAGCGCAGGCTCAGTCGTTGTGGTTCACGGGCTTAAGTACTCCGCAGCATGTGAGATCTTGGTGGACCAGGGCTGGAACACATGTCCGCTTCATCGGCAGGTGGATTCCCAAAAATTGCACCACAAGGGAAGCCCCTGCTCTGCATTATTTTAATGTCAGTATGCTTTGCAGGACATCTAGGAGCCTCGCGTGGGCACCCTATTTCCTGCAAGAACACTGAGTACCCCGAGGCCCCCATGGGCCCGCTAAGCCACATCCAGGCCCATAGCCCTTCGGAGCCACTCTGTGTATGCCGAGTGTAGGGCAACACACTGCACTCCTTCTTGGGACAGCTTGAATTCCCCAGCACTCGAACAGGTTCACGAACACCGTGCTAGCAGGTCCAACGTGCCGTGCAAGTCTGGCTCATTGCCCAAGTCTGAGCTGCACTGAGAAAAACCCTCGGTTTCGTATTCCATCTGGGAGTCCCTGCCTGAAGTCTCCCTGCCTCCAAGAGAAAGTCGGCTTGCGTTCCGCCTGCAACTAAAGCCCAGTTCCTCTGGTAACACTGCAGGCTTTTGAAGAACCACGGGCCCGGAGGCCTAGCTGGGGCGTTCCTTCGTTGAGGCAGTTCGGTATTTGCAGAACACCCTGCTGCGAGGAGTTGATTCAGGGAAGGAACCACAGGGTAACCTGTGTCTCTTTGGACTTCTTAGAAAGCACCGGGATATATGCTGCGTGTGCCCTTGGAAATGGGGGCCTGATGGAACTAGCCTTGCTTTCCCATTTTGAAAGCTCCATTCATGCTGCCTTGAAGCTACTTGAAATTGACTGCTGGTGACAGGCCACTAGCCACTGTAGGCATGGCTCTGGGTAGAAAATGAGTTTTCTCTAGCTATGCTGGCTGCTTCGATGGGCGGGTTGGAGCTCATCCTGCCACGCTCTAGAGCTAAAGGGAAACTCAACGTGAGTACTGGCCTCGAGGTAAGTCCCTGAGTAGCCGCGCAGAAAGGGAGGCATGCAGCTGTTTCCATGAGGTCTTAGTCGCTGTTCTGCTTGATTTTGTTTTATTTTTTTATTTTTTATTTTTTTTTTAAGGTTTATTTTTTGATTGATTGATCGCTATGTTGGGTCTTCGTTTCTGTGCTAGGGCTCTCTCCAGTTGCGGCAAATGGGGCCACTCTTCATCGCGGTGCGCGGGCTTCTCACTATCGCGGCCTCTCTTGTTGCGGAGCACAGGCTCCAGACGCGCAGGTTCAGTCATTGTGGCCGACAGGCTTAGTTTCTCCGCGGCATGTGTGATCGTCTCAGACCAGTGCTCGAACCCGAGTCCCCTGCATTGGCAGGCATATTCTCAACCACTGCACCACCAGGGAAGCCCCTGTTCTGCTTTATTTTAAAGGAAGTACCCTTTTCAGGACTCGTAGGCCCCTCGGGTGTGCATCATTTTCGCTCCAAGAACCCTGAGTACCTCCAGACTCCTGTGGGCCTGCTGAGCAACATCGCGGCCCAAAGGTCGGTCCCTCGGAGGCACGCTGTGTATGCCGAGTGATGGGCAACACACTGCCTGTTCCTTAAGGAGAGCTACATTTCCAGAGCACTGGAACAGCCCCAGGACCACATTTCTAGCCAGTGCGATGTGCCCTGGAAGTGTTCGTCACGGCCCCCGTCTGAGCTGCCATGAGAAAACACTCTGCGTAGAATTCTTCGAGGGCCTCGTACCTGAAGTCACTCTGCTCGAGGAGAAAGTCAGCATCCTACCATGCTGTGGCGCTAACGGGACACTCAGCGTGAGCACTTGCCTCAAGGTAAGGCCCTGAATTGCCGTGCAGAAGCGGAGGCGTGCAGCAGTTTTCAGGAGGCCGTAGCCACTGCTCTGCATTAGTTTATTTATTTATTTATTTGTTTATCTATCTATTTATTTATTTATTTATTTAATATATCTTTTTTTTTTTACTGTGTTGGGTCGTCGTTGCTGCATGTGAGCTTTCTCTATTTGCAGCGAGCGGGGGCTACTCTTCGTTGCGGTGCGCGGGCTTCTAATTGTGGTGACTCCTCTTGTTGTGGAGCACAGGCTCTAGGCACGTGGACTTCATTAGTTCTGGCATGCGGGCTCAGTCGTTGTGGCTCCCGGTCTCTAGAGCGCAGGCTCAGTCGTTGTGGTTCACGGGCTTAAGTACTCCGCAGCATGTGAGATCTTGGTGGACCAGGGCTCGGACCCATGTCCGCTTCATCGGCAGATGGATTCCCAAACATTGCACCACAAGGGAAGCCCCTGCTCTGCATTATTTTAATGTCAGTATGCTTTGCAGGACATCTAGGAGCCTCACGTGGGCACCCTATTTCCTGCAAGAACACTGAGTACCCCGAGGCCCCCATGGGCCCGCTAAGCCACGTCCAGGCCCATAGCCCTTCGGAGCCACTCTGTGTATGCCGAGTGTAGGGCAACACACTGCACTCCTTCTTGGAACAGCTTGAATTCCCCAGCACTCGAACAGGTCCACGAACACCGTTCTAGCAGGTCCAACGTGCCGTGCAAGTCTGGCTCATTGCCCAAGTCTGAGCTGCACTGAGAAAAACCCTCGGTTTCGTATTCCATCTGGGAGTCCCTGCCTGAAGTCTCCCTGCCTCCAAGAGAAAGTCGGCTAGCGTTCCGCCTGCAACTAAAGCCCAGTTCCTCTGGTAACACTGCAGGCTTTTGAAGAACCACGGGCCCGGAGGCCTAGCTGGGGCGTTTTTTCGTTGAGGCAGTTCGCTATTTGCAGAACACCCTGCTGCGAGGAGTTGATTCAGGGAAGGAACCACAGGGTAACCTGTGTCTCTTTGGACTTCTTAGAAAGCACCGGGATATATGCTGCGTGTGCCCTTGGAAATGGGGGCCTGATGGAACTAGCCTTGCTTTCCCATTTTGAAAGCTCCATTCATGCTGCCTTGAAGCTACTTGAAATTGACTGCTGTTGACAGGCCACTAGCCACTGTAGGCATGGCTCTGGGTAGAAAATGAGCTTTCTCTAGCTATGCCGGCTGCTTCGATGGGCGGGTTGGAGCTCATCCTGCCACGCTCTAGAGCTAAAGGGAAACTCAACGTGAGTACTGGCCTCGAGGTAAGTCCCTGAGTAGCTGCGCAGAAAGGGAGGCATGCAGCTGTTTCCATGAGGTCTTAGTCGCTGTTCTGCTTGATTTTATTTTATTTTTTTATTTTTTAATTTTTTTTAAGGTATATTTTTTGATTGATTGATCGCTATGTTGGGTCTTCGTTTCTGTGCTAGGGCTCTCTCCAGTTGCGGCAATTGGGGCCACTCTTCATCGCGGTGCGCGGGGCCTCTCACTATCGCGGACTCTCTTGTTGCGGAGCACAGGCTCCAGACGCGCAGGTTCAGTCATTGTGGCCCACGGGCCCAGTTTCTCCGTGGCATGTGTGATCCTCACAGACCAGGGCTCGAACCCGTGTCCCCTGCATTGGCAGGCATATTCTCAACCACTGCGCCACCAGGGAAGCCCCTGTTCTGCTTTATTTTAAAGGAAGTACCCTTTTCAAGACTCGTAGGCCCCTCGGGTGTGCATCATTTTCGCTCCAAGAACCCTGACTACCTCCAGACCCTTGTGGGCCTGCTGAGCAACATCGAGGCCCAAAGGTCGGTCCCTCGGAGGCCCGCTGTGTATGCCGAGTGATGGGCAACACACTGCCTGTTCCTTAAGGAGAGCTACATTTCCAGAGCACTGGAACAGCCCCAGGACCACATTTCTAGCCAGTGCGACGTGCCCTGGAAGTGTTCGTCACGGCCCCCGTCTGAGCTGCCATGAGAAAACACTCTGCGTAGAATTCTTCGAGGGCCTCGTACCTGAAGTCACTCTGCTCGAGGAGAAAGTCAGCATCCTACCATGCTGTGGAGCTAACGGGACACTCAGCGTGAGCACTTGCCTCAAGGTAAGGCCCTGAATTGCCGTGCAGAAGCGGAGGCGTGCAGCAGTTTTCAGGAGGCCGTAGCCACTGCTCTGCATTAGTTTATTTATTTGTTTATCTATCTATTTATTTATTTATTTATTTAATATATCATTTTTTTTTTTTACTGTGTTGGGTCGTCGTTGCTGCATGTGAGCTTTCTCTAGTTGCAGCGAGCGGGGGCTACTCTTCGTTGCGGTGCGCGGGCTTCTAATTGCGGTGACTCCTCTTGTTGTGGAGCACAGGCTCTAGGCACGTGGACTTCATTAGTTCTGGCATGCGGGCTCAGTCGTTGTGGCTCCCGGGCTCTACAGCGCAGGCTCAGTCGTTGTGGTTCACGGGCTTAAGTACTCCGCAGCATGTGAGATCTTGGTGGACCAGGGCTGGAACACATGTCCGCTTCATCGGCAGGTGGATTCCCAAACATTGCACCACAAGGGAAGCCCCTGCTCTGCATTATTTTAATGTCAGTATGCTTTGCAGGACATCTAGGAGCCTCGCGTGGGCACCCTATTTCCTGCAAGAACACTGAGTACCCCGAGGCCCCCATGGGCCCGCTAAGCCACATCCAGGCCCATAGCCCTTCGGAGCCACTCTGTGTATGCCGAGTGTAGGGCAACACACTGCACTCCTTCTTGGGACAGCTTGAATTCCCCAGCACTCGAACAGGTTCACGAACACCGTGCTAGCAGGTCCAACGTGCCGTGCAAGTCTGGCTCATTGCCCAAGTCTGAGCTGCACTGAGAAAAACCCTCGGTTTCGTATTCCATCTGGGAGTCCCTGCCTGAAGTCTCCCTGCCTCCAAGAGAAAGTCGGCTTGCGTTCCGCCTGCAACTAAAGCCCAGTTCCTCTGGTAACACTGCAGGCTTTTGAAGAACCACGGGCCCGGAGGCCTAGCTGGGGCGTTCCTTCGTTGAGGCAGTTCGGTATTTGCAGAACACCCTGCTGCGAGGAGTTGATTCAGGGAAGGAACCACAGGGTAACCTGTGTCTCTTTGGACTTCTTAGAAAGCACCGGGATATATGCTGCGTGTGCCCTTGGAAATGGGGGCCTGATGGAACTAGCCTTGCTTTCCCATTTTGAAAGCTCCATTCATGCTGCCTTGAAGCTACTTGAAATTGACTGCTGTTGACAGGCCACTAGCCACTGTAGGCATGGCTCTGGGTAGAAAATGAGTTTTCTCTAGCTATGCTGGCTGCTTCGATGGGCGGGTTGGAGCTCATCCTGCCACGCTCTAGAGCTAAAGGGAAACTCAACGTGAGTACTGGCCTCGAGGTAAGTCCCTGAGTAGCCGCGCAGAAAGGGAGGCATGCAGCTGTTTCCATGAGGTCTTAGTCGCTGTTCTGCTTGATTTTATTTTATTTTTTTATTTTTTATTTTTTTTTTAAGGTTTATTTTTTGATTGATTGATCGCTATGTTGGGTCTTCGTTTCTGTGCTAGGGCTCTCTCCAGTTGCGGCAATTGGGGCCACTCTTCATCGCGGTGCGCGGGCCTCTCACTATCGCGGACTCTCTTGTTGCGGAGCACAGGCTCCAGACGCGCAGGTTCAGTCATTGTGGCCGACAGGCTTAGTTTCTCCGCGGCATGTGTGATCGTCTCAGACCAGTGCTCGAACCCGAGTCCCCTGCATTGGCAGGCATATTCTCAACCACTGCGCCACCAGGGAAGCCCCTGTTCTGCTTTATTTTAAAGGAAGTACCCTTTTCAGGACTCGTAGGCCCCTCGGGTGTGCATCATTTTCGCTCCAAGAACCCTGAGTACCTCCAGACTCCTGTGGGCCTGCTGAGCAACATCGCGGCCCAAAGGTCGGTCCCTCGGAGGCCCTCTGTGTATGCCGAGTGATGGGCAACACACTGCACGTTCCTTAAGGAGAGCTACATTTCCAGAGCACTGGAACAACCTCAGGACCACATTTCTAGCCAGTGGGACGTGCCCTGGAAGTGTTCGTCACGGCCCCCGTCTGAGCTGCCATGAGAAAACACTCTGCGTAGAATTCTTCGAGGGCCTCGTACCTGAAGTCACTCTGCTCGAGGAGAAACTCAGCATCCTACCATGCTGTGGCGCTACCGGGACACTCAGCGTGAGCACTTGCCTCAAGGTAAGGCCCTGAATTGCCGTTCAGAAACGGAGGTGTGCAGCAGTTTTCAGGAGGCCGTAGCCACTGCTCTGCATTAGTTTATTTATTTATTTATTTGTTTATCTATCTATTTATTTATTTATTTAATATATCATTTTTTTTTTACTGTGTTGGGTCGTCGTTGCTGCATGTGAGCTTTCTCTAGTTGCAGCGAGCGGGGGCTACTCTTCGTTGCGGTGCGCGGGCTTCTAATTGAGGTGACTCCTCTTGTTGTGGAGCAAAGGCTCTAGGCACGTGGACTTCATTAGTTCTGGCATGCGGGCTCAGTCGTTGTGGCTCCCGGTCTCTAGAGCGTAGGCTCAGTCGTTGTGGTTCACGGGCTTAAGTACTCCGCAGCATGTGAGATCTTGGTGGACCAGGGCTCGAACCCATGTCCGCTGCATCGGCAGGTGGATTCCCAAACATTGCACCACAAGGGAAGCCCCTGCTCTGCATTATTTTCATGTCAGTATGCTTTGCAGGACATCTAGGAGCCTCGCGTGGGCACCCTATTTCCTGCAAGAACACTGAGTACCCCGAGGCCCCCATGGGCCCGCTAAGCCACATCCAGGCCCATAGCCCTTCGGAGCCACTCTGTGTATGCCGAGTGTAGGGCAACACACTGCACTCTTTCTTGGGACAGCTTGAATTCCCCAGCACTCGAACAGGTCCACGAACACCGTTCTAGCAGGTCCAACGTGCCGTGCAAGTCTGGCTCATTGCCCAAGTCTGAGCTGCACTGAGAAAAACCCTCGACTTCGTATTCCATCTGGGAGTCCCTGCCTGAAGTCTCCCTGCCTCCAAGAGAAAGTCGGCTTGCGTTCCGCCTGCAACTAAAGCCCAGTTCCTCTGGTAACACTGCAGGCTTTTGAAGAGCCACGGGCCCGGAGGCCTAGCTGGGGCGTTCCTTCGTTGAGGCAGTTCGGTATTTGCAGAACACCCTGCTGCGAGGAGTTGATTCAGGGAAGGAACCACAGGGTAACCTGTGTCTCTTTGGACTTCTTAGAAAGCACCGGGATATATGCTGCGTGTGCCCTTGGAAATGGGGGCCTGATGGAACTAGCCTTGCTTTCCCATTTTGAAAGCTCCATTCATGCTGCCTTGAAGCTACTTGAAATTGACTGCTGTTGACAGGCCACTAGCCACTGTAGGCATGGCTCTGGGTAGAAAATGAGTTTTCTCTAGCTATGCCGGCTGCTTCGATGGGCGGGTTGGAGCTCATCCTGCCACGCTCTAGAGCTAAAGGGAAACTCAACGTGAGTACTGGCCTCGAGGTAAGTCCCTGAGTAGCCGCGCAGAAAGGGAGGCATGCAGCTGTTTCCATGAGGTCTTAGTCGCTGTTCTGCTTGATTTTATTTTATTTTTTTATTTTTTATTTTTTTTTAAGGTTTATTTTTTGATTGATTGATCGCTATGTTGGGTCTTCGTTTCTGTGCTAGGGCTCTCTCCAGTTGCGGCAATTGGGGCCACTCTTCATCGCGGTGCGCGGGCCTCTCACTATCGCGGACTCTCTTGTTGCGGAGCACAGGCTCCAGACGCGCAGGTTCAGTCATTGTGGCCGACAGGCTTAGTTTCTCCGCGGCATGTGTGATCGTCTCAGACCAGTGCTCGAACCCGAGTCCCCTGCATTGGCAGGCATATTCTCAACCACTGCGCCACCAGGGAAGCCCCTGTTCTGCTTTATTTTAAAGGAAGTACCCTTTTCAGGACTCGTAGGCCCCTCGGGTGTGCATCATTTTCGCTCCAAGAACCCTGAGTACCTCCAGACTCCTGTGGGCCTGCTGAGCAACATCGCGGCCCAAAGGTCGGTCCCTCGGAGGCACGCTGTGTATGCCGAGTGATGGGCAACACACTGCCTGTTCCTTAAGGAGAGCTACATTTCCAGAGCACTGGAACAGCCCCAGGACCACATTTCTAGCCAGTGCGATGTGCCCTGGAAGTGTTCGTCACGGCCCCCGTCTGAGCTGCCATGAGAAAACACTCTGCGTAGAATTCTTCGAGGGCCTCGTACCTGAAGTCACTCTGCTCGAGGAGAAAGTCAGCATCCTACCATGCTGTGGCGCTAACGGGACACTCAGCGTGAGCACTTGCCTCAAGGTAAGGCCCTGAATTGCCGTGCAGAAGCGGAGGCGTGCAGCAGTTTTCAGGAGGCCGTAGCCACTGCTCTGCATTAGTTTATTTATTTGTTTATCTATCTATTTATTTATTTATTTATTTAATATATCATTTTTTTTTTTTACTGTGTTGGGTCGTCGTTGCTGCATGTGAGCTTTCTCTAGTTGCAGCGAGCGGGGGCTACTCTTCGTTGCGGTGCGCGGGCTTCTAATTGCGGTGACTCCTCTTGTTGTGGAGCACAGGCTCTAGGCACGTGGACTTCATTAGTTCTGGCATGCGGGCTCAGTCGTTGTGGCTCCCGGGCTCTACAGCGCAGGCTCAGTCGTTGTGGTTCACGGGCTTAAGTACTCCGCAGCATGTGAGATCTTGGTGGACCAGGGCTGGAACACATGTCCGCTTCATCGGCAGGTGGATTCCCAAACATTGCACCACAAGGGAAGCCCCTGCTCTGCATTATTTTAATGTCAGTATGCTTTGCAGGACATCTAGGAGCCTCGCGTGGGCACCCTATTTCCTGCAAGAACACTGAGTACCCCGAGGCCCCCATGGGCCCGCTAAGCCACATCCAGGCCCATAGCCCTTCGGAGCCACTCTGTGTATGCCGAGTGTAGGGCAACACACTGCACTCCTTCTTGGGACAGCTTGAATTCCCCAGCACTCGAACAGGTTCACGAACACCGTGCTAGCAGGTCCAACGTGCCGTGCAAGTCTGGCTCATTGCCCAAGTCTGAGCTGCACTGAGAAAAACCCTCGGTTTCGTATTCCATCTGGGAGTCCCTGCCTGAAGTCTCCCTGCCTCCAAGAGAAAGTCGGCTTGCGTTCCGCCTGCAACTAAAGCCCAGTTCCTCTGGTAACACTGCAGGCTTTTGAAGAACCACGGGCCCGGAGGCCTAGCTGGGGCGTTCCTTCGTTGAGGCAGTTCGGTATTTGCAGAACACCCTGCTGCGAGGAGTTGATTCAGGGAAGGAACCACAGGGTAACCTGTGTCTCTTTGGACTTCTTAGAAAGCACCGGGATATATGCTGCGTGTGCCCTTGGAAATGGGGGCCTGATGGAACTAGCCTTGCTTTCCCATTTTGAAAGCTCCATTCATGCTGCCTTGAAGCTACTTGAAATTGACTGCTGTTGACAGGCCACTAGCCACTGTAGGCATGGCTCTGGGTAGAAAATGAGTTTTCTCTAGCTATGCTGGCTGCTTCGATGGGCGGGTTGGAGCTCATCCTGCCACGCTCTAGAGCTAAAGGGAAACTCAACGTGAGTACTGGCCTCGAGGTAAGTCCCTGAGTAGCCGCGCAGAAAGGGAGGCATGCAGCTGTTTCCATGAGGTCTTAGTCGCTGTTCTGCTTGATTTTATTTTATTTTTTTATTTTTTATTTTTTTTTTAAGGTTTATTTTTTGATTGATTGATCGCTATGTTGGGTCTTCGTTTCTGTGCTAGGGCTCTCTCCAGTTGCGGCAATTGGGGCCACTCTTCATCGCGGTGCGCGGGCCTCTCACTATCGCGGACTCTCTTGTTGCGGAGCACAGGCTCCAGACGCGCAGGTTCAGTCATTGTGGCCGACAGGCTTAGTTTCTCCACGGCATGTGTGATCGTCTCAGACCAGTGCTCGAACCCGAGTCCCCTGCATTGGCAGGCATATTCTCAACCACTGCGCCACCAGGGAAGCCCCTGTTCTGCTTTATTTTAAAGGAAGTACCCTTTTCAGGACTCGTAGGCCCCTCGGGTGTGCATCATTTTCGCTCCAAGAACCCTGAGTACCTCCAGACTCCTGTGGGCCTGCTGAGCAACATCGCGGCCCAAAGGTCGGTCCCTCGGAGGCCCTCTGTGTATGCCGAGTGATGGGCAACACACTGCACGTTCCTTAAGGAGAGCTACATTTCCAGAGCACTGGAACAACCTCAGGACCACATTTCTAGCCAGTGGGACGTGCCCTGGAAGTGTTCGTCACGGCCCCCGTCTGAGCTGCCATGAGAAAACACTCTGCGTAGAATTCTTCGAGGGCCTCGTACCTGAAGTCACTCTGCTCGAGGAGAAAGTCAGCATCCTACCATGCTGTGGCGCTAACGGGACACTCAGCGTGAGCACTTGCCTCAAGGTAAGGCCCTGAATTGCCGTGCAGAAGCGGAGGCGTGCAGCAGTTTTCAGGAGGCCGTAGCCACTGCTCTGCATTAGTTTATTTATTTATTTATTTGTTTATCTATCTATTTATTTATTTATTTATTTAATATATCTTTTTTTTTTTACTGTGTTGGGTCGTCGTTGCTGCATGTGAGCTTTCTCTATTTGCAGCGAGCGGGGGCTACTCTTCGTTGCGGTGCGCGGGCTTCTAATTGTGGTGACTCCTCTTGTTGTGGAGCACAGGCTCTAGGCACGTGGACTTCATTAGTTCTGGCATGCGGGCTCAGTCGTTGTGGCTCCCGGTCTCTAGAGCGCAGGCTCAGTCGTTGTGGTTCACGGGCTTAAGTACTCCGCAGCATGTGAGATCTTGGTGGACCAGGGCTCGGACCCATGTCCGCTTCATCGGCAGATGGATTCCCAAACATTGCACCACAAGGGAAGCCCCTGCTCTGCATTATTTTAATGTCAGTATGCTTTGCAGGACATCTAGGAGCCTCACGTGGGCACCCTATTTCCTGCAAGAACACTGAGTACCCCGAGGCCCCCATGGGCCCGCTAAGCCACGTCCAGGCCCATAGCCCTTCGGAGCCACTCTGTGTATGCCGAGTGTAGGGCAACACACTGCACTCCTTCTTGGAACAGCTTGAATTCCCCAGCACTCGAACAGGTCCACGAACACCGTTCTAGCAGGTCCAACGTGCCGTGCAAGTCTGGCTCATTGCCCAAGTCTGAGCTGCACTGAGAAAAACCCTCGGTTTCGTATTCCATCTGGGAGTCCCTGCCTGAAGTCTCCCTGCCTCCAAGAGAAAGTCGGCTAGCGTTCCGCCTGCAACTAAAGCCCAGTTCCTCTGGTAACACTGCAGGCTTTTGAAGAACCACGGGCCCGGAGGCCTAGCTGGGGCGTTTTTTCGTTGAGGCAGTTCGCTATTTGCAGAACACCCTGCTGCGAGGAGTTGATTCAGGGAAGGAACCACAGGGTAACCTGTGTCTCTTTGGACTTCTTAGAAAGCACCGGGATATATGCTGCGTGTGCCCTTGGAAATGGGGGCCTGATGGAACTAGCCTTGCTTTCCCATTTTGAAAGCTCCATTCATGCTGCCTTGAAGCTACTTGAAATTGACTGCTGTTGACAGGCCACTAGCCACTGTAGGCATGGCTCTGGGTAGAAAATGAGCTTTCTCTAGCTATGCCGGCTGCTTCGATGGGCGGGTTGGAGCTCATCCTGCCACGCTCTAGAGCTAAAGGGAAACTCAACGTGAGTACTGGCCTCGAGGTAAGTCCCTGAGTAGCTGCGCAGAAAGGGAGGCATGCAGCTGTTTCCATGAGGTCTTAGTCGCTGTTCTGCTTGATTTTATTTTATTTTTTTATTTTTTAATTTTTTTTAAGGTATATTTTTTGATTGATTGATCGCTATGTTGGGTCTTCGTTTCTGTGCTAGGGCTCTCTCCAGTTGCGGCAATTGGGGCCACTCTTCATCGCGGTGCGCGGGGCCTCTCACTATCGCGGACTCTCTTGTTGCGGAGCACAGGCTCCAGACGCGCAGGTTCAGTCATTGTGGCCCACGGGCCCAGTTTCTCCGTGGCATGTGTGATCCTCACAGACCAGGGCTCGAACCCGTGTCCCCTGCATTGGCAGGCATATTCTCAACCACTGCGCCACCAGGGAAGCCCCTGTTCTGCTTTATTTTAAAGGAAGTACCCTTTTCAAGACTCGTAGGCCCCTCGGGTGTGCATCATTTTCGCTCCAAGAACCCTGACTACCTCCAGACCCTTGTGGGCCTGCTGAGCAACATCGAGGCCCAAAGGTCGGTCCCTCGGAGGCCCGCTGTGTATGCCGAGTGATGGGCAACACACTGCCTGTTCCTTAAGGAGAGCTACATTTCCAGAGCACTGGAACAGCCCCAGGACCACATTTCTAGCCAGTGCGACGTGCCCTGGAAGTGTTCGTCACGGCCCCCGTCTGAGCTGCCATGAGAAAACACTCTGCGTAGAATTCTTCGAGGGCCTCGTACCTGAAGTCACTCTGCTCGAGGAGAAAGTCAGCATCCTACCATGCTGTGGAGCTAACGGGACACTCAGCGTGAGCACTTGCCTCAAGGTAAGGCCCTGAATTGCCGTGCAGAAGCGGAGGCGTGCAGCAGTTTTCAGGAGGCCGTAGCCACTGCTCTGCATTAGTTTATTTATTTGTTTATCTATCTATTTATTTATTTATTTATTTAATATATCATTTTTTTTTTTTACTGTGTTGGGTCGTCGTTGCTGCATGTGAGCTTTCTCTAGTTGCAGCGAGCGGGGGCTACTCTTCGTTGCGGTGCGCGGGCTTCTAATTGCGGTGACTCCTCTTGTTGTGGAGCACAGGCTCTAGGCACGTGGACTTCATTAGTTCTGGCATGCGGGCTCAGTCGTTGTGGCTCCCGGGCTCTACAGCGCAGGCTCAGTCGTTGTGGTTCACGGGCTTAAGTACTCCGCAGCATGTGAGATCTTGGTGGACCAGGGCTGGAACACATGTCCGCTTCATCGGCAGGTGGATTCCCAAACATTGCACCACAAGGGAAGCCCCTGCTCTGCATTATTTTAATGTCAGTATGCTTTGCAGGACATCTAGGAGCCTCGCGTGGGCACCCTATTTCCTGCAAGAACACTGAGTACCCCGAGGCCCCCATGGGCCCGCTAAGCCACATCCAGGCCCATAGCCCTTCGGAGCCACTCTGTGTATGCCGAGTGTAGGGCAACACACTGCACTCCTTCTTGGGACAGCTTGAATTCCCCAGCACTCGAACAGGTTCACGAACACCGTGCTAGCAGGTCCAACGTGCCGTGCAAGTCTGGCTCATTGCCCAAGTCTGAGCTGCACTGAGAAAAACCCTCGGTTTCGTATTCCATCTGGGAGTCCCTGCCTGAAGTCTCCCTGCCTCCAAGAGAAAGTCGGCTTGCGTTCCGCCTGCAACTAAAGCCCAGTTCCTCTGGTAACACTGCAGGCTTTTGAAGAACCACGGGCCCGGAGGCCTAGCTGGGGCGTTCCTTCGTTGAGGCAGTTCGGTATTTGCAGAACACCCTGCTGCGAGGAGTTGATTCAGGGAAGGAACCACAGGGTAACCTGTGTCTCTTTGGACTTCTTAGAAAGCACCGGGATATATGCTGCGTGTGCCCTTGGAAATGGGGGCCTGATGGAACTAGCCTTGCTTTCCCATTTTGAAAGCTCCATTCATGCTGCCTTGAAGCTACTTGAAATTGACTGCTGTTGACAGGCCACTAGCCACTGTAGGCATGGCTCTGGGTAGAAAATGAGTTTTCTCTAGCTATGCTGGCTGCTTCGATGGGCGGGTTGGAGCTCATCCTGCCACGCTCTAGAGCTAAAGGGAAACTCAACGTGAGTACTGGCCTCGAGGTAAGTCCCTGAGTAGCCGCGCAGAAAGGGAGGCATGCAGCTGTTTCCATGAGGTCTTAGTCGCTGTTCTGCTTGATTTTATTTTATTTTTTTATTTTTTATTTTTTTTTTAAGGTTTATTTTTTGATTGATTGATCGCTATGTTGGGTCTTCGTTTCTGTGCTAGGGCTCTCTCCAGTTGCGGCAATTGGGGCCACTCTTCATCGCGGTGCGCGGGCCTCTCACTATCGCGGACTCTCTTGTTGCGGAGCACAGGCTCCAGACGCGCAGGTTCAGTCATTGTGGCCGACAGGCTTAGTTTCTCCGCGGCATGTGTGATCGTCTCAGACCAGTGCTCGAACCCGAGTCCCCTGCATTGGCAGGCATATTCTCAACCACTGCGCCACCAGGGAAGCCCCTGTTCTGCTTTATTTTAAAGGAAGTACCCTTTTCAGGACTCGTAGGCCCCTCGGGTGTGCATCATTTTCGCTCCAAGAACCCTGAGTACCTCCAGACTCCTGTGGGCCTGCTGAGCAACATCGCGGCCCAAAGGTCGGTCCCTCGGAGGCCCTCTGTGTATGCCGAGTGATGGGCAACACACTGCACGTTCCTTAAGGAGAGCTACATTTCCAGAGCACTGGAACAACCTCAGGACCACATTTCTAGCCAGTGGGACGTGCCCTGGAAGTGTTCGTCACGGCCCCCGTCTGAGCTGCCATGAGAAAACACTCTGCGTAGAATTCTTCGAGGGCCTCGTACCTGAAGTCACTCTGCTCGAGGAGAAACTCAGCATCCTACCATGCTGTGGCGCTACCGGGACACTCAGCGTGAGCACTTGCCTCAAGGTAAGGCCCTGAATTGCCGTTCAGAAACGGAGGTGTGCAGCAGTTTTCAGGAGGCCGTAGCCACTGCTCTGCATTAGTTTATTTATTTATTTATTTGTTTATCTATCTATTTATTTATTTATTTAATATATCATTTTTTTTTTACTGTGTTGGGTCGTCGTTGCTGCATGTGAGCTTTCTCTAGTTGCAGCGAGCGGGGGCTACTCTTCGTTGCGGTGCGCGGGCTTCTAATTGAGGTGACTCCTCTTGTTGTGGAGCAAAGGCTCTAGGCACGTGGACTTCATTAGTTCTGGCATGCGGGCTCAGTCGTTGTGGCTCCCGGTCTCTAGAGCGTAGGCTCAGTCGTTGTGGTTCACGGGCTTAAGTACTCCGCAGCATGTGAGATCTTGGTGGACCAGGGCTCGAACCCATGTCCGCTGCATCGGCAGGTGGATTCCCAAACATTGCACCACAAGGGAAGCCCCTGCTCTGCATTATTTTCATGTCAGTATGCTTTGCAGGACATCTAGGAGCCTCGCGTGGGCACCCTATTTCCTGCAAGAACACTGAGTACCCCGAGGCCCCCATGGGCCCGCTAAGCCACATCCAGGCCCATAGCCCTTCGGAGCCACTCTGTGTATGCCGAGTGTAGGGCAACACACTGCACTCTTTCTTGGGACAGCTTGAATTCCCCAGCACTCGAACAGGTCCACGAACACCGTTCTAGCAGGTCCAACGTGCCGTGCAAGTCTGGCTCATTGCCCAAGTCTGAGCTGCACTGAGAAAAACCCTCGACTTCGTATTCCATCTGGGAGTCCCTGCCTGAAGTCTCCCTGCCTCCAAGAGAAAGTCGGCTTGCGTTCCGCCTGCAACTAAAGCCCAGTTCCTCTGGTAACACTGCAGGCTTTTGAAGAGCCACGGGCCCGGAGGCCTAGCTGGGGCGTTCCTTCGTTGAGGCAGTTCGGTATTTGCAGAACACCCTGCTGCGAGGAGTTGATTCAGGGAAGGAACCACAGGGTAACCTGTGTCTCTTTGGACTTCTTAGAAAGCACCGGGATATATGCTGCGTGTGCCCTTGGAAATGGGGGCCTGATGGAACTAGCCTTGCTTTCCCATTTTGAAAGCTCCATTCATGCTGCCTTGAAGCTACTTGAAATTGACTGCTGTTGACAGGCCACTAGCCACTGTAGGCATGGCTCTGGGTAGAAAATGAGTTTTCTCTAGCTATGCCGGCTGCTTCGATGGGCGGGTTGGAGCTCATCCTGCCACGCTCTAGAGCTAAAGGGAAACTCAACGTGAGTACTGGCCTCGAGGTAAGTCCCTGAGTAGCCGCGCAGAAAGGGAGGCATGCAGCTGTTTCCATGAGGTCTTAGTCGCTGTTCTGCTTGATTTTATTTTATTTTTTTATTTTTTATTTTTTTTTAAGGTTTATTTTTTGATTGATTGATCGCTATGTTGGGTCTTCGTTTCTGTGCTAGGGCTCTCTCCAGTTGCGGCAATTGGGGCCACTCTTCATCGCGGTGCGCGGGCCTCTCACTATCGCGGACTCTCTTGTTGCGGAGCACAGGCTCCAGACGCGCAGGTTCAGTCATTGTGGCCGACAGGCTTAGTTTCTCCGCGGCATGTGTGATCGTCTCAGACCAGTGCTCGAACCCGAGTCCCCTGCATTGGCAGGCATATTCTCAACCACTGCGCCACCAGGGAAGCCCCTGTTCTGCTTTATTTTAAAGGAAGTACCCTTTTCAGGACTCGTAGGCCCCTCGGGTGTGCATCATTTTCGCTCCAAGAACCCTGAGTACCTCCAGACTCCTGTGGGCCTGCTGAGCAACATCGCGGCCCAAAGGTCGGTCCCTCGGAGGCACGCTGTGTATGCCGAGTGATGGGCAACACACTGCCTGTTCCTTAAGGAGAGCTACATTTCCAGAGCACTGGAACAGCCCCAGGACCACATTTCTAGCCAGTGCGATGTGCCCTGGAAGTGTTCGTCACGGCCCCCGTCTGAGCTGCCATGAGAAAACACTCTGCGTAGAATTCTTCGAGGGCCTCGTACCTGAAGTCACTCTGCTCGAGGAGAAAGTCAGCATCCTACCATGCTGTGGCGCTAACGGGACACTCAGCGTGAGCACTTGCCTCAAGGTAAGGCCCTGAATTGCCGTGCAGAAGCGGAGGCGTGCAGCAGTTTTCAGGAGGCCGTAGCCACTGCTCTGCATTAGTTTATTTATTTGTTTATCTATCTATTTATTTATTTATTTATTTAATATATCATTTTTTTTTTTTACTGTGTTGGGTCGTCGTTGCTGCATGTGAGCTTTCTCTAGTTGCAGCGAGCGGGGGCTACTCTTCGTTGCGGTGCGCGGGCTTCTAATTGCGGTGACTCCTCTTGTTGTGGCGCACAGGCTCTAGGCACGTGGACTTCATTAGTTCTGGCATGCGGGCTCAGTCGTTGTGGCTCCCGGGCTCTACAGCGCAGGCTCAGTCGTTGTGGTTCACGGGCTTAAGTACTCCGCAGCATGTGAGATCTTGGTGGACCAGGGCTGGAACACATGTCCGCTTCATCGGCAGGTGGATTCCCAAACATTGCACCACAAGGGAAGCCCCTGCTCTGCATTATTTTAATGTCAGTATGCTTTGCAGGACATCTAGGAGCCTCGCGTGGGCACCCTATTTCCTGCAAGAACACTGAGTACCCCGAGGCCCCCATGGGCCCGCTAAGCCACATCCAGGCCCATAGCCCTTCGGAGCCACTCTGTGTATGCCGAGTGTAGGGCAACACACTGCACTCCTTCTTGGGACAGCTTGAATTCCCCAGCACTCGAACAGGTTCACGAACACCGTGCTAGCAGGTCCAACGTGCCGTGCAAGTCTGGCTCATTGCCCAAGTCTGAGCTGCACTGAGAAAAACCCTCGGTTTCGTATTCCATCTGGGAGTCCCTGCCTGAAGTCTCCCTGCCTCCAAGAGAAAGTCGGCTTGCGTTCCGCCTGCAACTAAAGCCCAGTTCCTCTGGTAACACTGCAGGCTTTTGAAGAACCACGGGCCCGGAGGCCTAGCTGGGGCGTTCCTTCGTTGAGGCAGTTCGGTATTTGCAGAACACCCTGCTGCGAGGAGTTGATTCAGGGAAGGAACCACAGGGTAACCTGTGTCTCTTTGGACTTCTTAGAAAGCACCGGGATATATGCTGCGTGTGCCCTTGGAAATGGGGGCCTGATGGAACTAGCCTTGCTTTCCCATTTTGAAAGCTCCATTCATGCTGCCTTGAAGCTACTTGAAATTGACTGCTGTTGACAGGCCACTAGCCACTGTAGGCATGGCTCTGGGTAGAAAATGAGTTTTCTCTAGCTATGCTGGCTGCTTCGATGGGCGGGTTGGAGCTCATCCTGCCACGCTCTAGAGCTAAAGGGAAACTCAACGTGAGTACTGGCCTCGAGGTAAGTCCCTGAGTAGCCGCGCAGAAAGGGAGGCATGCAGCTGTTTCCATGAGGTCTTAGTCGCTGTTCTGCTTGATTTTATTTTATTTTTTTATTTTTTATTTTTTTTTTAAGGTTTATTTTTTGATTGATTGATCGCTATGTTGGGTCTTCGTTTCTGTGCTAGGGCTCTCTCCAGTTGCGGCAATTGGGGCCACTCTTCATCGCGGTGCGCGGGCCTCTCACTATCGCGGACTCTCTTGTTGCGGAGCACAGGCTCCAGACGCGCAGGTTCAGTCATTGTGGCCGACAGGCTTAGTTTCTCCACGGCATGTGTGATCGTCTCAGACCAGTGCTCGAACCCGAGTCCCCTGCATTGGCAGGCATATTCTCAACCACTGCGCCACCAGGGAAGCCCCTGTTCTGCTTTATTTTAAAGGAAGTACCCTTTTCAGGACTCGTAGGCCCCTCGGGTGTGCATCATTTTCGCTCCAAGAACCCTGAGTACCTCCAGACTCCTGTGGGCCTGCTGAGCAACATCGCGGCCCAAAGGTCGGTCCCTCGGAGGCCCTCTGTGTATGCCGAGTGATGGGCAACACACTGCACGTTCCTTAAGGAGAGCTACATTTCCAGAGCACTGGAACAACCTCAGGACCACATTTCTAGCCAGTGGGACGTGCCCTGGAAGTGTTCGTCACGGCCCCCGTCTGAGCTGCCATGAGAAAACACTCTGCGTAGAATTCTTCGAGGGCCTCGTACCTGAAGTCACTCTGCTCGAGGAGAAAGTCAGCATCCTACCATGCTGTGGCGCTAACGGGACACTCAGCGTGAGCACTTGCCTCAAGGTAAGGCCCTGAATTGCCGTGCAGAAGCGGAGGCGTGCAGCAGTTTTCAGGAGGCCGTAGCCACTGCTCTGCATTAGTTTATTTATTTATTTATTTGTTTATCTATCTATTTATTTATTTATTTATTTAATATATCTTTTTTTTTTTACTGTGTTGGGTCGTCGTTGCTGCATGTGAGCTTTCTCTATTTGCAGCGAGCGGGGGCTACTCTTCGTTGCGGTGCGCGGGCTTCTAATTGCGGTGACTCCTCTTGTTGTGGAGCACAGGCTCTAGGCACGTGGACTTCATTAGTTCTGGCATGCGGGCTCAGTCGTTGTGGCTCCCGGGCTCTACAGCGCAGGCTCAGTCGTTGTGGTTCACGGGCTTAAGTACTCCGCAGCATGTGAGATCTTGGTGGACCAGGGCTGGAACACATGTCCGCTTCATCGGCAGGTGGATTCCCAAACATTGCACCACAAGGGAAGCCCCTGCTCTGCATTATTTTAATGTCAGTATGCTTTGCAGGACATCTAGGAGCCTCGCGTGGGCACCCTATTTCCTGCAAGAACACTGAGTACCCCGAGGCCCCCATGGGCCCGCTAAGCCACATCCAGGCCCATAGCCCTTCGGAGCCACTCTGTGTATGCCGAGTGTAGGGCAACACACTGCACTCCTTCTTGGGACAGCTTGAATTCCCCAGCACTCGAACAGGTTCACGAACACCGTGCTAGCAGGTCCAACGTGCCGTGCAAGTCTGGCTCATTGCCCAAGTCTGAGCTGCACTGAGAAAAACCCTCGGTTTCGTATTCCATCTGGGAGTCCCTGCCTGAAGTCTCCCTGCCTCCAAGAGAAAGTCGGCTTGCGTTCCGCCTGCAACTAAAGCCCAGTTCCTCTGGTAACACTGCAGGCTTTTGAAGAACCACGGGCCCGGAGGCCTAGCTGGGGCGTTCCTTCGTTGAGGCAGTTCGGTATTTGCAGAACACCCTGCTGCGAGGAGTTGATTCAGGGAAGGAACCACAGGGTAACCTGTGTCTCTTTGGACTTCTTAGAAAGCACCGGGATATATGCTGCGTGTGCCCTTGGAAATGGGGGCCTGATGGAACTAGCCTTGCTTTCCCATTTTGAAAGCTCCATTCATGCTGCCTTGAAGCTACTTGAAATTGACTGCTGTTGACAGGCCACTAGCCACTGTAGGCATGGCTCTGGGTAGAAAATGAGTTTTCTCTAGCTATGCTGGCTGCTTCGATGGGCGGGTTGGAGCTCATCCTGCCACGCTCTAGAGCTAAAGGGAAACTCAACGTGAGTACTGGCCTCGAGGTAAGTCCCTGAGTAGCCGCGCAGAAAGGGAGGCATGCAGCTGTTTCCATGAGGTCTTAGTCGCTGTTCTGCTTGATTTTATTTTATTTTTTTATTTTTTATTTTTTTTTTAAGGTTTATTTTTTGATTGATTGATCGCTATGTTGGGTCTTCGTTTCTGTGCTAGGGCTCTCTCCAGTTGCGGCAATTGGGGCCACTCTTCATCGCGGTGCGCGGGCCTCTCACTATCGCGGACTCTCTTGTTGCGGAGCACAGGCTCCAGACGCGCAGGTTCAGTCATTGTGGCCGACAGGCTTAGTTTCTCCACGGCATGTGTGATCGTCTCAGACCAGTGCTCGAACCCGAGTCCCCTGCATTGGCAGGCATATTCTCAACCACTGCGCCACCAGGGAAGCCCCTGTTCTGCTTTATTTTAAAGGAAGTACCCTTTTCAGGACTCGTAGGCCCCTCGGGTGTGCATCATTTTCGCTCCAAGAACCCTGAGTACCTCCAGACTCCTGTGGGCCTGCTGAGCAACATCGCGGCCCAAAGGTCGGTCCCTCGGAGGCCCTCTGTGTATGCCGAGTGATGGGCAACACACTGCACGTTCCTTAAGGAGAGCTACATTTCCAGAGCACTGGAACAACCTCAGGACCACATTTCTAGCCAGTGGGACGTGCCCTGGAAGTGTTCGTCACGGCCCCCGTCTGAGCTGCCATGAGAAAACACTCTGCGTAGAATTCTTCGAGGGCCTCGTACCTGAAGTCACTCTGCTCGAGGAGAAAGTCAGCATCCTACCATGCTGTGGCGCTAACGGGACACTCAGCGTGAGCACTTGCCTCAAGGTAAGGCCCTGAATTGCCGTGCAGAAGCGGAGGCGTGCAGCAGTTTTCAGGAGGCCGTAGCCACTGCTCTGCATTAGTTTATTTATTTATTTATTTGTTTATCTATCTATTTATTTATTTATTTATTTAATATATCTTTTTTTTTTTACTGTGTTGGGTCGTCGTTGCTGCATGTGAGCTTTCTCTATTTGCAGCGAGCGGGGGCTACTCTTCGTTGCGGTGCGCGGGCTTCTAATTGTGGTGACTCCTCTTGTTGTGGAGCACAGGCTCTAGGCACGTGGACTTCATTAGTTCTGGCATGCGGGCTCAGTCGTTGTGGCTCCCGGTCTCTAGAGCGCAGGCTCAGTCGTTGTGGTTCACGGGCTTAAGTACTCCGCAGCATGTGAGATCTTGGTGGACCAGGGCTCGGACCCATGTCCGCTTCATCGGCAGATGGATTCCCAAACATTGCACCACAAGGGAAGCCCCTGCTCTGCATTATTTTAATGTCAGTATGCTTTGCAGGACATCTAGGAGCCTCACGTGGGCACCCTATTTCCTGCAAGAACACTGAGTACCCCGAGGCCCCCATGGGCCCGCTAAGCCACGTCCAGGCCCATAGCCCTTCGGAGCCACTCTGTGTATGCCGAGTGTAGGGCAACACACTGCACTCCTTCTTGGAACAGCTTGAATTCCCCAGCACTCGAACAGGTCCACGAACACCGTTCTAGCAGGTCCAACGTGCCGTGCAAGTCTGGCTCATTGCCCAAGTCTGAGCTGCACTGAGAAAAACCCTCGGTTTCGTATTCCATCTGGGAGTCCCTGCCTGAAGTCTCCCTGCCTCCAAGAGAAAGTCGGCTAGCGTTCCGCCTGCAACTAAAGCCCAGTTCCTCTGGTAACACTGCAGGCTTTTGAAGAACCACGGGCCCGGAGGCCTAGCTGGGGCGTTTTTTCGTTGAGGCAGTTCGCTATTTGCAGAACACCCTGCTGCGAGGAGTTGATTCAGGGAAGGAACCACAGGGTAACCTGTGTCTCTTTGGACTTCTTAGAAAGCACCGGGATATATGCTGCGTGTGCCCTTGGAAATGGGGGCCTGATGGAACTAGCCTTGCTTTCCCATTTTGAAAGCTCCATTCATGCTGCCTTGAAGCTACTTGAAATTGACTGCTGTTGACAGGCCACTAGCCACTGTAGGCATGGCTCTGGGTAGAAAATGAGCTTTCTCTAGCTATGCCGGCTGCTTCGATGGGCGGGTTGGAGCTCATCCTGCCACGCTCTAGAGCTAAAGGGAAACTCAACGTGAGTACTGGCCTCGAGGTAAGTCCCTGAGTAGCTGCGCAGAAAGGGAGGCATGCAGCTGTTTCCATGAGGTCTTAGTCGCTGTTCTGCTTGATTTTATTTTATTTTTTTATTTTTTAATTTTTTTTAAGGTATATTTTTTGATTGATTGATCGCTATGTTGGGTCTTCGTTTCTGTGCTAGGGCTCTCTCCAGTTGCGGCAATTGGGGCCACTCTTCATCGCGGTGCGCGGGGCCTCTCACTATCGCGGACTCTCTTGTTGCGGAGCACAGGCTCCAGACGCGCAGGTTCAGTCATTGTGGCCCACGGGCCCAGTTTCTCCGTGGCATGTGTGATCCTCACAGACCAGGGCTCGAACCCGTGTCCCCTGCATTGGCAGGCATATTCTCAACCACTGCGCCACCAGGGAAGCCCCTGTTCTGCTTTATTTTAAAGGAAGTACCCTTTTCAAGACTCGTAGGCCCCTCGGGTGTGCATCATTTTCGCTCCAAGAACCCTGACTACCTCCAGACCCTTGTGGGCCTGCTGAGCAACATCGAGGCCCAAAGGTCGGTCCCTCGGAGGCCCGCTGTGTATGCCGAGTGATGGGCAACACACTGCCTGTTCCTTAAGGAGAGCTACATTTCCAGAGCACTGGAACAGCCCCAGGACCACATTTCTAGCCAGTGCGACGTGCCCTGGAAGTGTTCGTCACGGCCCCCGTCTGAGCTGCCATGAGAAAACACTCTGCGTAGAATTCTTCGAGGGCCTCGTACCTGAAGTCACTCTGCTCGAGGAGAAAGTCAGCATCCTACCATGCTGTGGAGCTAACGGGACACTCAGCGTGAGCACTTGCCTCAAGGTAAGGCCCTGAATTGCCGTGCAGAAGCGGAGGCGTGCAGCAGTTTTCAGGAGGCCGTAGCCACTGCTCTGCATTAGTTTATTTATTTGTTTATCTATCTATTTATTTATTTATTTATTTAATATATCATTTTTTTTTTTTACTGTGTTGGGTCGTCGTTGCTGCATGTGAGCTTTCTCTAGTTGCAGCGAGCGGGGGCTACTCTTCGTTGCGGTGCGCGGGCTTCTAATTGCGGTGACTCCTCTTGTTGTGGAGCACAGGCTCTAGGCACGTGGACTTCATTAGTTCTGGCATGCGGGCTCAGTCGTTGTGGCTCCCGGGCTCTACAGCGCAGGCTCAGTCGTTGTGGTTCACGGGCTTAAGTACTCCGCAGCATGTGAGATCTTGGTGGACCAGGGCTGGAACACATGTCCGCTTCATCGGCAGGTGGATTCCCAAACATTGCACCACAAGGGAAGCCCCTGCTCTGCATTATTTTAATGTCAGTATGCTTTGCAGGACATCTAGGAGCCTCGCGTGGGCACCCTATTTCCTGCAAGAACACTGAGTACCCCGAGGCCCCCATGGGCCCGCTAAGCCACATCCAGGCCCATAGCCCTTCGGAGCCACTCTGTGTATGCCGAGTGTAGGGCAACACACTGCACTCCTTCTTGGGACAGCTTGAATTCCCCAGCACTCGAACAGGTTCACGAACACCGTGCTAGCAGGTCCAACGTGCCGTGCAAGTCTGGCTCATTGCCCAAGTCTGAGCTGCACTGAGAAAAACCCTCGGTTTCGTATTCCATCTGGGAGTCCCTGCCTGAAGTCTCCCTGCCTCCAAGAGAAAGTCGGCTTGCGTTCCGCCTGCAACTAAAGCCCAGTTCCTCTGGTAACACTGCAGGCTTTTGAAGAACCACGGGCCCGGAGGCCTAGCTGGGGCGTTCCTTCGTTGAGGCAGTTCGGTATTTGCAGAACACCCTGCTGCGAGGAGTTGATTCAGGGAAGGAACCACAGGGTAACCTGTGTCTCTTTGGACTTCTTAGAAAGCACCGGGATATATGCTGCGTGTGCCCTTGGAAATGGGGGCCTGATGGAACTAGCCTTGCTTTCCCATTTTGAAAGCTCCATTCATGCTGCCTTGAAGCTACTTGAAATTGACTGCTGTTGACAGGCCACTAGCCACTGTAGGCATGGCTCTGGGTAGAAAATGAGTTTTCTCTAGCTATGCTGGCTGCTTCGATGGGCGGGTTGGAGCTCATCCTGCCACGCTCTAGAGCTAAAGGGAAACTCAACGTGAGTACTGGCCTCGAGGTAAGTCCCTGAGTAGCCGCGCAGAAAGGGAGGCATGCAGCTGTTTCCATGAGGTCTTAGTCGCTGTTCTGCTTGATTTTATTTTATTTTTTTATTTTTTATTTTTTTTTTAAGGTTTATTTTTTGATTGATTGATCGCTATGTTGGGTCTTCGTTTCTGTGCTAGGGCTCTCTCCAGTTGCGGCAATTGGGGCCACTCTTCATCGCGGTGCGCGGGCCTCTCACTATCGCGGACTCTCTTGTTGCGGAGCACAGGCTCCAGACGCGCAGGTTCAGTCATTGTGGCCGACAGGCTTAGTTTCTCCGCGGCATGTGTGATCGTCTCAGACCAGTGCTCGAACCCGAGTCCCCTGCATTGGCAGGCATATTCTCAACCACTGCGCCACCAGGGAAGCCCCTGTTCTGCTTTATTTTAAAGGAAGTACCCTTTTCAGGACTCGTAGGCCCCTCGGGTGTGCATCATTTTCGCTCCAAGAACCCTGAGTACCTCCAGACTCCTGTGGGCCTGCTGAGCAACATCGCGGCCCAAAGGTCGGTCCCTCGGAGGCCCTCTGTGTATGCCGAGTGATGGGCAACACACTGCACGTTCCTTAAGGAGAGCTACATTTCCAGAGCACTGGAACAACCTCAGGACCACATTTCTAGCCAGTGGGACGTGCCCTGGAAGTGTTCGTCACGGCCCCCGTCTGAGCTGCCATGAGAAAACACTCTGCGTAGAATTCTTCGAGGGCCTCGTACCTGAAGTCACTCTGCTCGAGGAGAAACTCAGCATCCTACCATGCTGTGGCGCTACCGGGACACTCAGCGTGAGCACTTGCCTCAAGGTAAGGCCCTGAATTGCCGTTCAGAAACGGAGGTGTGCAGCAGTTTTCAGGAGGCCGTAGCCACTGCTCTGCATTAGTTTATTTATTTATTTATTTGTTTATCTATCTATTTATTTATTTATTTAATATATCATTTTTTTTTTACTGTGTTGGGTCGTCGTTGCTGCATGTGAGCTTTCTCTAGTTGCAGCGAGCGGGGGCTACTCTTCGTTGCGGTGCGCGGGCTTCTAATTGAGGTGACTCCTCTTGTTGTGGAGCAAAGGCTCTAGGCACGTGGACTTCATTAGTTCTGGCATGCGGGCTCAGTCGTTGTGGCTCCCGGTCTCTAGAGCGTAGGCTCAGTCGTTGTGGTTCACGGGCTTAAGTACTCCGCAGCATGTGAGATCTTGGTGGACCAGGGCTCGAACCCATGTCCGCTGCATCGGCAGGTGGATTCCCAAACATTGCACCACAAGGGAAGCCCCTGCTCTGCATTATTTTCATGTCAGTATGCTTTGCAGGACATCTAGGAGCCTCGCGTGGGCACCCTATTTCCTGCAAGAACACTGAGTACCCCGAGGCCCCCATGGGCCCGCTAAGCCACATCCAGGCCCATAGCCCTTCGGAGCCACTCTGTGTATGCCGAGTGTAGGGCAACACACTGCACTCTTTCTTGGGACAGCTTGAATTCCCCAGCACTCGAACAGGTCCACGAACACCGTTCTAGCAGGTCCAACGTGCCGTGCAAGTCTGGCTCATTGCCCAAGTCTGAGCTGCACTGAGAAAAACCCTCGACTTCGTATTCCATCTGGGAGTCCCTGCCTGAAGTCTCCCTGCCTCCAAGAGAAAGTCGGCTTGCGTTCCGCCTGCAACTAAAGCCCAGTTCCTCTGGTAACACTGCAGGCTTTTGAAGAGCCACGGGCCCGGAGGCCTAGCTGGGGCGTTCCTTCGTTGAGGCAGTTCGGTATTTGCAGAACACCCTGCTGCGAGGAGTTGATTCAGGGAAGGAACCACAGGGTAACCTGTGTCTCTTTGGACTTCTTAGAAAGCACCGGGATATATGCTGCGTGTGCCCTTGGAAATGGGGGCCTGATGGAACTAGCCTTGCTTTCCCATTTTGAAAGCTCCATTCATGCTGCCTTGAAGCTACTTGAAATTGACTGCTGTTGACAGGCCACTAGCCACTGTAGGCATGGCTCTGGGTAGAAAATGAGTTTTCTCTAGCTATGCCGGCTGCTTCGATGGGCGGGTTGGAGCTCATCCTGCCACGCTCTAGAGCTAAAGGGAAACTCAACGTGAGTACTGGCCTCGAGGTAAGTCCCTGAGTAGCCGCGCAGAAAGGGAGGCATGCAGCTGTTTCCATGAGGTCTTAGTCGCTGTTCTGCTTGATTTTATTTTATTTTTTTATTTTTTATTTTTTTTTAAGGTTTATTTTTTGATTGATTGATCGCTATGTTGGGTCTTCGTTTCTGTGCTAGGGCTCTCTCCAGTTGCGGCAATTGGGGCCACTCTTCATCGCGGTGCGCGGGCCTCTCACTATCGCGGACTCTCTTGTTGCGGAGCACAGGCTCCAGACGCGCAGGTTCAGTCATTGTGGCCGACAGGCTTAGTTTCTCCGCGGCATGTGTGATCGTCTCAGACCAGTGCTCGAACCCGAGTCCCCTGCATTGGCAGGCATATTCTCAACCACTGCGCCACCAGGGAAGCCCCTGTTCTGCTTTATTTTAAAGGAAGTACCCTTTTCAGGACTCGTAGGCCCCTCGGGTGTGCATCATTTTCGCTCCAAGAACCCTGAGTACCTCCAGACTCCTGTGGGCCTGCTGAGCAACATCGCGGCCCAAAGGTCGGTCCCTCGGAGGCACGCTGTGTATGCCGAGTGATGGGCAACACACTGCCTGTTCCTTAAGGAGAGCTACATTTCCAGAGCACTGGAACAGCCCCAGGACCACATTTCTAGCCAGTGCGATGTGCCCTGGAAGTGTTCGTCACGGCCCCCGTCTGAGCTGCCATGAGAAAACACTCTGCGTAGAATTCTTCGAGGGCCTCGTACCTGAAGTCACTCTGCTCGAGGAGAAAGTCAGCATCCTACCATGCTGTGGCGCTAACGGGACACTCAGCGTGAGCACTTGCCTCAAGGTAAGGCCCTGAATTGCCGTGCAGAAGCGGAGGCGTGCAGCAGTTTTCAGGAGGCCGTAGCCACTGCTCTGCATTAGTTTATTTATTTGTTTATCTATCTATTTATTTATTTATTTATTTAATATATCATTTTTTTTTTTTACTGTGTTGGGTCGTCGTTGCTGCATGTGAGCTTTCTCTAGTTGCAGCGAGCGGGGGCTACTCTTCGTTGCGGTGCGCGGGCTTCTAATTGCGGTGACTCCTCTTGTTGTGGCGCACAGGCTCTAGGCACGTGGACTTCATTAGTTCTGGCATGCGGGCTCAGTCGTTGTGGCTCCCGGGCTCTACAGCGCAGGCTCAGTCGTTGTGGTTCACGGGCTTAAGTACTCCGCAGCATGTGAGATCTTGGTGGACCAGGGCTGGAACACATGTCCGCTTCATCGGCAGGTGGATTCCCAAACATTGCACCACAAGGGAAGCCCCTGCTCTGCATTATTTTAATGTCAGTATGCTTTGCAGGACATCTAGGAGCCTCGCGTGGGCACCCTATTTCCTGCAAGAACACTGAGTACCCCGAGGCCCCCATGGGCCCGCTAAGCCACATCCAGGCCCATAGCCCTTCGGAGCCACTCTGTGTATGCCGAGTGTAGGGCAACACACTGCACTCCTTCTTGGGACAGCTTGAATTCCCCAGCACTCGAACAGGTTCACGAACACCGTGCTAGCAGGTCCAACGTGCCGTGCAAGTCTGGCTCATTGCCCAAGTCTGAGCTGCACTGAGAAAAACCCTCGGTTTCGTATTCCATCTGGGAGTCCCTGCCTGAAGTCTCCCTGCCTCCAAGAGAAAGTCGGCTTGCGTTCCGCCTGCAACTAAAGCCCAGTTCCTCTGGTAACACTGCAGGCTTTTGAAGAACCACGGGCCCGGAGGCCTAGCTGGGGCGTTCCTTCGTTGAGGCAGTTCGGTATTTGCAGAACACCCTGCTGCGAGGAGTTGATTCAGGGAAGGAACCACAGGGTAACCTGTGTCTCTTTGGACTTCTTAGAAAGCACCGGGATATATGCTGCGTGTGCCCTTGGAAATGGGGGCCTGATGGAACTAGCCTTGCTTTCCCATTTTGAAAGCTCCATTCATGCTGCCTTGAAGCTACTTGAAATTGACTGCTGTTGACAGGCCACTAGCCACTGTAGGCATGGCTCTGGGTAGAAAATGAGTTTTCTCTAGCTATGCTGGCTGCTTCGATGGGCGGGTTGGAGCTCATCCTGCCACGCTCTAGAGCTAAAGGGAAACTCAACGTGAGTACTGGCCTCGAGGTAAGTCCCTGAGTAGCCGCGCAGAAAGGGAGGCATGCAGCTGTTTCCATGAGGTCTTAGTCGCTGTTCTGCTTGATTTTATTTTATTTTTTTATTTTTTATTTTTTTTTTAAGGTTTATTTTTTGATTGATTGATCGCTATGTTGGGTCTTCGTTTCTGTGCTAGGGCTCTCTCCAGTTGCGGCAATTGGGGCCACTCTTCATCGCGGTGCGCGGGCCTCTCACTATCGCGGACTCTCTTGTTGCGGAGCACAGGCTCCAGACGCGCAGGTTCAGTCATTGTGGCCGACAGGCTTAGTTTCTCCACGGCATGTGTGATCGTCTCAGACCAGTGCTCGAACCCGAGTCCCCTGCATTGGCAGGCATATTCTCAACCACTGCGCCACCAGGGAAGCCCCTGTTCTGCTTTATTTTAAAGGAAGTACCCTTTTCAGGACTCGTAGGCCCCTCGGGTGTGCATCATTTTCGCTCCAAGAACCCTGAGTACCTCCAGACTCCTGTGGGCCTGCTGAGCAACATCGCGGCCCAAAGGTCGGTCCCTCGGAGGCCCTCTGTGTATGCCGAGTGATGGGCAACACACTGCACGTTCCTTAAGGAGAGCTACATTTCCAGAGCACTGGAACAACCTCAGGACCACATTTCTAGCCAGTGGGACGTGCCCTGGAAGTGTTCGTCACGGCCCCCGTCTGAGCTGCCATGAGAAAACACTCTGCGTAGAATTCTTCGAGGGCCTCGTACCTGAAGTCACTCTGCTCGAGGAGAAAGTCAGCATCCTACCATGCTGTGGCGCTAACGGGACACTCAGCGTGAGCACTTGCCTCAAGGTAAGGCCCTGAATTGCCGTGCAGAAGCGGAGGCGTGCAGCAGTTTTCAGGAGGCCGTAGCCACTGCTCTGCATTAGTTTATTTATTTATTTATTTGTTTATCTATCTATTTATTTATTTATTTATTTAATATATCTTTTTTTTTTTACTGTGTTGGGTCGTCGTTGCTGCATGTGAGCTTTCTCTATTTGCAGCGAGCGGGGGCTACTCTTCGTTGCGGTGCGCGGGCTTCTAATTGTGGTGACTCCTCTTGTTGTGGAGCACAGGCTCTAGGCACGTGGACTTCATTAGTTCTGGCATGCGGGCTCAGTCGTTGTGGCTCCCGGTCTCTAGAGCGCAGGCTCAGTCGTTGTGGTTCACGGGCTTAAGTACTCCGCAGCATGTGAGATCTTGGTGGACCAGGGCTCGGACCCATGTCCGCTTCATCGGCAGATGGATTCCCAAACATTGCACCACAAGGGAAGCCCCTGCTCTGCATTATTTTAATGTCAGTATGCTTTGCAGGACATCTAGGAGCCTCACGTGGGCACCCTATTTCCTGCAAGAACACTGAGTACCCCGAGGCCCCCATGGGCCCGCTAAGCCACGTCCAGGCCCATAGCCCTTCGGAGCCACTCTGTGTATGCCGAGTGTAGGGCAACACACTGCACTCCTTCTTGGAACAGCTTGAATTCCCCAGCACTCGAACAGGTCCACGAACACCGTTCTAGCAGGTCCAACGTGCCGTGCAAGTCTGGCTCATTGCCCAAGTCTGAGCTGCACTGAGAAAAACCCTCGGTTTCGTATTCCATCTGGGAGTCCCTGCCTGAAGTCTCCCTGCCTCCAAGAGAAAGTCGGCTAGCGTTCCGCCTGCAACTAAAGCCCAGTTCCTCTGGTAACACTGCAGGCTTTTGAAGAACCACGGGCCCGGAGGCCTAGCTGGGGCGTTTTTTCGTTGAGGCAGTTCGCTATTTGCAGAACACCCTGCTGCGAGGAGTTGATTCAGGGAAGGAACCACAGGGTAACCTGTGTCTCTTTGGACTTCTTAGAAAGCACCGGGATATATGCTGCGTGTGCCCTTGGAAATGGGGGCCTGATGGAACTAGCCTTGCTTTCCCATTTTGAAAGCTCCATTCATGCTGCCTTGAAGCTACTTGAAATTGACTGCTGTTGACAGGCCACTAGCCACTGTAGGCATGGCTCTGGGTAGAAAATGAGCTTTCTCTAGCTATGCCGGCTGCTTCGATGGGCGGGTTGGAGCTCATCCTGCCACGCTCTAGAGCTAAAGGGAAACTCAACGTGAGTACTGGCCTCGAGGTAAGTCCCTGAGTAGCTGCGCAGAAAGGGAGGCATGCAGCTGTTTCCATGAGGTCTTAGTCGCTGTTCTGCTTGATTTTATTTTATTTTTTTATTTTTTAATTTTTTTTAAGGTATATTTTTTGATTGATTGATCGCTATGTTGGGTCTTCGTTTCTGTGCTAGGGCTCTCTCCAGTTGCGGCAATTGGGGCCACTCTTCATCGCGGTGCGCGGGGCCTCTCACTATCGCGGACTCTCTTGTTGCGGAGCACAGGCTCCAGACGCGCAGGTTCAGTCATTGTGGCCCACGGGCCCAGTTTCTCCGTGGCATGTGTGATCCTCACAGACCAGGGCTCGAACCCGTGTCCCCTGCATTGGCAGGCATATTCTCAACCACTGCGCCACCAGGGAAGCCCCTGTTCTGCTTTATTTTAAAGGAAGTACCCTTTTCAAGACTCGTAGGCCCCTCGGGTGTGCATCATTTTCGCTCCAAGAACCCTGACTACCTCCAGACCCTTGTGGGCCTGCTGAGCAACATCGAGGCCCAAAGGTCGGTCCCTCGGAGGCCCGCTGTGTATGCCGAGTGATGGGCAACACACTGCCTGTTCCTTAAGGAGAGCTACATTTCCAGAGCACTGGAACAGCCCCAGGACCACATTTCTAGCCAGTGCGACGTGCCCTGGAAGTGTTCGTCACGGCCCCCGTCTGAGCTGCCATGAGAAAACACTCTGCGTAGAATTCTTCGAGGGCCTCGTACCTGAAGTCACTCTGCTCGAGGAGAAAGTCAGCATCCTACCATGCTGTGGAGCTAACGGGACACTCAGCGTGAGCACTTGCCTCAAGGTAAGGCCCTGAATTGCCGTGCAGAAGCGGAGGCGTGCAGCAGTTTTCAGGAGGCCGTAGCCACTGCTCTGCATTAGTTTATTTATTTGTTTATCTATCTATTTATTTATTTATTTATTTAATATATCATTTTTTTTTTTTACTGTGTTGGGTCGTCGTTGCTGCATGTGAGCTTTCTCTAGTTGCAGCGAGCGGGGGCTACTCTTCGTTGCGGTGCGCGGGCTTCTAATTGCGGTGACTCCTCTTGTTGTGGAGCACAGGCTCTAGGCACGTGGACTTCATTAGTTCTGGCATGCGGGCTCAGTCGTTGTGGCTCCCGGGCTCTACAGCGCAGGCTCAGTCGTTGTGGTTCACGGGCTTAAGTACTCCGCAGCATGTGAGATCTTGGTGGACCAGGGCTGGAACACATGTCCGCTTCATCGGCAGGTGGATTCCCAAACATTGCACCACAAGGGAAGCCCCTGCTCTGCATTATTTTAATGTCAGTATGCTTTGCAGGACATCTAGGAGCCTCGCGTGGGCACCCTATTTCCTGCAAGAACACTGAGTACCCCGAGGCCCCCATGGGCCCGCTAAGCCACATCCAGGCCCATAGCCCTTCGGAGCCACTCTGTGTATGCCGAGTGTAGGGCAACACACTGCACTCCTTCTTGGGACAGCTTGAATTCCCCAGCACTCGAACAGGTTCACGAACACCGTGCTAGCAGGTCCAACGTGCCGTGCAAGTCTGGCTCATTGCCCAAGTCTGAGCTGCACTGAGAAAAACCCTCGGTTTCGTATTCCATCTGGGAGTCCCTGCCTGAAGTCTCCCTGCCTCCAAGAGAAAGTCGGCTTGCGTTCCGCCTGCAACTAAAGCCCAGTTCCTCTGGTAACACTGCAGGCTTTTGAAGAACCACGGGCCCGGAGGCCTAGCTGGGGCGTTCCTTCGTTGAGGCAGTTCGGTATTTGCAGAACACCCTGCTGCGAGGAGTTGATTCAGGGAAGGAACCACAGGGTAACCTGTGTCTCTTTGGACTTCTTAGAAAGCACCGGGATATATGCTGCGTGTGCCCTTGGAAATGGGGGCCTGATGGAACTAGCCTTGCTTTCCCATTTTGAAAGCTCCATTCATGCTGCCTTGAAGCTACTTGAAATTGACTGCTGTTGACAGGCCACTAGCCACTGTAGGCATGGCTCTGGGTAGAAAATGAGTTTTCTCTAGCTATGCTGGCTGCTTCGATGGGCGGGTTGGAGCTCATCCTGCCACGCTCTAGAGCTAAAGGGAAACTCAACGTGAGTACTGGCCTCGAGGTAAGTCCCTGAGTAGCCGCGCAGAAAGGGAGGCATGCAGCTGTTTCCATGAGGTCTTAGTCGCTGTTCTGCTTGATTTTATTTTATTTTTTTATTTTTTATTTTTTTTTTAAGGTTTATTTTTTGATTGATTGATCGCTATGTTGGGTCTTCGTTTCTGTGCTAGGGCTCTCTCCAGTTGCGGCAATTGGGGCCACTCTTCATCGCGGTGCGCGGGCCTCTCACTATCGCGGACTCTCTTGTTGCGGAGCACAGGCTCCAGACGCGCAGGTTCAGTCATTGTGGCCGACAGGCTTAGTTTCTCCGCGGCATGTGTGATCGTCTCAGACCAGTGCTCGAACCCGAGTCCCCTGCATTGGCAGGCATATTCTCAACCACTGCGCCACCAGGGAAGCCCCTGTTCTGCTTTATTTTAAAGGAAGTACCCTTTTCAGGACTCGTAGGCCCCTCGGGTGTGCATCATTTTCGCTCCAAGAACCCTGAGTACCTCCAGACTCCTGTGGGCCTGCTGAGCAACATCGCGGCCCAAAGGTCGGTCCCTCGGAGGCCCTCTGTGTATGCCGAGTGATGGGCAACACACTGCACGTTCCTTAAGGAGAGCTACATTTCCAGAGCACTGGAACAACCTCAGGACCACATTTCTAGCCAGTGGGACGTGCCCTGGAAGTGTTCGTCACGGCCCCCGTCTGAGCTGCCATGAGAAAACACTCTGCGTAGAATTCTTCGAGGGCCTCGTACCTGAAGTCACTCTGCTCGAGGAGAAACTCAGCATCCTACCATGCTGTGGCGCTACCGGGACACTCAGCGTGAGCACTTGCCTCAAGGTAAGGCCCTGAATTGCCGTTCAGAAACGGAGGTGTGCAGCAGTTTTCAGGAGGCCGTAGCCACTGCTCTGCATTAGTTTATTTATTTATTTATTTGTTTATCTATCTATTTATTTATTTATTTAATATATCATTTTTTTTTTACTGTGTTGGGTCGTCGTTGCTGCATGTGAGCTTTCTCTAGTTGCAGCGAGCGGGGGCTACTCTTCGTTGCGGTGCGCGGGCTTCTAATTGAGGTGACTCCTCTTGTTGTGGAGCAAAGGCTCTAGGCACGTGGACTTCATTAGTTCTGGCATGCGGGCTCAGTCGTTGTGGCTCCCGGTCTCTAGAGCGTAGGCTCAGTCGTTGTGGTTCACGGGCTTAAGTACTCCGCAGCATGTGAGATCTTGGTGGACCAGGGCTCGAACCCATGTCCGCTGCATCGGCAGGTGGATTCCCAAACATTGCACCACAAGGGAAGCCCCTGCTCTGCATTATTTTCATGTCAGTATGCTTTGCAGGACATCTAGGAGCCTCGCGTGGGCACCCTATTTCCTGCAAGAACACTGAGTACCCCGAGGCCCCCATGGGCCCGCTAAGCCACATCCAGGCCCATAGCCCTTCGGAGCCACTCTGTGTATGCCGAATGTAGGGCAACAGACTGCACTCTTTCTTGGGACAGCTTGAATTCCCCAGCACTCGAACAGGTCCACGAACACCGTTCTAGCAGGTCCAACGTGCCGTGCAAGTCTGGCTCATTGCCCAAGTCTGAGCTGCACTGAGAAAAACCCTCGACTTCGTATTCCATCTGGGAGTCCCTGCCTGAAGTCTCCCTGCCTCCAAGAGAAAGTCGGCTTGCGTTCCGCCTGCAACTAAAGCCCAGTTCCTCTGGTAACACTGCAGGCTTTTGAAGAGCCACGGGCCCGGAGGCCTAGCTGGGGCGTTCCTTCGTTGAGGCAGTTCGGTATTTGCAGAACACCCTGCTGCGAGGAGTTGATTCAGGGAAGGAACCACAGGGTAACCTGTGTCTCTTTGGACTTCTTAGAAAGCACCGGGATATATGCTGCGTGTGCCCTTGGAAATGGGGGCCTGATGGAACTAGCCTTGCTTTCCCATTTTGAAAGCTCCATTCATGCTGCCTTGAAGCTACTTGAAATTGACTGCTGTTGACAGGCCACTAGCCACTGTAGGCATGGCTCTGGGTAGAAAATGAGTTTTCTCTAGCTATGCCGGCTGCTTCGATGGGCGGGTTGGAGCTCATCCTGCCACGCTCTAGAGCTAAAGGGAAACTCAACGTGAGTACTGGCCTCGAGGTAAGTCCCTGAGTAGCCGCGCAGAAAGGGAGGCATGCAGCTGTTTCCATGAGGTCTTAGTCGCTGTTCTGCTTGATTTTATTTTATTTTTTTATTTTTTATTTTTTTTTAAGGTTTATTTTTTGATTGATTGATCGCTATGTTGGGTCTTCGTTTCTGTGCTAGGGCTCTCTCCAGTTGCGGCAATTGGGGCCACTCTTCATCGCGGTGCGCGGGCCTCTCACTATCGCGGACTCTCTTGTTGCGGAGCACAGGCTCCAGACGCGCAGGTTCAGTCATTGTGGCCGACAGGCTTAGTTTCTCCGCGGCATGTGTGATCGTCTCAGACCAGTGCTCGAACCCGAGTCCCCTGCATTGGCAGGCATATTCTCAACCACTGCGCCACCAGGGAAGCCCCTGTTCTGCTTTATTTTAAAGGAAGTACCCTTTTCAGGACTCGTAGGCCCCTCGGGTGTGCATCATTTTCGCTCCAAGAACCCTGAGTACCTCCAGACTCCTGTGGGCCTGCTGAGCAACATCGCGGCCCAAAGGTCGGTCCCTCGGAGGCACGCTGTGTATGCCGAGTGATGGGCAACACACTGCCTGTTCCTTAAGGAGAGCTACATTTCCAGAGCACTGGAACAGCCCCAGGACCACATTTCTAGCCAGTGCGATGTGCCCTGGAAGTGTTCGTCACGGCCCCCGTCTGAGCTGCCATGAGAAAACACTCTGCGTAGAATTCTTCGAGGGCCTCGTACCTGAAGTCACTCTGCTCGAGGAGAAAGTCAGCATCCTACCATGCTGTGGCGCTAACGGGACACTCAGCGTGAGCACTTGCCTCAAGGTAAGGCCCTGAATTGCCGTGCAGAAGCGGAGGCGTGCAGCAGTTTTCAGGAGGCCGTAGCCACTGCTCTGCATTAGTTTATTTATTTGTTTATCTATCTATTTATTTATTTATTTATTTAATATATCATTTTTTTTTTTTACTGTGTTGGGTCGTCGTTGCTGCATGTGAGCTTTCTCTAGTTGCAGCGAGCGGGGGCTACTCTTCGTTGCGGTGCGCGGGCTTCTAATTGCGGTGACTCCTCTTGTTGTGGCGCACAGGCTCTAGGCACGTGGACTTCATTAGTTCTGGCATGCGGGCTCAGTCGTTGTGGCTCCCGGGCTCTACAGCGCAGGCTCAGTCGTTGTGGTTCACGGGCTTAAGTACTCCGCAGCATGTGAGATCTTGGTGGACCAGGGCTGGAACACATGTCCGCTTCATCGGCAGGTGGATTCCCAAACATTGCACCACAAGGGAAGCCCCTGCTCTGCATTATTTTAATGTCAGTATGCTTTGCAGGACATCTAGGAGCCTCGCGTGGGCACCCTATTTCCTGCAAGAACACTGAGTACCCCGAGGCCCCCATGGGCCCGCTAAGCCACATCCAGGCCCATAGCCCTTCGGAGCCACTCTGTGTATGCCGAGTGTAGGGCAACACACTGCACTCCTTCTTGGGACAGCTTGAATTCCCCAGCACTCGAACAGGTTCACGAACACCGTGCTAGCAGGTCCAACGTGCCGTGCAAGTCTGGCTCATTGCCCAAGTCTGAGCTGCACTGAGAAAAACCCTCGGTTTCGTATTCCATCTGGGAGTCCCTGCCTGAAGTCTCCCTGCCTCCAAGAGAAAGTCGGCTTGCGTTCCGCCTGCAACTAAAGCCCAGTTCCTCTGGTAACACTGCAGGCTTTTGAAGAACCACGGGCCCGGAGGCCTAGCTGGGGCGTTCCTTCGTTGAGGCAGTTCGGTATTTGCAGAACACCCTGCTGCGAGGAGTTGATTCAGGGAAGGAACCACAGGGTAACCTGTGTCTCTTTGGACTTCTTAGAAAGCACCGGGATATATGCTGCGTGTGCCCTTGGAAATGGGGGCCTGATGGAACTAGCCTTGCTTTCCCATTTTGAAAGCTCCATTCATGCTGCCTTGAAGCTACTTGAAATTGACTGCTGTTGACAGGCCACTAGCCACTGTAGGCATGGCTCTGGGTAGAAAATGAGTTTTCTCTAGCTATGCTGGCTGCTTCGATGGGCGGGTTGGAGCTCATCCTGCCACGCTCTAGAGCTAAAGGGAAACTCAACGTGAGTACTGGCCTCGAGGTAAGTCCCTGAGTAGCCGCGCAGAAAGGGAGGCATGCAGCTGTTTCCATGAGGTCTTAGTCGCTGTTCTGCTTGATTTTATTTTATTTTTTTATTTTTTATTTTTTTTTTAAGGTTTATTTTTTGATTGATTGATCGCTATGTTGGGTCTTCGTTTCTGTGCTAGGGCTCTCTCCAGTTGCGGCAATTGGGGCCACTCTTCATCGCGGTGCGCGGGCCTCTCACTATCGCGGACTCTCTTGTTGCGGAGCACAGGCTCCAGACGCGCAGGTTCAGTCATTGTGGCCGACAGGCTTAGTTTCTCCACGGCATGTGTGATCGTCTCAGACCAGTGCTCGAACCCGAGTCCCCTGCATTGGCAGGCATATTCTCAACCACTGCGCCACCAGGGAAGCCCCTGTTCTGCTTTATTTTAAAGGAAGTACCCTTTTCAGGACTCGTAGGCCCCTCGGGTGTGCATCATTTTCGCTCCAAGAACCCTGAGTACCTCCAGACTCCTGTGGGCCTGCTGAGCAACATCGCGGCCCAAAGGTCGGTCCCTCGGAGGCCCTCTGTGTATGCCGAGTGATGGGCAACACACTGCACGTTCCTTAAGGAGAGCTACATTTCCAGAGCACTGGAACAACCTCAGGACCACATTTCTAGCCAGTGGGACGTGCCCTGGAAGTGTTCGTCACGGCCCCCGTCTGAGCTGCCATGAGAAAACACTCTGCGTAGAATTCTTCGAGGGCCTCGTACCTGAAGTCACTCTGCTCGAGGACAAACTCAGCATCCTACCATGCTGTGGCGCTAACGGGACACTCAGCGTGAGCACTTGCCTCAAGGTAAGGCCCTGAATTGCCGTGCAGAAGCGGAGGCGTGCAGCAGTTTTCAGGAGGCCGTAGCCACTGCTCTGCATTAGTTTATTTATTTATTTATTTGTTTATCTATCTATTTATTTATTTATTTATTTAATATATCTTTTTTTTTTTACTGTGTTGGGTCGTCGTTGCTGCATGTGAGCTTTCTCTATTTGCAGCGAGCGGGGGCTACTCTTCGTTGCGGTGCGCGGGCTTCTAATTGTGGTGACTCCTCTTGTTGTGGAGCACAGGCTCTAGGCACGTGGACTTCATTAGTTCTGGCATGCGGGCTCAGTCGTTGTGGCTCCCGGTCTCTAGAGCGCAGGCTCAGTCGTTGTGGTTCACGGGCTTAAGTACTCCGCAGCATGTGAGATCTTGGTGGACCAGGGCTCGGACCCATGTCCGCTTCATCGGCAGATGGATTCCCAAACATTGCACCACAAGGGAAGCCCCTGCTCTGCATTATTTTAATGTCAGTATGCTTTGCAGGACATCTAGGAGCCTCACGTGGGCACCCTATTTCCT
The DNA here is from genome assembly GCF_965194825.1 of Balaenoptera physalus. Lineage (NCBI taxonomy): Eukaryota > Metazoa > Chordata > Mammalia > Artiodactyla > Balaenopteridae > Balaenoptera > Balaenoptera physalus. Next base: position 178,457,738 of record NC_138890.1, read on the forward strand.
GCAAGAACACTGAGTACCCCGAGGCCCCCATGGGCCCGCTAAGCCACGTCCAGGCCCATAGCCCTTCGGAGCCACTCTGTGTATGCCGAGTGTAGGGCAACACACTGCACTCCTTCTTGGAACAGCTTGAATTCCCCAGCACTCGAACAGGTCCACGAACACCGTTCTAGCAGGTCCAACGTGCCGTGCAAGTCTGGCTCATTGCCCAAGTCTGAGCTGCACTGAGAAAAACCCTCGGTTTCGTATTCCATCTGGGAGTCCCTGCCTGAAGTCTCCCTGCCTCCAAGAGAAAGTCGGCTAGCGTTCCGCCTGCAACTAAAGCCCAGTTCCTCTGGTAACACTGCAGGCTTTTGAAGAACCACGGGCCCGGAGGCCTAGCTGGGGCGTTTTTTCGTTGAGGCAGTTCGCTATTTGCAGAACACCCTGCTGCGAGGAGTTGATTCAGGGAAGGAACCACAGGGTAACCTGTGTCTCTTTGGACTTCTTAGAAAGCACCGGGATATATGCTGCGTGTGCCCTTGGAAATGGGGGCCTGATGGAACTAGCCTTGCTTTCCCATTTTGAAAGCTCCATTCATGCTGCCTTGAAGCTACTTGAAATTGACTGCTGTTGACAGGCCACTAGCCACTGTAGGCATGGCTCTGGGTAGAAAATGAGCTTTCTCTAGCTATGCCGGCTGCTTCGATGGGCGGGTTGGAGCTCATCCTGCCACGCTCTAGAGCTAAAGGGAAACTCAACGTGAGTACTGGCCTCGAGGTAAGTCCCTGAGTAGCTGCGCAGAAAGGGAGGCATGCAGCTGTTTCCATGAGGTCTTAGTCGCTGTTCTGCTTGATTTTATTTTATTTTTTTATTTTTTAATTTTTTTTAAGGTATATTTTTTGATTGATTGATCGCTATGTTGGGTCTTCGTTTCTGTGCTAGGGCTCTCTCCAGTTGCGGCAATTGGGGCCACTCTTCATCGCGGTGCGCGGGGCCTCTCACTATCGCGGACTCTCTTGTTGCGGAGCACAGGCTCCAGACGCGCAGGTTCAGTCATTGTGGCCCACGGGCCCAGTTTCTCCGTGGCATGTGTGATCCTCACAGACCAGGGCTCGAACCCGTGTCCCCTGCATTGGCAGGCATATTCTCAACCACTGCGCCACCAGGGAAGCCCCTGTTCTGCTTTATTTTAAAGGAAGTACCCTTTTCAAGACTCGTAGGCCCCTCGGGTGTGCATCATTTTCGCTCCAAGAACCCTGACTACCTCCAGACCCTTGTGGGCCTGCTGAGCAACATCGAGGCCCAAAGGTCGGTCCCTCGGAGGCCCGCTGTGTATGCCGAGTGATGGGCAACACACTGCCTGTTCCTTAAGGAGAGCTACATTTCCAGAGCACTGGAACAGCCCCAGGACCACATTTCTAGCCAGTGCGACGTGCCCTGGAAGTGTTCGTCACGGCCCCCGTCTGAGCTGCCATGAGAAAACACTCTGCGTAGAATTCTTCGAGGGCCTCGTACCTGAAGTCACTCTGCTCGAGGAGAAAGTCAGCATCCTACCATGCTGTGGAGCTAACGGGACACTCAGCGTGAGCACTTGCCTCAAGGTAAGGCCCTGAATTGCCGTGCAGAAGCGGAGGCGTGCAGCAGTTTTCAGGAGGCCGTAGCCACTGCTCTGCATTAGTTTATTTATTTGTTTATCTATCTATTTATTTATTTATTTATTTAATATATCATTTTTTTTTTTTACTGTGTTGGGTCGTCGTTGCTGCATGTGAGCTTTCTCTAGTTGCAGCGAGCGGGGGCTACTCTTCGTTGCGGTGCGCGGGCTTCTAATTGCGGTGACTCCTCTTGTTGTGGAGCACAGGCTCTAGGCACGTGGACTTCATTAGTTCTGGCATGCGGGCTCAGTCGTTGTGGCTCCCGGGCTCTACAGCGCAGGCTCAGTCGTTGTGGTTCACGGGCTTAAGTACTCCGCAGCATGTGAGATCTTGGTGGACCAGGGCTGGAACACATGTCCGCTTCATCGGCAGGTGGATTCCCAAACATTGCACCACAAGGGAAGCCCCTGCTCTGCATTATTTTAATGTCAGTATGCTTTGCAGGACATCTAGGAGCCTCGCGTGGGCACCCTATTTCCTGCAAGAACACTGAGTACCCCGAGGCCCCCATGGGCCCGCTAAGCCACATCCAGGCCCATAGCCCTTCGGAGCCACTCTGTGTATGCCGAGTGTAGGGCAACACACTGCACTCCTTCTTGGGACAGCTTGAATTCCCCAGCACTCGAACAGGTTCACGAACACCGTGCTAGCAGGTCCAACGTGCCGTGCAAGTCTGGCTCATTGCCCAAGTCTGAGCTGCACTGAGAAAAACCCTCGGTTTCGTATTCCATCTGGGAGTCCCTGCCTGAAGTCTCCCTGCCTCCAAGAGAAAGTCGGCTTGCGTTCCGCCTGCAACTAAAGCCCAGTTCCTCTGGTAACACTGCAGGCTTTTGAAGAACCACGGGCCCGGAGGCCTAGCTGGGGCGTTCCTTCGTTGAGGCAGTTCGGTATTTGCAGAACACCCTGCTGCGAGGAGTTGATTCAGGGAAGGAACCACAGGGTAACCTGTGTCTCTTTGGACTTCTTAGAAAGCACCGGGATATATGCTGCGTGTGCCCTTGGAAATGGGGGCCTGATGGAACTAGCCTTGCTTTCCCATTTTGAAAGCTCCATTCATGCTGCCTTGAAGCTACTTGAAATTGACTGCTGTTGACAGGCCACTAGCCACTGTAGGCATGGCTCTGGGTAGAAAATGAGTTTTCTCTAGCTATGCTGGCTGCTTCGATGGGCGGGTTGGAGCTCATCCTGCCACGCTCTAGAGCTAAAGGGAAACTCAACGTGAGTACTGGCCTCGAGGTAAGTCCCTGAGTAGCCGCGCAGAAAGGGAGGCATGCAGCTGTTTCCATGAGGTCTTAGTCGCTGTTCTGCTTGATTTTATTTTATTTTTTTATTTTTTATTTTTTTTTTAAGGTTTATTTTTTGATTGATTGATCGCTATGTTGGGTCTTCGTTTCTGTGCTAGGGCTCTCTCCAGTTGCGGCAATTGGGGCCACTCTTCATCGCGGTGCGCGGGCCTCTCACTATCGCGGACTCTCTTGTTGCGGAGCACAGGCTCCAGACGCGCAGGTTCAGTCATTGTGGCCGACAGGCTTAGTTTCTCCGCGGCATGTGTGATCGTCTCAGACCAGTGCTCGAACCCGAGTCCCCTGCATTGGCAGGCATATTCTCAACCACTGCGCCACCAGGGAAGCCCCTGTTCTGCTTTATTTTAAAGGAAGTACCCTTTTCAGGACTCGTAGGCCCCTCGGGTGTGCATCATTTTCGCTCCAAGAACCCTGAGTACCTCCAGACTCCTGTGGGCCTGCTGAGCAACATCGCGGCCCAAAGGTCGGTCCCTCGGAGGCCCTCTGTGTATGCCGAGTGATGGGCAACACACTGCACGTTCCTTAAGGAGAGCTACATTTCCAGAGCACTGGAACAACCTCAGGACCACATTTCTAGCCAGTGGGACGTGCCCTGGAAGTGTTCGTCACGGCCCCCGTCTGAGCTGCCATGAGAAAACACTCTGCGTAGAATTCTTCGAGGGCCTCGTACCTGAAGTCACTCTGCTCGAGGAGAAACTCAGCATCCTACCATGCTGTGGCGCTACCGGGACACTCAGCGTGAGCACTTGCCTCAAGGTAAGGCCCTGAATTGCCGTTCAGAAACGGAGGTGTGCAGCAGTTTTCAGGAGGCCGTAGCCACTGCTCTGCATTAGTTTATTTATTTATTTATTTGTTTATCTATCTATTTATTTATTTATTTAATATATCATTTTTTTTTTACTGTGTTGGGTCGTCGTTGCTGCATGTGAGCTTTCTCTAGTTGCAGCGAGCGGGGGCTACTCTTCGTTGCGGTGCGCGGGCTTCTAATTGAGGTGACTCCTCTTGTTGTGGAGCAAAGGCTCTAGGCACGTGGACTTCATTAGTTCTGGCATGCGGGCTCAGTCGTTGTGGCTCCCGGTCTCTAGAGCGTAGGCTCAGTCGTTGTGGTTCACGGGCTTAAGTACTCCGCAGCATGTGAGATCTTGGTGGACCAGGGCTCGAACCCATGTCCGCTGCATCGGCAGGTGGATTCCCAAACATTGCACCACAAGGGAAGCCCCTGCTCTGCATTATTTTCATGTCAGTATGCTTTGCAGGACATCTAGGAGCCTCGCGTGGGCACCCTATTTCCTGCAAGAACACTGAGTACCCCGAGGCCCCCATGGGCCCGCTAAGCCACATCCAGGCCCATAGCCCTTCGGAGCCACTCTGTGTATGCCGAGTGTAGGGCAACACACTGCACTCTTTCTTGGGACAGCTTGAATTCCCCAGCACTCGAACAGGTCCACGAACACCGTTCTAGCAGGTCCAACGTGCCGTGCAAGTCTGGCTCATTGCCCAAGTCTGAGCTGCACTGAGAAAAACCCTCGACTT